>NC_140168.1:124002536-124658227 GCF_963971535.1 Notolepis coatsorum | reverse complement strand
GGGAACCCCTTAGTATCTCCAGCTGACTACGAGTGTGCCTTATGTAATTCTTATGCTACAGGTGGTGTCAGTTATACCCATCTCACTATGCTCATGGACTTACGCTCTTGACCTACTTAAGTGTTCTTCGCCTTATAAGCACAATTCATAATTCTCATTCTGTAACCTATCGTTGCTGCTATAATAATAAATCCCTCCAAATAGAACTTTAGGTGTCATTGCTGTATTCTTGTGTGGGTGTTCACCAGATATATCTGTGTACTGTATGGCCAGTAATTAAAGTACATAACTAAGTAGTGGTTTAATAATACCATACTCTCAATACAGTCAGGGAATTGTACCCCTCAGTTACAAGTACACTGCATAGTATTGGTATATTATTATGGTAACTCAGTTACGTCTATTCTGGCACCGAACATTGTACATATGTCTATACTGAACACTGTGACCTCATTTTCTACTTCTAATTTACATGCTATACTATGTTATTTGATACTATCTTGTCTAGCACAGTCTCTGGAGCGTAACAGTAAGAAGCATTTTGTATGAAAGTATTCTGTACTTCTGTATGACAACTATTAAAGAAACGAGAAGAGAGAGAGAGAGAGAGAGAGAGAGAGAGAGAGAGAGAGAGAGAGAGAGAGAGAGAGAGAGAGAAGAGAGAGAGAGAGAGAGAGAGAGATGAGAGAGAGAGAGAGAGAGAGAGAGAGAGAGAGAGAGAGAGAGAGAGAGAGAGAGAGAGAGAGAGAGAGAGAGAGGAGAGAGAGAGAGAAAAATGCCGTGGGTAGATGGTGCAGTGGGTAGATTGTCCACTGGTGCCGTGGGTAGACGGTCCTGCTGGAAGACCAGGTGGGTCATCAGGTGGGTCATCGGCTCTGGTATTTCACTATAAGTGATTGCAAATGAAATCTATTATTATTATAGATTTGCAATTGAAAATTCAATATGATGAGAGATACAGAGATAGAGAGAGAGATACAGAGATATAGATACAGAGATAGATACAGAGATATAGATAGACATGAAACCTAGGTATGTAATTTCATCTTTCCTTGTGACAATATTGTCACCCACTGTACAAGACTGTACAAGAAATTCCTTCTGTAATGTACTGATTTCTCTGTTTCAAGAGAGAGAGAGTGTGTGTGTGCAGGGGAGTAGCTGGGGGGGGGGGGGGTTAGGATGATTCCAAGGGCCCAGCAAATGCCCCACATTTTTTTATAGATTGGGGGCCCCACATTTTTTAATAGATTGGGGGCCCACAAATTGATTCCTTCATGGGGCCCAAAATCTCCAGCTACGCCCCTGTGAGCGCACCTTTCTACTCTAGAGAGCTGTCATCACCGTGATGCGCGCTTGAATGAACTGCGAGATAACTCATAACTCGTACACACACGCACTCTGTCTCTGCCATACAGTAGTTATGTTGTTTTAGCGCGACGTGGGTATATACACGGGCGAGGATGAAAAGCATGTTAGACTACTTTTAATACATAAATTAACGTTCCGTCGGGTCCCGTGTATTCTCGAGAATGATAATAATAATAATGCAGGACCTCTTCAGATTATATTATCAACGACAGACGGTGAGAAACACAACCCCCCCCCCTCTCGCGCTGAAGAATATGCATATTAGATCACTCAGTGATTAACACCTATGCGCTGTTTGTGTGTGCGCGCGTGCATGTACGTGGCGCGTTGTAGTTTCGGGGAATACAGGGATAATTTAGAACTATACAATTTAGCAAGAATTAAACATATTTACAAGTCGTATTACGTTTAGCAAGTAAGGAGACATATATATTACATCTCAAAGCACTAGAAAATGTAATTTTTCTATTTTTACCGATTTCTGAAAAGCGCGACTTCCTGAGCATTTCTGAGACATTCTAAATCCCTTTGTTCTCCGCCGACGGGTTCAAACAGGCCCTTGGACTCTCTGACCTGGTCCGGCGCGACCAGAACCAGTCCTGTGTCCTAATCACGCCACCATCCCCAGTCCTAAGAGGGGGGTAGGTACGCGTGTCGATCTAAAACATCACAGAGGGCGCCACCAAGACGGTCAGAACATAAAAGCACCACGCCCGGTGGCCCACCCCAAAAGCGTGAGACCCCTCCGCCAATGCTTTGATCTATTCCGTTATCTCCCCCCAGAGACGAACGAGAATTCATCGAGACTAACCTAGTACACTGGCGCTCGGAAGAGACAAACTCCATCCTAGTTGCCCCATAAAAGCGCTGTTTCTATGATGAGCAACCAAGGCGCGCAAGCCCATGCGTGGTTCCACACAGAAGCACCCAGGGCCAGCACTATGTACACGTCGAGACCCAAAACATATCAATGGTAATTCTAACAAGAACCCAGATAACGTTCCCTCCAAGCCGCCTGGGAGAGCGGCAGGAAGCCGGCCAAGAGACACAGATGACGCGTCCGAGGGAAAACACCCCTGTCAACCCTGCTCTGTATAAAAGAGAGGAGACGGGGAACCCCCAGAGAGACTTCCCACGTGAGTAATAATTGAAAAGATATATGTAACATTGAGCTACGTGACCAAAAGCTCAAGACATATGCAACAGAGCGCAGAGCAGAAACTTCTTTTTAAGTTCTCACGCACCGCATAACTCATCTTGACAATAACAGAGGTCCACAACATGGAGCCTTAAAAGAACTCACGGAAGTCTCACAACCAATAGAAACGCGCCCAGTGACATACTCTATGGCGGGGGGAATTCCGTGACCCACCTGCCCAAACATGGCGTGGGACCAGGGAACTCCCTCCCCCCCCCCTCTCCCTACCCTGTGACGCGCTGACCCAACAGCGTGACAGGAAGCCCAAAAGACAGGAGGTCCAACCCCCTGACCAATCAGAAAAAAAAGGGGAGGGAGGTTTATCAGTTCACCCCCTCATGACCCCACACCCCGGATACGATGAAAAACAACCAGCAGCGATGATGCCCGTGTACCTAGCATGCTACATCGACACATATCACAACCTCTTGTTAACATTCTCCAAAACCATTACTAATGCCAAAGCTTCTTTCTTTCACCATAGGATCGAGGCCTCTGCCAAGAATCTTCGCAAACTGCATGCTACCATGTCCTCCCTCCTCACTCCCCCCCCCCACCTCCTCCTCCCTCATCTTTTTCTGCCGAAGACTTTGCGATCTTCTTTGAGGAAAAAGTGGAGAACATCCGCAGCTCCTTCTCCCAACCCCCACCCATTCCAAACGCTGAATCGAGAACCTCATCCTTCACTCTGTCATCTTTCTCTCCCATTACAGAAGCCGAGACCCTGACACTGGTAACGTCGAACCGTCCGACTACATGCCAGCTGGACCAGCTACCCTCCCCACTCCTCCAGACCATAGCACCGGACATCCTCCCATTCCTAACTGCAACCATCAACTCCTCACTCAACTCGGGGGTGGTCCCCACCTCCCTAAAACAAGCCAGAGTCACGCCCCTCATAAAAAAACCAACCCTGAACCCCACCATCATAGCCAACTATCGCCCTGTCTCTCTTCTCTCCTTCCTTTCTAAAACACTTGAACGTGCTGTATCCAACCAACTTACTGCTTATCTCTTACAGAATGACCTCCTAGACCCCAATCAGTCTGGCTTCCGGACTGGCCACTCCACAGAAACGGCCCTCATTGCGGTCACAGAGGCACTTCACTTAGCAAAAGCGAAAGGCCTCTCTTCTGTCCTGATTCTCCTAGATCTATCTGCAGCCTTCGACACAGTCAACCATCAGATCCTCCTCGCGGCCCTCGCAGGAATGGGAGTGGCTGGATCTGCGCTGACATGGCTGACATCATACCTCAATGACCGCTCCTACCAAGTGTCATGGAGAGGGACTCTGTCGGCCACCCGCCCCCTCCGGACGGGTGTCCCCCAGGGCTCGGTCCTAGGACCCCTTCTCTTCTCCCTCTACACTAAATCACTGGGTAACATTATCACGTCTCATGGCTTCTCATATCATTGTTATGCCGATGATACTCAACTCTTCCTCTCCTTCCCTCCCTCAGATATCCACGTCTCTGAGCGGATCTCGGCCTGTCTGTCCGACATCTCCGCCTGGATGACGACCAACCACCTCAAACTGAACCTAAGCAAAACAGAATTGCTCCACCTGCCGGCCAAATCCTCCCCCCTGACCGACCTCTCCATCACAGTCGAGAATGCAGCTGTGACCGCATCGCCGACCGCCAAGAACCTTGGTGTTGTCCTCGACGACCAGTTGAACTTCTCTGCTCACATCGCAGCGACAACCAGAACCTGCAGATTCCTCCTGAGCAACGTCAGAAGGATACGCCCCTTCCTGACAAAAGAAGCCACCCAACTCCTCGTCCAATCAACAGTCATCTCCCGCCTCGACTACTGCAACGCACTGCTAGCTGGCCTCCCGGCCACTGCCACCAAGCCTCTTCAACTCATTCAAAATGCAGCGGCCCGCCTGATCTCAAACCTACCGAAGTCGGCCCATGTCACCCCACTTCTTAGGGACCTGCACTGGCTCCCCATTGCTGCACGTATCCGCTTCAAGGCCCTCGACCTAGCATACCGTGCGGCAAAGGGAACCGCTCCCGCCTACCTCCGGTCAATGGTCTCTAACTACACACCCTCAAGACCCCTACGCTCTGCATCTTCTGGCCGCCTCAGATCTACTCCTATCCAAGCTCCCGGAGGGTCATCAAAGAGAAGCCGCCTATTCTCAGTCCTTGCCCCACAATGGTGGAATGAACTACCCATCCCAGTTAGGACAGCCGAATCCCGTCCAATCTTTCGCCGTCGACTAAAGACTCACTTCTTCAACCATTATCTGAAATGATAAAAAAAAAAAAAAAAAAAAAAAAATCTAACCCTGACTAACCTTACTGTCATGCACTTGTCCTAATAAACTAACCTACACTGTAACACGCAACACTTTGATGAACATTGTTACTCAACTGATAGAGTTATACCCTTCTTGCTGTCTTGTCGCACAGAACTTGTAAGTCGCTTTGGATAAAAGCGTCAGCTAAATGACTAAATGTAAATGTAAATGTACATGAAAAGCATATATCCACTAGGATAAGCTAAACCAATGCACGCCAGCCACAGACAACTCGTTTGCGAACGGGTTTTATATACAAGGCTTATGTGCGAAACACGTCACCCGTGTTTTATGTCTAAAGAAAAACACAGACGTTTAAGAGAGGGTCAAGACCTCGGTACAAGCTACATATATGAGCACTTCTGTAGGCTAACACTCTAACCAAGTTGTGGACTCGATGCCATGTTTCCAACGTAACAGAATACACACAACCCCCTCAGATAAAAAACGGTAAAATTTACCATTACAAGAAGAACACAGTCTTCTTCATGATGAGGGAAGACCAGTCTTTCGACCGAGTGCTAGCCACAGGCCTTGCCAAGGACACATATATATAGCGACCAGAACGATTTACAAGAAACTGTCCTACACTCCTAAACAACACACAACCCCACAGCTAGGTGAGGGTTTACACATCGTATCCCCAATATATAACAGTGAATAAACAGTTTGTCCCACCAGGAGGGACCTTTTATTTAGTAACAAAATTATATGTTGGGGAGGGGAAAGGGATGGGTAAACAGGGGAGAGTCACTAGCGGCGCCTGTCGCGTGCAGCCCGGTGCTTGCCCCCACGGGGAGCCGGCCCGGAGGTACGGTTCTGGGGAGCCTGGTCATGTCGATCCCTACCGTCACCTCCGGGCGTGGAGCGGCTGGCTGCGGCGGACGAGGCACTCCCTCTACTCCTGGCCTTCTTGGACGAAGGCCCAGCAGCGGCGGCGGTGGTGGCGGAGGCAACGGTCGCGGTCCTCTGCCGGCGTTGCTTTCGTCGGCCATCACCGGTGGCATCGGGTCGGGGGAAATGGGGTTGGATCATAGAGCGGTCCTCCTCCATCTCTCTGCAGGCAGCCGTCATCTGCTGCATGGCCGACCCGAACAGCCCAGCATCGGAGAGGGGGGCCGTGAGCAGGGGAATCCTCTTCTGTTCCGGCACCCTCGCCTGCTCCAGCCAAAGGTGGCGCTGGGACAGAGTGGCCAGGGCGCGCCCCTTCCCGGCGGCTATCGCCTGCAGCTGGGTAAGGTGCAGGATGGCTCCAGCCGCTTGGGCGTGAAGATATTGATGGTGGTCATCCAATACCGACCCACCCGCCATCATCCCCGACATGTAGCTCGCTAGCTGCGCGATGTTAGACGTCGCTTAGCCATCTGCCTAGCCGATTTCCCTTGGGGAACCGGCTTCCGCACCACTTCGGGACAAAGTATGGATGTCATCGGGCTATCAAGCCGAGGCACCCCGTCCTTTAGTCCCTGGACCAAACCCACCACCCGCGTGACTGGCACGTAGGCAGGGGTAAGGCCAGTGATGCAGGAGATTACCTGTCCCTGTTTCACGTAGGCCTCCATTGAAGGGAAGAATGGGCAGACAACGTCCGTCTCTCTCACAGGACGACGTTGCCAGAGATGACCTATCATGTCATCAGGGACAGGTGCAGGCAGAGGCTGCGGCAACGCCACGCCATTAGCGGCTGCGGCGGCCGCCATGAGAGGTGCCACCTCCCCTTGCGTACCTCCCTCCACGTCACTCGCGTCCCTCACATATGGGAGGCTGCCATGTCAGGCGCCACCATCCGACGCGGCAGATAGCTGGGCATCTTGTCTCACGGTCGGAGGTTCTAACCCAACACCGGAGAACAAGGGACCCCAAGGAGACGCAACACTCCCTGCCACACCCCGAGGGGGAGAATGATACGAATCCATTGGGGCATCAAACAAGAGCGCTCTCGCCCCCTCCATGTGATCCTCAGTTTCCATCGGAAACGGAGACAGGGCAAGAGCACTCTCGTTCGGCTCCAGCACAACCCCAAAGCCAGGCCGTTCGCCCCCGCAGCTCGTCGCCCTACGACGGGAGCGAGCAGAGGCGAAGAGCCTGCGTCGCAAATCCCCAGCCACCAGAGGAGCTGTCGGCCGACCGTCCACTGGCGGGGGAACTAGGGCCGGAACCAGGCCATCTCACGGGAGACGGCGGCTCAACGGCCCCTCGGAGAGCCAGACTCACCACCGGGCGCCGCTCGGGTGTATCTGACTGCCACGACCGTGGAGTCAGAGCAGCCCCACGACACACGGCGGACGCGGCAATGGAGAAGCGCTGGTGAAGGGTGACGTTGTGAGCGCTCGAACCCCCCGAAGGTGCAGACATTATGACTTAGCTTTTCTCGTAAATTGGCGAGAGAGAGAAAAAATAAGATACAATGTCCACGTAGCTCCTTTCCAACAACTATTTCGGCACTAAACTCAAGTGGTGTATACAGACACTTGTCGGTGGTGAAAATAGGGAAGGAGCTGTTAGTATGGCCACATCCCCGCTTATGTAGAGGAGCGGATGGGGGTGTGGCCAGGCGGATGGGTGTGTACATGTGAAGAAATGTATTCAGTATTAGACTGATATGGGATATGTTCCACTACGAGCAGAGCTTAAGCTATTACGATATATAACTTATTCTGCTATGAGAATCTTAAAGAGAAAATATAATCAAATAGTTAATAGGATATATATATATCTTATTATTAACTATTAAATTTGATTTAGTACTTTAAACTTTATATATATATATATATTTCTTTGAGTAACATGATTATCTCATGTCATTTAACCCTTTCACTGCCACACTACAGAAGATTAACCCTTTACTATCACACTGTGATAGTAAAGGGTTAACCTTCTGTCGTGTGGCAGTTAAAAGACCTGTGTATTGTGATGTCGCAGTGAAAGGGTTAAGCGTTTGGTAGTGCGGCAGTGAAGCGGTTAAAGAGACGATCTAATCAAATAGTTAATAGGATATATATATATATATATATATATATATATATATATATATATATATATATCTTATTAACTATTCGATTTGATTTTGTACTTTTAACTTTATATTATATATATTTCTTTGAGTAACATGATTATCTCCCTGTCATTTAAGAAGTTAAAATCCTCTTTACTTTGATTCTCTCCTCTCAGAGCTGTTTCTCAGTCTGACATTTTGAGAGTTGATGAACAGAAAATACCCAGAATAAAGTGTCTGTCTTGGCAGAACCACTGAGTCTTGGTTTGGTTGAACCATGCAGGTCTTGAGAAGAAGACCCAGGTGCTGCAGCCTGAGGAGAAGAAGACTGTGGCCTACCATGAAGCAGGCCACGCTGTGGCCGGCTGGTTTCTGGAGCACGCGGACCCTCTGCTGAAGGTGAGTCCAGGCTCTGAGCACGCCGACCCTCTGCTGAAGGTGAGTCCAGGCTCTGAGCACGCAGACACTCTGCTGAAGGTGAGTCCAGGCTCTGAGCACGCCGACCCTCTGCTGAAGGTGAGTCCAGGCTCTGAGCACGCCGACCCTCTGCTGAAGGTGAGTCCAGGCTCTGAGCACGCCGACCCTCTGCTGAAGGTGAGTCCAGGCTCTGAGCACGCCGACCCTCTGCTGAAGGTGAGTCCAGGCTCTGAGCACGCAGACACTCTGCTGAAGGTGAGTCCAGGCTCTGAGCACGCTGACCCTCTGCTGAAGGTGAGTTCAGGCTCTGAGCATGCAGACACTCTGCTGAAGGTGAGTCCAGGCTCTGAGCACGCCGACCCTCTGCTGAAGGTGAGTTCAGGCTCTGAGCACGCTGACACTCTGCTGAAGGTGAGTCCAGGCTCTGAGCACGCTGAGACTCTGCTGAAGGTGAGTCCAGGCTCTGAGCATGCCGACCCTCTGCTGAAGGTGAGTCCAGGCTCTGAGCACGCCGACCCTCTGCTGAAGGTGAGTTCAGGCTCTGAGCATGCCGACCCTCTGCTGAAGGTGAGTCCAGGCTCTGAGCACGCCGACCCTCTGCTGAAGGTGAGTCCAGGCTCTGAGCATGCCGACCCTCTGCTGAAGGTGAGTTCAGGCTCTGAGCACGCCGACCCTCTGCTGAAGGTGAGTCCAGGCTCTGAGCACGCCGACCCTCTGCTGAAGGTGAGTTCAGGCTCTAACGGCACAAGGCTCTTTCCCCATTTAGTCTGTGGGTTAGATTCAAATGTATTGTCATCGTACAGTACAACGGAAATAAGTTTGCATCTAACCAGAGTGCAAGGTAACAGTAAAGTGCACAACGATATGTGACCAGGCACAGACTTTAGGGTTGTTGTTGCCTTCATATTTGTACCAATATCTCCCTGCAATTTACTCTCCCCTCTCCACACACACGCACGCACAAGACCCCT
Organism: Notolepis coatsorum; assembly: GCF_963971535.1. Lineage (NCBI taxonomy): Eukaryota > Metazoa > Chordata > Actinopteri > Aulopiformes > Paralepididae > Notolepis > Notolepis coatsorum. The sequence goes on along the minus strand of NC_140168.1, from coordinate 124,648,967 downwards.
CCATAATATAGCTCTCTCCACACGCACCAAGCAGCGTGTGTCTGTCTGACGGCCCAATCTGCAGAGCGCACTGGAGTAGATGGAGCAACAATAGGAAATATAGAAATAGATGCGTTTGTTAGGGAATACAAATTTCAATAATCTATGCCTTATTCTATGCACACTGCCAGCCAGCCTTTATGCGATGTAGAGGTACACTTTAAACTTTAAGTCAAGTCAAGAGTTTTATTTGTCACGGCATACAAGTATACAGTGAAATGCGGGGGGTCTTGCCCGCAACGATTGTGCATAATACAATAATAATAATATAATAAGAATCCAATTGTGCAATAATACAAGTAATCAAAGTAGGGCTTATCGGTATATGTACATGAGTTTGGTAAGAAATGCTAGGTCCTGTGATAGTGCAATACACTGTTAGCTACGGATGAGGCACTGGGTCTTTATGTACACTGCTATACAATGCTATATTATACAATCTCAAGTTATACTATACTATTTTTAAAGTGACCTTTCCTTTTGTAAAGTGACCATAAGTGTGAGCGTGTGCAGCATGAGTGTGTGTGTGCTCATGTTAAAGTGGCTGCTAGTGTGTGAGCGTGTACAGTGTGTGTGTGTTGTGTGTGTGCTCATGTGTGCTTGTGTGTGGAGAGTTCAGTGTTCAAGATTCTGATGGCCTGGGTGAAGAAGCTGAGCTGAAGTCTCTCTGTCCTAGTTGCTGGTGTTCGCAGGCGTTTGCCTGACCGCAGCAGCTTGAACAGGCTGTTGTTGGGGTGGTGAGGGTCTTTCATTATTCTGCAGGCTCTGGATTTGCACCTCTTGTTATATAGGACCTGCAGGGGTGGTAGTGCAATACCTGTAGTACGCTCGGCTGAGCGTACCACTCTCTGTAGGGCCTTCTTGTCCTGTGCCGTGCTGTTTCCATACCAGGCAGTGATGTTTCCAGTCAAGATGCTCTCTACAGCTCCGGAGTAGAAGGACTGGAGTATCTTCCCCGATCCTCTGAACTTCCTTAACTGTCTCAGGTGGTAGAGGCGCTGCTTCGCCTTTTTTACGACTGAGTCTGTGTGTGTTGTCCATGTCAGATCCTCTGAGATGTGGAACCCCAGGTACTTGAAGCTGCTCACCCTGTCCACAGTAGCCCCGTTTATCCTCAATGGTGTGTGTGTCCCCTGCTGTTTTCTCCTAAAATCCACGATCAGCTCCTTGGTTTTACCAATGTTCAGGAGCAGGCTGTTGTCCTGGCACCAGCGTTCCAGTACCTCAACCTCCTCCCGGTAGGCCTTCTCGTCGTTGTCCGAGATCAGCCCCACCACCACTGTGTCGTCCGCAAACTTCACTATGGAGTTGGAGCTGAACTTGGCCACACACTCACACAGTCATGTGTGTATAGTGAATACAGCAGGGGGCTCAGAACACAGCCCTGGGGGGACCCGATGCTCAGGGTGATGGTGTTGGAGGTCTGATCCCTCACCCTGACCGCCTGGGGCCTTTCACTCAGAAATTCCAGTATCCAGGCGCTCAGAGCGGAGCTCAGACCCAGCTCGATCAGCTTGTCCACCAGTCTGGTGGGGACTATGGTGTTGAACGCTGAGCTGTAGTCAATGAACAACAGTCTCACATAGCCCCCCTTCTGGTGGTCTAGGTCAGTGGTTCCCAAAGTCGGGGTCGCGACCCAAAGGTGGGCCGCGAGCAGCCACGGGTGGGCCGCGAGATGATTTAAAAAAAAATAAAATTTTTTTTTTTTTTTTTTTTTTTTTTTTTTTAATTTTTTTTGTCAGGCCACTGAACTTAGAAGCAGGCCAGGACAGTGTTTCTAGTTGTATTCTAAAATTCTATTCTATTGTATTCTAAAATGTGACTATATGGTTTTATATTAACTTAATAAATAAACAAAAACGAAAAATCTACTTATTTCAACGAACATTTCAAACTAAATAACAGATTATGCACATAAAACGCTGAAAACAACCGAAGCAACAATAGTATTTTAATGAGGCTATTATTATTATCATTATTATTTTGCAACAAGTTAGCCCTCTCATAAATAGCACATATAAATGAATAACTAACTTGAACTAACTTAATAGGATTGAAGTGACATTTGGCTTAAAAAATCGGTCGCCTGGCAAAAAAAAAAAAAAAAAAAAAAAAAGACGATGTGCATTGGGCCGCGGCTCTCTGACGCCTTATTTTCTGGGCCCCGGCCTGAAAAGTTTGGGAACCCCTGGTCTAGGTGAGAGAGGGTGCTGTGCAGTACTTGGGAGACCGCATCATCAGTGGACCTGTTTGGCCTGTATGCAAATTGCATAGGATCCATATCACTGGGGAGGGAGGCACACATGTGATCCTTAACCAGCCTCTCAAAACATTTCATGGCCACAGAGGTGAGTGCCACCGGTCTGTAGTCATTGAGACCAGTTGGGGAGGATTTCTTTGGTACCAGGATAATAGTAGACACCTTGAAGCAGGCAGGTGCCACGGATTCCGCCAGGGATAGATTAAATATGGTGGTGAACACAGGGGCTAGCTGGTTAGCACAGGACTTAAGTATGCGTCCTGTTATTCTATTTGGGCCAGCAGCCTTCCTGGTGTTCACCCACATAAATGCTCTTCTCACACTGTGTTCCGTCAATGAGAGAGCGTCCCCGCCCCCCCACGGATGCGCCCCACCCTCCACGACAGCCGGCGCATCGGTGACGTCACTAGCCGGTGAGCTAGCGTCGCTACTGTCTGCACCAAACCGAGCGTAAAAGGAGTTGAGCTGGTTCCGCGAGAGAGGCGGCGTCGCTCCCCATTGAGGGTACGCTGACTTTGTAGTCAGTTATCGTCCGCAGTCCCCGCCATAAGCCTCTTGTGTCATTCTGTGCCATTTGTTCCTCCATCTTGTCAGCATACGTCCTCTTAGCAAGTTTAACAGCCTTGCGCAGAGTATAGACTGTTGCCTTATACTCATCCATATTTCCTGTCTCTCTGCGCAGGTTGTAAGCAGTGGTGCGAGTTTTCAGAGCTGCTCTGATAGTACTGTCCACCCACGGTTTCTGGTTTGGGAACACCCTCGCCTTTTTTGTGGGCACGATACTATCAGCTAAGGTTGCTATGAAGCTAACAACAGTATCTGCGAACTCGCTGACGTCACTGGCGCTTCCCTGGAACATTCCCCAGTCTACGTCCTCTAGAGCGTCCTGAAGCGTGGCCTCTGATTGGTCGGACCATCTCTTTACCTCACATGACACGACGGCGTCACGTGATCTCTGCCTGTAGCCCGGAAATAGGAAAATGGAGTCATGATCGGACGTGCTTGTAGCCCCCGCTAATGGCGGAGCCGGTACCGCTTTATAATAGGCTCTGAACGGGGTGTAGCAATGATCCAGCGTGTTTCCTCCCCTGGTGGAGCAGGCGATGTGCTGAAAAAAGGATGGCATCACTTTCTTCAGATTCGCCTGGTTGAAATCGCCGGCTACGATCATGGCTGCGTCCGGGTGCTTGATCTGGTGGATGTTGAGCTGCCCCTGTAGCTCCGCCAGGGCCCTGGCGGTGTTCGCTTGGAGAGGGATGTACACCGCAGTCATGATGATGGCGGTGAATTCTCGGGGGAGATGAAACGGGCGACATTGAATGGCCAGATGTTCCAGGTCCGGGGAGCATGAACTGGAGAGTATCTTAATCTCCTTTGGGCTTACTCAGCCATTGTTCGTAAGGAGACAGACACCCCCGCCAACGCTCCTACCGGAGGCTTCTGTACGGTCCGCTCGGAAGACTGTGAAGGAGTCCGAAGGAGAGACGCTGTGATCCGGAGTCGCTGGTTTCAGCCATGTCTCCGTGAAGCACATGATGTTACAGTCTCTCACTTCTCGCTGGAATCGAACCCTCGCCCGTAAATCATCCATCTTGTTCTCCAGCGACGTGCATTTGCCAGAAAAATGGATGGGATCGCCGGACGGTAAGCTGATCTTTTTAGCCTTATTCTGATTCCGCTTCTCCTACCCCTGTGTTTCTTCCTGCCGCCGCCCCCTCCTTTGTCTCTGTCCTGCCTGATCTCCGATGGCCAATCTTGGCATAAAGTGTCTCTAAACTCCTCTTTAAGTCCGGAGTTTAGGTCTATAAGTGACCTGGCGGTCGTATGCGTCCCCGCCAGTGTAGTTTCCATAAAAAAAGTAGTAAAAATAAACATAACTAAAAGTATGCACAATCTTTGCGGAGCAAAACCGACGGCGACTGACCTGGGTTGCGCCATCAAACTTTGACGGAGAGAAGATACTCTCCCGATTCAGATACAATTGAACACAAATGGTTCCAAAGATATTTAATGTTTCTCTGCATATTTTCACACCGCCAACAAAGTACTGGGTCCATGTCCGTTGTCTCTTCTTCGGAATGGATTTGGTGCCAGCTGTCATTTCTGCCCGTCTCCGTCATCAAAACTTGTGACCAAAAGTACTTAGCCACTCCCCTCCGACAAAACTGTAGTTTTTTCACACAGCCTGGGAAATAATACAGCCGGACTATCTAACAATCACAATCACATCATATCATAGAATCATATTTACAAGTCGGATTAAGTTTTGTAAATAAGAAGACAGATAGAGAAGATTTCAAAGCACTCAAAATTGCCAATATCTCAATTTTGACCTATTTCTGAATTACGCAACATTTTGCCATTTTCTGAGGAATTATGAGCTCCTTAACCCTCTGAAGTGGAAGCTCCCGTCGGCGGGAGAACAAAGGGCTCCAAAAGGTGTGAAAACGTCCTCATCTCAGCAGAGAGGATTTTTCATAAATGCCGGAAATGTTGTGATTCAGAATTAGGTAAAACAATTTGTTATACAAGTTATACACTAGGGCTGCTCGATTATATAAAAAAAATATAATAATAATCATAATCATGATTATTTTGATTGATATTGAAATTGCTATTATTAACACATTCCCGGCCATTGGGATCCGTCTAATCTCACTCTGAGGCCAGCTTCTCATAAGGTTTCACTGTGCGTGAGGTTGTTTGTAGAGCTAAATCTATATTTTATATTATTGCTATGTGTCCATTGTCATTGTCAATTGACAGTATAAACCTTCCCTTCAATATGCCATAAAGAAATAATTTTTTCATCAATACGTTCCCATTTTATAGCATTGTGAATATGAACTATATACCGCATTGGTCTAGGGTAATTCCTGCAAAGCTAGTTATAGGGCGCTAAGCTAATAACGTTAAATCGATTGGCGTTTCGGCCCTACACAAGCTACAGTTAAAAATCAAAATGCATATGCATATGCATGAAAGGGGGGGGGGGCGGGGGAAGTCGTTTCTGATTATTGATTAGTCCAATAACGGCATTCGTTATTACAACAACATGCGCTGATCGGGGGGTTGGCTATCAGAACAAGGCCCGATCAGGCTGAAATTTACGTCAAATAGCTCTTACCTGTGGCCGGTTGGATTCCAAAAAGAATTTCCCAGTTATTGATCGCCATCTGGTAGATCGATATGTCCATTGGCTGATGCATTATTCCTTTACTGCATACTGAATTCGGCGTCGCAATAAGTATTCCAGGCGATCGGTTGAAGCCATAGCCAAATTAACCCGGAATGAAAAAAAAGTTACACCAGGTCTGAAACAAGGATTACTCCATTCTCGAGACAGCGCCACTACCAGGATCTGGCCGGTAATGCACTTTTCCGACTCCCAAAGGCATTTTCCAGCCAACATATAGTTCCATGACATTGAGTAGGATATTAAAATGGAATAAAAGCAAAAACTAGTCAATAACATATATATACGTGGTTGGCCCTTTAACACTTTCAGAGCCGGCCGTGTTTTCCTTTTTACCCCCTTGAATGCCCAGCAACCACTTCAATGTTAACGTTAATATCGCCTAATCTATGTTTTAAATTATGGCTATGTGTCTAATCTGCCCGTCATATTATCAATGACCCATTTCCAGTCAACATTGTCGAAGCGGATTTTTTTTTATCGGTTCATTTCCGTTTTCTAGCATTTTGAAAAGCCCTCGTTTTCAAGAAGAAAAAAAAGAATCCCTGATAAACGCTGATGTACTGTAATATTCTAGAACGTTGTCATTGTTCGGCCTATTTATGAATCGTTTTCAAATAAACACTAGATTATCGATAGTATTTGTGTACGTATGCACGCTGGTGCCGCAAGCTGTAAATCGATTCTCTTATTTCCTGATCACTCGCACAGTCAAAACAGCCATATCACATATAGGGGGAAAGCTTATATCTCCGTGAAAACAGGTCTGATTATCCTAAGACTGGTAAAATAGATTCCTTAACTGAGAGCAGATGGTATCCAAATGGATTATTCCAATTCCTGATCGACCATTCCAAAAATTTATCCTTTTATTGATCCCACGCGTATACTGTAAAACAGCGTATACATGCTGTGCTGAGGGTCCAGCATGAAGCTGATCGGCCCCGGTTACATGCGTGAGAAGTAAAATGTGGAGTCCGGGTTTTTTTTCCCCATGCATTTTCATTGAGTCCAATCCAAAAGGGTGAATTACCATCTGGGAGACGATAGGGGGCGCTTTTTTCACATCTGAGCGCCTGGGGTGGCTGATTTACCAACGGTAGACTCGGTTGATGAAATATGAATGCAGATCGCTAATAAATTAGAAAAAACGAATATTCTCGTTATGGGCATTCAACCCGCGGGGGGTAAACCCGAGAAAACTCGGGTTGGGCATTCAAAGTGTTAAGCATGGAGCCCAATAACGTATATATACGTGGTTGGCCACGAAAGTGTTAAACACGATTACTCATTGATTTTTGAATATCATATGACGACAACTGAATTAGTTTTACAGGGTTCGCACAAGGTCCTTGAAGTGCTTAAAGTGTTTGATTAAAAAAATCAAGACCTGGAATTCCTTGAAAACAGCCCATTTTTTAACAAGGTGCTTAACACATTGGTTGCCAACGATGAATGACGAATTATCGCTTGGTTGCCACCACTCTAATTAATGAGAGGACGAGCACATTTGCGAACGCTTAAACTATATCTTAAATTATGGCTATGGTTCTAATACATCCGCCGCTTATCAATGACTTGCTTCCAGTCAACATGTACGAAACGGATAGTTTTTTCATCAGTACATTTCCGTTTTATACCGTTTTGAATACGAGTATAGTTTTGGACATTTCTAGAAAGAAAAAAAGATTCTGCAGTAATAGCCATTTACTGGAATACACACAACACATTGTCATTTTCCGGCTGATTTATGAATCGTTTTCAAATAAACGCTAGATTATCGATAGTATATGTGTACTTATGCATGCTAGAGAAGCGGGCTGAAAAATGGATTATCTATGCCGTGCCTGCCGCTAACGTTAAGCACACACTGTACACACACAGGAGACACGTTGTGAATGCTGTGAAAAAAAACTCTGATTAACCCAATACTGATAAAATAAAGTCCTTGCGTTTATTGATCCAACGTTATACCTCGAAACACATAATCGACGCTTCTTCCAGTGCCCTCAGTGGATGCAATAGTCTCAGGTTACATGCCTCAGAAGTAAAATGTGGAGCCCGGAGTTTTTTTTTCTGATGCATTCCCATCGACTCCATTCCAATGGGTGCAATACCATCCGGGAGCCGATAGGGGGCGGTATTTGCCCTTTTCGAGGTCAGAGCCATTCCCAATGATAACGTGACGCTGGATGGATGAAAAATTTATGGATATCGCTAATAAAAGAAATAAAGATTAAATAACGAGATTTCTCGTCATTGGCACACAACGCATAGCGGCCAACAACGAGATTTCTCGTTGTTGGCAACCAATGTGTTAAAAGGTCCTTGAAATTCAAATCAACCATTTGCATTGAAGGTTTTGTTCATCCATGATCAAATTGTTCTGAATCAAGAAATATATTAGGGCTGTCAAAGTTAATGCTTTAACTTTGGAGATTAAATTAAATTATTTAAAGCATTAAAATAAATTAATCTAGATTAATCTATGGAGTGAACATTTTTCAATTTTAGCGCCGCGGATATAAGAAAGAGGTCTAGCTGAGTCAATGTTGATGGTTTTGTTGAACAGTTGTTTTTCACAGGAGAGAAACTGTATTAAAAAAAAGCTATTAAAATAGTTTTTGAATCTAAATATACTTTCTTTGTGTTGATTTTACATTAATTCCCTGATTTTACTCAAGTAAATATATGTTACAAGCTTCGGTCTTAAGTAGAAAAATGCTATTTTTAATCTAGATTAATTACAGAAAATTGTGAGATTAATTAGTAAAAAAAATTTATCTATTGACAGCACTAATATATATATATTTCTTTTATCAAATCTGACGAGTCGCTGTCTCGCGCGCTCCAACTGCTTTTCTTCATTTCTTCGCGTGTGATGCTCTTGCTGGCAAGCAGGCCAAGAAGAAGGTTAAAAAAAAAAACAGCATTTAAAAGTGAATTGTATCCTTCGAGTGACATCCTTGAAAATTTAAAATAGTGCTTTGAAAAGTACTTGAATTTCATTTTGAAATGTCTGTGGGAACCCTGACGACGGACAACAACACCTGACATAACACACACACACACAACAATGGACAACGCACTACACACTCACATTAAACTGATTACATAAAGATGAGGGGAGATACTTTGGAAGGTGACCATGTACAGTATATAAAAGAGAACTATTTTGTATCCCCTCAAATATTATGCAAGGTCATGTCTCACTGTTTAGCCATCGCTGCTCTTTTAACCCTTTCACTGCCACACTACAGAAGGTTAACCCTTTACTATCCATCGGTAGTGTGATAGTAAAGGGTTAACCTTCTGTAGTGTGGCAGTGAAAGGGTTAACCTGTTGTGTGGCAGTGAAAGGGTTAACATTCTGTGTAGTGTGGCAGTGAAAGGGTTAATGGGCTAAGTGTTGTGTGTTGTTTCCCCAGGTGTCCATCATCCCCCGAGGGAAGGGCCTCGGCTACGCCCAGTACCTCCCCAAGGAGCAGTACCTCTACACCGCCGAGCAGCTGCTGGACCGGATGTGCATGACGCTGGGCGGACGCGTCTCAGAGGAGATCTTCTTCGGTCGCATCACCACGGGAGCCCAGGACGACCTGAGGAAGGTCACCCAGAGCGCATACGCCCAGGTCGGTGACTCTCACAGCTGTTGAATGAATGAATGGAAACGTTTATTTAAAATGGACACCACTGGACCAGCCACAGTGGACAGACCAGATGCGCTGTTTTGCGTGTTTATAGCACAAGTGCTAGTTTTCGACACCAGTCCATTGAGGCTTTTCTAAAAGATATAATAAAATCAACAGTACAATACAGAATTAAAAGGTGGGGCTGGGTAGCGCAGCGGACTAAGCGCTCGCCTGCCACCGCAGAGACACTGGGTTTGAATCCAGCTGTCAGCAGTACCTCCGGCTTGTCCGGCTTAGTCGTCCCTACTAACACAATTGGCAGTGTTAGTGGGTGGGAAGCCGGTGGGGTGTGTATCCTGGTCGTTGTAAACAGCGACTCCTACTGGTCGGTCGGGGCGCCTGCTCAGCAAGGAAGGGATCTGGGGGAGGTAGTGTGATCCTCCCACGCGTTACACTCCCCCAGTGAGAGTCCTCGCTGTCAGGTGAGAAGAAGCGGCTGGCTGACTCCACATGTATCGGAGGAGACATGTGATAGTCTTCAACCCTCCCTAGGCCGACAAGTGGGGGGGAAATGCGCGCAACGACCAGGAAGGGAATTGGCATAACGACTAAATTGGGATGGGAGAAAAATATGAAAAAAGGGGGAGAAAAAATAGATTAAAAAAAAATATATACAGAATTAAAATCACAAATCAGAACAAATGGTTATCGGAGCAAGAGTCCATGATCAAAACAACAAAACCAGTCCGCGTCTACATGTGTGAGCACTCTGCTGCGTTGATTTCAGCCATACCTTGAGTCCTCTGCTGAAGACATTGGCATTGGACTCCAGTTTTAAGCCAGTAGGGCAGTAGGCAGAGAGTTCCATAAGTTTGCCCCGTTAACCGTTCACGGTCCTCTGGCCCATACGCCGAGGTCGGTGTCTCTCTCTCTCCTCACGGTCCTCTGGCCCATACGCCCAGGTCGGTGTCTCTCTCTCTCTCCTCACGGTCCTCTGGCCCATACGCCCAGGTCGGTGTCTCTCTCTCCTCACTGTCCTCTCTAACCCATACGCCCAGGTCGGTGTCTCTCTCTCCTCACTGTCCTCTCTAACCCATACGCCCAGGTCGGTGTCTCTCTCTCCTCACTGTCCTCTCTAACCCATACGCCCAGGTCGGTGTCGCTCTCTCCTCACTGTCCTCTCTAACCCATACGCCCAGGTCGGTGTCTCTCTCTCCTCACTGTCCTCTCTAACCCATACACCCAGGTCGGTCTCTCTCTCTCCTCACTGTCCTCTCTAACCCATACGCCCAGGTCGGTGTCTCTCTCCCCTCACTGTCCTCTCTAACCCATACGCCCAGGTCGGTGTCTCTCTCTCTCTCCTCACTGTCCTCTCTAACCCATACACCCAGGTCGGTGTCTCTCTCTCTCTCCTCACTGTCCTCTCTAACCCATACGCCCAGGTCGGTGTCTCTCTCTCTCTCCTCACTGTCCTCTCTAACCCATACACCCAGGTCGGTGTCTCTCTCTCTCTCCTCACTGTCCTCTCTAACCCATACACCCAGGTCGGTGTCTCTCTCTCTCTCCTCACTGTCCTCTCTAACCCATACGCCCAGGTCGGTGTCTCTCTCCTCACTGTCCTCTCTAACCCATACGCCCAGGTCGGTGTCTCTCTCTCTCTCTCCTCACTGTTCTCTCTAACCCATACACCCAGGTCGGTGTCTCTCTCTCTCTCTCCTCACTGTCCTCTGTAACCCATACGCCCAGGTCGGTGTCTCTCTCTCTCCTCACTGTCCTCTGTAACCCATACGCCCAGGTCGGTGTCTCTCTCTCTCTCCTCACTGTCCTCTAACCCATACACCCAGGTCGGTGTCTCTCTCTCTCCTCACTGTCCTCTCTAACCCATACGCCCAGGTAGGTGTCTCTCTCTCTCCTCACTGTCCTCTCTAACCCATACGCCCAGGTAGGTGTCTCTCTCTCTCCTCACTGTCCTCTCTAACCCATACGCCCAGGTCGGTGTCTCTCTCTCTCTCTCTCCTCTCTGTCCTCTCTAACCCATACGCCCAGGTCGGTGTCTCTCTCTCTCCTCTCTGTCCTCTCTAACCCATACACCCAGGTCGGTGTCTCTCTCTCTCCTCTCTGTCCTCTCTAACCCATACACCCAGGTTGGTGTCTCTCTCTCTCTCTCCTCACTGTCCTATCTAACCCATACGCCCAGGTCGGTGTCTCTCTCTGTCCTCTCTAACCCATACGCCCAGGTCGGTGTCTCTCTCTCTCCTCTCTGTCCTCTCTAACCCATACACCCAGGTTGGTGTCTCTCTCTCTCTCTCCTCACTGTCCTATCTAACCCATACACCCAGGTCGGTGTCTCTCTCTCTCCTCTCTGTCCTCTCTAACCCATACACCCAGGTCGGTGTCTCTCTCTCTCTCCTCACTGTCCTATCTAACCCATACACCCAGGTCGGTGTCTCTCTCTCTCCTCTCTGTCCTCTCTAACCCATACGCCCAGGTCGGTCTCTCTCTCTCTCCTCTCTGTCCTCTCTAACCCATACGCCCAGGTCGGTGTCTCTCTCTCTCCTCTCTGTCCTCTCTAACCCATACACCCAGGTTGGTGTCTCTCTCTCTCTCTCCTCACTGTCCTATCTAACCCATACGCCCAGGTCGGTGTCTCTCTCTCTCCTCTCTGTCCTCTCTAACCCATACGCCCAGGTCGGTGTCTCTCTCTCTCTCCTCACTGTCCTCTCTAACCCATACGCCCAGGTCGGTGTCTCTCTCTCTCCTCTCTGTCCTCTCTAACCCATACACCCAGGTCGGTGTCTCTCTCTCTCTCCTCACTGTCCTATCTAACCCATACACCCAGGTCGGTCTCTCTCTCTCCTCTCTGTCCTCTCTAACCCATACACCCAGGTCGGTGTCTCTCTCTCTCCTCACTGTCCTCTCTAACCCATACACCCAGGTCGGTGTCTCTCTCTCTCCTCTCTGTCCTCTCTAACCCATACACCCAGGTCGGTGTCTCTCTCTCTCCTCTCTGTCCTCTCTAACCCATACACCCAGGTCGGTGTCTCTCTCTCTCCTCTCTGTCCTCTCTAACCCATACACCCAGGTCGGTGTCTCTCTCTCTCCTCTCTGTCCTCTCTAACCCATACACCCAGGTCGGTGTCTCTCTCTCTCTCCTCTCTGTCCTCTCTAACCCATACGCCCAGGTCGGTGTCTCTCTCTCTCCTCTCTGTCCTCTCTAACCCATACACCCAGGTCGGTGTCTCTCTCTCTCCTCTCTGTCCTCTCTAACCCATACACCCAGGTCGGTCTCTCTCTCTCTCCTCACTGTCCTCTCTAACCCATACGCCCAGGTCGGTCTCTCTCTCTCTCCTCACTGTCCTCTCTAACCCATACACCCAGGTCGGTCTCTCTCTCTCTCCTCACTGTCCTCTCTAACCCATACGCCCAGGTCGGTGTCTCTCTCTCTCTCCTCACTGTCCTCTCTAACCCATACGCCCAGGTCGGTGTCTCTCTCTCTCTCCTCTCTGTCCTCTCTAACCCATACGCCCAGGTCGGTGTCTCTCTCTCTCCTCTCTGTCCTCTCTAACCCATACGCCCAGGTCGGTGTCTCTCTCTCTCTCTCCTCACTGTCCTCTCTAACCCATACGCCCAGGTCGGTGTCTCTCTCTCTCCTCTCTGTCCTCTCTAACCCATACGCCCAGGTCGGTGTCTCTCTCTCTCTCCTCACTGTCCTCTCTAACCCATACGCCCAGGTCGGTGTCTCTCTCTCTCCTCACTGTCCTCTCTAACCCATACGCCCAGGTCGGTGTCTCTCTCTCTCCTCTCTGTCCTCTCTAACCCATACGCCCAGGTCGGTGTCTCTCTCTGTCCTCTCTAACCGCGATCGAAGCTGTCTTGTGTGGAATGTGTTGTGCTTTTTACCGTTGGCTGCGGTGGGGGGGGGGGGGGGGCGAGCGCCCCGCTACGAGGGCCATTTCATGTATGCACGAGGAGACATAATAATGATAATCTAGCGTTGATTTCAGGAAGATTCGATAATCAGGCGAAAAATTACAACGTGATGACTGGATTACACTAAAACGCTATTATCGCGTCTTTTCCTGGGATTACTAAGAATCACAAACTATACTCATATTCAAAACGGAAATGTACGGATAAAAAAACAATTCGTTTTTTGCATGTTGACTAGAAGCAACTCACTGACAATCGACGGTGTTATTAGACCCATAGCTATATAAGATATATTTTAAGCACTCGCAAATTTTGCAGTCTCCCCATTGATTAAAGCACTGGCGTTCTAGCCAGAAGGTAGACAGCGACCCCTGGCGCTGGATGTGTTAACACATTAATTGCCAAAAACAAGTTAACTGGTCGTGGGTCCGTCCCACGTTTGTCCGACATTGCATATGAACGAGGGGGGGGGGGGCTAGTTGATGCATCGTTGTAAGCGCTTGTCCTGCCGGAGTATTTAAACCCCGCCCGCACGCCTCAGCTCGGCCCAGAAAACAAACTACATAGTTTCAAATGGAGTGCAATAGCGGCCGAAGGCGTTAGAGGGCGGTATTGACCGTCTGCCAGCTCAGACACATTCAGAACACCATGCACAGGCTGCCTCGATGAATTATGAATGGCAATAGCGAATAAAAGAAATAATGATTAAAACCCGAGATATCTCGGATTTGGCGCCCAGCGCATGGCGAGTTAACCCGGGATATCTCAGGTCTGGCCCCGAATGTGTTAAAGTATAGGAATACTGTGCGGTCGGGTGGCGTAGCGGAGATTGTGCTCGTCACCAATGCAAGAGGCTGCGGTCTCGACTCCCGGAGTCAGCATTGCCCTGTGGCTTGGGCTGGTCGTCATACTAACTCGTTTGGCTGAGTTAGGGGGAGGGAAGTCGTGGGTGGTAATCTGGCGTTGTGGACAGCGATGCCTACAGGTCAGGTCTGGGCGCCTGCTCAGCGAAAGGCAGGAAATGGTGAAGGCAGCGTGACCTCCCACGCGTTACGCTTCACCAATGAGAGTCCTCGCTGCCAGGTGAAAAAAGAGCCACTGGCTGTCTCTACATGTGTCGGAGGAAGCATGTGGTGGACTTCAGGGTTCCCTTGTACCGACCAGTAGGAGGAACATGCGCACAACAACCAGGTAGGGGAGGGGGGGAATTGGCATAACGACTAAAATTGGGATGGGGAGAAAAATAGAAAATCAGGCGGAGAAAAAGAGGATACAAAAAAAAGTATAGGAATACGTGGCTGTGTTTGCAGGGCTAAAACTATATTATATATTATAGCTATGGATATAATAAAGTTGCCCATTTGACATCACCTATCTATCGTTCAATATGAGAAAATAATTTCATCCATACATTCCCGTTTTATACCGTGGTGAATAGGGGTGGGACGATACATCGATCCAGATCGATATATCGATCTATTATCAATGATCAAATAGGATCGATGCAACGTAAAAAGATCAATTCATATTGCGATACTCTTATTTTGAAAATCCCATGGAGTGTCGTATCTGCTCGGCTCGGATCAACAGCACACAGCGGTAGCGTCTAGAGCAGGGGTGCCCAACCTTTTTTTAACCAAGATCTACTTTTTAATTTGCCACCTAGCCGAGAGCTACCAGCCCAAATTTGACCTACTCTCGGCTAGTATTAGTAGTAATAGTAGATTAATAATACCCATTCAATATGCACATGACAGAAAATATTATATGGCATATAATCTTTTCTGTCATGTGCATATTGAATGAGTATATAATATGATATTTTATATATCATTGTAACGGTGTAGTGTAGGAATTACAAGAATGACAAGAATGTTATTAATGAAATGAATGAATATGATCAAACGGAATTGTTTCTGTGTATACACATTTATAAAACGATCAAGCTTTTCAAGAATAAACTAAAACGAGACTTAATGGGAAGGGTGTGCTTGTACATTTGAACATAGTTCCATGATACGTGGCTGCGTTGTGCTGAGAAAGAGGCGCAGATCCGCTTCTACTGTGAGGCGAGATCTGCATTTATTTTTTATTAATGTCGGAGCCGAGAATCCCGCTTCACAGAGGTATGTTGATGCAAACGGGACAAGCTTTCTCAGCGCAGCATTACACAGCACTGGGTAGTCGTTCCGGACTGATATCCAAAACTTTGCGAGGGCCTGTCCAGTGAACTTCAGTAGCTCGTCACACGAAAGATCGATCAACGCCTCCTGCTCAGACAGAGGGAGGCCTGTTGCGAGCGCCATGTGCAATGAACGGATCTTGGATCCAGTTGTTCAAATTGTCTGTGCTCTTTCTTTCGGAGAAATAATTCCAAAATTGATCAATGAGCCCTTCTATGTGGCTACAGATGATGGGCTTCAAATCACCGTTTTAGATTCAGGATGCTTAGTTTCCAAGTGCCGCTGTAATTTACTTGGTTTAAAGCTCTCGTTAGAAAGCATCTCGTAACACAAAACGCACTGTGGTCTCGGGTCATCTTCTTGGCCAGTCCAAGTAAATCCATATGCCAAGTATTTAGGATCATAACTTCTTTTACTCCGTTTCATAGTAGTTCTGGTATAGCTACTACTAAATTCTGCCTTTCTCTTGCCAGCATGTGGAACACACGCACGTGACGCGCCACTTCTGACAACAGACCTATCCATTGCGAGTGTCCAGGTTAAATTAATCAACTTTATCATCAGCTTTATATGCTTGGCCTGGAAAGCCCCCCCCCTGGAAGTGCTTTAGTTACGAGACAGTGTCGATCACAAATATCTGAGTACACATTGACTCACAAAAGACTAGACGATATACCTGCGCAGGGCTGTCACGCACGCTCGCGCATGCACGTTGCGGCACTTTGCGGTCCTCTGACTGAAAGACCAGACGTGGCCTCAGTGATTATACCTGCGCAGGATGTATGATGTGTATTGGAATACTGTGCCTCCGTTGATGCAGGGCGAGACATGGCAAATACACACAGCGGCCAGGTGGAAAACTCGATCTGAGTTGGGCTCGCGGATTTTCGCTTGATCTTTTTTTTTTGTGCCAATGCGCTACCTACCTAAATAATCTCACGGTCTACTTGAAACCAGCGTGCGATCTACCGGTCGATCGAGGTCGACTGGTTGTGCACCACTGGCTAGAGCGTCACTAGAGCAAGGCTAGTGTGCCTATTCTGCAACCCAAAACAAGTCCCTGCTGTTTTATTCCGCAACGGGTCAAATGCATCTAACCTGCTTTGCAATCCTCGCCATTCCTTTATGCCCACGTCACGTTAAAGATCGAAATTAACGTTACGTTAGCTAACAACAAGCTAACCCAGAGCCATAGGGAGAGAGAAGTGGGGACTGGGAAGGAGGGGGGGGGGCAGGCATGCTCCCTTTCTCTGTGTGTGTGTGTGTGTGTGTGTGTGTGTGTGTGTGTGTGTGTGTGTGTGTGTGTGTGTGTGTGTGTGTGTGTGTGTGTGTGTGTGTGTGTGTGTGTGTGTGTGTGTGTGTGTGTGTGTGTGTGTGTGTGTGTGTGTGTGTGTGTGTGTGTGTGTGTGTGTGTGTGTGTGTGTGTGTGTGTGTGTGTGTGTGTGTGTGTGTGTGTGTGTGTGTGTGTGTGTGTGTGTGTGTGTGTGTGTGTGTGTGTGTGTGTGTGTGTGTGTGTGTGTGTGTGTGTGTGTGTGTGTGTGTGTGTGTGTGTGTGTGTGTGTGTGTGTGTGTGTGTTTGTGGGTTTGGAAAGACCAGATGAAGTATACCGGTAGTATATTTATAGTAAATGTACTGAGGATGGACAGATAATGTTGATATTTAAACATAAAAAATACAATACATATTAAATGTATTCATGATCATCATGCAACATAAAACAATTGCAGGAATGGTTTGGGAGAGGAAGGGGTTTTAGGTTGTGTGTTGCGAGTTCCAAAAAAAATTACTTAAAGGGGACATGCATTGCTATTCCTAGCACTATTTGGGCAACTTTACACAATTCCTGAGAGTCTATCGAACACCTCTGTAAGGTTTTATTCAAAATAATTCATTGTTTTATATTTCTAATCAAGTACTCAAAAACCAAATTTTTCTCACTTTGGATTTTAGGCTGTGTTGGCCTGGCTCCGCCCATAATTAATTTCGCCACGGGGGGGGGGCATAATCCCACGGGACAATGCATTGGTAACTTGTTTCAAATGACAATATATACCTCTGTGATTATTATTGTACGGATCAGAATACGGGCGTGCGCATGGGAGCATGCACAAAGATATTACAGTGATATGCTGCTCTATGGTTGTAGCGCGAGTGAAACCCGACACTTCCTCAAACGGGAGATGCAGAGAGAGAGATAGATAGAGAGACAACCGGGACTGTGCTGTCCTTATGCTCTTAGACCTCAGTGCAGCTTTCGATACAATAGACCAGGGGTGGCCAACCAGTCAGAGACTAAGAGCCACAAAAATGACTGTGGTACCACAAAGAGCCACACCATATACCAGCGTTTCTCAACCTTTTTTTTCAGTCACGGCACCCTTCATGTGTTTATAGGTCTCACCCTCTGGCCTCTGAAGTTGCTAATGTCTTTTTTATTTGGGCCTCACAGGGTTAAAAGTACCCTGTGAGACCCACGGTTGCAAAATTACAAAATCACTTTTAGCCATTTAAAAAAATAATGTTTATTTAAAAAATGTTAAAGGGGAACTATTTTACTATTTCTTTCACTATTTGGGCACTTTTACACAATTCCTGTGAGTCTATGGAACACCTAGGTTTTTTTTTTTTTTTTAAATGCATTGTTTTGTATTTCTAATCAAGTACTAAAAACCGCATTTTTCTACCTCAAGATCTTAAGCCATTTTGAGGCTGGGCGCCAACCACTGTGTGGCCTGGTGCCAACTGCCACATCAACTGCCACATTATTATGCAGCTGAGAAATCTCTGACATCACAGATATGCACATTTTCAGATGACTCAGTTCAGTGAGGGTGAATATTGTGAGAGGAGAATTGGAAGAATGCGCCAATATGAGAATTAGAGACATATATCCTATTAATATAAGTCCACATAGCTAAGAAACAATGGTAAACACTGAAAAAGGCCATTTATAAGATAGTTCCCCTTTAAGCACATGTATAGTCAATTGGTCCTGTTGTTCAGTCTCACAATGCTATTTTATAGTAAATGTGTTTATATGTCCCACCCTCTGGCCTCTGAAGTTGCTAATTTCTTTTTAATTTGGGCCTCACAGGGTTAACCTCTTAAGCCTGAGATATACAGTAAAAGTGTATATTTTCAGCATTACGTTTGTTTACCAATTATTTTAACTGTTATTAGTGAAATATAAGATTATAGAAATCTCAGGGCATTGAGTCGGAAACCGGCGCATATTGACAGGAGGAAGTGGCACAGCCAAAAGTGAGTGTAGTCTTTTGAAGGAAGAGACTCGGGGCTTTCAAATTTAGAAAAACTACCCTACCCAGCTCACACCAGCCCCTGTCAATCATCTGACTTCTGGATTTACTTTTTAATTTCTCTTATTTTTTCGGATTATCTCCCACAAACCTGAACGTTATTGCCATAAAACAGAACGCAGTTAGTTTCTCTACCTTTCTGTGAACGTCTTGCAAAAAACGGTGTTGCAATATGATGAAAAATGGTGGAGAAATTTACATTATAAAAAAGATGGCAGAATTCAGTACTGTATCTACAAAACCTTCTGTTTAATCATCTTCCCTTTATTCATTTGCTTAGATTTTTCAGGTCTGGTCAATTTTAGCATGGTGTTATTCACAGTCAAAGATAATTTTTTTTTAAATAGAATTGATATTCTCCTTTGGTTCATTACAATTTACTCAAGCCTAGTAACAGACACACTATTTCTGACACTGATCCATATATGTCCCTAGATTCAGATACCAAGAACATGCAAATGGACCATTTAAAAAAAAATGGTAAATGTTTATTCTACGTCCTTATGGAATGAGTGACATAAAAAAAAAAAAAAAGTAAAAAAAAAAAAAAGGTAAAAAAATAATTTAAAAAAAAAACGTTTTTTAAATTTTTTTTAATTTTTTTTATGGATGGAAGAGCCTAACATTGACGGGCAAAGAGCCGCATGCGGCTCGCGAGCCGCGGGTTGGCCACCCCTGCAATAGACCATGTTATCCTCATCGACCGTCTCCACCAGGCAGTTGGTGTCAGTGGCACAGCCCTATCATGGTTCACCTCCTACCTCAGTGATAGAAGTTTCTCCGTTAATATCGGAAACTGCTCCTCCCCCTCTGCCTCTCTCTCTTGCGGGGTTCCACAAGGCTCCATCCTTGGCCCTATCCTATTCTCCCTATACATGCTGCCCCTTGGTCTGATCATTAAAAAACACAACATCTCTTTCCATTTTTATGCTGACGACACTCAGGTCTATCTCCCCATGAAACCCAACAATACAAACAATCTTGACAGTCTTCATTCCTGCCTAGACGACATCAAATGCTGGATGGCACACAATTTTCTACAGCTCAATCAGTCAAAGTATGAAATCCTCCTTTTCGGCCCTCCGAACCAAACCAGTGTCATTGCCAGCAGCCTGGGTAATCTGTCTCCCCTAGTCAAGCCCTTTGTAAAAAACCTGGGCGTGCTCTTTGACCCAGAGTTTTCCTCAATAGGCAGGTAAACTCGGTGGTGAAGGGGTGCTTTTTCCAGCTCCGGTCCATAGCCAAGATCAAGGCCATTCTCTCCCCCTCAGACCTGGAAAGAGTAATTCACGCCTTCATATCCTCACGCTTAGACTACTGTAACTCCCTGTACCTGGGGCTAAATAGATCCACCATAGCCCGTCTACAACTCCCCCAAAACGCTGCCGCTAGACTGCTCACAGGTACCCGGAAGAGAGCCCACATCACCCCTGTACTTGCCTCCCTCCACTGGCTCCCGGTGCGCTTTAGAATAGACTTCAAGGTCCTTTTATTGGTTTATAAAGCCCTAAATGGTAAGGCCCCTGCTTACCTAGCAGACCTCCTCACCCCCTATACCAACGCCAGGGCCCTCAGATCGGCTGATAAGGGTCTCCTAACCACCCGTAGGTCTAACTTCAAGTCTAGGGGGGGACGTGCTTTTGCGGTCGCAGCCCCTGACCTCTGGAACAGCATCCCCATGTCCATTAAATCTGCCCCCTCCATCGAGTATTTTAAATCAAAACTCAAAACCCACCTATATCGCCTGGCCTTCCCTGACTCACTTTGACTCTTGCCGTACTTGTTGACGTGTTGTTCTGTTTTTCCTTTGTCTATCCGTTGATTTTATTTAATTTTTTTCAGTTTATTTTATACTTTTCTTTGTACTTAGCTTAGCTATGTGAATAGAATTGATACTAA
The DNA here is from genome assembly GCF_963971535.1 of Notolepis coatsorum. Classification (NCBI taxonomy): domain Eukaryota; kingdom Metazoa; phylum Chordata; class Actinopteri; order Aulopiformes; family Paralepididae; genus Notolepis; species Notolepis coatsorum. Next base: position 124,628,514 of record NC_140168.1, on the reverse strand, counting down.
CTCCTATTACTATAAAACAATGCTAGACACTGAAAAAAGCCATTTATAATGCATGTCCCCTTTAAAGTTTAAAGCTAAATATATCAAAACGTGGCACTTTACAGTGAACAGGTCTATTTGTATTAAAAACAATAGATTGTTTTTCATTTAAATGTCTGGAAGAGCTAAAAAATAAAAATGTCAAATGATATTTCCATTGCCTTTTTTTGTTGATCTAAATGTTACTGATTGTGTTAAATGGGCATATAATATTGTCTCACATCGATCACAGGCACCTGAATCGAATCGTATCGTATCGTTGCAGACTTTGTGATATCGGAAAAAATATCGTATCGTTGTCCAAAGAATCGATATCGTATCGTGATGAAACTGGTGATTCCCACCCCTAGTGGTGAATATGACTATAGTTTTAGAATAATCCTGTCTAATCCCAGAAAACGACGCAAACAGCAATTTGTGCAATTCACTAAAAACGTTGTCATTTCTCGCCTGTAGTGTACACGCTACTATTTTGAAATCACATCTATATTATCGGTATTATGTTTGATCATGAATGCAGGAACGGGGGCGGGGTTATTTTTTTATGCTTTGATCGTCACCAACGGAATACGCTACACAGTACATTACACACATACGCTCCGATTGCAATGAAGGAATTATTGGATCAACGCAAGATTGATACCATATAGCCCTTACCTTGACTAGGATGTACCCCAAAAATAATATTCCAATTATCTGATCGCCATTCCAAGTATTGATGTTGATCGTGTCACCATCATAATCCACCAAAGAACATGAATCGGGAGTGTTTGATTCATATCAATCCATGTGTTATAACCGCTCGTCATGCCCGACTAGGAAAAGTCCGCCCGGACCTATATAATCGACGCACACCAAAATACACATAGTTTCAAAGGATGTGCAATACTGGCCGCAACCCACCAGGCGGCGGTATTGGAGTTTTGCAATCTCAGACCCATTCCCAATGATAACACCAGGCTCCCTGGATGGATAATGAATGGAAATATCGAATAAAAGAAATAACGACCAAAACCCGACTATACTCGGGTCTGGCGTGGAAAGTGTTAATTGGGCTTGGGGTCTGTTTTAAGGGACGGGCTGGGTATAGCAATGACCATTGCCAGTTTATTTCTGCATATAAAATCAATACCCACACAATGCTGCCTTTGCATTTCTATTAACCATGGCAGGTTAACAGCTGCCAATATTGGTCCACATTTCTATTCTGTTGTGGGTGTTCAGTGTTGGTGTTTGGTTGTTTCCCTGCGACCACAGATTGTCCAGTTTGGCATGAATGCTAAAGTGGGCCAGGTGTCGTTTGACTTGCCGCGGCAGGGCGAGATGGTTCTGGAGAAGCCCTACAGCGAGGCCACCGCACGCCTCATCGACACGGAGGTCCGCGTGCTCATCAACGAGGCCTACCTGCGCACGCAGAGCCTGCTGTCGGAGAGGAAGGCAGAGGTGGAGAAGGTAAGGTGGACACATCTATTAGATTCATCTTGGAAGTTAGTTTGATGTGGATTGCATTGGTCTCACTCCTCCAGTACAGCGATGCAGGAGTCGACTGTCCTAAGGCTGAGACCACTTATCGATTTATCGATAACTGCGTGAAATCGATAAGTGGCGTCACCGACTATAACATGAGAAGGATCACTGTGGTAGTTTTGAATGGGGAAATCTGTAACACTAAAGATGGCGGCAACAACAAAGAATTGCTGCAAAATAAACATAAATTAGTTGTTTAACTCATTCAGCGCCAATCATGGAAAAAGTCGGGTTAACTCGCCATGCGTTGAGCGCCAATCACAAGAAATCTCGGGTTTTAATCGTTATTTCTTTTACTAGCTATATCCTTCATTTTTCATCCATCCAGCCTGATCAGTTATCATTGGGAATGGGTCCCAGCTTGCAAAGGACGAATACCGCCGCCTACGCCTTCCAGCCGGTATTGCACATCATTGAAATCCCTCCCCCTTGGGCTGTTCATTGATCTAAGAAGTCCGGTCCAGGTTTTCCTACTCCGGCATGACTAACGTTATAACACAGAGTTTGGGGAGACTCAGAGCAGCGTTGATTATGCCTTTTGGACATATAACGTTGGCTCAATAAACGCGATCAATATTTGGAATGGTGATCAGGAATTGGATTAATCTTTTTGCAGGACATCAAAGACCAGGTAAGGACTCTATATTACAAATCTTGGGTTAATCCGATGTTTCTTTCGCCACCATCGGAGCGGAGCGTGTGTGTGTGTTTCTACCGTTGGCTGCGGGCAAGGCACTGAGAAGCGATTTTTCAGCCCCCGCTTCTGTTCGTGCATGATGACACATATAATACCGATAATCTAGCGTTATTTTCAGAACGATTCATAAATCAAGCGACAAATGGCACGATTTTTTTTTTTTTTTTTTTTTTGGTCTTTTTCCCCCTCCATTTTCCTCCGATTTTCTCCCATCCCAATGTTAGTCGTATGCCAATTCCCAGTCCCTTCCTGGTCGCCGCGCTTTACCCCCCACAGTCAGATCATTTGGGAGAGTGGAGGCTACCACGTGCTTCCTCCGACACACGTCCAGCCAATCACCGCTTCTTTTCACCTGGCAGCGCGGATTCTCATTGAGAGGGCGTAGCGTGTGGGAGGACCACACTATCCCCCTCACGTCCAATCCGCGCTTAGCAGGCGCCCCGACCGAACTGTAGGAGTCGCTGTTTACAACGACCCGGACCCACCCCGCCAGCTTCTCCCACCCTCTGATACAGCCAATTGTATCAGTGCAGACGGCCAGCCAAGCTGGTGACAACCCCGGAGCTGTGAGCTGGATTCGAACAGGCGAACCAAGCTCACAGCTCCGGGGCTGGTGACGAACGCAATCTCCGCTCGACCACCTAACCGCCTTCAATGGCACGATTTCTAAGGAAATACATTGAAGCACCATTTGCTCAAATTTCTTGAGATTAGACGGAATGCTCTGGAAATATACTCTTATTCACCACGGTATAAAACGGTTGCATGTTGACTGGAAGCAACTCACTGATAATCGACGGGTGTATTAGATCCATAGCTATAATATTTCATATATTTTAAGCACTCGCAAGTTTGGCAAGTCTCCCCATTGACTTACAGCGATGGCATTCTAGACCTATATCACGCACATCGCTGCGGCGCTGATTGAGTTAAATAATAATATATAAAAAAGTTATATATTAAAAATAATAATAAAAAATTGCGATATTTATAGATAATTTTGCCCCGATTTATCGATTCTTGCAAACGGCATATGGTCTCAGCCTTAGACTGTCCTCCCGCCCCGTTCCCCCAGGTGGCGCTGCGTCTGCTGGAGAAGGAGGTGATGGACAGGAAGGACATGGTGGAGCTTCTCGGCCCGCGGCCCTTCGCCGAGAAGTCCACGTACGAGGAGTTTGTGGAAGGAACGGGCGGCATGGACGAGGACACCTCCCTGCCGGAGGGCCTCAAGGACTGGAACCGGGAGCGCGACAAGGACAAGGAGGAGAGCACCGAGGAGCAGGTGGCTCGGCAGATCTCTGGGGGCATGCCCTTCTAGAAGGCTCCCCGCCCCGGGGGGCTGGGGGTGCAGCAGATCTCTGGGGGCATGCTCTTCTAGAAGGCTCCCCGCCTGGGGGGCTGGGCGGTGCAGCAGATCTGGGGGCATGCCCTTCTAGAAGGCTCCCCGCCGGGTGGGCTGGGCGGTGCAGCAGATCTCTGGGGGCATGCCCTTCTAGAAGGCTCCCCGCCCGGGAGGCTGGGGGTGCAGCAGATCTCTGGGGGCATGCCCTTCTAGAAGGCTCCCCGCCCGCCCGGTCCTCTCTCTCCAGAGACCAGACTGGGACCGAGGCATCGCACCTCCTGCTGCCCGGGGGGCTGGGGGTGCAGCAGGGGTTTGTTTCTGTTGGGACTCATAGAAACAACTTCCTCTTTAGTCTTGGGGACCTGGCTGGGAGCTGGAGTGAGGGGGTTGGCATGGGGGGGGGGGGGGCGGGGTTGACTGTTTCAGTGAGGGGGTTGGCATGGGGGGGGGGCGGGGTTGACGGTTTCAGTGAGGGGGTTGGCATCGGGGGGGGGGGGGTTGACGGTTTCAGTGAGGGGGTTGGCATGGGGGGGGGTTTAAGGGGGGTTGCAGATGATAACCATTAGGGATGGGTACCTTTCACATTTGAACCGGTACCGGTACCTGTGAATCGATACCGGTACCCAACGGTACCTTTTTTCGGTACTTTAGTCTCAAGAAATTTAATTTACCTACCTCAGTCGTAAAAAAAAAATCCAAACTTCAAATAACTACAATTTCGACAGTTTTCGGCTTGTCATTGCTCCGACTGCTTTGTTGTTGAATCAAGTCAAATCCCAGGTAAGCATATATTGTGCGTGTGAACGTTGACATGAAAAGAAAAAAGTCAAAAAAAAAAGTCAAAAAAATAATTAATAAAAAAAAAATATATATATATATATATATATTTTTTTTTCTCACTTCATTCGATACTCGGTAGTACCGACGTGTTTCGGTTCGGTACCTCAAAAGTAACGAATTCGGTACCCATCCCTAATAACCATACAACCAAAAATGTAAATGTAAGTATCGGACTACTACTGATTTTAGGAAAAGTGATCAAGCAGTAAAGACTGCCATTGTTTTTCTTAAAAGCTGCTTGAAAAAACATGGATTGTTGAAGGTAGCCACAAATGTCTCCCCCCGAATTTCCCCAAGGGGATCAATAAAGGAATATCTTATCTTATCTTAGATTCCTAGTTTTTCAAAGGACTTTGAAGGGATAGGACTGTCAGGTCAGAGAACAATATATATATCACGTTGTGACGACCCTCCCCCACACTGTGTTGTCTTCCTCTGCTCTTGCTGGCAGAGGCTCGTCAGCTAATTGGGGCACACCTGGGCCGGGGTGTCCCAGGCAGGATATCAGAGAGAGGCTGCCTCTGATCTCTGGCGAACTCCCCATTTTGTTTTTGGTTCTTTGTTTGTCTGGTTGTTGTTGGTTATTTGGTTCTTTGGTTGTTAAATTTTGGTTCATTTGTTTTGGAGACACACTGATACGCATTGGCTGCTCTTTTAGTTAATTAAATAAATCTTTTGTTATTTCTTAAATTGTGCCTGTGTCTCCCTCTTCTTGTTGCGAGCTTGAGCCAGTTCGTAACACATGCAGTGTTTCTTTCACACACTTTGTTCCTATTAACTAGTTCCTTCAGGAAATTGCAATCTTGCGATCGCAATAATGAATGCAAATTCAAATTCTCCTCATTTTAACGTCCAAATCCAGTCCAACAATCCTGGATCTGTGGGGGCTGAGGAACGGTTAGGGAAAGTAATCGTAAGTACTTCACAGGAGTCTTCAATAATATTGAACGGTGATCCTCCATTTTGTAAATACATTTTCTCTTCATTTTTGATCGCAATAATCGCAAGAAAAACTCAAAATTCTAAAAGGCTAATTCCTGGATGGATATTATAATGATCTGATGTATAACATTATAATGATCTGATGTATGATATTATAATGTAGAGATCTGATGACGAGTCAAATAAGACGGATATAATGTTTGGATCCCCAACTAACCCTTTCACTGCCACACGGCAGCCGGTTAACCCTTTCACTGCCACACGACAGAAGGTTAACCCTTTACTATCACATCACTGTTGTGTGGCAGTGAAAGGGTTAGTACCTGCTTCTTTGAAGTAGATTCAGAGTCTCATCTCTACTGAGCACCTGCACGGGTCTCTCTTACATCACGGTGTCGTGGAGAAAACCAGAAAGCACAGCTCACAGCAGCACAGTTCTCCATGGAAACGACATTGATCATTCCAGCTATGCACTAACTGGATGCATCTATTGCTTTGACTCTAATTTCACTCAACAACAACAACAACAACAACAACAACAACAACAACATCATCAGACAGGCATCACAGCGGCCCCTTCTAGTGAAATATAGAATAACATCCATCCCAGCAAACATGCAACACAATGTCAACGTTGAAAACGTGTTTGTTTTTTTGTATCCACTTTTTCTTCTCCTGTTTTTCTGTGTTTTTTTCTCCCATCCCAATTTAGTCATGCCAATTCCCCCCTTCCTGGTCGTTGCTCCCATGTGCCCCCCACTGGTCGGTCGTAGGGAGGGTTGATGGATACTATCACATGTCCCCTCCGATACATGCGGAGTCAGCCAGCCACTTCTTTTCACCTGCCAGCGCGGACTCTCATTGGCGAGGTGTAACGTGTGGGAGGCTCACACTACCCTCGACATCTCCTGTCCTTGCTGTGCAGGCGCCCTGACCGACCTGTAGGAGTCGCTGTTTACAACGACCAGATTACCACCCACCGGCTTCCCTCCCGCTGACTCTGCCAATTGTGTCAGTATGACGGCCGGCCAAGCCGGAGGCAACGCTGACAGCCGGATTCGATACCAGTGTCTCTCGCGTTGGTGACGAGCGCTTAGTCCGCTGCACTACCCAGCCGCCCCCCGTTGAAAACGTGTTTGAAACTGTCATGGCCCCCATTTCAACCACACAACAACAACTCCCACTCAACTCCCACTCACCTCATCCATGCACTCGCTACGAGCACAGAACTGGGAGAGGGTTGTGGTCAGACCGAGTTATTGTGCAGTTTTTCAGTTTGGCAATAAGAGCATGTTTTACGTTACAAAATGTAGGTAAACAAAAACGGCTTGTCATGATGATGATCATCACACATTGGAAAGTAATCTTAGTTTAACGTGATCAAACAAAACAGCCCGATTTACAATGATTTAACATTGTTTTATAACATTAAATTATACATTTTCAGAGAAGGGGGCTGAATAATGAGCAAAGTCTTATTATGAAAAACTCACTTTTCCAGTGTTTGGGCACATACATTTGGGTCTCTGATGGTAATACTAACACAAACTGAAATAAAACAACCCAGTCAGATTCTGCTACACAGCCCGTATTCAGAAACTGTGCCTTTTAGATGGAGCCATTCAGATTTGAGTGGTATTTTCAGGAAAAACACTTTGGTCCTGTTTTGGATGTTGCCTGTGTGAAACATTATTTATCTTGGATCATGCAGATTATTGATGTTATACCATTACATTCTCTATCTCCTGGCCTACATACAGATTATTGATGTTATACCATTACATTCTCTATCTCCTGGCCTACATGCAGATTATTGATGTTATACCATTACATTCTCTATCTCCTGGCCTACATGCAGATTATTGATGTTATACCATTACATTCTCTATCTCCTGGCCTACATGCAGATTATTGATGTTATACCATTACATTCTCTATCTCCTGGCCTACACGCAGATTATTGATGTTATACCATTACATTATCTATCTCCTGGTTTACATGCAGATTATTGATGTTATACCATTACATTCTCTATCTCCTGGCCTACATGCAGATTATTGATGTTATACCATTACATTCTCTATCTCCTGGCCTACATGCAGATTATTGATGTTATCATGCATTTTAGCAACTGCTGAGATTTCCATGCGGGGACACATCTAGTCACGTCCGTCTTGAACGATGTGAGGACACCAGCTCTTTCCATATTCTCCACAGTGAAATGCAATGCTGTTTTTTGAGACAAGTATATCACTAATGATCAAAACATCTGATGTAGTCAAAGTAACGTAATCTCTTGCTGCTTCTGTGGCCACTGTGTCATTGTAAACATGTAATGTGTGAATGTGGATTTTGTTTCATGGTGAAAATGTTAACAAAATTATAAAAGAAAATGCTATTTATTAAATGCAATAAAAATGACGTGTACTTCAATTATAGGTTACATTTTTATAATAAGTTGTCATTTATTATACATTTAACAATTTCTCCACCACTGAGTTTTTACATGATCCACTTTTTGAGAGTTGCTTTTGCTTTCTTACATAGAGCTGTATTTCCATTAGTAGCGCATTGCAAGGTCACCTACAACTGTTTCAATCAACTCTCCATCAGAATCAGAAAGGTCTTTATTTGCCAAGTAGTTTTCACATACAAGGAATTTGCTTTGGTTTTCGGTGTGCCATTAGCAGACAGACATTAATAGACAGATACTACAATAAAGAGGTGGAGTCAAATGAAATATGAACTAAGTTGAGCACAATAGAATAATTATGAAATAAAATATAGGCCAGGGCTGGACAACTGTAAATAAGAGGTTGAATAATATTAAATGGGATATAAACTAAATTAAATATAGCACAATAGAATCGGAGGATTTATAATAAAGATAAAATAGGAATAGGCCAGGGCTGTGCAATTGGGCAATTATAATAATAATAATAACTTTATTTGTATAGCACTTTTCATACAGTAGTTGCAGTTCAAAGTGCTTCACAACAGTAAAAAATACAGGCATAAGCGAGCATGAAAAAGATAGAGGTAAATCACAGTGTTTCACATTAGGATCTAGCATCCCAATAGTTCTCTGTTACAGTTTCATTCAGTAATACAAATAATAAAAATAGTTTAAAATTATTTGGTTTAAAAATAGTAAAAAATTTATTAAATAGAACGGACATACAACAGGGTATTTAACATACAACAGAGCAGTGCATCAGTAAGAAGTAAAAAGTGTGATAAAATAGTTAAATTTTGAATTATAAAATGGAGCAGACATACAACATGGTATTTAACATATAAAATAGTTCAATTTTGGATTACAACAGAGCAGTGTTCTTCATTATAGTAATATTCAATATTCAAGGGGCTTTCACAATTATTACATTTGGTAGTAATAATGGCACACAGTCTTAAATTTATATCAGCAGGGCCGGGGGTGAGGGGGGTGGGGGCGAGTGCAACGCGCGTAGGAGGAACGCCATGTTCTGTTCTTATCTCCAGCACACTTGAGAGGGGGGGGGGTGAGGACGACCTCCACAGTCTGGGGAGTGGAGATGTGAGTTGTCTCGGCAGGGAGGAGATATCGAGATAAAATTTGCATAGAATCGACACATGAGTTTGATAGGAATTTTCATTTAAATGCCTGAGCAAAGAAGTAGGTTTTAAGCTGTCTTTTGAAGATATCTAGTGAGTTTGCTTCTCTGATGTTTTGGGGTAGTTTATTCCATAGTTTTGGGGCATAGTTGATAAAGGCTGCATTACCGATCCTTTTTTGACTGTTTCTGGGAGCCTCTAGTAGTCCAGCAGTTGATGATCGCAGTGTTCTTGCTGGCCTGTAATTTATTAGAGTGTTGGTGATGTAGCTAGGTCCCTGTCCATTTAGAGCTTTGTATGTAAGGAGAAGGACCTTAAAGTAAATTCTAAATGTTACAGGAAGCCAGTGTAAAGCAGCTAAGACTGGGCTAATGTGTTCTCTCCTTTTGGTCCTAGTTAGCAGTCGGGCTGCAGAGTTTTGGATAAGCTGAAGCCTCCCTGTGGTTTTCTTAGGGAGACCTGTGAAAAGTGCATTACAGTAGTCTAACCGGCTAGATATGAATGCATGAATTAGCTTCTCAGCATCGTTTTGATTAATAAATGGTCGTACTTTTGCTATATTTCTGAGATGGAAGAATGATGTTTTTGTCACTTTGTTAATATGAGAATTGAAGTTCAGTTCTGAATCTATGATAACCCCGAGACTAGTGACCTCAGATTTCAGCAGATATGTACAATTGTGTGTCATCCGCATAGCTATGGAAACCTACATTATGTTCTCTGATGATATCACCCAGCGGTAACATGTAAAGGGAGAGTAAAGAGTATAGGACCTAAGCAACTCCCTTGTGCAACTCCATAGTTGTTGTCATATATCTCAGACATGTGGTCTCCTAACATAGAATTTCCTCCCTCTGATGTATGTTTTAAACCAGCTTAGTACATGGTCTGAGAAACCCACAAGGTTTTCAAGACTATCAATTAGAATATCGTGATCAATTGTATCAAATGCTGCACTGAGATCTAACAGGATAAGGATGGCGATCTTACTCTCGTCAGAGTTTAGCCTGAGGTCACTGATTATTTTGGTGAGGGCAGTTTCAGTGCTATGGTATTTTCTGAATCCCGATTGAAATTCTTATAAGATGTTGTTTTCTTCAAGAAAGGAATTAATTTGAACTGAAACTATCTTTTCGAGTACTTTACTAATGAATGGTAGGTTCGATGTTGGACGATAATTTGCCATTACATTACTATCCAAGTTTAGTAGTGGCTTTACAACTGCTGTTTTTTTCTTTTTCTTTTTTTTTTAATCTTTTTCCCCCTCCTTTTTCCTCCGATTTTCTCCCATCCCAATGTTAGTCGTTATGCCAATTCCCAATCCCCTTCCTGGTCGCTGCGCACTTACCCCCCACAGTCGGTCTGGGAGAGTGGAGGCTACCACGTGCTTCCTCCGACACACGTCCAGCCAATCAACCGCTTCTTTTCACCTGGCAGCGCGGATTCTCACTGAGAGGGCGTAGCGTGTGGAAGGATCACACTATCCCACTTAGGTCCTATCCGCGCTTAGCAGGCGCCCCGACCGAACTGTAGGAGTCGCTGTTTACAACGACCCGGACCCACCCCGCCAGCTTCTCCCACCCTCTAGTACTGCCAATTGTATTAGTGTGAACGGCCAGCCAAGCTGGTGACAACCCCGGAGCTGTGAGCTGGATCCGCTCCGGGGTTGGTGACGAACGCAATCTCCGTTACGCCACCTGACCGCCCTACAACTGCTGTTTTAAAGGCATCTGGGAAAGTACCGGTTCTAAGGGAGGTGTTTATGATATCTAGCACAGGGCTTGAGATACTATTAAACACCCGTTTGAAGAAGGCTGTTGGTCGGTGTCTGAGGTGGATGAGTTGCATTCTGAGACAGTTTTGGAGAGTACGTCTAATGTAATGGATGTGAATCTTCTCATGGTTACATTGCGCGGTTTGCTGTAATCAATTTTATTTCCATCATGAGTAATGCTGGCCCTGATCAAGGTTATTTTGTTATTAAAGAATAGTGCAAGTTCTTCACACTTAACCGTTGATGACTGAGGAGGTGTAGGGGCAGTGTTTAGTAGATTAATAGTGGAAAAAAGGATTCTAGAGTTTCCAGCGTTTTTTTTTTTTTTTAACAACTGTTTTTTATTTTCCCTTTTTTTAACATAAAACTAGACACACAATACATTAACAGTAGAAATCCACAATAAATCACAGGACTATGACCGACATAATAATAACAATAATGACTGTCCAGTACTTAAATCAAAATAAATGTAGATTAAAAGATATACACATAATGAATATTTAAGCATTACATCACGCGCAGGAGTGGTTTGTGAAAATTAAACCATGCCTAGGGGTGGTCGTTAGGCCCGAGGCGCAGCCAAGGGTAGTTAGACCCCCCCCCCCCCTAGGCATGGTTTAATTTTCACAAACCACGACTACAAGTGGTGTAATGCTTTTATACAACTGGCACATTCATCCAACCTTATTGCTATACAATAAACACACATTAATCGAAGATTTATTGAAAAAACCATCCGCCAGAAAAAGTAGTTCCCACAACAACAAAAAATAGAAGTTGCCTCCATGTGGAAGCAGCTCGGAAGTGGATCCAACTGTTCTCAGTAAGACATCCAGCAAACTAACACATCCAACTGTCTCTCAACTAAGACATCCAACGAACTAACACATCCAACTGTCTTTCACCTAGACATCCAACAAACTAACACATCCAACTGTGTGTTATTGGAATGATTGATTGATTGATTGATTGAAAATGTTATTACCAGATGCAGAATGGGTACAATACAGTACGGCTCAATACACACAATTGTTAAGGGGATGCAGACCAGAGAAAGACTTTATGACATACCAGATTTACAAATACAGTAACACATCCAACTTTTCTTTAGTTTTTAACCTACTTTCTATAGAACTTCATTCTTAGATGCTTCTATAGAAAGTAGGTAAAACAAATTAAAAAAAGTTCTTTGCCCTATAGGAAAAAAAAGGTTGTCTTTGCCCTATAAGATTTTTTTTTTGTAAACCTACTTTCTATAGAAGCAGCTGCAGGCGAGGTGCGCTGTTTTAAGTGAGCGTGGGTTATTGAATTGATTGATTGATTGATTGCTAATTTTATTACTGTCCGCCTTGTTTCCAACTGGTTAAGTTTAGGCCCTCTTTCGAATTTGGTTAAGGTTAGAGTTTGGAATCAGGGCTGGTGGTCTATCGCCCTGCTCTAAAGACAAACTCTAACCTTAACCAACTTCGAAAGAGGGCCTAAACTTAACCAGTTGGAAACAAGGCGGACAGTAATAAAATTAGCAATCAATCAATTCAATAGTCCACGCTCACTTAAAACAGCGCACCTCCCAGCTGCTTCTATAGAAAAGTTTTTTTTTTTAAAAGAATTGCAATTAATCAATCAATTCGCACAATTTTTATTTTGTTCCACAATGACTCATCATACATCATCCAACATTGTTTAAGCAACTAAGACATTCGCCGTGACAGAATCGGTTTTTATTTAGTCGTTATGATGCTATCAACATATCCATTCAGTCCACCCTCACTTAAAACAGCGCATCTCCCAGCTGCTTCTATAGAAAAAGAAATAAAAAGAAATTGCAATTAATCAATCAATCAATTCGTGCGATTTTTATTTTGTTCCACAATGACTCATGACCCATCAATTACATCATCCAACATTGTTTAAGCAACTAAGATATTCGCCGTGACAGAATCGTTTTTTATAGTCGTTATGACGCTATCAACATATCCATTCGTAAAGATTATTGTCCGCCATCTTGTTTTTTCCTAAAAAGCCGCACGCCGGAGTGATAGTAATTCGGTTGTGGTCGGGTCCTGGGACCAAGAGCGTGGGATTATGACAAATACATACGTGTAAATTGACTGTTTCAGCCAATCAGAATCGAGAAATTTGCATGCCGTTGTATAAAATACAATACAATACATATGCTCTTGCTTGCTCTTCACTCTTTCCTTCTCCTTCCCTTCCCCCCCACCCCCCCCCCCCCCCCTCAGGACCCCCTCTTGGACTATCCATCCATTATTCCGTTTAACGCCAGGGATTACAAATTCATATGCTATCTGTAACTGAGGGGTTACAAAACCCTGACTGTATTAAAGATTGTGATAGATTAAACCACTGCTAGTTATGTACTTTAATTACTGGCCAGACAGTACATCAAATATAGATGGTGAACACCCACAAGAACACGGCATTGACAAAGAAATAGTATTTGAGGGTAATTTATTATTATTAGGCAACGTTAGGTTACAGAATGAGAATTAGGGTCGCGCTTGTATGGCGAAGAATATACGTAAAGTCAGTCAATAGCATGAGTCACTAAGAATAGCAGGAATCCTACGATGGGTCTAAGTTGACACCACCTGTCGTATAGTAGCAACTATATAGGGCAACACTGGTACCGCCGGGAGACAATGGGTTCCCTCCGGGGGTGTAAGGCCTGGAGGGTAGAGGAATGTTCGGGTACTCCGTCTGATTCAATGAGGAATAAAGAGACTCCAGGTACAGGAGTCGGTCCTTGTAAACTCCCTTGATCAGCAGCAAAGTAATAATTGTAATCCAAATGCCCGACAGCATTGATGACAGCCAGCCAGCCTCCGTCCACGAGGCCGGCCCGAGTTGTAATCCTCACGAGGTTGAATCCCAAACGATAGTGGAAATCAACGATGCTCTTCTCCGGGTACCACGTTCCAAATCAATATAATCCAACCAGTAATGGTTCTGCAATCGCCGACGCCGATTCTCCTGTGTACATGTCCAACGGTTCTCCGCCTAGGACTCCTCGGGTGTGGGCGACGTATTTAGGCCACACACCCTGGTTAAGTACACTAGCTAAAGACACGACGAACCGCTGGGTAATGCTACACACGAACGAACTGTGGCCGCACGATATACAATAAATGAACGACTATTTACTTCACATTAGATTAAGTCGAACTCAACGTTACTTCATTAAACTCTGACACTTTTACCATTCTATTCGCACGCGGTTCTCAATGCTCTGTTAGACGCAAGGTTGCTCACTTCACTGCACGTTGACTCGTGGTGAAGGTGGGTAAGGTACTGAACGTAGACACGAAGCTAAGCTAAGCACGGTGTGCGCACCTTGCGCTGTATTTATACTTAAGTGAATATCTAGTCCCAACCTCAGTCCTTGTCTGGTATCACTACGCTGACTCCGGGCATGTTCCGACATGCCTGCACTTGTCTTTGAACTTGCCGTTGGGGGCTTGCGCGCTGGCGCCTGGGGGCGCTGTCCAATAGGAGAGCGAATATTACTCTGGTTTGAACGCAGGTAAAGGGATATTCCGTGTATATATATAAATAATATACAAAGTATATCAAACAATAAAGGTAGATTCTCAGTTTAATCTGGCCCTTCACAACACTATCCTTTATCTTCTCCACCACATCTAACCAGATTGCTATGCTGGCTTCATTAACACCTAAAATTTGTGCGGTAGATATCTCGAGATAAATCACATCGAGATAGGTAAGAACCCATACCTTCCGGCACATTTTATCCGGTTGAATCCAGCGTGATGCTATCAGCTTTTTGGCGGCCGTGAGACCGGACAAAATTAGTCTCTTTACATGTACAAAGGTTGATAACTGAGAAACATCATTCAACAACAATACAGAAGGCAGTACAGGTATGGTCAGAAATAAAAATTCTGATAATTGAGTGGTTACTTCTTCCCAGAATATCTTAACAGGAGGGCATTCCCCATACATATGCATAAATGTACCAATATCACCATTTAAACACAAGGAGCATCGAGGGTCTTGTTTAAGCCCCATTAGGTGCAAATGTCTAGGAGTTAAGTAAGTTAAAATTAAGATTAATCTGTTGATGATCCGTGTTGCGTGACGACAGCCGAACGTTTGTCCAGACTTCATCCCAATCAAAATATACTTCCAAGTTTGGTATATCCTTCCTCCAAACTAAGTCTAGGGCAGGGGTGTACAGTGCGCGCACGTGCGACACTGACGTCAATCTGTGCGATGAATGAATTGACTTCACTAGCACGGGTGCGATGGCCCGTGGCGCAAGCAAAAAAAAAGAAAAAAAGTGTGACGGTAAATGAATGGACCACGGCGCTATCCACTTGGTACTAAGTAACTATGGCGCGACCCCGGTCAGTCGCCTTTGGTTTAGCTCCGCGACGATTGTGCACATTTTTAGCTATTATGTTTGTTTTTTCGACTTTTTTTATTAAAACATCACTGGCGGGCATGTCATACGACCGCCAGACACTTATGGACCTAAACTCCGGACTCAAAGAGGAGTTGGTAGACACTTTATGCCCAGAATGGCTAACAGAAATCAAGCGGGAGAACGACAACAAAGGAAACGGCAGAAAGAAGCATAGAGGTAGACGAGGCGGTATCAGACTTAGATTAAAAAGATCTGCTTACCGTCCAGCAATTCCATCCATCTTTCTGGCGAATGCACGTTCGTTGGAGGGAAGGATGGACGACTTGAGAGCGAGGGTCCGATTCCAACGGGAGATGAGAGACGTTAACGTCATGTGTTTCACTGAGACATGGCTCAAGCCAGCGACGCCGGACAACAGCGTCTCTCCATCGGACAATTTCACCGTCCTGAGAGCAGATCGCACGGCAGCCTCTGGGAAGAGCATCGGAGGTGGGGTCTGCATCCTCACGAACAATCTCTGGGTTAATCCCAAGGAAGTACATGTCCTCTCAAGTTCATGCTCCCCAGATATGGAACATCTCCAGATCCTGTGTCGCCCGTATCACCTACCCCGTGAGTTTACCGCGGTCATTTTATCCGTCGTGTATATTCACCCACAGGCAAATACTGGCAAAGCGCTGGGGGAATTACACGACTACATCAACAAACAGCAGATCAAGCACCCAGAAGCCGCGACGATAGTGACTGGTGACTTCAATCAGGCAAACCTGAAAAAAGTGATGCCGACCTTTTTTCAGCACATCGCCTGCTCCACAAGAGGGGGGAACACACTCGACCACTGCTACACCCCGTTCAGAGCTGCCTACAAGGCTGTAGCGGCTCCGCCACTGATGGGCTCTACAAGCGCGAGCGATCACGACTCCATTTTTTTAATTCCAGCATACAAACAAAGATCGCGTGACGTCGTCGTGTCACGTGAGACAAAAAAGTGGTCTGACGAATCAGAGACCGATCTCTGTGACGCGTTCGCGGATACAGACTGGGACATGTTTAAAGGAAGCGCCAGTGACGTCAGCGAGTACGCTGATACCGTTGTTTGTTACATAGCAACAGTGGTAGACGGCATTGTCCTCACAAAGAAGGCGCGGGTTTTCCCAAACCAGAAACCTTGGGTGGACAGCACTATAAGAACAGCCCTAAACTCACGCACCACGGCTTATAACCTGGGCAGAGAGTCAGGAAATATGGAAGAGTACAAGGCTTCAGTCTACACTCTGCGCAAGGCTGTTAAACTTGCTAAGAGGACATATGCTGAGAAACTGGAGACACAAATGGCACAAAACGACACAAGAGGCTTGTGGAGGGGACTGAAGACAATAACTGACTACAAAGTCAGCGCCCCCTCAATGGGGAGCGACGACGCCTCTCTAGCGGACAAACTCAACTCCTTCTACGCTCGGTTCGGTGTAGACAGTGTCGCCGCTAGCCCTCTGGCTAGTGACGTCACTGGCGCACCGGCTGTTGTGGAGGGGGGGGGGCAACCGCGGGGGGGCGGGGGCGCTCTCTCGTTGTCGGAACACAGTGTGAGAAGAGCATTTATGCAGGTGAACACCAGGAAGGCTGCAGGCCCAGATGGTATAACAGGACGCATACTTAAGTCCTGTGCAAACCAGCTTGCCCCGGTGTTCACCGCCATATTTAATCAATCCCTGGCGGAGTCAGTAGTCCCTGCCTGCTGTACCGAAGAAACCCTCCCCAACATGTCCAAATGATTACAGACCGGTGGCACTCACCTCTGTGGTCATGAAATGTTTCGAGAGGCTGGTCAAGGACCACATTTGTGCCTCTCTCCCCAGTGATATGGACCCTATGCAATTTGCATACAGGACAAACAGGTCCACTGATGACGCGGTCTCCCAGGTACTGCACAGCACTCTCTCCCACCTTGACCGTCAGAAGGGGGGCTATGTGAGACTGTTGTTCATTGACTACAGCTCAGCGTTCAACACCATAGTCCCCACCAGACTGGTGGACAAGCTGATCGAGCTAGGCCTGAGCTCCGCCCTGAGCGCCTGGGTACTGGACTTTCTGAGTGAAAGACCCCAGGCGGTCAGGGTGGGGGGTCAGACCTCCAACACCATCACCCTGAGCATCGGGTCCCCCCAGGGCTGTGTTCTAAGCCCCCTGCTGTACTCACTCTACACACACGACTGTGCGGCCAAGTTCAGCTCCAACTCCATTGTGAAGTTCGCCGACGACACGGTGGTGGTGGGGCTGATCTCGGACAACGACGAGAAGGCCTACTGAGAGGAGGTTGAGGTACTGGAACATTGGTGCCAGGACAACAGCCTGCTCCTGAACATTGGTAAAACCAAGGAGCTGATCGTGGATTATAGGAGAGGACAGCAGGAGACACACACACCACTGACGATTAACGGGGCTACCGTGGACAGGGTGAGCAGCTTCAAGTACCTGGGGGTCCACATCTCAGAGGACCTGACATGGTCAACACACATAAACACAGTAGTAAAGAAAGCGAAGCAGCGCCTCTACCACCTGAGACAGTTAAGGAAGTTCAGAGTATCGGGGAAGATACTCCAGTCCTTCTACTCAGGAGCTGTAGAGAGCATCTTGACCGGAAACTATCACTGCCTGGTATGGGAACAGCACGGCACAGGACAAGAAGGCCCTACAGAGTGTGGTGCGCTCAGCCGAGCGTACCACGGGTATTGCGCTACCTCCCCTGCAGGCTCTATACAACAAGAGGTGCAAATCCAGAGCCTGCAGGATAATGAAAGACCCCCACCACCCCAATAACAGCCTGTTCCAGCTGCTGAGGTCAGGCAGACGCCTGCGAACTCCAGCTACTAGGACGGAGAGGCTTAGGCTAAGCTTCTTCCCCCAGGCCATCAGAGCCTTGAACAATGAACATTGAGAGACACAGAAACTGAACTATCCACACACAAGCACATACACGACACGCACGCTGAGCACGCTCACACACTAGCAGCCACTTTAACACTCATGCCGCACACACGCACACTTATGGCCAGAGGAAAGGCCACTTAAAGTAGTATAGCATCAGGAACAGTGTATTGCACTACTAAAGCTACCTAGCATGTCCTATATGCTCTGTAAATACTAATGTACAGATACCGAGATGGCACACCATGTACCTGTTTATTGCACTGTTTTATTGGATTCTATTAATATGTTGTACCACTGTATTTTATTGGATTCTATTATATGTTGTACCACTGTATTGCACATCGTCGCGGGCAAGACCAGCCGCATTTCATTGTATACCTGTATGCCGTGACAATTAAAACTCTTGACTTGACTTGACTTGACTTGACTTGTAGTCTTGTGCGATTAAATACAATGTCCCTTCTGCGTAAGACTCCATATATCAAACACCAAATCCCATAATCCCTAGCGAACAATATCCCCGCGAGTTGCGAGCAGTGACTCTATCCGCTCGGCTCAGCTCACAACACAGCAGGTGAGCAGGACTCGTCTCAGCAGCAGCAGCGTTTGGAACGCGGACATTGAAACAGAGCTAGTGGATAGTGTTGTCGCGACCCAAAACAAATCCCTGCTGTTTTATTCGGCAACGGGTCAAATGCATATAACATGCTTTGCAATCCTCGCGTCATAAAGTCCGAAATGAACGTTACGTTAGCATGAGCTAACAACAAGCTGTTCATAGCCATATAGAGAGAACAGCAGACGGGCAGAGTGAGGAGGAGGGGGCAGACATTCTCCCTTCTCTGTGTGTGTGTGTGTGTGTGTGCGTTTGGAAAGATCACATGAAGTCAGACGAGTATATTATATTGATAGTAAATGTACTGAGGGTGGACAGATAATGTTGATATTTAAACATAAAAAATACAATACAAAATAAATGTATTCATGATCATGCAACATAAAACGGTTGCGTGTTGTGAGTTCCAAAACATTTAACTTAAAGTTTAAAGCTCAATATATCAAAACGTGGCACTTTACAGTGAACAGGAGGTCTATGTCTATTAAAAACAATAGATTGTTTTTCCTTTAAAAGTCTGGAAGAGGTCAAAAATAAAAATGTCAAATGATATTTCCGTTGCCTTTTTTGAGTTGATCTAAATGTTACTTATTGTGTTAAATGGGCTTATGTTATGATATCGTCTCATATCGATTGCAGGCACCTGCATCGTATCATATCGTGGCATATATCAGCAAATATCGTATTGTTGTCCAAAGAATCTATATCGTATCGTATCGTGATGAAACTGGTGATTCCCACCCCTAGTAGAGTCCATACACCCAACACCAAATCCCATAATTCCTTACACGTAACGTGTCTGGCTGTGTGACGTCAACTTGTCAGCATAAAATGACAGCCAAACATGGCACTGCAACTAAATAACACAAATACAATAGGCACATTTGTGACTGTTACAAATATAACACATTTTATACTTATACAAGATTTTGGCCTGTGCTACAAAACGATCAACCTCTGTAGCACCAGTGCTATGTGCAAAAAAAGTTAAAGTACAGCCCTGGTCTAGGGGAAGGACCTCATATGAGGACGTAAGTAAGTGACGATAAAAGTCAGAGACGAAGCCTCTCGATGTCTCGTTTTCATAAAATAATTTGTGATATCTGTGGTGCTCAAGTGGCACCTTTTAATGGGACTCCATGAGCCCTTAAAGCTGCTCTTAATTGTAGATAGAAATAATAAGTGGAGTTGGTGAGGTTAAATTTGTTAGATATATCTTTATAGCTGCAGAAACCCTGTTCATTGAAGACATCCCCCAATGTATGTATGCCCTTCTTTTCCCATTTGGTAAATCTGAGGTTGTTGTGCAATAAGGAGTAAGTTGTTATTAAATAGGGGAGAATGACTATGCCATTTATGTTGGTTAATACATTTTTTCTGTGTATCACGCCATATCCGGATCACATGTGTAATAAGAGGGCCAAATTTCAAGTTGCATTGCTTAATTGATAAGTTGGTGTATACTATATCCTGCAGTCTATGTGGTGCCACTATGTTCTCCTCTAATGGTCTCCAGGATACAGATGCTTGAGAATCAAACCAGGTGATCAGTGGTCTTAAAGAGAACACTTTAAAATAGTAATTGAAGTCTGGAAATGCTAAACCCCCATCGGCTTTATTTCTCTGTGCAGTGGATCTTTTTATTCGTGGAGGTTTGTTGTTCCAAATAAATGTATATGCAGTGGAGTGTAATTTTTGCCAGTAACCAACAGGGGGGGGGGGGGGGTAACGGCAAAATCGAGCTGAAGAAGTTCATTCTTGGTAAAACATCCATCTTAACTATTGATGCTCGGGCCTGTACTGAGTTTTTTAGTTTTGACCACCTGCTGAAGTCATTTGTGATCCTATCTAGGAATCCGGTATAATTATACTTCACCGTTTGGCATATAGTTGGGAATATTTCAACTCCAAGACATCTAAAGTGTTCTACCATTGGTATATTTACTGGGAGGGAGGTAGCCTTCACAGTCACGATTTTGGCCAGTTTATCTTAAATCCTGATAGATTGCCAAAATCATCTATTACCTTGAGAAGATGAGGCAGTGAGGTGGTAGGGTTTTGCATGAACAATATTACATCGTCCGCATATAAACTAATATGATGCTCTGTGCTCTTAATTGATATCGGCTCTATGGACTGAGATTGTCTTATATACTGTGCCAAAGGCTCTAGGGATAGAGCAAATAGTCCGGGACTAAGAGGACAACCCTGTCTGGACAAACGCGACACAGGGAAGTGTGGGGAGGTGAATTTACCTGTTATAATCATGGCTGATGGATCTGTGTATAGTACTTTGATCATATTAATGAATCCATCTCCTAACCCCATCCTTCCAAGTACTGCCCATAAATAAGACCATTCCAACCTATCTGTTACATTCAAGCCTAAAATATGGCTCGTCAAGGCCTTGAATGCGACGTGGTGGACACAGGACACTGGACAAAAGTTTATCAAAAATAACTATTTACAACTAACTAAATGGACAGAAATAGTGGGAGCTGGGTGTTCCAGACTCCAAAGTTAAATAACAAAACTATAGGCAAAAAGGAAGAACAAGCCGAATGTACAACAAAACAGTGAGAGCAGGTGAGACGCTGGAGAGCTGAGACATCTCCTGTGAAGTGGGGGAGACTTAACTGCTGCCTGCACTCTGCATTTGTAGGGCGTGGTGCCTCATCACCACACCTGTGATCAATTAAAAAAAAACATTTTAAACACAAGCAAAAACAGGAAGAAACAGTGTGTCAATCAAACCACCAATTAGTGACAGCACACTTAACCACAATGTGAATATGCACCACAGACAGTAAGTATCCCTCCACCATGTGAAAGTAATACGTAACACCCCCACACCGAAGATTTATGTTCTTCTCCCAACTATAGCCCAAAGAAACCATCACCAAGAGAACGAACATAAATAAATAAGGGGATACTTACCAACCTTACCAAAAAAAATGCAACCACACACTCCAACATGTGCAGCGCCTGTACTGTGTTGAGTGTGAGCCCCGGTCAAGAGTCACACTCAACTGTACATAAAAAAATAATCGTGACCCACAGCCCATGAGTCACTACCACAAAGTGACAATGGGTCGGCCCCTGTCGAACACGACCCCTAACTCCGTCGAATGCTCCCTACTGAGGAACACTCGACACCGTTGCTCAGCACAAACAACCCCGTCCTGATACCCGCTCAAGCGAGACCCCTCCAAAATGTACCCAGCTGGGCCCGGATAGAGCGGAGCCGGTGGAAACATCTGGGCAACTAAACCCCACTCAGCCCCTACTGAGGCGCAAGGCCTAGAAGATAATCCACCCACCAACACATCACCACCAAACAAAAAACTCATGACAACAGGTCCCTCCGCCGATACAGAACTGACAAACAGAGACAAAACAGGAAAACAAAAAGAAATACGTCCCCGTGGCACTGCCACCGAGTCCGCCTCCCCCACTCCTGGCGTCACCAGGTCAGGAGATAGCAAAGCAAGATGAACCGCCACAGGCATGTCGTCCTCACCGCTGGAACACAGTAAACCATTATTCACAGAAACCGACACGACATCCCCACCACAGAAAATGGTGGCACAAAAATCAACGTCATGACTCAAAACGGAGGCACAAAAGTTTGCACGGCCATAAGCCACAAACTCTACTTCAACAGGCCGCTCCACCGATACCGACCTGGTAAATAGAGACAACAAACCAAAGTTAATTTCTTGACAAAAATCAAACTCAATGCGCTCAGGACAACCAACAGGAAAACCATCAGCATACCTCCCCGGTACCATCACAGCGCCCATCTCCTCCCCACCAGGCACTGTCAGTACAGGAGACCGTACTGAGGGCTGTACCCCCGTCAGCTGTACAAGAGACTGTGATTCACGAACATCCAGAGCAGGATGTACCGCCTCAGGCACGTCCTCACCGTCCCTGGAACATAGCAACACATCGGTCACAAAAGCACTTGGATCACCATTCAAAATGGTGTCACAAAAAATAACGTGGTCAGGATCCAAAATGGTGTCACCCAAATCAGAACTGTCATGAGCAACAATGGTGTCACACACATCAACCTCGTCATGAAACAAAACGGTGTCAGAAACTTCTTTACTGTCACAAGCCAAAATGGTGGCACACACAGTAACATTGTCATGACACAAAATGGTGGCACACACACCAACTACGTCACGATCAAAATGGTCGTCACCCATTAGACTAGGTTGTGAAGACCGCTCCTGCTGCACAGGACACAGGTAACTAGGTTGACTAGCATACCCAGTGCCTGGCAGAGAGTCAGTGTGGTCACATGAATCAATATCAGAACTACTGACCATACCGGGATCATCACTGCTGACAAGTGAGACATCATGAACGTCAGAGCTACTGTAGGAAGGCCGGCAGCCCAATTCTGGCCTTGTCGCCTCCTCAACCAGAATGGTGCCATTTCATGGTGCCACATGAAATGTCAGAAACGGTGCCACATGAAGTAGCAACACCCTGCCCACTCTCATCCTCCTCATTCTCCTCCTCCAATTCGTCTGTGGCCTCAGCCACTGTAAAGGCTGGGAAGCCCACGAGATACTGCTCCGCCACTCGAGTATCTGGCACGCATGTCACATCCGGTTTCACCAGTACTTTACCTCCAGCCAAGTCATTGCCCAAGAGCAACGTTACCCCCTGCATAGGGAGTTTGCCAGCCGTCACTCCGATCACCACTGGTCCTGATACAAGGGCACAATCAAGAAAGACATTATGCAGCGGCACATTCATTGTGTGCATTCCAAAAGCCTCAATAACAACCCCTGCACCCAACTCAGAGTGGTGCGTAAAGGGCAGGACACTACTTTGCACAAAAGATTGGGATGCGCCAGTATCACGGAGAATTGTCACCGGTACTTTAGGACCTCCCTCTGTCAATGAAACAAACCCTTTACTCCTGAAAGGTGTGTAAAGGTCATCCACTCCTTTGCCATCTAGTGGAGACAGAACAACAGGGTTACGTACAGGTGCATTTATCAACATCACTGGTCTGGGTGGGTTAGACGGGCGCTTTTCTGGGTGCAAACGATAACAATTTCCCATCACATGTCCTGCACTCCCACAATGCTGGCACTTCCGGGCATCATCGCTTCCCCATGCCCCATTAAACTTACCACTACCCCCAGCACTGGACACTGTAGGCCTATTAGGAGTCAATTTCGGCCTCCCCTCATCATGCACATGATAATGCTGTCTCTCAAAAGACGTCCTGTGGGTCAAAACATACTCATCAGCCAGGACCGCTGCTGCTGAACAGGTCCTGACTTTCCTCATTTAAGTACATGGCAATATCCTCAGAAACGCCAAATACCTTGAATTCCTCTAATAAGATTAGGTCCCTAATCTCCACCTTTTCCGCTGCACACCACCGGTCAAAAAGCAACCGCTTCTCCCTCACAAACTCCACAAAAGACTGAGAGTTTTGTTTCCTCAAATTGCGAAATTTCTGGCGGTAAGCCTCAGGGACCAATTCATAGGCTTTAAGGATAGCCTGTTTCACCAAAGCATAATTCTTATTATCAGGATACATCGAAGCATACACGATCTGTGCCTTACCGCGCAAAGCACTCTGCATGAGGATAGTCCATTTATCTGCTGGCCAGCCGCAACTGCCAGCTATGTCCTCAAATAATTAAAAAAAAACTATCGACGTCCCTTTCCAAAAAAACCGGAACCATGCTTTTCTGCCTAGCCATATCAAAACCCGGCACCCGATGCACATGTATAGCACCAGCACCACCCGCATTACGCATCGCCATCTCCCGGTCATATGCTGCCTGGGCGCGTACCTCCTGTGCCACCTCAATAGCTTCCTGGGCCTGGGCAGCAGCTGCTCTTCTCACCCCAGCAGCTTCCTCAATAGCTTCCTGGGCCTCACGTTCTGCCCTGGCTGCAGCAGCTCTCCTCATCTCGCTAGCTTCAAGGTCCTCACGGTCTGCCTTGTTAACAGCTGCAAGCTCACGCGCTGTCCTAAGCTCCACATCTCGCCCACGCGGTAGCTCAAAGCATTCTCCCTCCTCCTCCAGAGTTCTACCTGCAGCCACACCAAAAACCTTCAGTGTACTCAGTTCCTCAATTAATTGACCTAACAAGTTCTCCTTTTTCTGGCCTGCATCGAGGTCTATTGAAAACCTTGTTGCTACCTGTAGTAACTCATCCTTTGAATTTTTTTTTACCTTAGCCAGTGTTGGCTCTGCAACAAAGTCATCAATGTCCAACGTCATTTTCTATTATCCTCAGTAAACGACAACAAATGAATACAATAATATTAATTACTAATTAATTAATTAATTAATCAACCAATTAATTAATTACCAATACTACAATTAATCCACAACAAGGGATATAGTTCAATATCCAAAACACAAGCAACTCACCCACCGTTCCTACGACCTGGGGTTCAAACTCCAATTTCCCTGTATCCACAAAAAGGTGTAGCACGTAATTAAATGACAGTGATTTAAGATACACGGCATAACACAGCACGCAATTAAACTCACAAGCAGTAGTTCAAAACACACGGCATTCATGTTAGCACGCAAAACAAATCACACTGTATTTAAGACACACGGCATAACACATACTGGATCAAAAGGTCAAGCTCAATAATGCATACAGATCCTATACTAGAGAATCACTACTAACCACACAGATCCTATACTAGATAATTACAGCAGACACTGCTACTGGACACTAGCTACAGGCCTCTGCTGAGATGAACCACCCCACAAGACTAACCCTGTGGTAGACATTTATCCCAAATGTCTACCACAAACGCTCTTCAGTAACACAAACCAAGTGAGGCAAAACCCCTTGTGTTACACTCAAACAAATTCAACAAACAAATTCTAATAATACAAACAGGTGCTCCATACAATCTGATTTGACTCACAAATAGCTTCTAAAACCTACACTGCAGTCAAAAGAAGGACTGCTAGGCCCACCACATGTCTAATCTAACAAAAACACTTACATCAGGTCCTAACACACTAATTACATTCTCCGGCCCCCTAACCTACCTATACTGAAAGCTAATGCACTGTAGACCTAGCTTTCTTCAACCACACCTGCTACCAGCCAAAGATCATATACCAATCACTTCTTTGACCGCCCCAGGAGTACGTGGTACACAGGAGGCTAACAACAGCCAGAAAACAATGAAATTACCTACCTGTGGTGTCCACTAAACTAAATATTTTAAAGCATACCAGTAGTCAAATCAAATTATAAATTAAGAGCATACTTACCTGTTTGAAGACCGGCTAGAGCCCCCATGTTACATTCAAGCCTAAAATATGGCTCGTCAAGGCCTTGAATGCGACGTGGTGGACACAGGACACTGGACAAAAGTTTATCAAAAATAACTATTTATTTACAACTAACTAAATGGACAGAAATAGTGGGAGCTGGGTGTTCCAGACTCCAAAGTTAAATAACAAAACTATAGGCAAAAAGGAAGAACAAGCCGAATGTACAACAAAACAGTGAGAGCAGGTGAGACGCTGGAGAGCTGAGACATCTCCTGTGAAGTGGGGGAGACTTGACTGCTGCCTGCACTCTGCATTTGTAGGGCGTGGTGCCTCATCACCACACCTGTGATCAATTAAAAAAAAACATTTTAAACACAAGCAAAAACAGGAAGAAACAGTGTGTCAATCAAACCACCAATTAGTGACAGCACACTTAACCACAATGTGAATATGCACCACAGACAGTAAGTATCCCTCCACCATGTGAAAGTAATACGTAACACTATCAAAGGCCTTCATCGCATCCAAAGATAATACAGCTATAGGAGGCTCGGCATCCTTGCTGGCGTCTATCACATGCAGTAACCGTCTAATATTATCCGTGATCAGGCGGCCTCTTATGAAGCCTGTCTGATCAGGATGAACTAAAGATGTCATATGCTTTTGAAGTCTGATGGCTAGTACCTTAGCGTACAGCTTGAGATCGGTTCCGAGGAGGCTTAAGGGTCTATAACTACCGCATTCTGTGAGGTCTTTGTCTTTTTTAAGGAGGACAGATATGAGTGCCATATTAACGTCCCTGGAGAAGTTCCCCTCTTTGATTGAGTATAAAATCATATCAAGTAATAGGGGTCCAATTACATCCCAACATGAGAGGTACAGTTCTGGTGGGATACCATCCCATCCAGGGGTCTTACCACTTTGCAATTCAGATATAGCCTCCCTAAGTTCCTCTAGTGTAATAGGTGCATCTAACTGTTTAGCGTCTTCCTCTGAAAGTTTAGGTAGGTTAATTTGATCAAGAAATGTATCCAGTTTATTATGATCGAAAACCACTTCTGATTTGTACAGGTTGGAGTAAAACGCACTGAAAGTCTCGTTGATTTTTTTGGGGTCTGTAACAAGTCCCTGTTGGTCCTTTAATAGCAGGGATATCAGCAAATTGTTCATTGGATCGTATCTTCATAGCTAGTAGGTGACTCGGTTTAGAGCCATGAAAGTAATAATGTTGTCTTGTACTGCGTATTTGAAATTCAGATTGTTGTCTTAAAATGGAGTTAATCTCTTTTTTTAACACTTTAATTTGAGACTCCAATTGACCCGAGTAGTTGCGTTGTAAAGAGGAGAACAACGACGAGTGAAGCGTTTCCAGCTCTACCAATTTGGAATGACGTTTCTTGCGGAGGTTGGAGGCAAAGACAGTAGTGTTTCCCTTGATAAAACTCTTTACCGATATCCATAACATTCTGGGGTCTTGTACCGAACCCGCATTAATCTGCAGGAATTCATTTAGTTTATTTTTTAATTGTAGATTGAATTCAGTGTTTTTCAACAGTGTTGAATTAAAACGCCATCTTGGGGCTCTGGATGTCATTCTACTAAATGAGCCCTTTAGGCGTAAATAGTTGTGATCTGATAGTGCACTGGGTCCCACTTCCACGTCAAAGCTATCAAATAGTCTAGGGGATGCAAAAACATAATCTATTCTAGAAAATGTCTTGTGTCTTGCTGAGAAGAAAGAGTACTCTCGGGCCGTTGGGTTGAGTAATCGCCACAGATCATTTACACCTGTATCCTTGGCCCAAGCCTGTAATGCTTTAGAGGCCTGTTTCTGGTCATTGGATGTGGTGAGACTAGATTTATCAATCGAGGGATCCCAGATGGCATTAAAATCCGCACCAGTTATAAATGAATACTCAGGGAGATATAACATTGCTCTAGTGAGTGAAGTGTAGAAGTTAGCATCGTAAAGATTAGGGGCATAAGCTGCTACCAAAGCGATTTTCCTGTTACAGTAGTCTATCTTAGCAATAGTTACTCTGCCATCTGCATCAGACCATACGTCCAACAATTTAATATTCAACTTTCGTTTCACGACTATAGCTACACCACGAGATCTAGTTCCAAAAGATGAGTAGCTTATGTTTTGATATATTTGATCCGCCAGCTTTACATTGTCAGCCAATAAAAGGTGCGTTTCGCTTAAATGAGCCACATCAACCTGTTGTCTTTTCATCCAAGTAAGCACGCTTTTGCGTTTATTTTGTATATTTAGACCCCCAGTATTCCAAATCAATATATTCAAACTAGCCATAGTCTAAACAGGTTGCAGTATTCCTGTGTGTAATTCGTCTGGAGTAGCAATTCATAATAGATATATATCCAACTATTGAGGTAATGTTGAGAGCTGAGCTTGAGCATGATAACTGTAACTGAGGGGTACAATTCCCTGACTGTATTGAGAGTATGGTATTATTAAACCACTACTTAGTTATGTACTTTAATTACTGGCCATACAGTACATGAATATATCTGGTGAACACCCACACAAGAATACGGCAATGACACATAAAGTTCTAGTTAGAGGGATTTATTATTATTAGAGCAAGCAACGGTAGGTTACAGATTGAGAATTATACTTGCGCTTGTAAGGCGAAGAACACTTAAAGTAGGTCAAGAGCGTAAGTCCATGAGAATAGTAAGATGGGTATAACTGACGCCACCTGTAGCATAGCAATTACATAAGGCACACTAGTCAGCTGGAGACACTGGGGGGTTCCCTCCGGTTGTAAGCCGGCAGGGTAGAGGAATGTTCGGGTGCAAAGTCTGGGTCAACGCGGAATAACGAGGCTCCAGATACAGGAGCCAGTGCAGTACTCCCTTGGTCCGCAGACAAAGAAACAGCTATAATCCAGTATGCCCGACAGCATGGATGAAAGCTAGCCAGCCTCTGGTCCTAGAGGTGGGCTCGAGGGTGCTCCTCACAAGGGTAGATCCCACACAATAGTGGGGTAGACGGTTCTCTGCTCCAGCAGTCACGGTACCAAAGCAATATAATCCAGCCAGAAAAGGCTCTGCATTCGCCGGTGTAGGTTCTCCGGTGTACATATCCAACGGTTCTCGTCTAGGACTCCTCGGGTGGTGGCACGAGTTTAGGCCGCCCAGCCTGGATAAGTGCACTAGCTATAGGTACGACGAACCGGTGGTAATGCTGGTCACTGAAGAACGGTAGCCGCACGATACACTATAAATGATAGACTATTACTTCACATTAGAATAATTCGAACTCAACGATACTGCGTTAAACTCTGACACTTTAGCTATATATTCGCACGCGGTTCTCAAGGCTCTATTCAGGGGCAAAGAGGCCCACTTCACGGCACGTTGTCTCGTGGTGAAGGCTTCAACGTTTAGGATAAGACCACTGCTGTATCCACCTGCGACGTATTTATACGTAAGGTGAATAATCTAGTGCCAACCTCAGTTCTGTCTCGTATTACTGCGCAAACCTGGACATGTTGAGACATGCCTTGGCGTTGCCTTTGAACTTGCCATTGGGGGTATGGCCGTTGGCGCCTAGGGGTCGCTGTCCAATAGGAGAACGAATATTATGGTCTGGTTTGTACCCAGGTAAAGGGATATTCCGTGTATATATACAAAGAATATACAAGGGATATCAAACGATATACAAATATTATACAAGGGATCTCAAGCAATAAATATATATATTCGGTTTAATCTGACCCTTTGTAACAATAACAAACATATAAAATACACATACATATAATCCCCTATTCCCCCTATTCCTATTTCCCTCCCTCCCTTTAAAGTACACGACCAGTATACCCAAATTGAGCATTTCATCCTTAACTTTCCTATGCAAATTGCCATAGGGCTTGGCCACTCTCCCGTTAAATAAAAAGGAGATATGAAAAATAATATATATATATATATATATATATATATATATATATAAAATATGCCTCAAATATCATAGTATATTCACTTAAACCTTATACGAACTTGTGTAAGTTAAAACACACCGAAGAATAAAAGAAAGGTATTGGAACTAAATTAGAGAAACCTCAAAGAGTAGAGTACATTTACTTAAATCTTAAAAGAACTTTGCTGAGTTTAAACACCTAGATGAAATAAAATGGAAAAGTAGTGGAGCTATTGCAAAAAAATTAAAAGAAGGTTTTAAATACGTATATGCAGTTCGTCCCCCAAGCCAGGGGTGGGCGATGTTCCGCTGTGAAGACTGTTGTTTCCTCCGGAGGTGATCTAAGCCGTGTGTATAGTCACAGAACGTATGTTAAAGTTCTAGAATATTTCAATATGTCAACAACAGGAAAGTTTACACACACAGGGAAAACCTCAGGCCCAACACAATGACTTGCATAAAACTCATAGATCTAGCCAGCCCAGATATAGCGAACCATTAAAATAAAGTATTCTATACGATATCCAGCGACACATATTAACCTATTTATAAATCAAGGTTATCAAAATGTATTTGACGCCGTTTGGTGTTTAAGCCATAACGAAGTGTTCAAAAAAAAGAAAAAGACCGCATATAGCCTATCCTCCATGCAGGTTCTTCAAGTAGTCCTCGGCGTCTTCAGGCGAGGAGAGATGAACCCTCCTTCCGTCTTTATCGACGATGGAAAGCTTTGCAGGATACCACAGTGTAGGTTTGAGATCTTTCCCATAAAGTAGGGACATCACAGACTTGTAACGGGATCGTAGAATCACAACTTCGCGGCAGTAATCCTCGTAGAAAAAGACTGGTTGCCCGTTGTATCTCAGACTATCCTTCCTCTTCCGTGCCTCCCGAATAATTATTTATTTTATTCCAATTTGGCGTAGGCTAGCAATAACTACTCTAGGTTTGTTGTTGTTGTTGCTTCGGGACTCCATTCTGTAGCATTGATCCACTTCAGGTAACATAGAGAGGGTCCCCGATCCCAGAATTTGAACTAACACTGCCGCAAACGAGACATTGGGTTGCACGCAGCTCACTGACTCATCTAGACCCACTATACGAATATTAAATCTGCGGGATTGGTACTCGAGGTCGAGTATCTTAGCCATTAGCTTCTTGTTGGTTTCCGCTATGGCTCCGTCTATCTCCTCGAATCTATGCTTGTGTTCATCCAAGCGGGATTCCACTGCTTCTATACGTTCGATCTGTTCACCAGCCGCTACCCTTAGCTCCTCGATTTTGGATTCGATAGATTCTTTGATAGCGTCAACCTTATCGGTTAAGGTCTTCTCCACCCCTTTTAT
Source organism: Notolepis coatsorum (assembly GCF_963971535.1). Taxonomy (NCBI): domain Eukaryota; kingdom Metazoa; phylum Chordata; class Actinopteri; order Aulopiformes; family Paralepididae; genus Notolepis; species Notolepis coatsorum. The sequence goes on along the minus strand of NC_140168.1, from coordinate 124,597,222 downwards.
TAGCTTAGCAAGATACTCCGTGTTACTCTCATCTTTCTTTGGCTCTATATCCTCTGCTATGCACGAAACCCTGTCCCAGAATCGGGTCGTCTACAAGTGATTTAGCACCAGGTTCTCTTCTTCTTCTTCTGGCGGGAGATATGTGATAGTTATAGGACGGCTGTATGATGTACCAGTAATTCTGGCTAATGTATACGGCCCCAACTGGGACAATGAGAACTTTTTTCAAACACTGTTTGCCAGGATACCTGATATGTCAACACATTATCTGATTCAGGGTGGAGACCACAATGTCTGGATTAATCCTAGATTAGATCGCTCATCACCCAGGAATAGTGTACCTTCAAGATCTGCCAAAACCATTCATGCTTTTATGAATGAATTCAAGGTCTCTGATCCCTGGCGATTTTTAAACCCAAAAGGAAGACTATATTCTTTCTTTTCACATGTTCATCAAACTTATTCTCGTATTGACTTTTTTCTGATTGATAATCGACTCATCCCATCACTACACTCCTGCTCTTATGAAGCGATTGTATTGTCGGATCATACTCCAGTGCTTCTGGAGTTGTGCTTCCAGGAATATAACAACTCGCCACCTCCCTGGCGCCTAAATTGCCGTTTATTGTCAAATGAGAATTTTGTTAATTACATACACAACCAAATCGATTTTTTTTATATCAACCAATAAGACCCCTGAGATTTCAGCATCTTTACTGTGGGAGACATTGAAGGCATATCTGAGGGGTGAGATCATTTCATATAGCGCCTATGAAAGGAAGGTTAGAAAAAGACAGATGAGTGACTTGACTAAGCAGATTAGTCAATTAGATAGCATACATGCTACTCAACCATCCCCGGATGTCTATAAAGAACGTCTCTCCCTCCAAGCTAAATTTGATGTCCTCTCCTCTGCTTACGTGGAGGATCTAATGATTAAATCCAGACAGACTTACTATGAGCATGGAGTCAAGTCTAATAAATTATTGGCCCATAAGTTACGACAGGCCTCTGCCTCACATCAGATCCCTCAAATCCAGACAATCAATGGTTTAACTACGGATCCCAAGCTAATTAATGAAGAATTTAAAAACTTTTATTCCTCCTTATATACATCTGCACAAACCTCTGACCCTTCTGCCTATGATAATTTCTTTAATTCATTGGATATACCACAGATAAACCCGGAGGCTGCCACAGGGCTGGAGGGACCTGTCACGATAGATGAGCTCAGAGAGGCCGCCTACTCTATGCAAACAGGGAAGTGTCCGGGGCTAGATGGTTACCCTATAGAGTTCTACAGGAAATTCTTTGATAAACTGGCACCCATTTTAATTGACATGTATGCAGATTCATTTAGGTCACTTAAGTTACCCCCATCCCTTACTCAAGCCTCGATTTCTCTGTTGCTAAAAAAAGATAAAGACCCCCTATCCTGTGGTAGTTATCGTAAATTAAATCGTAAGATTTAAAGCTTCTATCAAAGCTCTTAGCTATGCGCTTAGAACCTGTCCTTCCCACTATCATATCTCCAGACCAAACAGGTTTTATCCAGAACAGATATTCATTTTCTAACATTAGGCGTCTCTTTAATGTTATATATAGCCCTTCCTCCACAACTAGCCCGGAGGCTGTCATCTCACTGGATGCGGCCAAAGCTTTTGACCGTGTGGAGTGGGGATAACTTTGTAGCCTGGGTGAAATTACTTTACACCTCTCCCACTGCCTCAGTAAGGACTAACAACACACGTTCAGCACAGTTCCATCTACACCGCTCCACGAGACAGGGTTGCAATTTGAGTCCACTCTTGTTCGATGTTGCCATTGAACCGTTGGCCATCGCACTTCGATCAGACCTTCGTATAAAAGGTATAATCAGAGGGGGTGTTGAACAGAGGACCTCCCTATATGCAGATGACCTGCTTCTATACGTATCTGACATCTCCACATCTATTCCAGCTGCACTTGACATATTCAACCGATTTGGCCATATTTCAGGGTATAAACTAAATTTAGACAAAAGTGAACTTCTTCCATTGAATGCAGAAGCTCGAAGTTATCCACTGCATAACTTCCCACTGAAAATTTCTCCCCATGGCTTCAAATATCTCGGTATCCAAATTAGGGATACATTTGGGGACCTATTCAAATTTAATTTTGGCTCTCTACTGACTCGATTTCAGGAAGATTTTGAACGTTGGTCATTATTACCTCTCTCTCTTGCTGCACGTATCAATTGCTGTTACAAAGGGTCAGATTAAACCGAATATATATATTTATTGCTTGAGATCCCATGTATACTATTTGTATATCGTTTGATATCCCTTGTATATTCTTTGTACATATACACGGAATATCCCTTTACCTGGTACAGGACAGACCATAATATTCGTTCTCCTATTGGAAGCGATCCCCTAGGCGCCACGGCCATACCCCCCAATGTCTAGTTCAAAGTCACCGCTAAGACATGCCTGAACATGCCCGGTTCTGCGCAGGAATACGAGACAGAAATGAGGTTGGCACTAGATTATTCACCGTACGTATAAATACGTTGCAGGTGGATACAGCAGTTAGTTACCCTTAGTCTTGTCTTATCCTAAAACGTTCGTTCAACGTATCGTTCGTTCCTTACTAGTAAAGCCTTCATCACGAGTCAACGACCAAGTGAAGTGAGCAACCGTGCATCTAAATAGAGCACTTATAACCGCGTGCGAATAGGACAGTAAAAGTGTCAGAGCTTAGTGGAATAACGTCAAGTTCGACCTAGTTAATGTGAAGTACCGTGCACCGGAGAATCTACACCGGTGAATGCAGAGCCCTTTCCGGCTGGATTATTGCTTTGGTCCTGTGGCTGTTGGAGCGGAGAATCGTCTACACCCGCTGCTGTGTGGGATTTACCCGTGAGGAGCATCATTCGAGCCCGTCTCTAGGAGGAGGCTGGCTGGCTTTCACCTATGCTGTCGCGCATACTTGGATTATAGCTGCTGCTTTCGTCTGCCGATCAAGGGAGTAATGTACCGCCTCCCGTAGCTGGAGTTTATTGATTCCCCGTTGATCCAGACTTTTGCATTCGACAATTCCTCTCCCCTGCTGGCTTACAACCGGAGGGACCCTCTTAGTATCTCCAGCGGACCTACTAGTGTACCATATATAATTCTTATGATACAGGTGGTATTAATTATCTCCTGCGTAATATGCTCATGGACTTACGCTCTTGACCTATTCATGCACATTCTTCGCCTTACAAGCGCAACTCTCAATCTTGATAAGTAAAGTAATGTAAGATAATCTTCGTGCTGCTAATAAATATTCTAAACAGTATTTCTTGTGAAGCCGTGTTATTGGGGGAGTGTTTATCACATATACCTGTGTACTGTATGGCCAGTACTAGTAATGTACATAACGCAGTAGTGGTTTAATGATACCATACTTATTCAATACAGTCAGGGAATTGTACCCCTCAGTTACAATTGCGTTAAGATGAATTCTCTCCCAAGGTTTTCTTATCTTGTCCAGTGCCTGCCTATCTTTCTTCCCCACTCATTCTTTCAAAAAATGTACAGCCTAGTGTCCAAATTCATTTGGAATAACAAAGTTCCCAGAATTAGTAAAGCTCTATTACAAAGGCGTAGATCTCTGGGTGGCATGGCTCTACCTAACTTCAGAGCCTACTATTGGGCAGCCAATCTCAGAATCATACAGCAATGGCTACAGTCAGACAAACCTCTGGTGTGCCCTATGTGGGTTGACATCGAAGCCTCATCCGTCAAACCTGCTTCACTAACCGGTCTTATACATGCCCCCATTAGTTCTCCATTGGCCCCCTACTTAAAAAATATTATCGTTAAAACTACATTCAGAATTTGGAATCAATTCAGACGCCACTTTGGGTTCAAAACTCAATCTACTTGGCCCCGATAGCAGCTAACCCTTTATTTCACCCCTCACTGATGGATGGAGCATTCTCCTTATGGGCCTCACTCGGTATTAACACACTATAGGTGACCTGTATATAGATAATGTTTTTGCCTCCTTTCAGCAATTATCAGAGAAATATTCAATCCATAGCCGACATTTCTTTCGGTATCTACAGATTCGTAGCTATGTCTGTAGCATTAACCCTATATTTCCCAACCTTCCAGAGGTAACACCCATCGACTCCTTTTTAACCCTGATGTCTTCCATCAAGGGCATGATATCGACTATGTATAATCTCATTCTCTACTTATGTCCCACCACAATACACAATATTAAAAGTAAATGGGAGGATGATTTAGAGGAGGAGATCTCGGATGACATTTGGGTTGACATTCTACGTCTTGTTCATTCTTCTTCTATTTGTGCAAGACACGGGCTGATACAATGCAAAATTGTTCATCGAGTACACCTGACGAAAGTCAGATTAGCCAAAATGTATGAAGATATTGATCCTATATGTGATAGATGTCATTCGCCCCCAGCCACATATACTCACATGTTTTGGACATGCCCCTCCTTGCACAGGTATTGGACAAATATTTTTGAAACCATCCTGGGAAGTATTGAGACAAATCTTGAACCAAATGTATTGACAGCGCTTTTTGGATACTCTCCACCTATGTTATCACTTTCAAAGCACAAAGCACACGTTGTGGCATTTACCACTCTACTGGCCAGGTGGCTGATTCTGTTTAAATGGAAGTCCACTGCTCCCCCCACTCACCTTCACTGGATTAGAGACTTTATCAAACTTGAAAAGATAAGATGTACTCTGAGAGGTTCTTCATCTATGTTCAAGAAAACGTGGGGTTCATTCCTTGTACTTGTGGATGATGTACAGTTCCATACTATTCCAGAATAGCAATTTGTATGCTGCTTGCTGGTATTCATCTGTGTGAACGTTAATTCAACGTGAGTTATTTGATATACCGTATATTGGAGAAGCATATTTGGGTACCTGAACATGTGCTATATATTTGATATACTATATACTTTTGAGACGACTGTCGTGCGACCAAGTCAGTGTTTGTTTGTCTTATTATTTACTTTTGAACTCTGTTTTATCTTTTATTTTTTTTTCTGTTTAATGTTGTTATCTGTTCTATGTGGACAATGACAATACAATAATGTATATATGCAGACATATACATCGATTTCTATGTCCTCAAAAAAAGTATAATAAACAAAAAAGTGAAAAAAAAATAAAATAAAAAAAACGTTAGGTTAGTTTTAACGTTAGCTAGCAGCAGGGATGGATGCTTTTGTGCAAATGCAGGCAGCTACAGGCACTCGAGGTCGAGGAAGAGCTGCTGAATTTAATCAGCAGGAGGAGAGAGAGCTCGTCAAAGCTGGATATATCCCTGTGGCTGTGGTTGTAGGCACGAAAATGCAGCTCGAACTACCTGTTATATTAAATTAATTGATTGCTGTTTAACTTGTCCGTGTCCAGTCCTTTCGAACTGCCCCACCGTTCATTGTAAACAATGATGCATGTAATTATATTAACGTTACTGTGTGTTGTTGTAGCTATGTTAATAAATTCTGAATGGCATTAACGTTAGTTGGGTATGATAGCATTGAATAGCATCAACGCTAGCTGGCTGGCTACAACAATGGAGGATGGTATTCCTCCCTGCGGGACCAATATTATTCTATGACAGCCCCGCCCCCATTCGCTAACCAACCAATCACTGCTACGCAACATCAACGCAAGGTTGTTCAGATTAGATTTTGGGGAGAGGTACGCAACATCCTCACAACACACTCTACAACACCCTCTGCAACATGTTGCGTTGAAGTCGTGCTGATGTTGTGTTGCAGTTGCTTTGCAGTTTCTGTAGCATGCAGAGGCCTTAAGTCTCTTTGCTTTGGGTGTTGATATGTGTGTTTCGAGAGTAGGATGAAACTATTTCCTGGCGGTACCGGGGGTGAGGTAATAGTCGTGTTCCTGGTTGGTTTATTTCTCTTTTTATCCTTGACGGTGGTCGACTGCTTTGGTTTAGCTCCTAGCTTGTGCCAAGGACCGTCTTTTGGGTGGTGCTGTTCTGTAGCTACTAGCCTAGGCCAGGTCTCAAAACTGAGAAGATGGTGCCGCAACGACCGGCTGCCTGTCTGTGCGCTCCGTCGAGACTGTGCTTACTTTTGTTAATATTTATAGTTTTAAGAGTTTTGTTTGTACCAACTGTTGGTGCATTTAATGTGTATGACCGTCAGTCACTCATAGACATTGGATTACGGGAAACTTACCAACTGGATTACTCTCTGGATCAGCTCTCTGAACCACAACAATGGCCTGCTGAGATCTTGAGAACATCAGGACCAGACCTCCACCCAAGGAACAAAGGATCCAGGCGTCGAGGAAGGAGAGCTGGAGTCCGTAACAGATTGAGAACCAGGCGACACCGAACGCCACTACCCAGTATATTGCTAGCCAATGTACAATCAATAAACAATAAACTAGATGACATCAGAGCAAGGATTCAATTCCAAAGAGACATTAGAGATTGTAACGTTCTCTGCTTCACCGAGACGTGGTTGACGCCGGACGTCCCAGACCACGCCATCCAACCGGCCGAACACTTCTTCATTCACCGCAAGGATAGAACAGTAGAATCCGGAAAACAGCGTGGAGGTGGAATAGCCTTCATGTTGAACAACAATTGGAGCGATCCAGCCAACGTGAAGGAACTTTCGAACCACTGCTCCCCCAACCTGGAATATATATCCATCAAGTGTCGGCCTTTCTTCCTCCCGAGGGAGTTAATGTCGATCATCCTGGTCGGAGTGTATATTCCACCACAAGCAAACACTGGTAACACGCTCTCCAGGCTACACGACGAGGTAAATAAACTCCAGGCAGCTAACGTTGATGCTGCTATTGTGGTTGTGGGTGATTTCAATAGCTCCAATCTGAGAAAGGTATTGCCGGACTTCTATCAGCATGTGACTTGTAACACCAGAGGCGGTAACATTTTAGACCATTGTTACTCGCAATTCAAGTGTGGTTACAACTTACAAGTCTCAGGCTGCTAGTGGCTTCGGAAAATCTGATCATGCGGCCATCTTTCTTTCACCAAAATATAAACAAAGGATCAAGAGCACTCCGGTAGTCTCGCGAGAGGTGCAGAAATGGGATGTGGAGTCAGAGGAGACGCTACAGGCTGCGCTTGAGTGCACAGACTGGAGTGTATTCCGTGACAACACAGATAACATTAATGACTACACGGAGACAGTGCTGGACTTTGTTCGTACTTTGGTGGAAGAAACAATCCCCCACTACCATAATTAGAGTTTACCCAAATCAAAAGCCCTGGGTAGACAAATCCGTCCGTGAAGCTCTGAAAGCGCGCACCACAGCATACAACGCCGGCCTGGTGGCAGGCAACATGAATGACCACAAGGTGGCGCGATACAACGTAAGGAGGACAGTAATAGAGGCAAAACGGCGCTACAGGGATCAAATTGAACTTCAGTTTGAACAGGCTGACTCCAGAGCTATATGGCAGGGCCTCAAAACGATGACAGACTACAAAGGCACCTCCCTCAAACTGAACAGTGACATCTCCTTAGCAAATGATCTCAATACCTTCTATGCGAGGTTTGAGGCTGGGAATAACAACACCAGCCTACAAGCCACGGCAATGGGGGGGGGGGGGTCTGCTGATTGAGACTCAGTGTTCAGGGTAACAGAGCATGAGGTGAGGTGGACCTTTAAAAAAGTGAATATCAGGAAGGCAGCAGGACCGGACGGCATCCCCGGCCGCGTCCTAAAAGTCTGTGCCGACCAACTGGCCCCAGTATTCACTGACATATTTAACCTGTCCTTAGAACAGGCTGTCATCCCCACCTGCCTGAAGAAGTCCACTATCATCCCTGTACCTAAAGAATCCAAGCCTGCTTGCCTCAACGACTACCGCCCTGTACTGTAGCTCTCACCTCCATAGCCATGAAGTGCTTTGAGAAGCTAGTAAAGGGCTACATCTGCTCCTCCCTCCCCATCAACCTGGACCCCCTGCAATTTGCATACCGCCCCAACAGGTCCACAGAGGACGCCATAGCCCATGTGCTGCACACAGCAGCATCACACCTGGACAAGAGGCAGGGGAACTATGTGAGAATGCTATTCATCGACTACAGCTCAGCATTCAATACCATAGTCCCCTCCAAACTCATAGCCAAGCTCAGGGACCTGGGCTTGAACTATGACCTCTGCCAGTGGGTCTTGGACTTCCTGACGGGCAGACCCCAGGTGGTGAGAGCAGGCAACTGCACCTCCTCATCCATCACCCTCAACATAGGGGCCCCCCAGGGCTGTGTTCTGAGTCCCCTCCTCTACTCCCTGTACACACATGACTGTGTGGCTCAGCGGAATAACAACACAATCATCAAATTTGCTGACGACACAGTAGTGGTGGGCCTGATCTCTGCAAACGATGAGAGGGCCTACCTGGAAGAGGTCAAGGTCCTGGCGGGATGGTGCCAGGAGAACAGCCTCTCCCTGAACGTCAGCAAAACAAAGGAGATGATTGTGGACTTTAGGAGGTCGGGGGTCAGGGACTACAGCCCCCTCAGCATCGACGGGGCACCGGTTGAGAGAGTGAACAGTTTTAAGTACCTTGGAGCCCACATATCCGAGGACTTGACATGGACCACACACATTGACAGTGTTGTGAAGAAGGCACGACAACGCCTCTACTTCCTCAGGCGCCTAAGGAAGTTCCAAGTCAGTCAGAAGATCTTTAAGAACTTCTACTCATGTACAATAGAGAGCATCCTGACTGGCAATATCACCTCCTGGTTTGGGAATAGCACAGCACAAGACCGAAGCAGACTACAGAGAGTGACACGTTCAGCCGAACGCACAATTGGAGGGGGGCTTCCCACTAGTGGTCTGCAAGGGCCTTGAAATAAAGCCCGAACCCTGCCCGAGCCCTTGAACTTCAGGCCCTGCCCGAAAATAAGCCCGACTGTAAATAATATTTTAAGCCCTAGCCCGCGTGAAAACCAGAAAAAAATTATTATTATTATTATTATTATTAAAATATAATTTTTTTTGTATTTGTTTTAAATATTCGAAACACGGTTTTATATGAACGTAATAAATAAACAAAACTAAGAAGCATTTACATAGCCTGTTTCGCAATGCCGTCTCTCCCAGTGCTCGCTTATATAGACTGACTCACACTGTCACACATCAGCCTCAAAACGTATTGAAGGCTATAGAATCTTCTTTGACACACGCACACACACACACACACGACACACAATAGCCTACTCAGTCAAACAAACAAACAGAAAACAGAAATCAGATTTCGAGCAGAGCAACGTAATGAAAATCACAACAAAACAAGTAGCAGTCGCGACCCAGCAAATAGTAAACATCACTCACCAGATGTCAGCAACGCGTTGAACACCGTTAACAAAACCGGCTACATACATCCCAAGAACAAATTAAAACGTTCGCCAACTGGCTATATTCCAACAATCGAGTTGAACTTGTCCCCTGAGTTCTCTCTGCGCGCTGCAGTAATTACATCCAAATGTTTCTCTGGCGCAAAAGAGAAAGCGAATCTTAAAACGAAGGTTATCATATAACCCTAGTTATATATATAAAAAAAAAAAAAAAAAAAAACAATAAAAAAAAAAAAAATTTAAACGGCGGTGCCCGGGCCCTGTCGGGCCTGGGCAAGGTTGCAGTGCACTACTTCCCACCCTCCAGAACATTTACAACAAGCGGTGCAGGGGTAAGGCTAAGAGAATCATCAAGGACTCTAGTCACCCAAACAACTGCCTCTTTGAACTGCTGTGGTCAGGCAAGCAATACCGGAGTCTCATGGCGAGCACAGAAAGACTCAGAAGAAGCTTCTATCCCCAGGCCATCAGGCTGCTCAACGAACAATAAACACTATGCAACAAGCCAACAACCATCAAATGCACACAGCACACACATCCACACGCACACACTCACTTTAAACAAACAACACACTGCAGCACCCACTCTCCACACTTTAGAACACTAAACACACTTTATATTTATTGGTAAAGGATTTGCACTACAACCCGTACACCTTACTGTAAATTGTACCTAAATTGTACCTCATCCCATTCCTGCTTTGCACTATATAGTATTGTATATTAGTACATTGCATAGTATATTGTATATTGTATTGTATGGTAACTCAGTTACTTCTATTCTGCATCGAACATTGTACATATGTCTATACTGAACACTGTGACTTCTATTTTTACTTCTATTTTTAACATGCTATACTATTTTATTTCATACTTATCTTGTCTAGCACAGTCTCTGGAGCGTAACAGTAAGAAGCATTTTGTATAAAAGTATTCTGTACTTCTGTATGACAACTATTAAAGAAACTTGAAACTTGGTATTGTTGGCTATATTTGTAGTAGCTTCATGAATAGAGTCAAGGAGTCGCTCATCCTGTTGAATTTGGTACAGGGTAGAAACCCGAGCCTCCAGCTCTAAAATCCTCAGGCGTTAGTACATTCTGTAGGAGAGCCGAGTCCCGGCATCTTCCCTTATTTCCTGTCTTTTCAGGTTAGGCTAAACTGAAGCTAAGCTAGGTACTTAGCTGGTGATGGTGAGCCTTGTTGTCTTTCAGCCGGGGTCTTTATGAAGTATTCTCGCCTTTCATAAATATCCTCACCTTCAGCAGTGCCCGACATAGTCCTTTGTGTTTAGCTGATAAGACGGAGACTTCTTCATCTCGCTGGTCCTCCCACGGAGAGATCTCGCTACTCGTCCTTTCGACGAAGTACTGCGGTCATAAATCTAAATAAATAAATTCACAGTTCTGGAGAAGTACCATAGGAACTGGGAGTTAACGTACAGAGTATTTATTCATTATCATGTCTGTGTGAAACTATTCATTATCATCATGTCTGTGTGAAACTATTCATTATCATCATGTCTGGTGTGAAACAATTCATTATCATCATGTCTGGTGTGAAACTATTCATTATCATCATTCAAGTTCAAGTTTCAAGTTTCTTTATTAGTTGACATGCAAAGATACAGAATACCTTCACATGGAATGCTTTTTTCTGTTATGCTCCTATGAGGATCATAGGACGCTTGGATCATACACATACAGCTCATTACAGTAATATTCCACAATTATTACATTTTAGATAGTAATAATGGTACAGAGCTTTGAGACAAACATATGCATATTCACCACCGCAAACAGACTGGCAGCCGTCATAGGCAGCACCATTTACGGAAGGAGGGGGGAGTGGGTTGGGGTTGTTACAGGGCTGTAGGGGGGGGGGGGGGAGTGATCCCTCACACGAGGCAGCCGACAGTGCAGCGCCAATGCAGAGGAAGGGGGGGGGGGGGAAGGTGGGGGGGAGTGCACAAGCCAAGTCCTGGGTGGGGGAGGTAGGGATTGGGTGGGGAAGCCGCTCGCCACTCTTATCTCCCAGAGGCCTTCGACTCCAGCAGCTCCCCGTTTCGACCTTGGTCAGGAATTTGTTTTGGCTGACTGACTGGCCCATTTATCCCAGCCACGTCACTTTAAATTTGATTTGAATAGAGTGAAATATAACTCTATTGATTTGAGTGGAGTGAGTTTTAACAACTCCGTCCAAATGACTGAATGCATTATTAGTCCAAGTGTCCAAGTGTCTTATCAGTTCATTTTGGTAGATCCTGTGCGCGGTAAACAGATCCAAAATCTTCTTATTGCAGTCCAAAAGCTTCGATAATCCAAAAATGACCACGTTTTCAAGTTGGTAGCCCGATTATGATGTCCCAATAGGCAGAGAGGGTTAGCCTTATTCTGCTTCTTGAAGAAAATATGCAATCCACTGATTAGATCCATTTAGAGTTGATTTGAGTATAGTCCGGCCACCGGCACGAAGCAGGGCATAGCAGCGTCGGGCTTCATGGAGCAGTAGAGGCGGCGGTAGGAACGGCCTTGAAGGCCTAGGGAGAGAGGAAAGAAATGCGACTTGTCTCTGCAAGTGTCTGTGTGAAACTTCATTATCATCATGTCTGTGAAACTATTCATTATCATCATGTCTCTGTGAAACTATTCATTATCATCATGTGTGTGAATCTATTCATTATCATCATGTCTGTGAAACTATTCATTATCATCATGTCTCTGTGAAACTATTCATTATCATCATGTCTCTGTGAAACTATTCATTATCATCATGTCTGGTGTGAAAAAACTATTCATTATCATCATGTCTGTGAAACTATTCATTATCATCATGTCTGTGTGAAACTATTCATTATCATCATGTAGCTCATTGGCCAAGTTTGTCATTTAATGATTTAATGATCACTTGTTATTTGATTACAATCACTTGGTGTTTGCATCTAAGATGTCTGCAATTGAATACTATGAATTACCATGAAGTTCTTCCGGTTCTTCAGGACTTCCGGTTTGAGAACGAGATGTAGCGGACACGTTTGGTCAACGCTCCGCTCCCGTTAACGTCAATTTAGCTTCAAAACCTTATTTGTACAACACTAATGTGTTTAAACCTCATTGTATATATTAAATAAGACCTTCTACTAACTATATCAACAGAAAGAAAGATTCAACATGGGACCAAAGAAAGAGAAAGATCCTGGAAAGAGACACGGAGTAGACAATATAACGGCCCCGGCTGTGACACGCTCCGCGAGGGATATAGCAGCGGACAATATAACGGCACCGGTGATGACTTGCTCCGTTGGGGAGACAGCAGCGGACAATATACCGGTCCCGGTGACGACTTGCCCCGTGAGGGAGACAGCAGAGGACAATATAACGGTCCCGGCGGGGACGAGCTTCGTGAAAGGGATACCAGTGGAAATTGAGAAGAAAATATCCGACAATACCACCTCTCCTGCCAACGCTCCTGCAACCTCAACCGATACAGGCATGGAGAATACACCACCCGATTTCAAGTCTCTGACTAATCTGATAAAGGATCTGATGGATAAAGCGGACGCCAAGGCTGACGCTTTCAAATTATATATCGATGCTAAATTCGAAGAGGTTAAAACAGCGGCCGCAAATCAATCCGAGCGTATTACTGCAGTTGAAAACACTGATCGAATTTACATTGAAAGTCGAGGAGAGCAAGAAGGCTTTTCATGAAGGATTCATGGAGCTAGCGGAGGAGATGCAACAGGGGGACAAAGTGCTTTTGAAGAAGATGCATGACAACGAAGAGAAATCAATGGAGAGGCTGCTCGATTCCGAACGTCACTATCGTAGATTTAATATCCGTATTGTGGGATTGGATGAATCGGTCAAATGCACAGACGACACATTTCCAACAGTGTTAGCTGAAATTCTAGGTAAAGAAATCCTCCCCACAATGCCGTTAGTGGATCATTGTAATAGAATCGGTACCCGGGACCCCAACGGCAACAAGGCGAGAGTTATCATTGCTACTCTGCGTAAAACAGATATAAGAGACACGATCATCAGAGAGGCACGTAAGCAATGGGGGAAACTGAAATATAACGATAAACAAGTGTCGTTCTACGAAGATTTGTGCAGGGAGGCTATAATTCGACGAGCCCCTTACAAAGAAGTGTTGCAGAAGCTCTATAAGAGGAAACTCCAGCCCAGCCTACGCTACCCAGCGTTTCTCTCCATTGTGGGGGAAAATGGGAAAAGATTCGGGTTACGCCCGCCTGAAGACGCAGAAGATTACATGAAGCAAACACAACATGATACCGGCCCCTCTGGGCCGGACGCACCATAGGCCTGTCTCAGATGACAAGCTTATTCATCTCTTTTTCTTATTTATTTTTTTTTTATTTGGATGACTTTGCCATGGCTCGGCTACAAAAGCGGCAGCAATTAAGCCTGTTGGCAACATTGAGGTACAAAGAGTTTAATACGAAACGATAGGCACTATATTTATAGATTTCTGGTTTTTGTGCAGGCAATATTCTAACGTTGACATTTTGGAACACTCTGGAACATTCTGGATTCTTCTTTCGATCGTTCAGTGTCATACTGGAATATACTGGAATACACTGGAATGACATAACTCTTGGATAGGAAGAATAATCTGGAACATAACATCAGTGTATACAAATCAAGATCGGTGGCTAACTTTCTAGAATACACTGTACTCCTACAATGAAGGCCTGTGAACAATAACATTTGGTATGTATATGCACATGAACCAGATATGGAAGTTCAATAAACCCTCATAACGGTTTAATGCCCACACTTGTTGGGGGATGAACTGCATACAAGGATTTAAAAACCTCATTTTCATCTAAAGGTATAAGCCTGACAAAGTTATTTGAATATTTTAAGCAATTGCTCCATTGCTTTAGGGATTTACATAATTTAGTTCTAAAAATCTATTTTTTTTGTTCTTTTTTTCTCTCTTTTCTTTTTCTCTTTTTTCTGAAGGTTCCAACATATACATGTTAGTAGAAGGTTCAAATAAATATGCCAATTGAGGTATATTTTTCATTTTTCACATTATTTTTATTACATTAAAGGGAAGGCGCTAGTCCACGAGTGACATTCTATTAAATTAGAATGAAAGTTTTAGATCCTATGGCAATTAGCATAGGAAAGTTAAGGTTAAAAGGCTCACCTTGGGCAAACCAGTGGTGTAAGGGAGGGAGTTATACGCGAAGCTTGTGTCTATGGAACACAGCCCTGTACGACTCTCTGAGGGAGGGGGATTTAGGGGTTTATTTGTATATATGTATGTTTTTAAGCTCGGCTCTCAACGGGACCTCAATAGTTGGATGTATATCCATTGTGAATTCGCACTCCAGAAGCATTACCAACAATTACACAACAACATGTATAGATTATGGCTAGTTTGAATATAATGATCTGGAATACTGGGGGAATAAATAATCAACATAAACGCAAAAGCGTGCTCACACTGATGAAAAACAAACGTGGCTCTTCTAAGCGAAACGCACATTTTAGTGGAAGACAAAGCTACGTTAGCGGACAACATATCATAACATTAGTCACTCTTCCTTTGGAACGAGAACCCGTGGAGTTGCTATAGTCGTGAAACGGAAGTTGAATATTGAATTGAAGGGAGTATGGTCTGATGCAGATGGTCGGATAACCATAGCCAAAATTTTATACAGGAATAGGAAAATAGCGTTGGTAGTGGTATATGCCCCAAATTTGTACGAAGCTAACTTCTACACTACACTTACCAGAACAATGTTAAACCTTCCTGAATACTCATTTATAATTAATGCCATTTGGGATCCTGGGATGGATAAATCTTATCCCACCTTTTCCAACGACCAGAAAAATGTATCTAATGCGTTAAAGGGGAACTATTTGACTATTTCTTTCACTATTTGGGCACTTTTACACAATTCCTGTGAGTTTATGGAACACCTCTGTAATTTTGTATTTTTTTTAATTCATTGTTTTGTATTTCTAATCAAGTCCTCAAAAACAGCATTTTTCTACCTCAAGATCTTAAGCCGTTTTGAGCCTGGGCTCCAACCACAATGGTAAACCACTGCCTCGCCTGATGATTATCATGCAGCGGTGTCTCTCTGACATCACAAATCAGCACATGTTCAGATGACTCAGTTCAGTGAGGGTGAATATTGTGAGAGGAGAATTGGAAGAATGCGCCAATATGAGAATTAGAGACATAGATCATATTAATATAAGTCCACATAGCTAGGAAACAATGCTAAACACTGAAAAAAGCCATTTATAAGATAGTTCCCCTTTAAAGGATTGGTCGAAGAATACAGGTGTAAATGATCTATGGCGATCACTCAACTCCACGACCCGGAAGTACTCTTGTCGATCTGCAAGACATAACACACTTTCCAGAATAGATTATGTTTTTGCATCCCCGAGACTATTTGATAACTATGACGTGGAAATGGTACCCAATCAGATCACTGTTATTTACTCCTAAAAGGATCATTTGGTATACTGTCATCCCGAGCCCCAAGATGGCGATTTAACTCAATATTGCTGAATAACAAGGAATTCATTACACAACTCAAAGAAGCTCTTTCTGTATTCCTACTGGAGAATGCGAAATCGGTACAGGACCTCAGAATATTATGGATGTCGGTAAAGGGATTGATCAAGGATTTTACCGATTACTTTTCCTCCAAAATACGCAAGAATCGTTGCTCAAAACTGGCAGAGCTGGAAACGCTTTACTCTACGTTATTTTCCTCTTTACAATACAACTACTCGGTTCGACTGGAAACTCAAATTAATGTGTTAAAAAAAGAGATTAATGCCATTTATAAACAACAATCTGAAGTACAAATACGTAGCACAAGACAACAGCATTACTTTCATGGTTCTAAACCAAGTCACCTACTAGCTATGCGGTTAAGAGTCAATGCAAAATTTGCAGATATAACTACCATTAAAGCACAACAAGGACTTGTTACAGACCCTAAAAAAAATCAACGAGACATTCAAAGAGTTCTACTCCAACTTGTATAAATCAGAAACGACCTTCGATCAAAACAAAATGGACACATCTATTTTTTAAAGCAAAAGTTTTTATTGGTGAAGCAATTTTGTATAATCTACCCCACCCATCCCACCCCCAAACCCACCCCACGGATCAACAGGTAGGGTTACATACATGACATGCAACAAGAGAAAAGGTTAAATTACAGACAATAATAACAATTGCTACTTACAATGATACAATTAAATTAAAATAAATAATACAAAATACAAAAATAACAAAGACAAATTAAATAATATAATAAAATAAAACAAATAATAATAATAATAAACAAACGGAAAATAGTCTGAGTCAGGTATGGTACATTAATCAATTATCGAGTATCTACATATTTATCTGGTGGTATTACATAGTACTGTTGGGCCTGGTTAGATGGGAGGATAACTCAAAGAAGGAAGACACTCAGTCAGTCAGGAGGCAGAACAGCTAGGCTGTTAACCCTTGTGCTGTCCTAACGATGAGGGAGCTCACTGGGCTTAAGGGAGAGGAAAAGATACATCATGTTTAAAGCCATATAATTTTAACTGTTTACTATTTTTAAAAAAATGTTTTACCCATGTTTAACATTCATAGCCTATTCTCAAGATATCTGTAAAAAATTACACATATTTTTGAATTTTAACCACTTAAATTAGTGTTTGTTTGATACCACGTCAGTTTTTATTGAAAAAAAATGTTTTTTCATCGAAAAAGACGGATACATGTTTGTTTTGACCATATTTCTAATATTTATTTTTGATAAATACCAATTAGAAATATCTCGACAAATTACCTCTGAATACGAATCAAAAAAAATATTAAAGATTCGCTGACTAGTTCGACCAGAAACGGAGTTGAGGCGAAACTTTACCAAGTGGTCAACTGCGAGTGCGGTTCAAAAGAAACGGATACATGTTGTTTTTGACCATATTTCTAATATTTATTTTTGATAAATACCAATTAGAAATATCTCGACGAATTACCTCTGAATACGAATCAAAAAAAATATTAAAGATTCGCTGACTAGTTCGACCAGAAACGGCGTTGAGGCGAAGGTTCTGTCTTGAAAATCCACTCGCTCCCCGAGTCACCCCCCCCCCCACCACCACGGAGTTTTTCATCGAAAAAGACGGATAAATGTTTGTTTTGACCATATTTCTAATATTTATTTTTGATAAATACCAATTAGAAATATCTCGACGAATTACCTCTGAATACGAATCAAAATAAATATTAAAGATTCGCTGACTAGTTCGACCAGAAACGGAGTTGAGGCGAAACTTTACCAAGTGGTCAACTGCGAGTGCGGTTCAAAAGAAACGGATACATGTTGTTTTTGACCATATTTCTAATATTTATTTTTGATAAATACCAATTAGAAATATCTCGACGAATTACCTCTGAATACGAATCAAAAAAAATATTAAAGATTCGCTCACTAGTTCGACCAGAAACGGCGTTGAGGCGAACGTTACGAAGCGCTCAGCGGTTCGAAATGTTGTTTGACCATATTTCTAATATTTATTTTTGATAAATACCAATTAGAAATATCTCGACGAATTACCTCTGAATACGAATCAAAAAAAATATTAAAGATTCGCTGACTAGTTCGACCAGAAACGGAGTTGAGGCGAAACTTTACCAAGTGGTCAACTGACCTGCATTATGCTCCGGGCGATTCGATGTGCTGCCCCGGCAGAAATATTCGGCTCGGCTCGCTGGTGAAACAAGGACCAGAGGTGATCCGCGCAGTACACTTCCTCGTTGGCGCGTGCCGGCTATGGGGGTCTTGTTTTCCAGCGTGTGGCGCGCTGCGGACTGCGCGGTCCGGTTCGCCTCTGGTTCTGTCTTGAAAATCCACTCCCCCCCCCCCCCACCACCACAAAACCTGTGTGCCGAGTTTCAATCACCAGCAGCCCGCTTCAGCATAATTCACCTCCCCCTGACTTGTGGCAAAGTTATCTGTGGAGCAATGACGCCACCATGAGTTTTACATCGGTAACAGCACATCCCAGCAATTGCAAGGTCCTTATCACGTGGAATATGTAAAGGATGGCAAGATATAGAGAGAATTGAACGAATAAGAGCAGATTTAAAAATGCTTAAAAATGCCGTTTTAACGTTGAAGTGGATGGGAGTAGAAAAAGTAACTAGGGGTGAACGAGTCACTAAATCTGTAACTACTATTTCTAGAGTGTTTCATGTTATAAGCTTTTCACACAATGAACATATATGTAAAATTAAGATATTTACCCAATTTCATGAAATAATAATAAACACAGACACCGCTGTGCTCACACACACACTCAAAATATTTCAAAAAAGTAGAAAAAGCGACTAGGGGTGCACAAGGGTAGTAAGAAATGAACGGCTGCCACTTCTTAAAGAATTTTTCGTTAACTCCTCTAAGTGCATACTTAATCTTCTCTAGATTTAGAAACGAGACCATATCTTTTAGCCAGGCGGAGAAGGGGGGAGGTGTAGACAGTTTCCAGGCTAGGAGTATTCTCCGTCTGGCCAAGAGCGTGGCAAAAGCCAACATGTCAGTATCGTTTGGCTTAATAGGGAGAGGCTCAGCCGGTACGCCGAAAATGGCCAACAGTGGACAGGGCTGTATTGTGGTATCTAGTACTATCGAGAGCACATTGAATATCGAGGACCATAATGGTCTAAGCCCTGGGCAGGACCAAAACATGTGAGAGAGATCAGCTTGTGGGCTATTACAGCGGTCACAATTGGGATTGGAGTCTGGGTAGATTTCAGCTAGTCTTGCTTTGCTGTAGTGTATTCTGTGTACCACCTTTAGTTGTATTAGGCTGAGTCTGGCACAAGTAGAGGAGGAATTCACCCTATCCAGTGCTCCCCCCACCACCCCTCTGTCAGTTCCACCCCCAGCTCCTCCTCCCACCTGGATCTCGTCTTAGCGCTTTTGTCTTTGGTCAAGCACATAGTATTTTGATACATTTCATATATAAGCCCTTTTTGGTTTGGTGGTAGACCCAAGAGTCTCTCCCAGTTTGATCGTTGAGGGGGGCTAGGAAATGAGTCAAATTGTGAACGTACAAAATGACGTATCTGAAGATAACGAAATAAATCGGAGCGTGGAAGACCAAATTGGAGACACAAGGAGCTAAAACTGGAGAAAGTGTCACCGTCATATAGATCCTTGAAACTATTTATTCCGAGTCTGTTCCAGCGTGTAAAAGACGAGTCCAGAGTGGAGGGAACAAACAGGTGGTTATTACTAATAGGCCCCAAGATTGATGCTGAACAGAGTTTAAAGTGGCGACGAAACTGTATCCAAATCTTTAAAGTGGACAGAACAACAGGGTTTGAGGAGTGCCGGGAAGGAGAGAGAGGGAAAGAAGAGTAGACCAGAGCTGCCAGGGAGGATGAACGGCACGATTGCGCTTCTAAGCTACACCAGTCAGTTTCTGGGGCTTTCAACCAAAGAATAATTTTATGGATGTTGACAGACCAGTAATAGTGCATGAAATTAGGGAGCGCAAGTCCACCTGACCCCCTAGGTCCTTGTAGGATGGTTTTGCCTATTCTAGGGATCTTTCCCCCCCAGATAAAGGCAGATATTGCTTGGTCTATTGTGAGAAAAAAGGATTTGGGTAGAAATAGAGGGAGACATTGAAAGACATACAGGAATTTGGGCAGGATATTCATTTTAACACATTGTACTTTACCGGAGAGTGAGAGGGGCAGGCTGCTCCAACGTTGAAAGTCAGCTTTCATGTTAGTGATTAATGGGGGGAAGTTAGCTTCAAAAATAGAGTTTAAGGTGTGGGTGATCTTTATGCCCAGATATTTAAAGCCTGATTGTGACCGACGAAAAGGAATTGAAGATTGTGTAATTTGTAAGGCTGAGTTGTTAATGGGGAAACATTCACTTTTATGAAAATTTTGCTTATAGCCTGAGAAAGAGCCAAACTGTCTTAACATAGATTTTATGTGAGGGATGGAGGTAATAGGATGCCTCAAATAGAGCAGAAGGTCGTCAGCGTAAAGGGAGACCCTGTGTTCGACTCCGTGACGGGTGATACCACGGAAGTGGGGCGAGGACTTGAGTGCTATGGATAGAGGTTCAGCGGCGACGGCAAACAATAACGGAGACAAAGGACAACCCTGGCGTGTCCCTCTGGAAAGTGGGAAATAAGGGGAGTTTATAGAGTTGGTAGTGACACAGGCCAAGGGGGCGGAGTAGAGTAGCCGGACCCATGAAATAAATGTGTCCCGAACCCAAATTTCTGCAGAGTCGTGAACAAGTATTCCCACTCCACGCGGTCAAAGGCCTTCTCCGCGTCCAGAGATATAATTACCTCTGGAGGGAGAGAAGGACCTGAAGTGTGTATAATATTCAGGAGTCTGCGAATGTTAGAAAAGGAGTGGCGACCCTTAATGAAGCCAGTCTGGTCCTCAGAAATAATCAGAGGTAAGATGTTCTCCAGACGCCTAGCCATCACCTTGGCAATGACCTTTCCATCGTTGTTAATCAGCGAAATTGGGCGATACGATCCACAGTCTGTGGGGTCTTTGTCCTTTTTAAGTAGGAGGGAAATGGTTGCTTGGGTGAGTGTATGTGGCAGTGTCCCATTTTTCAGGGACTCGTTAAACATTTCCATCAGAAGCGGGGCGAGTTTGTCACAAAACTTTTTATAAAAACCTGCCTCATAGCCATCTGGGCCCGGTGCCTTGCCACTCTGCATAGCATTGATAGCCTCCTTGATCTCCTCAATGTTCAATGGTCTGTCTAAATCCTTAGCCAGCTCCGGGTTTATAGACGGGAATTCTAGGTCATTTAAAAAAGTATCCATAGATATTCTGTCGGGAGGGGGTTTGGATGTGTAGAGAGTGGAGTAAAACACTTCAAAGGCCTTGTTGATGTCTTGGGGTTTCGAGACCATGTTATTAGAGCGATCCCTTATCTGTGAGATCAGCCTGGAGGCTGCTCTGCGCTTGAGCTGATGTGCAAGCAGCCGACTGTTCTTGTCTCCATATTCATACGACAGGCCGCGGGAGTGGAGCAGCAGACCTTCAGCTTTCTTTGTGGATAATAGATCGAATTCAGACTGCAAATCCAGCTTCTTTTTATACAATTCAGGTGAAGGGTCTGCGGCGTACTCACCATCAAGCTGGAGAATAGAATCTGTAAGGTCCTGCAACCGCTTTCTCTGGGTTTTGTTCGCATGGGCTACATGGGAAAGAATTTCACCACGCAGAACCACTTTTTAAAGTCTCCCACAACAATGAGTGAGATATTGAATCCGATCTATTGGTGAGTAAGAAGTCATCAATTGACTTTGAAATTTTGTCGCAAAACCCCTTGTCGGAAAGTAGCAAGGTATTGAATCTCCAGGGAGGGCGATCTTTTCTATTCAGAGTAAAGGAGATGTCCATTTGTATAGGCGCATGGTCTGAAATTACAATGGCTAAATAGTCAACTGAGCGGACAGAGTCTAACAGGGTTTTATCAATAAAAAAATAATCTATCCTGGTATAAGAGTGGTGTACATGTGAAAAAAAGAAAATGCTTTTAATAGTGGGTTAGCAGATCTCCATGGGTCCACACATCCATTTTCCCTCATAAAGGCTGATAAGGACCTGGACATTTTAGAGAGTGTTGAGGGTCTTAGAGAAGAGCGATCCAAAACCGGGTCCACAACACAGTTCAAATCTCCCCCCAAAATAAGTTGGTGTGTGTTTAAGTTTGGGAGGGAGGAGAGGATCTTGTTCATAAAACCAACATCATCCCAGTTGGGAGCGTAAATATTGACTAAGAGCACTGGGGTTTGGAATAGAGTGCCCGTTACTATTATATATCTGCCATCCGGGTCAGAGATAACTAGGTGTTTAAACTCAGCAAAGTTCTTTTAAGATTTAAGTAAATGTACTCTACTCTTTGAGGTTTCTCTAATTTAGTTCCAATACCTTTCTTTTATTCTTCGGTGTGTTTTAACTTACACAAGTTCGTATAAGGTTTAAGTGAATATACTATGATATTTGAGGCATATTTTATATATATATATATATATATATATATTTTTTTTTCATATCTCCTTTTTATTTAACGGGAGAGTGGCCAAGCCACTGTTGATATTCTACTAATGGTAGAATTGATAGTTTTAGACCCTATGGCAATTTGCATAGGAAAGTTAAGGATGAAATGCTCAATTTGGGTATACTGGTCGTGTACTTTAAAGGGAGGGAGGGAAATAGGAATGGGGGAATAGGGGATTATATGTATGTGTATTTTATATGTTTGTTATCATGCTCAAGCTCAGCTCTCAACATTACCTCAATAGTTGGATATATATCTATTATGAATTGCTACTCCAGATGAATTACACACAGGAATACTGCAACCTGTTTAGACTATGGCTAGTTTGAATATATTTATTTGGAATACTGGGGGTCTAAATATACAAAATAAACGCAAAAGCGTGCTTACTTGGATGAAAAGACAACAGGTTGATGTGGCTCATTTAAGCGAAACGCACCTTTCATTGGCTGACAATGTAAAGCTGGCGGATCAAATATATCGAAACATAAGCTACTCATCTTTTGGAACTAGATCTCGTGGTGTAGCTATAGTCGTGAAACGAAAGTTGAATATTAAATTGTTGGACGTATGGTCTGATGCAGATGGCCGAGTAACTATTGCTAAGATAGACTACTGTAACAGGAAAATCGCTTTGGTAGCGGCTTATGCCCCTAATCTTTACGACGCTAACTTCTACACTTCACTCACTAGAGCAATGTTATATCTCCCTGAGTATTCATTTATAACTGGTGCGGATTTTAATGCCATCTGGGATCCCTCGATTGATAAATCTAGTCTCACCACATCCAATGACCAGAAACAGGCCTCTAAAGCATTACAGGCTTGGGCCAAGGATACAGGTGTAAATGATCTGTGGCGATTACTCAACCCAACGGCCCGAGAGTACTCTTTCTTCTCAGCAAGACACAAGAAATTTTCTAGAATAGATTATGTTTTTGCATCCCCTAGACTATTTGATAGCTTTGACGTGGAAGTGGGACCCAGTGCACTATCAGATCACAACTATTTACGCCTAAAGGGCTCATTTAGTAGAATGACATCCAGAGCCCCAAGATGGCGTTTTAATTCAACACTGTTGAAAAACACTGAATTCAATCTACAATTCAAAAATAAACTAAATGAATTCCTGCAGATTAATGCGGGTTCGGTACAAGACCCCAGAATGTTATGGATATCGGTAAAGAGTTTTATCAAGGGAAACACTACTGTCTTTGCCTCCAACCTCCGCAAGAAACGTCATTCCAAATTGGTAGAGCTGGAAACGCTTCACTCGTCGTTGTTCTCCTCTTTACAACGCAACTACTCGGGTCAATTGGAGTCTCAAATTAAAGTGATAAAAAAAGAGATTAACTCCATTTTAAGACAACAATCTGAATTTCAAATACGCAGTACAAGACAACATTATTACTTTCATGGCTCTAAACCGAGTCACCTACTAGCTATGAAGATACGATCCAATGAACAATTTGCTGATATCCCTGCTATTAAAGGACCAACAGGGACTTGTTACAGACCCCATAAAAATCAACGAGACTTTCAGTGCGTTTTACTCCAACCTGTACAAATCAGAAGTGGTTTTCGATCATAATAAACTGGACACATATCTTAATCAAATTAACCTCCCTAAACTATCAGAGGATGACGCTAAACAGTTAGAAACACCCATCACACTAGATGAACTTAGGGAGGCCATATCTGAAATGCAAAGTGGTAGGGCTCCTGGAAGAGACGGTATCCCACCAGAAATGTACCTCTCATGTTGGGATGTAATTGGACCCCTATTACTTAATATGATTTTATATTCAATCAAGGAGGGGAACTTCCATAAGAACGACAATATTGCACTCATAACAGTCCTCCTTAAAAAAGACAAAGACCCCACCGATTGCGGTAGTTATAGACCCTTAAGCCTCCTCGGAACCGATATCAAGCTGTACTCCAAGGTATTAGCCATCAGACTTCAAAAGCATATGACGTCTTTAGTTCATCCTGATCAGACTGGCTTCATAAGAGGCCGCTTGATCACAGATAATATAAGACTGTTACTACATGTGCTAGATGCCAGCAAGGATGATACCTAAGGCGATGCTGTCCCTGGATGCGATGAAAGCTTTTGATAGGTTGGAATGGTCTTATCTATGGGCAGTATTAGAAAGGATGTGGTTAGGAAAAGGATTCATTGATATGATTAAAGTATTATACAAAGACCCATCGGCCATGATTACAACAGGTATAATCACCTCCGAAATCTTTCCGGTATCACGCTATTCTAGACAGGGTTGCCCTCTTAGTCCCGGACTATTCGATTTATCATTAGAGCCTTTAGCACAATATATAAGACAATCCCAATCCATAGAACCAATCGCAATCAAGGGCACACAACATAAAATTTGTTTATATGCGGACGACGTAATACTGTTCATGCAAAACCCTAACACCTCAATGCCTCATCTTCTCAAGTTGATTGATGACTTTGGCAATCTATCGGGATTTAGGATAAATTGGCCAAAGTCGGCTTTCCTTCCACTTAATGCCCCTGCAAAAAATATACTCCTTCCAGAAGAAATACCAATGGTTAAACACTTCAGATGTTTAGGAGTTGAAGTATTCCCTACTATAAGCCAAACGGTGAAGTACAATTACATAAAAATCCAAGATAAGATCAAATACGACTTTGACAGGTGGTCAAAACTTAAAAACTCAGTACAGGCACGGGTATCAATAGTTAAGATGGATGTCCTACCTAGAATCAACTTAATTAGCTCAATGCTACCGTTACCCCCTCCAGATGGTTACTGGAAAAAATTACACTCTACCGCATACAAATTTATTTGGAATAACAAACCTCCATGTATACAAATTATTATATTATTATTATAAAAAGATCCACCGCACAGAGAAACAAAGCCGACGGAGGTATGGCATTTCCAGATTTTTACCACTTCAAAATCATGCTTAGGCAATCGAAAAAAAACTGTATTGTGTGTTTCATTATATACATATGTTTCAGTCTTCTCATAAAAAAAAATTGATTTTTGGGTCTTTTCCTGCCTTTGGTCCGCTTTGCATTCACATCTCAAATGAACCGCAGCAAGTTTTCAAGTTTCAAGTTTCTTTAATAGTTGTCATACAGAAGTACAGAATACTTTTGTACAAAATGCTTCTTACTGTTGCGCTCCAGAGACTGTGCATGACAAGATAAGTATGAAATAAAAACATAGTAAAAATTAGAAGTAAAAAAAGAGGTCACAGGCGATGCTGGCAGGGTTCACTTGCAAGAGTGAATGAGCTTTCACACCACCCCAAACCAACCGGACTATCTGAGGAAATGAACCAGGGTTCGATTAAAGCTTATTATAGGACACTGGACATGGGTATGGATGGCTCCAGGTGCTGCTGCGTTAAAGTGCACCACTTCAATATCTGTACTATTTAAAAGCACAGTGCAGGACACACTCAAAGGTTATCGCACCTCAGAGATGGCAGTGGACATGTATGACAGGACAAAGGCCATATGTAATGGCCTTTGGATTGAGGAACATACTACCAGCCAAAGGAGAAAGCAGAAAAGGATGGACGAGTATGTAGTTGAGTCATCTTGTGGCACAAGCTCAGACCTCAGCTCAGGAGGTCAGCTGAGACAGAGACTGTTCTATCCAGTCGTCGACAGAATGCTGCAAGAGCTTGAGAGCAGGTTCTCATGAGTTAGATAACAACTTATGAGAGGCATACAGGCATGTTATCCAGCCTCAGACCAGTTTCTCTCAGTGGAATTGCTGCAACCCCTCGCCATACATTACAATATCCAACTATTGCCAGAGGAGATCACAGTTGCAAAGTGTTTCCTGGTCAGGACAGGCAGAGATGCAGTCCCTACTATCCAAAGTGTCTTTTCCCTCCTGGATGATGATGATAATAATAATAATAATAATAATAATAATAATAATAATAATAATAATAATAATAATAATAATAATAATAATAATAATAATAATAATAATAATAATAATAATAATAATAATAATGCATTTGATTTATAAGGCGCCTTTCAGGACACTAAAAAAAAGTCCACAAATCGGTGAATGAAAGAATTATAGGATCAAATGAAAACTACTTACTAAAAATGGATGTTTAAAAGTACTAAAAACCAACTAAAATACCAAACACTAACAAACATTCAGCACAGACAATGGGGATGCTGACATTAAAAAAAAAAAGAAAAGAAAAATGTAAACAATTTTATTTTTTTTATTTTTTTTTAGATCCGGGGCTAGGAGAAAAACATCCGGGGCTAAAGCCCCGGAAGCCCAGGGCTAACGACGCCACTGCTTCATAAGCAGGTGTGTGGTCACCTGCTCTCCTCCTTCTCGCTTTCACCACAAGGAAGTGCCTTCGGTAGATCCCACTTGACGTTTTGTTAGTTGAAAAGAGTTGAGACGTGTTTACATTGTGCTTAGTTTTTTCTTCTCTCATAACTATTCAAAGGAAAAAGCTAAGTCATAATGTCTACTTCGGAGAGTAGACCCACTCTTCACCAGCGGTTCTCCATTCCCGCCTCTGTCGTGCGTACTGGTGCGGGGCTGCTGCCACTTTCGTGGTTGCCGACCCAGCCCAGGAGACAGCCGATGGATAGTTTGTCTCTCCGAGGAGCCGAGGCATCGGTGCCGTCGCCCCGGCGATGGCATGATCTCGACTCTGGTTCCTCTGGTTCCAGGGAATCGTCCGTTGTTGAGCGGACGGTTCTTTTGGTTCCGGAGGATTTGCGACGCAAGCTTTTCGCGTCTGCCCGTTCACGTTGCAAGATGGTGGCATGCAGACGCGAACGGCCTGGGTTTGGGGAATTGCTGGAGACCAGCGAGGATGCGTCGGGCTCTGCATGTCCGATGGAAACTGAGGATTTCATGGAAGAGTCGGACGGATTCTTGTTTGAAGGCCCTGTGGAGGCTAGTATCCCTCCTGTCCAGGAAACACTGGAGGGGGGAGAAATGTCTCCTTCGGGCGCCTTGTTCGAGGATGTCGGGGAACCACCTCGGCCTCTTCGGCAGGATGCCCTGCTATCAGCCATATCAGACTGTGGCTCCTCAATTGGTCGAAGCCTGCTGCATGTGAGGGATGCGGGTTCGGTGGAGGAAAGTCAGCAGGGGGAACTGCGGGCTTTGTTTCCCGAGCTCATGGCGGTAGCTGCCGCTGCAAACGGCGTGCCGCTGCCGCAGCCATTGCCTGCTCCTGCCCCCGATGATCTCATAGGTCATCTCTGGCAGCGTCGCCCGGTGAGAGGGGTGGACGTTGTCTACCCATTTTTCCCCTCAATGGGGGCCTATGTTCGTCAGGGCCAGGCGGTGTCTCACATCATGGGACTTACCCCCGCCTACGTACCAGTTACGCGGGTGTCGGGGTTGGTCAAAGGTATGAGAGAGGGCGTGCCACGGCTTGATAGGCCGATGGCCGCTCTCCTCTGTCCGGATGTGGTGTGGGAACCATTATGCAAGCCGGTTCTCCATGGAAGATCGGCTAGGCGATTGGCATATTGGGGTGACCAGTCATTTATCGCTGGTACACAATCGCTGGCTGCGGCTTCTAACATCGCCCACCTGGCTAAATTTGTATCGGGGATAATGACGGGCGGCACGGGTCTGACCGAGGTAAAATGCGATCAGATCACCCAGGCGGCAGGAGCTGTCCTGCATCTTACCCAGGTGCAGGCCATAGCCTCGGGGAAGATGCGCGCCCTGGCCACCCTGACCCAGCGCCACCTTTGGCTGGAGCAGGCTCGAGTGCCGGAGAAGAAGAGAGCCCCTCTTCTGACGGCCGACCTCTCCGATGCTGGATTATTCGGGAAGGCCCTGCAGCTGATGACCTCAACATGCAGAGAGATGGCAGAGGAGAGATCCGTTCTCCAACCCCATTTTCCGCCTCCCGTCCTTGCCGGTGGAGTCAGAAGGATTCCACGACGTCGAGCTCCCTCCGCCGTGCCTACCACTGCCTCCGCCGCCACTGCTGGCCCCTCCAAGAAGGCCAGGAGGAGAGACGGCGATTCTGCTGCCGCCGGCCCATCCACGACCGGAGGAGACGGTAGGGAACGCCGTGACCAGCAGCCGATTCACTACCGTCCCTCCGGGGCTTCTCGGGGTGGCAAAACCCGAGCGGCTCGAGGCGGCAGACGCCGCTAAAAGTGACTTTTCCCCCTGTGGTCCCCTCTACACCCTCCCCGGCCCCCTCATGATTTTGTGCCGTAAATAATAAATAAAAAGTTCCCTAAAAAAGGGGACTATATTATTGGTAGGGATGTCCGATATTATCGGCCGACCGATATTATCGGCCGATATCGGCAGTAAAATGTGATATCGGAAAATATCGGTATCGGTAAAAAAAAAAAAAAAAACAATAACATTTTTTTTTTTTTTTTTTTTTTTTTACATTTATTTAACCTTTATTTACCCAGGCAAGCAAGTAAGAACCAATTCTTATTTTATTTATTGTCAAAAGTATGCATGTTGGTTTAATTCAACAACAAGAGATATGTAATGTTAATTTTTACTTTTTTAATTATCATATTTTGCACAGATAATGCTTACATTTAGAAAGCCTTTTGAATGCATCCCGTGAAATTATTAGTTACCTGAAATTATTCCGTTTTTTTGTGGGGAAACCCTGCATATATCGGTATCGGTTGATATCGGTATCGGTATCGGTATCGAAATTAAGAGTTGGACAATATCGGAATATCGGTATCGGTAAAAAACCCAATATCGAGCATCCCTAATTATTGGCCAAACAAACTGTGTCTTTATTCACTAATACATATGATGGGGTTGCGAAATGTGAATCTGCATTATTACATTGAGAGATGAGTCGTGTTGTGTTACGATATTAAGCAAGGTCTGCAAGCATACACTCAGTCATAGAAAGGTTCTATTAGCCTGACGCTCCACATGCAGGTAGAAGCTGGTGGTTTGTTCCGTTGCTTAAGCAAAGTAATGTTGAGCCACAACACTGTTGTGTTAGTTGCAGTAATACTCGTGCACACACGTTCCACGGCTTGGCTGTTACTCTCTGTCAGTGTTTTGCTATATACGACATAGAAAGCGGGTGTAGGATTCACACACTTGTTGTAAATCCTGTTCACATTCCGTGGGTAGCGGGCATTGTATTAGCTTATGCTATACTTTGGCTTTCTACCGAAGGTCTCAAAATGCTACGGTTGGTTTTTGGTGTGTAGGGAAGAAGGGGTTGTGTGAGGGGGTGCCGAATAAACCCCTCCTTCCCACTTGATTGGTTTAGGGGATTTTTTCTCATTTCTGCTGAACCAGTCGGGGCTGAGCCGTTCAAACGTCTTGGCAGGGGGGGGGGGGGGGGGGGGGGGTTATCTTGACACGACTCCTATTACAAACAGGAGTCGTGTACAGGGTTTCCCCCGTCATAGCATATACGTTGCTATGGCGACGGCTTCCATGAGTTGAGATCTTTACGTAAGGTTGTGGTGTTAAAGTGTCGGGTTAGAGCGTAGGGCTTACGGGTCTGCTACGCTCGATTTTATGTGTAAACTTGAGTCAGTTGGTCACGTGATTCACAGTTTACATGTCTTTTTCATAACTGCGACTCGTGTGGGAAGGCTTCTGGGAAGTTCGGTCTATACTCTTTGACAAAAGGAGTGACTGGATGTAAAAATGTAAAACAGTTTTACTCCCAGCTGTGCAGTTGGGTTTATACTGTTGATGCTTCTTCTTTATTATTATAAAGAGTTGGAGTTGGTTGCATCTCACCCCTCTTGTCGTTCCCCTGGGCGCCTTGGGGATTCAATGAAAGGTCTAAATAGCCTATTTATTGATGTGGATATACCCGCCGCACACATAGTGCTAGTTCGGGATGTTCTGTTGGACGTTAAGCAACTGATTGGCGCGCCTTGGTTGCTTGGGGTTAAAACAGCGTTTTTATAATGCAACTGGGATGGGGGTTTTTCCTCTTCCGACGACCTGTGTGGTTGTCGACGGATTCTCGTTCATATCGGGGGATGATGACAGAATGGATCTGATCATACGTAGAAGGGTTTCACGCCGAGGGGCGGAGCCAGGCGTTCATGGGGTGAGACGTGTTTCACGGGAGCTCCCTATTATCGTGCGGAAAACACTGTCACCCCACTAGTCTTTATTTTATTTTTTATTTGTTATTGGTCTTTTTGTTGAGTGGTCGAGCATCTACTACTTTCATCGACCTTTTTTCAACTTTTCACGATGTCGAAGGGAACCAGAGCCATGAACGCTACAGCCGACAAAATGGCACCGAGCCCGTCCTCGCTTTCGCCTGAGATAAGTGAAATTCTCTCGGTCGTGACCAAACTCCATGCGGACTTTGAGGTACGCTTCGCTGATGCACAAATGAAAGCGCAGGCGGAACTTTTTGATACCTTCCATCGGGCAATGTCGGAGGAAATCAGGCTGGCGGTAGGTCCGTTGAGAGAAAAGATAGAGTCGCTACATGCTGCCGCCGCAGCTAACGCTAACGAACTAGCTTCGCTAACGGTTGAGGCCTCTCGACAGGGCGAGAGGGTGGCGGGTCTGTAGTCCTCCCTGCTGGCTAGGCAGGCTGACGTCGCCAAATTACAGTCGGTAATTGTGGAAATGCAGTCCAGGGAGAGACGATACAACATCAGGATTGTCGGTGTACCGGAGGGCAGTGAGGGAGGACGTCTCTCGGAGAACATGCCGGAGCTGCTGCAGAAAATACTAGGGAAAGATGTCCTTCCCGACCCGCCATTATGTGAGTCGGCTTACAGAGCGGGCAAGACCAGTCCTGGTGTGAACAAGGAGCCGAGGCCCATCATTGTCAAGCTAAACAGGCTACAGCAGAGAGAACTCATCATGCGGTCGGCCCGGGCCAGAAGGGGGGATCTGGGTCTCGACAATCACAAAGTGGCCATTTTCGAGGACTTCACACCGGAGGTTCAGGCACAGAGGGGCGAATACAAACTGGTCATGGCCAAGCTATGGAAACTGGGCTTGAGGCCTACGCTATTCGCCCCCGCAAGATTGTCTGTGCTATGTAAGGGCGATGACCGTCGCTCATTTTGGTCGTTGGCCAAAGCGGAGGAATATCTCGGGGGGTTGGTCGAGACGGTGGCTTGATAGCTTTGTCGGGTGAGTGGCTTGGCGTTGTGGACCTAAATACATTGTTAGGGCGGACTACTCACAATTGCTTGTTATCAGGCCCAGACAGGCTAACTATCCGCTGCCCATCCGAGCTCTATGGAGGCTAACGAGCTAACCGAACAATGTACATGACAGATTCTAGCGTACTAGCCGGATTCATCACTAGCTTACGCGCTGGCCTCGGGCTGGCTAGCGGGCTGTGTCTATCGCCCGCGTCGAGACATTCGTGATCCGATAATGTTTACGTATTTTGGTTGCTGTTGCTGTTCAAAGTGACATCGGTTTGCACAATTCAATGGTGATCGGGTCCTTAACTAACTTCTTGTATGCTTTTATTTTTATATCCAGGATGTTTTGAGCTTTGGGCTCCAATAGTAGAAGGTCGGTTGAATATACATATACAATATATGATAACAGTTGGGTCGGGTATAGCTTTGTTTGCACTTTAGCCATAACCCTCTGTTCCTTTTCTCTTATTGTCGCTGTTTTTATGTCATCTGTATGCGCGATTAAAATGTGATCCGATTCTGCCTTAGACTATCTGCTGGTATACTTTAATTTAATTTAGTTTTGAATTTTCCTTTATCCATTTATGCTATGACCTTGCGACACTGATACGCAGACTCTGAGGTAGATGGTTACAGGGTTGATGTTGAGTTATTATATAATAATGGCTATTTTTTCCATTATAGTTGTCTCATGTTAGGGCCAAGGCTCACGGTGGTTCTCGACCGAATATACATACAAAATATATGATAACAGGTTGGATCAGGTTTAGCTTTGCTTGCACTTTAGCCATAACCCTCTTTACTTTTCTTCTTATTGTCGCTGTTTTAATGACATCTGTATGCGCAATTTAACTGAGATCCGATCCTGCCTTGGACTATCTGCTGGTATGCTTTAATTTGATTCTGTTTTGAATTTTCCTTTATCCATTTATGCTATAACGTTACGACATTGATACGCAGACTCGGAAGTAGATGATCACAGGGTTGATGTTGAGTTATTATATAATAATGGCTATTTTTCCATTATAGTTGTCTCGTGTTAGAGCCAAGGCTCACGGTGGTGTTTGTGTTTATTGGACTAGTGGGGGTTTAATCAGGGGTTTATCTAGAGGGGGGTCGGAGTGGAGAGCGTCTTATTGGATCCATGACTCCAGTGGGTGATGAGAGGAAGATGACCATCCTTAGTGGATGGGGCATAGGGAGGGGATTGGAGAGTGGATATAGGAGGGTTAATAATAGGACGGGTGGGTTAGGGTTTAGAGTAGAAGGAGGGTGGGTTGTAACTGGGGTGGTATTGTTCTGTGTTTTATGTACTGTTGTCTTATATGTGTGTGATTGTTCCTCCTCTGAACTCCTGAGATTGACCGTCTGGGCCCGCCTGGATCAGCGCCTCGAGCCTCAGCCTAGCTGCACTGGTATGTTCTCTACGCATTTAGACAAATTCGACCATGGCTAAATTGAATATTTTAATTTGGAACGCTGGGGGTCTTAACGCCCCTCACAAGCGTGCCAGTGTCCTTTGGTTATTGAAGAGAAGAAAGATTGACATTGCTCTCCTTAGTGAGACGCATTTATTGGTAGGTGATGTGTCAAGGCTGGCAAATCGACAATATCATGTTATCTCCTCATCCTCAGCCGATGATAAGACAAAAGGAGTCGTCATAGTTAAAAGACATAACCTTGATATCAAAGTCCTGGACGTATGGTCGGACACGGAGGGAAGGATTACTATAGCAAAAGTTGAGTTCTCTCATAGGAAGATGGCAATAATAGCATTGTATGCCCCTAACACATTTGATTCAGCGTTCTATAATACAATCACGAAGAATTTGTTGGAACTTACTGGATACGCTCTCATTGTGGGTGGCGATTTTAATGCGTGCTGGGATGCGGAGATGGATAGGTCCGGGTCCTCTCAAACAAGCGACCAACAACGGTCCTCTAAGGCCCTCAGGATGTGGGCCCAGGACACTGGGCTCACAGACCTATGGCGCATATCCAATCCCACCCTCAAGGATTACTCTCACCTGTCAGCCAGACACAAAACCTTCTCTCGAATAGACTATGCATTCGCGTCCCCTAATATGTTTGATAGTTTCGATGTCTCATTGGTTCCCCTGGCTCTCTCGGACCACAAGGGGATTTTCCTTACGGCAACCTTTGGCAGGCTCTCCACGAGAGCTCCCAGATGGCGTTTTAACTCAACCTTGTTAAAGAACGATGATTTCTGTTCTGAGTTCAGGAGTAAACTAGCTGAATTCTTGCAGATCAAGGTTGGCACGGTCGAAGACCCTAGGGTCCTGTGGAACGCATTGAAAAGATTTATCAGGGGTCATGTCACACTTTTCGCCTCCAATTTGCGAAAATCCCGGTCAAAAAAACTAGAAGGACTGGAAACATTATATGCGGACCTATACGCATCCTTGCAAACTAACTATAGTGAACGACTAAACACACAACGTAAGATAGTCAAGAAAGAAATAAACTCCATACTTAAACAACAGTCTGAGTTCTTGATACATAGGACAAGACAAAATTACTACTTTCACGGCTCCAGGCCTAGCCATCTATTGGCAATGAAAATACGCTCGAATGATCATTTCTCGGATATCCCCTCGATCAAGACGAGACAGGGTACAGTCACTACTGACTCGAAAAAGATCAACGACACTTTTAAAGAGTTTTACTCACAGTTATATAGCTCTGAGGTTAATCTCGACGACTGTAAATTTGAATCGTTCATTGGCGGGCTTGAGATACCCCACATTTCTGAGGAAGAGGCCAAGGAACTGGGGAAACCGATCACTCTTATGGAATTGAGGGAGACGATTGCTGAAATGCAGAGGGGTAAGGCACCAGGCTGGGATGGTATTCCACCCGAGGTGTATTTAGCTTTCTGGGACCAACTGGGTCCATTGATGCTCGATATGATCAATTATGCTATCGAACAAGGGGAGTTCTCAAGAGATGTCAACATGGCGTTGATTTACTTACTTCTCAAGAAGGACAAAGATCCCAATGATTGTGGTAGCTATAGGCCCTTGAGTCTTCTCGGGGGCCGATTTAAAAGTGTTTGCCAAGGTGCTGGCCCGCCGCCTGCAGAGATTTATGACGGTATTGGTACACTGCGATCAAACTAGTTTTATCCCGGGGCGCCTGGCTGCAGATAATCTTAGGAGGCTGTTGCATGTAATCGATAACAGTAAAGACAATACAGCTCCATCCACAGTTCTGTCTTTGGATGCCATGAAGGCGTTTGACAGACTTGAGTGGTCATACCTGTGGAAGGTACTTGAGGTTATGGGTCTTGGAAAGAGTTTTATTCATATGATTAAAGTCCTGTACGCCTCGCCGTCTGCGATGATACTGACAGGCAAAAACTGTTCCACACTCTTTCCAGTCTCCAGATCTTCTAGACAGGGTTGTCCTCTGAGCCCAGGACTGTTCGCGCTTTCCCTCGAACCATTGGCCCAATTTATTAGGCAATCGGAGGACATCGTCCCCATAATGGTCAATAATACTCCACACAAAATTGCTCTCTATGCGGATGACCTGCTGATTTTTATGGACGACCCCTCCCGGTCGGCCACGAAATTATTGGGAATAATCGACGACTTTGGTAAAATGTCAGGCTTTAAGATTAACTGGAACAAATCAGCCTGCCTACCTCTTAATGAGCTGGCCAAGGCGGTACGACTACCAGCTGATATCCCCATAGTAGAACATTTTAAATACTTGGGCATAGAGATATTCCCCACGCTGAATCAAACTACTAAGTACAACTTTACGGGTACTTATGATAAAATACGCCAGGATCTAGACAGATGGTCGTCCCTTCCTAACTCCTTACAAGCCCGGGCTTCCATAATCAAAATGAACGTCCTGCCTAGGATACATTTTGTTAGCTCAATGCTCCCCCTGCCCCCTCCAATAGACCACTGGCGCAAGGTACAATCGATGGTATCTAAGTTTATCTGGAATAACAAACGCCCGAGAATCAAAAGGGCTACTACTCAATGTAGAAAATAAGATGGGGGCCTCGCAATCCCTGATTTTAAGCTTTATTTCTGGTCCTTTTCACTGAGACCTCTGATGTGCTGGCTAGACCCTGTTGAGGCTGTATCTTGGCGCACCTTAGAATCGGCGGCGGTTTCACTGCTAAGATTGCAGGATGTAGTGTACTCCACTGTCCCTATTTCGAAATGCCGACTGAGGTATGGACCGATCATAACTCACGTGATCCAAACGTGGCGTAATGTACAGAAGTCGTGTGGGGTTAAATGCCCATGGCACCTGGACTCTCCCATTTTTAATAATCAGCAACTACTTGTTGGGCATAAGCCGGTTAGTATTCCTCAATGGCAAAGGAGGGGAGTTCATACTCTGGAGGATATTTATGATAAGAACGGCCTTCGGGCGTTTCAGGACTTAAGAGAATTTTATGATCTTCCCGGCGAGTCTTTCTTTCTTTACCTTCAACTAAGGTCAGCGCTGAGGGCGCATGGCGTGCCGCGGGCTCAAGCTTTGCAACCACACCCCTTCCTCAGGCTCATAGTGGACAGGACGACCTACAGAGGGTTTGTCTCAGACTTTTATACGCGCTTAATTCAATCCACGTATAAAAATGTATCATTGGATACAATCTGGCGTGTGGATATCCCGGAGTTGGACCCCGAGTTTGACTCGGATGATGTTTGGGCAAATGTGGCATTGTCTTCCCGCAACCCCAATCACCAGCAAATTAATTTTAATTATATTCATAGGACCTATCTTACACCTAGGAAGCTATTTGCTATGGGACTGATAACCGACTCTCGGTGCACTTTGTGCTCTCAAAAGGCCACTGGCACTTATATGCATATGTATTGGGATTGCCCACCAGTGGCCCGCTTCTGGAGGTCAATAACGGACAAACTTTCAGATTTGTGTGGCTTAACTATCCCATTCACAGCTGTTACGCTACTCCTGAACGATATAACGACACTACCCGCGTCCGTACAACTGAAAAGGGTTGTCCTAGCGGGCGTCACAGCAGCGAAGAAGCTACTAGCAATGAGATGGAAGGAGCCTGAGAAGCTCACAGTGATTAACTGGTCCCTAACACTGTTGGATGTGATTTATCTTGAGATATCCACGGCGCGGGTGATTGGGGTGGGGCAGGCTGGGATTGACCTATGGTTCGCAACAGCCGAGAAGGTCAGGACCGCCGTGTGCGGCTGAGCGGGGTTGGGGTGCTTGTTCGGGGGAGTCCGGCGGTCTCGTGGGAGGGGGAGGAGGAAATGTCTTGTCTTTTTTGATGTCTTGAATTTAACTAGGGATTTTATGGGGGGGCAGCTATTTAGCTATTTCTTCACTATTTGGACACTTTTAAACGGTTCCTGTGAGTCTATGGAACACCTCTGTAGGTTTTGTTTTTCAAGAAGGCTCATTGTTTTGTTTTCTGATTGTGTGATCAAAAGCGGCGTTTTCTTCCTCAGGACCTTAGGCCATTTTGAGGCTGGGCTCCAACCACTGTGTGACCCGGTGGCATCTGTCACATAGGGTGATTGTTGTGAGGTGGGTTGGGAGAGTGGCCTTTTGAAAATTAGAGATATAGTTTTATTAATATAGGGCCACACGGCCGGTAAACGGTGCTGAATACTGGGAAAGGCCAATTTTTTATTAGATAATACCCCTTGAAATTTAATAGGTTGAATTCTGTTTTCCCTTCTTTTTGTCTTTATAATTTGTTATTTCTGTATTATTATTGTTTCTGTTATTTTCTGTGAAGTTCTGAGTATTGTGATTGTGGTTATTGTGTTGTCTTGTTTCATGTGAATAATAATAAAAAATTTGATAAAAAAAAAGAAGGGTTTCACGCCCTGGGGGTGGGCCGCCGGGCGCGGTTCGCACCGAACGTCTTGCTGGCGCCTTCTTTTCATGTTTAAGATCAACACGCATGTCTGCCCCTTCTCCTGGAGTTGGCAGATCGGCGTGGTTAGGGCACGGGACTGGTTCTGGACACGCTGGTCCGGATCAGTTGCACCCGTTGTCCACCGGGGATGCAGATCTGCTGTTCTGGTACCCTGAGGGACTTGGGCTTTTTTCGGGGGAAAAAATGCCAGGTCGGTCCGGGTGTCACAGGGTTAAGCGCTATGGAGCCCTTGTTGGGTACATTGTATTCTACACTGTCGTAATGGCTTACGGCCGTGCCAACCTGTACACGCCCGATCTCGTCAGATCTCGGCCGCCACGCAGGTTGGTCTTGGTTAGTACTTGGTTGGGTGACCTCCTGGGAATACCAAGTACGGGGTGTTGGGGCTGGTTCTCCATTTCTTTCGCTCTTCTCTTACGCGTGGCGAAGAGGGGCCTGTTGGGGTGGTCTTTGACCTCCTGGGGGGATCCTGTGCTCCCCGTATCGCCGGGCCCGGTCCGGAGTAATGTTTTCGTTGACCCGTAGGCCCGGGATAACCCTGTTGGAAACTGAAACGGTACTGCGGTGGTGCCGCAGGTACGTTTTGGAGTTTTTTTCCTGAGGGGTTATGGGACCGACCACCGCATAGGGTAATGCCTGGGTGGTTGGTTCTCTGGTGTGTCGGTGCGGTGTCAACTCCCGGGTTGCCCGGTTGAGTGTGCCCCTGCACGTTCGTGACGTCTGCCAATTGTGTCAGCCTTCGCTTTGAGGGAGGTTTGTCATAGTGACGACAACGCCAGCATATGCCCCTTCCGCTGGGGCGGCAGTGTTCAGCTGTTCCCTCTGCGCTGCCTGCTTCCGTGGTAAGTCTTGTTATTTCGGCCGTGCTGACTGTCTGCACTGCAGGGTCGGTATGCCAGGCGGTGTACTATTGGGGGGACAGGGCCCGCTCGGCTGAGGGGCCTTCGTCCGAATACGCTGGCGATGTGGGGGGCGGGGTCACTAAGTGCCCACCTGGTGGGGTCTTGATGCTGGCATCATGGACTTCTCCGGGCCCCCGTTCCAGGGGGTCCAGTCCCTTTGGTGGGTCTGGGCCTTCCTTCGCGCTCCGCTGCTGCGGCCTTGCCACGGGGTTGGGTTTGCCCTTGACCCCGTGATTCTGGGGGCAGTAACGAGGTTGTTCCCTCCGTTCGTTCCCGGGTGGCATGCGGGTTGTGCGTGTGTGTAGTCGTGGGGTCAGGCCACGGTCTGCTCACCCTGTGCGTTGAGTTGCTTGAGTGCCTCTTCGCACGGTCGGGTCCGTCGCCCTCCTGGGAAACCTCCAATAGGGGGGGTGCCCTCCATTAGGGGGGGTCGGGGGGGCTCGGCCCTCCCTGTTCTGATGGTTGTGGGGGGCCTTCAGCGGGGTGTATTTGTCGGCCGGTGGCTCCCGCTCGGCCTCCCTTGTGCATGAGTGACGCCGAGCGGAGCCACTATGTCACAGAACGTTAGGTTATAACTATAACCAAGTTCTGTTAATAGTGGTGACGCTCGGCGTCCGACGCCGCTGCAGCCCTTGATCTCACCTTGTGGTGAAAGCTTGGGAAGGAGGAGAGCAGGTGACCACACACCTGCTTATGAAGGTAAGCTAACGAGGGGTGTGGTCAGACGAATACTGGGATAAAGGTACATTGTGGAATTTTATTCAGTGCGCGTGCACATATGCGAGGACAGTGCATGAGTGACGTCACCACTATTATAATATTTTATTTTCAGCTTTTATAGTTTCACAAACATACATCAAGACAAATCACAAACACAAAGAAAATAAAAAATAAATAAAAAAAACACAAACAGTATGTTGCCAGACACTGTCACATCAATGAACAAACATACACCATGTCAAATGCTATACACTAAGGACGCAAGGGGCTGATTCTCTGACATATATACACATATATATATATACATATATATATACACACATACATAGTAGTGTTGTCAATACATAGTACAGAAAATACACAGGAGGACATTGAGAAGCACTTATGTTCTAGCTAAGCATTCCAAAAAGGGACCCCATATCATTTCAAATTTGTTCAAGGTCTCAGACCTACTGTGACGAATGCTTTCCAGCTGCAGAGAGGAGACCATCTCAGTGAGCCACCTTTTAAAATTTGGAGACGACGTGTCTTTCCATTCCTTCAGGATAATTCTTTTGGCCACAGCCATACCAAACATCAGGGCCTCCTGCTCATTGTAAGGTAATTCTGCAGTGTTAGCTGAACAGCCGAGTAAAGCTAGAAGGCAGTCTGGGGCAATCTCTCTTTTGTACGCCTTGGTATACCAGTCAAAAATATCTACCCAGTACTTAAATAGCTTGGGACAAAACCAAAACATATGTGAAAGATTACCCTCTGCGGACATGCAACGATCACAGATAGGCGATACAGAGGGATAGATTCTATGCAGTTTGGTTTTAGAGTAATGTAGTCTGTGAATGACCTTAAACTGTATAAGTTGGACTCTGGCATTAATAGAACATTTATGTATCCTGCTAAGTCCCTCCTCCCACATCTCATCAGAGATTTCCATACTAAGCTCTGTGGACCATACATCTTTAATGTGGTCGGAGGAAGCCATAGATTGGACAGAGAAATATGAAACAAAATCAGATATCAGGTGTTTTGAAACTGGTGATCGGCTCATGAGATTATAAAACTGGTAGTCAGCAGGACATGTCTCAAAGTCTGGGATATTACTGCGGACATAATTTCTAACCTGCAGGTAACGAAAGAAGTGTGAGCTTGTGAGATTAAACTTAGACTTAAGTTCGTTAAATGAGGCAAAGTGACGATCAACATATAGATCTTTAATAGTGGCCAGTCCCTTTCCCTTCCATAATGAAAAAACAATATCAGATTGACCAGGGGGAAAATTATGGTTATCACATATTGGAACATATGCCGAGGTTGAAGGTACTTTGAAAACCTTTTTGATTTGACTCAATATTCTCAGTGAGTTCCGAAGGATAAAATTGTTGAGAGCCATTTTATTAATCGTATCACACTTAGAAAATAACATTGCAGGAAGAGAGCTTTTTAGGTTCACATGCGCCTCCATGTCTAGCCACCTGGGGGCGTCCATGGCTACTGTAGCATCACCTATGAAGTAATCTTGCCAGAAGGTCATGGCCCTTGCATTAGCAGCCCAGTAGTAGTGCTGGAATACCGGCAGGGCCAGCCCCCCCATATGCTTTGGCTTCTGCAAGTGTGCTTTTGAAATACGATGTGCTTTATAGCCCCAGACAAATGGCAGAAGTATAGTGTCTATCTGTTTAAAGAAAGAGGCAGTCAAAAAAATAGGCACGCTCTGAAAAAGATAAAGGAACCTGGGGAGAACCACCATTTTTATGACATTCACACGCCCCACCAAAGACACTGGCAAAATTCTCCACCTCTCCATATTTTTCTTCAATTTTGAGACCATTTCACCAAAGTTCAGTTTAAATAGGAGTTTGGGATCCTTTGGTATAACTACTCCCAGATAGGTGAAGTGGTCATATTCTATTTTAAAGGGTAAGCTGTCAGTAAAGGAAGAGTCTAGGCTCCCTGAGATGGGCATGAACACACTTTTCTCCCAGTTAATGGAGTAACCAGAGAAAGTACCAAACTGCCTGATTAAATCTAGGAGACATGGGACGGAGGAGGCAGGATCAGCAAGATACAGGACCACATCATCCGCATATAGCGAAATACGGCTCTCATGCTTTCCCAACTTTATTCCTGTGATGTTGGGATGACTCCTGATACTGATAGCCAGGGGTTCGAGGGCTAAATTGAACAGTAAGGGACTAATACAACATCCTTGTCGGGTGCCGCGATGGAGTGGGAAGGAGTCAGATCTATCAGAATTGGTAAGAATGGAAGCTCTGGGATGAGCATACAACATTCCAATAAGAGAACGAAACCTGTCACCGAAACCAAAGCGCTGGAGGACACTGAACATATATTTCCATTCGATCTGGTCGAATGCCTTTTCAGCGTCAAGTGATATGATCGCCGGCTTAGTGTCCTTTCTTTGGTTAGAGTACAATATGTTTAGTAATTTCCGAATATTAGAAAAAGCAAGCCTGCCAGGAATGAATCCCGTTTGGTCGGAGTGGACGAGAGATCCGACATGCTGAGCCAACCTAGTGGCCAACACCTTGGCAACTGTCTTTTGGTCAAAATTTAACAAACTTATAGGCCGGAACCCTGCTGGATCAGTCCCATCCCTACCTTTCTTGAGTAAAAGGCACACATTTGCTTCGTAGAGGGAGTCAGGGAAGACATTATTAGTGATAGAATGTTGAATCATTCTAAGAAGTAGAGGGGCCAAAATGTCACTGTAAGTTTTATAAAACTCCGCCCCATACCCATCCGGGCCAGCGGCCTTCCCGCTAGGGAAAGACTTTATTGCACTTGTTATTTCCTGCAGGCTGAAATCAGCATCTAGCTCATCCCTTGCCTTATCACTAAGCACTGGCATATCAATATTGTCCAGGAAGCTCTCAACCTCAGAGTCTGGGGCATGGCATCTAGAGGTATAAAGGCCAGTATAAAATTCTTTAAAACTGTCATTTATGTCTTTAGGGTTAGTCAGCAAGCTGCCCGATATAGATTTGATACTATGAATTGCCTGGCTGGCCTGTACACCCCTCAGCTGCCTAGCCAACAGTCTGTCTGGTTTATCACTTAGTTCAAAGTGCTTCTGTCTGAGTTTAAGGAGGAGGGTACTAACCTGCTTGCCCAGAATAGAATTGTATTCATACTTCAATTTTAAAATGTTATTTAAGTCCATTTGGGATTGTGATAGTCTGTAAACCTGCTCCAGCGAGGGGAGCCGTGCCTCAATCTCAGCCAGGCGCTTACGTCTTTCTCTCTTTCCAAAGGCTTCATAAGATATAATGTGCCCTCTCAATACCACCTTAAGAGACTCCCATAGTGTAGCGTCGGAGACATCACCGGTATCATTAGTCTCCATAAACTCAATGAGTCGAGATCTCATTTGATCACGAAATGCTTTCTCCGAGAGCAAAGAGGGGTTGAAGCGCCAACTGTATCGCGTCTGTGGCAGTGCCAGCTTTACCAACATAGTGATTGGCGCATGATCTGAAATAAGGATGCTATGATATTTAGTTTGCAGCACACTAGATATAAATTTAGCATCGACAAGAAAATAATCTATTCTTGTATACGATTTGTGGACGTGGGA
The DNA here is from genome assembly GCF_963971535.1 of Notolepis coatsorum. NCBI lineage: Eukaryota > Metazoa > Chordata > Actinopteri > Aulopiformes > Paralepididae > Notolepis > Notolepis coatsorum. Next base: position 124,554,421 of record NC_140168.1, on the reverse strand, counting down.
AAAGAAAGAATAATCCCTGTCTGTAGGGTGCTGCAATCTCCATATGTCAACTATGTTCATAGAACGCATTAAATTGTTTAGTACTCCAACGGAATTAATGGTCGGAGGCGGACGAGTGGACGTACGATCAAGATAGGGATCTAGATAGCAATTAAAATCTCCACCTAAAATCAAGTTGGTGGTATTCAGATCAGGGATTATGTCAAATATTTTACGAAAAAAGCTTGGGTCGTCAATGTTAGGACCATAAATATTCAGGCATGTTATTGGTAGTGAATTAATGCTACCAGACACCATGACATATCTGCCTCCGGGGTCGGAGACTACCGTGGTCATTTGAAATGGGACAGATTTACTAAATAAAATAGCAACCCCTCTTGCTTTGGAAGAAAAAGCAGATTGGTACACTTGTGACACCCAGTGCTTCCTCAGGCGCCTCTGTTCCGTTGGAGCTATATGGGTCTCTTGTAAAAATATAATATCTGCAGACAATGTTTTCAAATGAGCAAATACTTTTCCCCTTTTAACTGCACTACCCAATCCTTTAGTGTTCCATGACACCATCGTAATAGGCTTCTCACCCCCCGATATATTAACCCCTTGCGTCATCACGACCAAGTGATAACAATCTTAATACAAACAGCATGGTACTTGAAGTACATTTTAATCCATTGATCATCCACCTTCTTGAAAGAGACTTCAGATACAAAAATATAACAATAAGGACTGGCAACACAATAAACCCCCCCACCCCCCCACCGCCGCTTACCAAAACTGAACGGCAAAATCCCCATATACTCACGAAGACAGCTGGGCAAAAGAATAGGCATCGCATTGCACCGGTTAACGTTATAGTTACCAATACCTAGACAGCTGTCCCTCCACAACTCAGTGGATGAAAAATAATAAAGTGTTCACACGTGTTTTATGTTGAATAGTCAACAAATCAGTTTATAAATCAGCTTGAGACCGCCAGCATGGGACCAGGTCCATCAGTTGAGAGAGTCTTGGAAAAGCGCACAGCCTCCTCCGGGGTGCCAAACATTGTGACAGTAGAGTTGTGCTCGACGCGCAACTTGGCTGGGAAGCGTAGGCTGTATTTCACATTTGCCTCTCGGAGGGTCTTCATCACATCACTGAAGGCTCTGCGCTGGGTCATCACGTCCGCTGTATAATCAGGAAAAATATACACTCTGGATCCTTTGTAGTAAAGAGGACCGTGCTCGCGGCTGAGACGCAGGAACAAACTGGTCAGACTACTGCTTGACCTTACTCCTAGAACCCACCTCACCCCTGCCCACTTTGACAACCTAGGATGGCTTAGAGTAGACGACAGAGTACAACAACTTGCAATGGGCCTGGTCTACAAGATACACTACACGACCAAGGTACCCATGTACATGTCAAAATACTTCCCAAAGGTCAGTGAATACCACGATCACAACACCAGAGGGAGCTCCACAAATCATGTTAAACCCAGATTCGGCTCAAATAAGGGACTAAACACGTTTCGCAATTATGCCACATCAATGTGGAACGCCCTACCCAAAGCTGTAAAGGAATGTGGATCACTACCCACTTTCAAAACCTCTCTCAAGGGACACCTACGGGAGACTGCAATTCAACACTGGCCCCTGTAAATATCCTAACCCAACCCCCTCCAATGTACAGTCATTTACCTAGTATGGTTTTGTCAATAGTTCAATGTACAATTGTGTTTGTTTGTACAGTGTCTCCTCCCCCCCCCCCCTCAATGTACAGTGTTACTTGTTTATACAGTGTGCCCCCCGGCCCCCCCCCCCCCAACCACCTCCAATGTAAATTACCCAGTATGGTTGTCAATATCCCAATGTACCCAACCCCCCCCACCCAACCTCCTCCAATGTACAGTTTCTACGTCAAATGTATATACTCCCTTTTCTTGACTCCTTCTGTATCACAAACAGTACTGTATTTGCAAATCTGGTATGTCATAAATGTATAGATGTAGCAGTACTGACTATCTGTATGTCATGTATGTCATATATGTCTATATGAATTGAAAATGGGGGACCCTGATGGAAACAAGACAAACGTCTTTCTCAGGTCTGCATCCCCTTAACAATTGTATGTATTGAGCCGTACTGTATTGTACCCATTCTGCAATCTGTTAAATAAAGTTTTCATTCATTCATTCATTCACACCCGGTCCTTGTCTTTGTCGTGGTGCATCTTGGCGATAATGGTGCGTCACCACTATTAACAGAACTTAGTTATAGTTATAACCTAACGTTGCACCACATAGACTGCAGGACATAGTATACACCAAATTATCAATTAAGCAATGCGAATTGAAATTTGGCCCCATTATTACTCATGCGATCCGGATATGGCGTGAAACACAAAATAAATATTCTAACCCACATAAATGGCATAGTCATACTCCCCTATTCAATAACAATGCACTCCTGATTGGAAAACGACCTATAAGATACCCTAAATGGGAAAAGCAGGGCATACACACATTAGGAGATGTTTTCAACAAACTGGGTTTTTGTAGATATGAAAAAATTTGATCTCACCAGTTCCACACATTATTTTTTACGCACAGTTATTGGTATGTTTGAAGGCTCATGGAGTCCCATTAACGATACCAATTGAACACCACAGATACCACAAATTCTTCTATGAAAGAGAGACATCGAGAGGTTTTGTATCATATTTTTATCATCAATTACTAACGTCCTCGTATGGAATCCTCCCCCTAGACTCAGTCTGGAGGAGGGATATACCAGACCTGGAAATAAATTTTGATTGGCAAGAAGTCTGGGCAAACGTTCGACTTGCGTCACGTAACCCGGACCATCAACAAATTAATCTTAACTATATTCATAGGACATACCTGACTCCTATAAGATTGAACAGAATGGGACTTAAACAAGACTCCAGATGCTCCTTATGTACAAATGGGGATGAGGGTACATTTATGCACATGTACTGGGATTGCCCACCAGTTAAGATATTCTGGAAAGAAGTGTCCCAGCAATTATCAAATTTCTTAATTCTGAATATACCTGTACACCCCTCTGTATTGCTGTTGAATGATGTTTTTGAGTTTGCAGTCCCTATACAGCTGAAGAGATTAATTTTATCTGGTATCACAGCGGCTAAAAAGGTGATAGCATTAAGATGGTTTCAACCGGAAAAAATTTGTCGGAAGGTTTGGGTTCTTACATATCTCGATGTGATTTATCTAGAAATATCTACAGCAAGAATTTTAGGTGTCAGTGAAACCAAAATTGCAATGTGGTTAGAAGTGGTGGAGAGAATAAAAGCTAGCATATGAATTGTAGTGCCTGGTTAGGAGCGAATGATAATGGATGGATTATCCAAGTGGGGGTCCGGGGGGGGGGGAGCGAGTGAGAGCATATGTATGTAGGGTATTAGATAGCAAGTATTAGGTGTATATCTCGTATGCTAATTTTTTTTAAATGGTGGTTTCATTGGATGTGTACTGTTAATTAATGCTTGTATATCTAATTGTATGTTATGTTTAAAAAATAATTAAAAAATAAAACACAAAAAAAGAATTACCATGAAGTATTACTGTAACTGAGGGGTACAATTCCCTGACTGTATTACTAGATATGATACTTACTACCACTACCTTTGTACTTAATATTCGGCCACCCAGTACTCGGCATAAATATATTATGATGAACACTGTCACGTAGATGAAACGGATCCAACACAAATGTACGAATTAGAAATAGGTCTTTATTTCTACACAGCGATGGTGTGTAGAGCAAGCACTTAATCAAATCAATCACATTTATGAATGGGAATTAGTATGCACTTTTATGGCAAGAGTATTCGTCGGTATATCAATAGAGAATGTCCAATCTCTGAAGGCGCAGGTGGTACATATACGACCTGGAATAGTTTAAGGAATAACAGCAATGATACTTTAATGATTATAGACTGGATACACTAGGGGGGGGTTAATCCGGTCGCTTGTAAGCCGACAGGAGTAGGAAGGGGGGGGGGGTAGAATCCGGCTGCCTCATCCGGCCAAGGGTATCCCAGGTGAACCCACTGTAGTGCCGTTCAATGCGCCGGCGATCCTTGGACCACAGATGAAAGCAGGTGGACTCTTTGTGGGCCGGCGTCCTCCGGTCCACGGAGGAGAGACGTGAAGCGACCTCGTCTTGCAGAGCGTCTCCTCACCTTGCGTCCTCTCCAGGGGGGGGGGTTCCAACACACGGCAGTGTCGGGAGTCTTTATCCATGGAATAATCAACGTATACAAAGCATAATCCGTGTCTGGGAAGGCGGGCTGTCGTCGGTAGAATAATCCGGTATACAGGTCCACTCGCTCGTCGGCTCTGGGGCTCCTCGGGTGCAGCTTCACGTGGGGTCAACCACCCTGGATAAGCAGCCAGTTCTCTGCCCGAAACGATGGGGTACTGACTACGGTAGTATTCTCACCGCACGAAGCACTATATATTAACAGACTATTATTAGCTTAATAGACTACGTCCAACTCGACGATATAGTGCCAAATATGACTATTCAAATATTAATATACACGATGTCTCAATACCGATGGTAAGCCGAACTTGGCCTTACTCCCACACGTGGCGTCGCGGGGAGGCTTTACGTCTGTGACTCTATTGGAGGGTAAGAAACTGGACTGAAAAGGAAGTCCTACTTTAGTAGCGCAGTATATATACGCACTATGAACAAATAGTCCCATTAGTGGTGCGGTAGCCAGATTCCTACGCGGAACTAGGACTTGTTCGTACATGTTGAGCGGTACGTTTGAACTGGGTCTGGGGGGTATGGCAGCCTGGCACCAAGGTCTCGACCAATAGTAGAATGGGGACTATTATGGGATGTTCAGTAGGCTAGAATGGATATTCAATGCATATTGTACAAGGAATATACAAGGGATATCAGGGAATATTAGAGAATATACAAATACAATTAAATATATATATATAATAAATATATATATTCGGTTTAATCTGGCCCTTCACAACAGCCACCCCCTGATTGGTCCCAGACCTAATCAGTTAAACAGAGACAGATTAATCGCGTTGTCTATTTACACATAAGGGTTTGCTGTAGGGGTCAGTCAACTTCACAAAGTCATAGGGTTATAGGGTCATGGTCATCATCGATTGTGTCTGGGAGTCGGGGCAGTTCTATGAGCCTTGCCACGGGACGGGTGTAAGTGCGACCCTGGACAAGCACTTCAGCTGCTCGGACCTTGCCGTCGGCACCGGTGATCACTTTGCTTACGCGGCCGGCCGGCCACATAGCTCTGGGCAGTGATTGATCAATAATCATGACGACTGTTCCTTCTGTCAAATTGTCTCTCTCCTTTACCCACTTCTGGCGGGTCTGTAGAGACGGTAGGTAGTGCAGTAGGAAACTGCTCCAAAACTTGTCGGCTAATACTTGGCTGTACCTCCACATTCGTCGGCCGTTCGCTTCTTCAGGCCGGTACATTGTCTGGGGTAATGCAGGATCTAGCCGCCCCATCAGGAGTGTGTTGGGGTCTGCGGAGATAACGGTGCTCAATCCACAGAACACAGACTTCTTATTTTCCACCTCCTCTGGACTTGCTTCCCTCGGGATAGGCATGGGCCACTGTCCTTCCGGGAGTCTTAGGAATGCGGGGCCGTCACTGTAAGCATTGTGACGGGTGAGGTCATCCAGGGGCATCCCCCGGGTGATGACGTCAGCTGGGTTCTGTTTTGTATCAACGTAGCGCCACTCTGTTTCTCCGGTTAACTCTTCGGTTAAGTCTTGAATCTCGGTGACTCTGACTCCCACGAAGACTTTGTACTTGCATGAGTCCGATTGGATCCAGGCGAGTACTGTCGTGGAATCTGACCACAGGATTGTTCTAGACACCGGTATGGTGAGCTCACGTTGGATGAGCGTGGCTAGGTGCGCTCTGGCTAGGGCTGCGCAGAGCTCTAGACGTGGGATAGATTGTTGCTTGCGTGGGGCTATTCTCGAGCGGGCGAGGACAAATGCTGTGTAGATCTCTCCCCCCCTTTCTTGGGCCCGCAAGTAGGCTACTGATCCGTATGCGACCTCTGAGGCGTCACTGAAGACGTGTAAGTTCATTTTACATGTCTCTGGCCTCACCGTGGGTGGGAAGTAGCTTCGGCGCATATTAACGCCTGGGAGTGAGTGGAGCTCCATCTCCCACTCTCTCCAGGTGGATGCAAGGTGTGCGGGAATGGGGTCGTCCCAGCCCTGGTCCTTGTCCCACAATGCTCGTACAATCATTTTTGCCCTGGTGGTGTACGGTAGAATACATCCTAGCGGGTCATATTGTCGGGCGAGTGTTGTGTACACACTCCGTCTGGTGGTCGGCGCCGCCGCCGGCCTTCCCTGCTCCGTAGTCAGGGGCTTGTGTCTGTAGTGAAGCGAATCTGTTTTGAATCGCCACACCAATCCCAGGGTCATCTCCTGGGCTTCTCCCGGGATTGTAGCCATCCAGGTCTCGCTGCTGGCTGCCTTGTCCTCGGAGGAGAGGCTGCGCAGTACTTGCGGATCGCTGCTGGCCCACTGCCTGAGATCAAAGCCGCCTTTGATCAATGAGGCGCGGAGTTTAATCAGGAGAGCCTCGGCTTCTTCCTGGGTTGAAAGGCTTTGTAGACAGTTGTCTACGTAGAAGCTGTTCTTTACGCTGTGTCGGACCTCTTCGTCCGCTGCTGGGTCCTCTGCTACATGTTTCTGTAGTGCAAATGTAGCACAGCAGGGGCTGCACGTCGTTCCGAAGGGGAGGACTTCCCATTGGTAGATGGCTGGGTGCTCATCTCCTGGCTTCTCTCTCCATAGGAACCGTAACAGGGGCTTGTCCTCCTCTACTAATCTCACCTGCAGGAACATTCCTTTAATGTCCCCGCTGATGGCCACCTTTTCCTGGCGGAAGCGGAGTAGAACGCCGAGTAGGGAGGGGCCGAGTGTGGGACCGGGCAGTAACTCTTTATTCAGATTTTGGGATCCGATCTGGTAGCTGCAGTTAAATACTATGCGGTCTTTACCGTTGTGATGGACCTTGTGGTGAGGCACGTACCACGATTCAGTGGTCTGGTCAGCCTCTTTAATGTCCATCTTTGTGACGTGTCCCGCTGTGATGAGCTTCTCAATCTCAGCGCGGTATACACTCTCTTGGGCGGGGTTCTTGGCTAAGCGCCGCTCCGTGTTCAGCAGGTACCGTTCTGTGGCGTCTGTCTTGGCGTGGAAAGTAGGCATTCCTTCTCGCCGCAGGAGTGGCGTGGCGTATCTCAACACGCCGTTGACCGGGACTCTCTTGGTCCCTGTCTCGAGGAGGTGAATGGCGTAAATGTCATCTTTAGAGCGAATGTCTTTCTTTCCGTTCTTAAAGGGCATTTGTTCCAAGGTCCATAACCGCTCTACGTGTTGCAGGAGTGCGGTTTCTCCCTCTGTGACTCGGGAGTGGAGACATCTAGTGGCTGTACTTCGGTTGAGAGATTTGGCGAGCGGGCCTTGGAGAGTCCATCCCAAACGGGTCTCGACTGCTGCAGGACAGCCTCGGGGTCCGGTATGAACCCGGTCTATCGGGACAATGAGGTCTGCATGGTCGGAGCCTATCAACAGGGTCGGCATAGCATTGTCTATGAGCGGGATCGGTAACTTGCGCAGATGTGCATATTTCTCCATCAGCTTGGCGACGGGGTATGTGTACCGCGACAGTCCTATTTCTTGGCTGGTGAAAGCGTCTGTAATCTGGTACCGTCGCTCAGGCTGGCCGCTTGCTGCGATAGAGAATGAGACATTCTCGCCCTTTATCGTCTTCAAATCTCGTCTTATTGTCCGAATTGTCATTTGGGTTTCGCTTCCCCGCAGCCCTAGCTGGGCCGCAGCGGAGGCGAGCAGAAGGGTCTTCTCTGACCCGTCATCGAGGACGGCGTAAGTGTCCAGGACTTTATTCTGGTAGTTTAGTGTCACACGCACTACTTTTAGGAGTACTCGGGCTCCACTGCTGCTGGCGGGATCGATGTACATGACGCTCGCTTTGCTGCTGGATGGTGCGGGTGAAGGGCGCCGTCTGTTACTGTCGTGAAGTATGTCCAGATGGGCTCCATCGCACTTGGTGCACCTTTTCTTTAAGCGGCATTCGGCTGCCATGTGTGAGCGCGCACAGCGAAAACAACGCTTGTTGGACTTTATCCATTGACTTGCTTCCTCCGCGTTCAGCTTGGGGAAGGAGTCACATTGCGCTAGCCAGTGTTCTTTCTCACAGTAGGGGCACACTATCTTCCACTTCTCCGTTCTGGAGGGGGTACTGTGGCTCCTGCTGCTCGGTACTGACTCCGATTGGTGCATCACAGTCACCGATCTTCTTCCATCATTTAGTCGTCTGGTTCCTTCTCTGGAGCCAGGGGTGCTCCGTCCGAATGTATCTAGCCGTAGGCTGCTGACTTCTCTCGCCAGGAAGTCTGCTAGATCGAGGAGGTTCGGTTCGGGGCCATTCGGGTCTCGGTGGTCTCTCTGCCGCCTAAAACGCTCCTGTCGAGCGGGCGGCAGCTTCTCCAAGATCCTTTCCACATTTGAGTTGGCGTAAAGTTCATGCCTCCCCTTCTCTCTCTGCGCTCCCAACATCCCTACCAGGGACTGCACTCTGATGGACAGGTCGTCCAGTGCTCGATTGTCTATTGCTGGGGGTAAGCGGTCGATGTGTCGGATCTCCTGGATCACGTAATCCCATATGCGCCCATACCTCTGGTCCAATGCTACCAGCGCTGCTGTGTATGGGGTGGTGGAAGTCGCCTAGGCGAGCGCTATATTATGTGCGCGGGGTACCTTTAAGTGCTTCAGTAGGATGGCGTATTTATGGCGTTCATCCAATACATCCACCAACATGGTCTCCAGACACATGCGGAGTTCTGTATACTGGGCCCGGTTCTCTTGGGTGAAGTCGGGTACCATAGGCGTGCCAATGTATGACGCTGACTGTGGATACATCGGCGAGCGTTGGGGGAGAGGCCTCCTAGGCGAGTCTCCTCCCGCTCCTTGGTATGGGCTGGTACCGGCAGTGTACCATGGCCCGCTTGTCCAGGTGCTGTTCCTCGGTGCGGGTCGTGCGTCGTGCTCACCCGTGTATAGAGTCGGGGGTCTGTAGCGCAGCTCCGCGGGAGTATAGCCTGGGCTGTACCGGACCTCCTGGTCCGGTAGAGTACTGTGCTGTCGTCGGGCGTGGTTCTCCTCCTCTTCCTCTTCGTCTTCAGTTAGGTCATCCAGTGCTTGTAGTCTCTGGTTTAGCCTCTCCACAGGATATGCTGCTCCTTCCCGGTTGCTAGGTCTCGCTTGGACCGGTGGGGGGAGGTGGTCTGTGGGGGGTATAGCCCTCGTCAGTTGGTCAAGTTCAGGGTTGTTTACTCGGCTAGGGGATGCCGCCCTGGAGGTGTGTCTAGACGAGTTCCTGGAGCCTCTGGCGGAGGGAGAGGGTGTTGTCCGTCTGATCAGCTGTTCTATTAGTTGCGCTTGCTGTCTGTCGCGCTCTGCGTCCCGTAGAGCACCAGCAGCTGCTCGCTGGCTGTCTGCTCGGTCTCGGGCCACATTCTCTTCTCTCTGAATGCGTCTTATTTCTAGACGTATATGCTCTTCTTCGCTCCGCTGCTGGATCTGCAGTCGGTCGCGTTCAGCAGCGGCGTTCAGGCTGATGAGGAAGGCCTGCTGTAGGGTCCTCTCTGCCTCGCTGGGAGAAGGCGGTTGTATAGGGGAGCCTTCCCTCGGGGTACTCCTTGCGGAGCCTTGGAGCTCTATCTCCACGGTGCTCTCCCCGTCTTCTTCCGTGCCGAGTTCTGTCTCGGTAGCGTTGTATTCCTTCCGGGACTCATCGGGGACTACTTCTTCAGTACTGGCGGGGTGTGCAGTCATGTCTGGTTCCCACTGGTCCCCACCGTGAACTTGGTCAGTTACATTAGAACCCGTAGGGGCCTCTATGGTCGGGGTAGTCTGGGCGTTGGGGTTAGACATACTTTTACTTTCTAGTTTTGCCGCGTTTACTGTTAGTAGAAGACTAGGTTGTTGACTGACAGCGTAAGCCTCTAAGTACTGAGGGAGCCGTCGTTCGCGCTGCGGGCGTTGGTTAGGAGGATCGTTTCGTGGAGTGTTCATCATAGGCCATTTCAATATTAATAACACTATATTAATATTACACTAATTACCATCCGGCTCGAAGGACCAATTGTAACTGAGGGGTACAATTCCCTGACTGTATTACTAGATATGATACTTACTACCACTACCTTTGTACTTAATATTCGGCCACCCAGTACTCGGCATAAATATATTATGATGAACACTGTCACGTAGATGAAACGGATCCAACACAAATGTACGAATTAGAAATAGGTCTTTATTTCTACACAGCGATGGTGTGTAGAGCAAGCACTTAATCAAATCAATCACATTTATGAATGGGAATTAGTATGCACTTTTATGGCAAGAGTATTCGTCGGTATATCAATAGAGAATGTCCAATCTCTGAAGGCGCAGGTGGTACATATACGACCTGGAATAGTTTAAGGAATAACAGCAATGATACTTTAATGATTATAGACTGGATACACTAGGGGGGGGTTAATCCGGTCGCTTGTAAGCCGACAGGAGTAGGAAGGGGGGGGGGGTAGAATCCGGCTGCCTCATCCGGCCAAGGGTATCCCAGGTGAACCCACTGTAGTGCCGTTCAATGCGCCGGCGATCCTTGGACCACAGATGAAAGCAGGTGGACTCTTTGTGGGCCGGCGTCCTCCAGTCCACGGAGGAGAGACGTGAAGCGACCTCGTCTTGCAGAGCGTCTCCTCACCTTGCGTCCTCTCCAGGGGGGGGGTTCCAACACACGGCAGTGTCGGGGGTCTTTATCCATGGAATAATCAACGTATACAAAGCATAATCCGTGCCTGGGAAGGCGGGCTGTCGTCGGTAGAATAATCCGGTATACAGGTCCACTCGCTCGTCGGCTCTGGGGCTCCTCGGGTGCAGCTTCACGTGGGGTCAACCACCCTGGATAAGCAGCCAGTTCTCTGCCCGAAACGATGGGGTACTGACTACGGTAGTATTCTCACCGCACGAAGCACTATATATTAACAGACTATTATTAGCTTAATAGACTACGTCCAACTCGACGATATAGTGCCAAATATGACTATTCAAATATTAATATACACGATGTCTCAATACCGATGGTAAGCCGAACTTGGCCTTACTCCCACACGTGGCGTCGCGGGGAGGCTTTACGTTTGTGACTCTATTGGAGGGTAAGAAACTGGACTGAAAAGGAAGTCCTACTTTAGTAGCGCAGTATATATACGCACTATGAACAAATAGTCCCATTAGTGGTGCGGTAGCCAGATTCCTACGCGGAACTAGGACTTGTTCGTACATGTTGAGCGGTACGTTTGAACTGGGTCTGGGGGGTATGGCAGCCTGGCACCAAGGTCTCGACCAATAGTAGAATGGGGACTATTATGGGATGTTCAGTAGGCTAGAATGGATATTCAATGCATATTGTACAAGGAATATACAAGGGATATCAGGGAATATTAGAGAATATACAAATACAATTAAATATATATATATAATAAATATATATATTCAGTTTAATCTGGCCCTTCACAACAATTACCAAATTCCTTAACTAATGGAAGTCAAATTGAGCAAAAAAATAATTATTATTATTAAATCACGTATTTATATGGATGTATAAAGGGATGTACCCAAACGTTTTTTTGCCTCTGATTATCAGTATGATACAGTATCATTGATACTGAATCCCAATCCGATATTTGGATTTTCCTAGATAATACAGAGGCACAGATATATTAAATGTTAGTAAAACCAGTCCAATGTAGGCAAGATATGCTGGGAAATTTAATAGCTCTGCTTAAAGAAAATAAATGGCCTACATGACCTACAAAATGGCCTACAAAATGGCATCCAATGTAATAAAAAAAGTCAACCAACGAACTAGATTCCTGTACCGGATCTCCTCTCTGGTAAACAAGAATACCCTGAAGACTCTGGCAGGAGCACTCATTCAAGGGTACTATGACTATGCGTGCACCTCATGGTACCAAAGCACCTCAAAGGTGCTTAAAACAAAATTACAAACATCACAAAACAAACTGGTCAGACTACTACTTGACCTGAACCCCAGAACCCACCTCACCCCTGCCCACTTTGACAACCTAGGATGGCTTAGAGTAGACGACAGAGTACAGCAACTTGCAATGGGCCTGGTCTACAAGATACACTATACGACCGGGGTGCCCATGTACATGTCAAAATACTTCCCAAAGGTCAGTGAATACCACGATCACAACACCAGAGGAAGCTCCACAAATCATGTTAAACCCAGATTCGGCTCAAACAAGGGACTAAACACGTTTAGCAATTATGCCACAACAATGTGGAACGCCCTACCCAAAGCTGTAAAGGAATGTGAATCCCTGCCCACATTCAAAACCGCTCTTAAAGAGCACCTACGGGAGGCTGCAATTCGAAACTGGCCACCGTAAATGCCCAAAACCCTCACCACCTCCTAATAGACAGTCTCCTCACCACCGCATGTATATATTCCCTCCCCGCCGTATGTATATTTCTCTCCCACCCACCCACCCCCCCCTAATGTACAGTCCCCTCCCCATCATATGTATATACTCTGTCAGGATCTAGGGGTAACAGCACTGTATATTGGAATACCGTTTATGTCACAAATGTATCAGTACTAAATACCTATATGTCCCTATGCCATAAATGTCATGTATGTTGTGTATGTCATAAATGTCTATATGAATTGAAAATGGGGGACCCTGATGGAAACAAGACAAACGTCTTTCTCAGGTCTGCATCCCCTTAACAATTGTATGTATTGAGCCGTACTGTATTGTACCCATTCTGCAATCTGTTAAATAAAGTTTTCATTCATTCATTCATTCACCAGAGCTTAGGGGCCCATTCAAATTCATCAGTGTCTCTGAACCTTTATTGTGAAAGATCCCAACCGGCGGCGCGTCATCAGGCGTGAAGAAGAAGTAACGTCACTTCCTCTCTCTCACTTCCGGTGTCGTCTTTCGATCCGTTTGTTTTGCTATGCGTTTACAACAACTTCTATCTCCTCCTCACCCCCTGCCCTCAGCCTCCTCATGACGATGGGAGACGTTCTTATCTGTGAAGAGTTGGAGGAGCTGGTGCACTTCTCAGTCCACGACGTGCTGCCGTGTCGCGGCTACGCCGTCATGGAGGAGATCAGACGGCAGGGCAAACTCTGCGATGTGACGCTCAAGGTACAACCAGCTAGCTAGCTAGCTAAAGAAGAGCTAGCTAACGTGTGCTATCCATTAGCCTACCATCTGCAAACCATCCCACTCATTGGTTTGACCAACTAGGATATAACACTATATAACTTAAGTGCGCACGTAGTGTTATATATCGTAGTTGGTCAAACCAATGAGTGGGGTGGTTTGCAGATGGTTGGCTACTAGCACACGTTAGCTAGCTAGTAACTGGGGTACGTTAGCAGACTAGTTAAAGGAAAACTCCAACATTTTGGGAAATTAGCGTATTTGCCATCTACCCTGGAGTTGGACAAGAAGATGCATACCTTTTTCTTCTCTGTGCGTGCAGTAGGAAGACGTTAGGAAGGAACTATAGGCTAATGGAGGAACCTAACGTTACTTCCAGTGACTGACGCTAAGCTAGGCTAACGGTGCACGTCTTACTGCATGCACAGAGAAGAAAAGGGGTATGTAATGTAACTTCTTGTCTAACTCCAGGGTAGATGGCAAATAAGCTAATTTCCCAAAATGTTGGAGTTTTTCTTTAAGCAAGGTCGAAGAATAATACATTTGGCTCATTATAAGAAGGCCAGGTTAGTAAACGGTACTAACTAATGTTCTGTCTTCCGGCATGGCTGCCGAACATAGCAACCGTTGTTTTTGTACATGGCAATGGAAGAGCCTGGGGTTGCTTTGCGTAAAGCTATGGTTTGGACATAATCATTTGGTGTCTCTTTACTGGATCGTGCAAACAAGTCACAGTGGAACAGTATTATTAGCCCGGTGTTTACCTACTACTCTACACAGAAATTAGGCATTTTATTCTGAAAAGGTTACCAATGGTTACAGGCAGCCATACTGGAAGAAACTACACAAGTAGTCCGTGCAAGGCCTCTATTAACTAGCTAGGCAACTAACCATTAGCTACATTTGAGTCATATCACAGAATGTGACGGTAGTGGTACAAACTATTGAACTTGTCATTGCAAATGTTGACCAACTCCTATGATAATGTTTACACTTGACCCATACCACACAGGGACCAATTGCAGGCGTCCTAACACCAGTGGACCACGATGTAGCTAACTATAAGAGATGTAATATGCTAATCCACATTTAATTTAATCTCATTACAAGGGAGTATCAAGGCCCTTGACACAGGGGACATGATTCTCACTACTCTACACACTAGTAAACAATTTGTCACAAAATTCTGGGGACATAACTACATTGCTACATTTTCATGCATTCAGGTATCAGGCGGAGATCTATCGTAAGTTTCCTCTTACAAGGTTATTTACGAGGAAATTTAAGAGAATGTTCGAGGATGAGGTCCATTGAATGTACAGAGAGACTAAAATAAAATGTATTTGCAAGGCCAGACAACACGCGTTAATGTCCCCATGGGCTGGACAAGTCTTCTTTAACACTTTCAGTGCCAGCAGGGGGCGCACGATTTAGTGCTTGAATGCCCACCATCCACTTCAATGTTAGCGTTAACACTTTGGTTGCCTAAGGTTAAATTAATGATATACCATAGATTGCCAGCGCTATTTGTCTATGGAGAAAGTCCCCTTCTTTGCAGGGCTATAACTTTTTAAATTCTATTGCTACATTGCCATTATTAGGGCCCATTCAAAGTCCTATATGTATTGTTCATTGTGTAGCAACGTTAAACTTTTTCATTCACATATTCATAGTAAAGTATGGTCTAATGTATAAGTATGTTTTCATCTCTTTCTGCAGCTTTCTCCAGAACGTGATATATAGCCCCAAATGCATTATATTGATGATGAAATACAGTTTGATGGCAATCAGCGCGATATAAAAAATTCCAACTAGACGTTAGGGCTGGGCGATATGGCCTAAATATGATATCACGATATTTTCTGACCTTTCGGCGATACACGATACACATCACAATGTTTTTCTTTTTTACCCCAAACAATTCATTATGAGGCTTACCAAGACAGTATTTGAGTTTGCAAGCTAACATTAAAGACAAAATAAAATACCCATGCATTTAGCATTTTTATATTATATATTAGATTTAGATTATTGGATTATTAGATTATATATTGCATATATTTAGCAATGAGATATTATGTGATTTAGATATGAAATATGATGAATTGAAAATGGGGGACCCTGATGTAAACAAGACTAAAGTCTTTCTCTGGTCTGCATCCCCTTAACAATTGTATGTATTGAGCTGTACTGTACCCATTCTGCAATATGTTAATAAAGTTTTAAATCAATCAATCAATCAATCAATCAATAGCATTTTAATGAAACTACTGTATATATGTATGTCTCTAAATGTTTTGATGAATTGAAAATGGAGGACCCTTATGTAAAAAAGCCAAAAGTCTTTTTCTGGTCTTCATCCTCCTGTACTGTATTGTACCCATTCTGCAACCTTTTAATAAAGTTTTCATTCATTCATTCTGACGGAAAACACAATAATTTTGATTGACTGTCGAGTCTGCCAATTACGTCACACCGCTTGCACCCGCCCTGCTGTTAGCACCAATCGGCAAGCGCTATTAGTTTTTGACTTCCTGAATGTCCTGTGTGCTGACAACAACAAAGCTACTAACATTAGCTCCCCGCGGCCGTCGAGTAGGAGACCAGTGCTCCGCAGGATGACTAAATGAGGCATAATGATTTTACTACAACGAATGTTATAATAAAAGCCTTTCCATACATCTGTCTGATTGAAAACTTTATTAACAGACCGCGGAATGGGCATATCTCAGCACGGGCTGAGATATGAACGAGTAACGTGTGGACAGATTGACGGGACACAATCCTCTTGGGCAAAACATCACGATATCCACGATACGTTGAAAAAGTGTATCGTTAATGAACTGTACCCGATATTTATATAATATCGTCATATCGCCCAGCCCTACTAGACGTACTTCTAGAAGTTACTACACGTCATCTGATGTTGACCGGTAGGGCGAGGGGGCGTTTATAATTCCGTGGGCAGCGTTATACCAATCATCTAATGTGGGTCAAATGTTGATAATATCAGTTATTATCGAAGACGGTAACGTTACACGCTGAAACTCACCCCAGTCTCCGCGCGCCGTTGGGCGATCATCGTCGAGTAGACATTTTATCATTATGGGATATATTATTACCCGGTCCATCTCCAGCTTGTATAATGGTATATACGTCCAAATCATGTTGTTTATCGAGTTATTGGCAATCGATCGCTATGTAGAGTGACGAGCTAGAGTGCCGGAACCTATCCCGAGTGGCCGGAAGTACTACGGACATCTAGCACAACCTCTACTGCGCTTCCTGTTAAGCGCTTGCGCCGATCGGCCACCAGATGGCGCTCCTGAACCGCCAGAGAGCTCAGTGGGTCCTGCTGGTGAATCTCAGGCCAGCGGAGGGACATTATGAATCCGATCGCAGATTTTTGAAATATTGATATAAAGACGACGTACAGCGTCCCCCGGCAACTTTAGCATGGCCAGCAAAGACGTCTAAAGACGCCCCCTGGCAGTCAAAGTGTTAATAACGCCTAATCTATGTTTTAAATTATGGCTATGTGTCTAATCTGCCCGTCGCTTATCAATGACTCGTTTTCCAGTCAACATTGTCGAAGTGGATTGTTTTTTTATCGGTTCATTTTCGTTTTATAGCATTTTGAAAAGTCCTCGTTTTCAAGGAAAATAAAAAGATTCCATGATAAACGCCCTGTACTGGAATATTCTAGAATACACACAAACGTCATTTTCCGGCCTATTTATGAATCGTTTTCAAATAAACGCTAGATTATCGATAGTATGTGTACGTATGCACGCTGGGGCCGCGAGCTGAAAATCGATTACCTCATTTCCTCAACATCACACACAGGGAGCGAAATTAACTTTTTGACTCACCGGCCAGTGGCGGGTAGATGGGAAGAGTCTACCCGCCAAGCATATTTCTTACCTGCCAAAATTTTTTTGATTAAAAAAATATATATATATTTTATAATTTTTTTTTTAAATAAAATATATATTATATAATCATACTTGTAGTTGTATTATCTGCGAGACATCGCCACCACGCAATAAGTCAAAATGCTTGCTATCTGCAAACAGCTCCACTGTCTGTGTGTATACTTGAGTAGCCTCCAGCTCCAGCAAGGATTCTCCGGCCCTGCAGCTAGACCCTATATTCAGCTAGACCCTACATTCAGCATGCAAGGATTCTCGGGCGATGCAGCTGGACCCTATTTATAACGTTACGTTACGGTTCTTTTGTCAAATCACATTCAACATGCCCTCAGCTAGAATACGCATTCAATCAATGTTATAAGACATTGATATCAGGAGCTATCTGTAGCTACTGCTAGCCCGGTAGATAACGTTAAGACAATTTAGTTTACTGGGACATTTCGATCTAACGTGAGCTAGCTAACGCGAGCTAACGAGGGAACGGAGGTATTATGCACTAGAGTAGACTATTGCTGGAGCATTTGTTGATATCAGCAGCTATCAGTAGCTAGCCAGCTAGATGCCGTTAGACAATGCCTCGTCATGTATTAAACTAAAAGTGAATAGTTGACTGGGTCATTGTTTAAACATTAACGTTAGCTCATGGAGGTCCGATATAGACTAGAGCAGACGGAAGTAAACAAGCCAAATGATAGCTTCCGATTGGTCATTTGCTTTTTTTTCTCATGAAACCAGTCACGTCACTCTACTGTGATTGGACTGTTGACTTGAGTGCGATGTGGGACTTGTAGTTTTTTAACGATCTCGCGGCGGAGAAAAAAAAGACGAGCGGCTATAATCTGTACTCGCACAAGAGTATCGTTATGAAATACACATCTACACGCCACACGGCGGGCAGCCCTCTAAGTGTCATGCGCCAAAGGTAAAAACAGACCGCCCCTGGCGGGCGGCGGGCTTTAGTTTCGGTCCCTGCACACACACACACATGGGGGACACGTTGATATCTCAGCGAATACAACTCTGATTATCCCAAGACTGGTAAAATAGATTCCTTACCTCAGATCAGATGTTCTCTAAAAAGATCATTCCAATTCCTGATCGCCATTCCAAAAATCGATCACTACTGTCTACTATCGATTGGCTACTGTGAATATATATTCCAGGCTGATTCCCGTCCCGCGATCACTTACATGTTGAGCAGACGGCTTGCCAGCTCAGGGAGCCAGCTGGCCCCGCCTCTACATATCACTGATCCCAGGTCAGTCTAAGCAGTGGTGCGTTATTGAAATCATCTGAGGTTGCACGCACCTAATGGTGCCACGCGCGCTCCCGCGAATGCGCATTTAATGTCCCCTCGCTTGAGCACAGACTAAAGACAGTGCCTAATTGCCTCTACGAATGGAATGTAACACATGTCATTCACAACAAGTTAGGTGTGAATGTATCTGAGAACGTATTTAACACACCTGACGACCGGCGCTATTGATATGCAAATAGCGAGTACTTATCTGGGGTGCAACCCCGTCCCATGAAGAACGCATGCCTGAGTCTAAGCGACTGACGTACAGTTTTCGGGGATAGACTAGGGCTGGGCGATATGACGATATTATATAAATATCGGGTACAGTTCATTAACGATACACTTTTTTAACGTATTGTGGATATCGTGATGTTTTGCCCAAGAGGATTGTGTCGCGTCAATCTGGTCCACACCCGTTCAAACTTTTGAACAACGCCGCCCCCACACACACTACTGCATCAAAGTTACTAATTATTATTAACAAAGGCATTCGTTTTGTGGCATTAACGTTATATAGTTACACGTTCAATAACATTAGCGTATTTACCCAAACATAGCAATTAGGGATGGGTACCTTTCACATTTGAATCGATACCGGTACCCAACGGTACCTTTTTTCGGTACTTTAATTTTTTTTTTTTTTTTTTTTTTCTTTTTTTTACTTTTTTCTTTTCATGTCAACGTTCACACGCACAATATATGCTTACCTAGGATTTGACTTGATTCAACAACAAAGCAGTCGGAGCAATGACAAGCCGAAAACTGTCGAAATTTAATTTACCAACCTCAGTCGTAAAAAAAAAATCCAAACTTCAAATAACTACAATTTCGACAGTTTTCGGCTTGTCATTGCTCCGACTGCTTTGTTGTTGAATCAAGTCAAATCCTAGGTAAGCATATATTGTGCGTGTGAACGTTGACATGAAAAAAAAAAAGTAAAAAAAAAAAAAAAAAGTAAAAAAAAAATTTAATAAAAAATATATTTTTTAATTTTTTTTTAATTTTTTTTTCGGTTTCTCACTTGATTCGATACTCGGTAGTACCGAATTCGGTACCCATCCCTAATAGCAATGTCCGATGACGACATAGATAGCAAGCGTTACTGTTCATATCTCAGCCCGTGCGGAGTTGTGCATGCCCATTCTGCGGTCTGTTAATAAAGTTTTCAATCAGACGGATGTATGGAAAGGCTTTTATTATAACATTCGTTGCAATAAAATCATTATGGCTTGTTTAGTCATGCTGCGGTGCGCTGGTAATCACTCGTCTGCCGCAGGGAGCTGTTGTTGTCGTTGAGCTGAGCTCAGCTCTCGTCAAAATCAATTGCGGAAGTAAAAAACGCATAGAGCTTGCCGATTGGTGCTAAGAACAGCAGGGCGGGTTCAATCGGTGTGACGTAATTGGCAGACTCGACTGTCAATCAAAATTATTCTGTTGCCGGCTGAATGATCGAATGAATGAAAACGTTATTAACGATTGCAGAATGGGTACAATACAGTACAGCTCAATACAACAACAGTGGACTGGGGGATGAAGACCAGAAAAAGACTTTCGGCTTTTTTACATAAGGGTCCTCCATTTTCAATTCATCAAAACATTTAGAGACATACAAATATACAGTAGTTTCATAAAAATGCTAAAATGCTATTTATTGATTGATTGATTGATTTAAAACTTTATTAACATATTGCAGAATGGGTACAGTACAGCTCAATACATACAATTGTTAAGGGGATGCAGACCAGAGAAAGTCTTTAGTCTTGTTTACATCAGGGTCCCCCATTTTCAATTAATCATATTTCATATCTAAATCATATAATATCTCATTGCTAAATATATGCAATATATAATCTAATAATCCAATAATCTAAATCTAATATATAATATAAAAATGCTAAATGCATGGGTATTTTATTTAGTCTTTAATGTTAGCTTGCAAACTCAAATACTGTCTTGGTAAGCCTCATAATGAATTGTTTGGGGAAAAAAAGAAAAACATCGTGATGTGTATCGTGTATCGCCGAAAGGTCAGAAAATATCGTGATATCATATTTAGGCCATATCGCCCAGCCCTAGGATAGACCATAGGGGGTGCTTTTTTCCATTCTGAGCTGCCGATGGGGCTGGTGTACCAACGGGAGACTCGGTTGATGAAATATGAATTCAGATCGCTAATAAAAAAATAAAACTATAATTAGCGTCGTGGGCATTCAGGGGGGGGGGGGCTGATAAAACGTCATATCACGTCGTGGGCACTGAAAGTGTTAACACATCCACCGCCAATCCCGTTGTACTGCGTGTTTGCCGGCCATGCGAATTCTGCCAAACCACGCTGTACAGCGATATTGAGATCATATTTTATTTTTTCGACATGGCATTCATAATTCCGCCACCCAGCCTCTGGTGATACAGTGGGACCCTGCACAATAGTGCAACGCCTCAATACCGCCGCCTGGTGGATGATCGGGCGAGTTACAACCGGAAGTGGCCATCGGTGCATCTGGGAAATCCGTCCGGCAGTCACATATCGTTGCGGGACTACAGACAAACACTGGCGTGCATATGGATCGCTGCCATAACTCAATAATCGTATGATTTGGGTGTTTATTGCGCCATACAAACCGGAAATGGATCTAGTAGATCGACGTCAAATAAGTGGGATCTTTTTCCTCCAGTCTCATCGGCGAACGGTAAGAGGACAGTAACGTTACTTTCAGCTTGATTGTTTATTCTTTTCACTGCAAACCGATCTGATCAATATATCACCCATACTACATAAAGCATTTACTGACGATCACGGAATTATAAACGACCCCCCCCCCCTTTCATCCGCGCATGATGAATCATAACGTATACGATCATGTACAGTTGAATTTTTTAATATAGCGTGTATCTGCAATAAACGGCAGTTTATAATCTATATATGTGTTTATGTCTAACTCACGTTCTATGAATTACTGCAGAAAACGATAAAAACACATATATTCTAGAAGGTATTTTTGGAAGAATCTATGGATGAAAAAGTATAACGTTCCTACATCCTGAACGATAGATAATCAATGTTGAATGGGCCATAGTAATGTCAATTTAGCAATACAATTTAAAAAGTTATAGCCCTGCAAAGAAGGTGAACATCTCCATAGGCTTAGAGTGGTGGCAGAGAGGGGCATGAGAGGGGCAAATTGCGTGGCAGACAATGTGTTAAACAAGTCAAGAAGAAACATCACAATAAATCAAGAACAAAACAAAAACACCATAAAGTCCAAAAAACTTTAAATAAAATAAATGATAAATAAATTATCTTCGGTTCAAATAACAAACTCAGCAAGACCGACGGCTTCTCAGTTACAGTGGCAGGGCTCTATGCTAACCTTTTTCACTAGGGGCACAGGTGCTCCTAAATGAAAAAAGTTAGGAGCACACAAAGAAATTTAGGAGCACCCAAAAATATTTAGGAGCACAGTGAAAATATTTCAAGTAAGCGTTTTTTTTTCAAAAATAAATTTATATTTGTACTGTGCGTGCATGTGTGTAAATTAGCTCTTGCTACAACCCTGCATGTTTACATTTTGTATTTTGTACTTGATGCTCATTAACATGTGCTGTCCCTATCAAATCAAACTACTGCTACAAAAGTAACAGTCACTTAACTTTAGCTTTTGCCCCTTTTATGCATACAATGCCTATGTTTTGGCTGTGTTGCTCTTCTAGAGAAATAATCCTTTCAGGGTTGCCTATTGAAATACTGTACACCTCCAGTACAGAAACATTGTTTGAGTTTGCGTGTCAGGTAGACCATTGATTGACAGTCGAGTCTGCCAATTACGTCACACCGCTTGCACTCCGGCCGTCCGGCGCTGCAGCTGGACCCTATTGCCCACCTCTGATGTTCATAACGCTAGCCAAGTTAGCTGTACACACAGATACACAGTGGGCCAGTGACTTTGGTGTAGGGGTGTAACAATGCATCGATCCTAAGGGGGAAATTCAACTGCATCGATTTGAAAATGTTAGAATCGATTATCGCAATTTGAATGTGTACACAGTGTTATGTTGTTATCATGTCCGTTACAGTCAACACAACGGCATACGCTACTGCATCAACGTTATGATTAACAAAGCAAGGCATTCGTTGTGTTGCATTAACGTTATATTACTATTGTTATCGCTAAATCTAGGTGTTCTAAAATATATTGCTATTGGTAAGACTAGAAGTTACATGTCTCTGGAAACTCTCGCATATCGCAATGGTGGCGTTTCAGGAAGTAAACACGCCAAATGAGAGCTTCCGATTGGTCATTTGCTTTCTTTCTCTTGAAACCAGTCACGTCACTCTACTGTGATTGGACCGTTGGCTTGAGTGCAATGTGGGACTTGTAGTTTTTTAACGTTTCTCGCGGCGGAGAAAAAAAAGACGAGAGGCTGTAATCTGTACTCGCACACCGTGCGCGTAATTGAGTTTTACGGTTCGCACACACATATTTTTAGGGGCATATGCGAGCAATTTGGTAGCACTGTAGAGCCCTGAGTGGGTGACAATATTGTCACAAGGAAAGATACACCGAGCCTGAAAATGTTTCTTTTTACCTGGGAATCGATACCGGTACCCAACGGTACCTTTTTCTGTACTTTACTGTCTCTCTCTGAAGTCTAAACTTCACTCTGAAGTCTAAACTTCACAACACACAATCTAAAACCCCTTACCTCCCTCTCCCAAACCGTTCCTACAACAATAACAACAACTTGCAATAGGGATGGGTACCGAATTCTGTACTTTTGAGGTACCGAACCGAAACACGTCGGTACTACCGAGTATCGAATCAAGTGAGAAACCGAAAAAAAAATAAAAAAAAATATTTTTTATTAATTTTTTATTTTATTTTTTTTACTTTTTTCTTTTCATGTCAACGTTCACACGCACAATATATGCTTACCTAGGATTTGACTTGATTCAACAACAAAGCAGTCGGAGCAATGACAAGCCGAAAACTGTCGAAATTGTAGTTATTTGAAGTTTGGATTTTTTTTACGACTGAGGTAGGTAAATTAAATTTCGACAGTTTTCGGCTTGTCATTGCTCCGACTGCTTTGTTGTTGAATCAAGTCAAATCCTAGGTAAGCATATATTGTGCGTGTGAACGTTGACATGAAAAGAAAAAAGTAAAAAAAAAAGTAAAAAAAAAATTTAATAATATATTATATTTATTTTTTATTTATTTTTAAAGTACCGAAAAAAGGTACCGTTGGGTACCGGTATCGATTCACAGGTACCGGTATCGGTTCAAATGTGAAAGGTACCCATCCCTAACTTGCAAAGGAGATCTTGTATCTCAATGGGACTTCCTGGTAAATATAATATTTTTTTTGCGACAAATTTTTTTGTGTGCTAATTGCATCATTTAAAATCACAATTTCGATTTAAAATCTATTAATCGTTCAGCCCTAGTGTTCAGCTGACATGCCCACTACGCAAAGCGTGTGCTCTAGTCTCAAACACACACACACACACACAGCTCTGATCATGCATCCACTCAAACTCAACTCAGAAAATACGGCATCAGGCTATTATTCTAAAAGTATCGATACTAATAAAAGTATTGGACCGTTTCAATGGCTGGGTATTGCAATACTTTTCTAGTATCTGTGTTACCGTGCAACCCTAATAAATATCATAGGCTATATAATGTTATAGCAACATTATCCATTTTCCATTCAACTTTAGGGATATTCGCAACAACATGTCTCAATTTCATACGGACGGAAAAAAGTATATTGGTACATATATCGGTTGTCAAATGTCTTTATTGGTAGGGCAGTCAACAATCTCATATCTCTCTAACCAACTCTGCTAAGTCTCATTTTAGGCAAAGGTGTCCAAAGGTCTCGACTCGACTTTGATTCCAACCTTGGGGGGGAACGTTTTGTCAAACCTATTCACCCCTATTTTAATTCTACAAATTGATCTCAGGTTGACTTGGAACTTTGGAAGGGAAAGTTGCCTTCCTTTATTGTTGAGTGTGGATTGGGAAATGGGCATCCGATAGCAGCATCATGGCAAGCTGGCTGGCCTACCTGCAGGGTTAACTGGATTACATGAGACTGGTCCTCCCTGCTGGTTAACTGGATTACATGAGTCTGGTCCTCCCTGCTGGTTAAGGTAACACAAGGTTGTTTGGGCTACCTCTAAATCCTCTCTCATGAGACTGACATGCTCACCTATTTCTAGGGCTGTACCGAATAGTTCGAAGCTTCGTTCATAATGTTGTCATTCGAATTCTAAATCAACATTTTAATTTTAAATTCTTAATAAACTTTTATATATATATATATATATATATATATATATATATATATATATTTGTGTTTATTCATTCGGTTTAAACCAATAGAGTTTTTCTTCACAGTTGCAGATAAAGATTAGGCTACACTAATATTATAGTATTTTTTTTTATCTACTTTTTCTCCCTTCCCCAATTTCGTATTGTCCAGTTCTACCCTCCCCTGTCTCGAACGCTGTTGGCCATGCCTCCCACAAGCCGGCTGCAATGTGGACGAAGCCTTGCATCACGTGTCCCCTCCGGTACTCGAGGAGGCAGCCGTCGCATCTTTTCACCTGCACAGCGCGATCTCTCAGCGGCGAGGGTCTGCGTGGGAGGGACACGCCGCCCCCGTCGTGCTACCTCCCCTAGATCCCTTCCCTGCTGAGCAGGCGCCCGACCGACCAGTAGGAGTCACTGTTTACAACGACCAGGATACATACCCCGCCGGCTTCCCACCCGCTAACATTGCCAATTGTGTTAGTAGGGACGACTGACCAAGCCGGAGGGTCGGCTGTATTCGAACCCAGTGTCTCTGCGGTGGTAGGCGAGTGCTTAGTCCACTGCGCTACCCAGCCGCCCATAGTATTTTTTTTTATCCACTTTTTCTCCCATTTTTCTATATTTTCTCCCATCCCAATTTCGTATCATCCAATTCAACCCTCCCCTGTCACGAACGCTGGTTCTTGCCTCCCACAAGCCGGCTGCAATGTGGACTAAGTCATACATAGCACAAGTCCCCTCCGGTACTTGAGGTAACAGCAGTCGCATCTTTTCACCTGCGCAGCTCGATCTCTCAGTGGCGAGGAGTAACGCGTGGGAGGCTCACGCTGCCCCCGACACTTCCTGATTCTACTCCGCAGGCGCACCAACCGACCTGTAGGAGTCGCTGTCCACAACGCCCGATCCCCACCCATCAGTTTCCCACCCCCTAATACGGCCAATGTGTATTAGTACGGACGACCAGCTAAACTGAAAGCAAATGTGGAGCGCTGGGCTCGAACAGGCGAGCCTAGCGTCTCCAGATTTAATGTCCAAAAATGTAAGGGCTGTGTAAAAGTATGTAATTTTGTAATTGAAAATGCAGGAACCCTGTAAAAAATTAAATGCAGCTAGCATTCATGAACTAACAATCTGCTGATACAAGATACTTTAATGCCACACAACTATGGTTGGTGGTAATCGTTTGCGGTACAGTATGTTAGTTAAGCACTGGGACGACAACATGAAACGCCCCACCTCCCAATCCCCACAATAAATACATTCAGTTCATGTTCACTTCAGTTTGGCTGCCTGCTCGTCTGTGCAAGGGGGGGGGGGGGGGGGGGTGTTTAGTGTTCGGACATAAATCGATTCAAATCTAGACTAAAAAAATCTATCTAGGGAAGAAGAGCTTTAATTGCATATTAATAAAAAAAATACATGATACTGTATTGTACGTTATATCATATTACATTATATAATCATATTATAATAAAATTTTTATATTATATTAAACTATATTTACACTACTATATACTATTATATTATGGTACTTATATTGTATATATCATGTACTATATATCTCATATCACATTATGTGTTGTATACACTATTATGTACTATATACTATACTGTAATGTGTACTATATGTAGCGCTGCCGCGGTATTGATGTTTTCCTTACCGCACAAATTTGCGAAATATTTCCTACTGCCGCGGTTATTACCGCACACACAAAAAATAAAATAAAAAAAGTTTGAATGCATTATTTTTTTTAGTAGTCTACTCTTTATAGCATATAGCCTGCCTCTAGTCTAAATGTCTATCTTTAGAGGATGACTTTGCAGCATGAATATTGTTTGGGATTCGGCAAGCACGCATTCGTTATTGAAAGTGAAACACTGATTCGAAGTCTCCCCTCTGGTCGTGCGCCGTTCACTCTGTGTCGCGGGCAGGGGTGGTAGCGCCCGGCGGTCCCCCCCCCCCCCCGACCCTTTCTTCTTCTTATTATTATAAAGTTACTACTTATGATTAACAAAGGCATTCGTTTTGTGGCATTAATGTTATATAGTTACACGTTCAATAACATCAGCGTATTTACCGGCAAGGCAAGCATTACTCAATTCATATCTCAGTTCCTTTCTTTGCTCAGAGCGTGCTGAGTTGTACCCATTCTGCGGTCTGTTAATAAAGTTTTCAATCAGACAAGTGTATAGAACGAAGGGCTTTTATTATAACATTCGTTGCAGTAAAATCATTATGCCTCGTTTAGTACTCCTGAGGAGCGATGGTAATCCACTCCGGCGGGGAGCTAACGTTATTAGCCGTGTTGTGAGCTCTGATCAATGGCTGACATTCAGGACGTAAAAAACTAATACGCGCTTGCCGATTGGTGGTAACACACTGCAGGACGCTCCAACGTGTGACGCGTCTCTCTTCTGACCAATCGGTGGTCTGCAGTGTTTCACATGACTTTTCTGGTACCCAATAGGGTCGCTTGGAACCTCGACAGAGGAGTAGGGTATATCTGCAGAGCCGCAAGCCCAACGAGAGCAGGGTACTTTATTATTATTATAAAAAACAGCTGTGATGCGGTATTCAGCCTAACTCTGCGGTGGGCGTGATGTAACAGCGATACCGCGGTGATGCTGTAATCGCGGCAGCTCTAACTATATGTATGTACTATGTATGTAAATAAAAAAAACGAAATGCAAGTCTTCAGGGGTAGGGCCCGACAAGCCTAGTGCTTCTCCCTAGCCCTTTTCGGACAATTGGACAATGCTGCAATAGCAGCTGGTAAAACTTTGACGATTTATTTAATTGTTATGTGTCCAAAACCCGAAATAAAAAATAACTGAACTGACTGCTGTGGGGAAAAAGCGTCTGTGAAGCGTGCGTGTCTGGTTGAAATTGACCTGTAGCGACCTGTTTGATCTTCCAGGTGGGCGATCACAAGTTCAGCGCTCACAGGATCGTCCTGGCTGCCTCCATACCGTACTTCCACGCCATGTTCACCAACGACATGGTGGAGTGCAAGCAAGACGAGATCGTCATGCAAGGCATGGACCCCAGGTGAGGGCTGTCTATTGATATTGCTATGCTATAATATTCACTAATGGTGTAAAAAATAATACAAATAAATAATCTGAATCCAGGAGTGTCGATCCATACAATTGATGATTGATATTAGGGGTGTAACGGTTAGGGCTGTACCGAATGCTTCGACGTTTCGATCATAATGTTGACATTCGAATTCTAAAGCAACATTTGAATTTTTAATTTTTAATACATTTAAAAAAACTTTTTGTTATCTTTTTTTTTTTTTTTTTTTTTTTTGTATTTGTTTAAACCAATGGGGGTTTGGCTACACTAATATTATAATATTATACATAAGACGTCACCATCACTTTCATACCAACCGTGCCCTTATTTAGGGCTGACCTTTTTTTGGAATTCGAAGCTTCATGGCCGAGATTCGATTTTAACCTGTTAATCTGTAGACCGTTTTTGCCTAAAGGTACATGCCTAAGTAAATGGAAGATTGCTCCACTTCTGCAGGTCATTTAGCATGTTCTTGGTATCTAGGAACATCTAGGGACCTGGGGGTATGTATTTCCAGTGTCAGAAATATTGTGTCTGTTACTAGGCTGAGTAAATTGTAATGAAGAAAAGGAGAATATGAATTATTTGATCATGTTAAATCTGCGGGGCACGAGAAAATGCTCACTGAGCTCATTCACCACCTTATTGAGATCATGTGTAAAAAAAAAAATCTAAGCAAATGAACCGCGGGAAGATGATTAAACAAGGATTTGTAGATACAGTAATTAATGATCGATTTTAATTATAAATCCATATTTGAACTTTACCTTGACCTTATTATGGCCAAATCATACATCTATGGATAGGGAAAATGCTCCTCTTTCCAATGGCAGGGTTGAATCTGGATTTAGTCATTTCCTTGCGGTTTTTACGATAATTAGCATTTTCAGATAAATTCGTATTTCCGATAAATCGTATAAAACATCTGTAAAAATGAAAATATACACTTTGACTACTGTTTTTGATAGTATGGTATTTACTCTTGGCTACAATTTTTTTAATTTTTTTTAAACATTAACCTCTTAACATCCAAGGGCCCACATGTGGACGATTCTTTGCCGACCTCTAGTGGCTCGGTGTGCATTTCTTTTAATACAATATATAGATGGAATTAAAGCCCTATTTGTTGCCTGTCGATTGCCCTTTCAGGTGACAAAAATCCGTTCAGCGGTTCTCGAGTTACATGCCGATATTTGAGGTGTGCCCCAAAGTATGCAAAAGTACACATTACCACCCCCGACTCCCGGGGCTCAAGCTCCGTCAATCATTTGACGAATTGCATGTTTCATAGCGTGCATGTGTCATCTTAATGCTGACGTCACATCAGGGGCAGGGCAGCAGGGGCTCTTGAGACTCACAGGCAGCTAGTGGCAGGAAGCAGAGCCTTGCTACTACTAGCCGACGAGTGATGAATGAAAATGTATCCGTTTCACCTAACACTATTGCTCCGTGATCATAGCCAATGTTCCCCCTAAGGTGCGCCCGTGCGCGCTAGGGATGGGTACCTTTCACATTTGAACCGATACCGGTACCGGTACCTGTGAATCGATACCGGTACCCAACGGTACCTTTTTTCGGTACTTTAGTCTCAAGAAATTTAATTTACCTACCTCAGTCGTAAAAAAAAAATCCAAACTTCAAATAACTACAATTTCGACAGTTTTCGGCTCGTCATTGCTCCGACTGCTTTGTTGTTGAATCAAGTCAAATCCTAGGTAAGCATATATTGTGCGTGTGAACGTTGACACAAAAAGAAAAAAGTAAAAAAAAAAGTAAAAAAAATAATTAATAAAAAAAATATATATATATATATATATATTTTTTTTTGGTTTCTCACTTGATTCGATACTCGGTAGTACCGACGTGTTTCGGTTCGGTACCTTAAAAGTACCGAATTCGGTACCCATCCCTAGCGCGCGCGCACATGGCAAAACGCTCCTGCGCACATCTGAAATCTGTCGCGCACAGAAGCGTTTGTGTAAAATATGCATGTAGTTAAATTGACTGGCTCGTTGCACCGAATACTACGGTAACCTGTTGCATGTGACGTTACCAAGAGAAGCCTCGCTTTCAGTGCCTTGTGGGCGTCGCTACTGCGCGCTCTCACAGACACACACACACACAGAGGAGGAAGCGGACAGATCCGACCAGCATCGCTGGCTCCTCAATTCAAACGCGAAAATGTACATTACAGATTAACTGCAGAGAAAACGAAGGGCTTGATGGCAAAGTTGACAGAATTGATTGAAGTATGCAGCTATACAGAGAGAAAGAAAATAATTGAAAACTATTTTGATGCCTCAAAATGATGTTTTGGTTTGATAAGATGCTTGTTATGATACAATCATTCTAAGGATTATGTGTAATAAATTAGTTTAGTACACTAATTGCAACAAATCTGAAACTGCATAGTGCACTTTTAAATTAGTATCTTTGTGAGGTTACTGTTTTATAATTTACATTACATTGAAAAGATACAAAGATATATTTTTTAAGCTGGATTTTCTAATACAGAAGAGGTATTATTTAGAACATTACTTCATATTTTTCTTGTTTATTTTGTCCAGTAAGACTTGAAAATATATATTATTTTGTCATAGGTTGATTTGGTTATTTTCTTGAGATTTGTCAGATAGATTACTTTAGGCATAATAAAGTATGTTGAGTAACTTTGGTTATAGAGAGATATTATTTTGTTATATAAAATAATATAAACAATAATTTTATATCCATACAGAGAAGGCATACTTTAAATATATTATAATGATAAGGCATCTTTGAGTAAACTTTGAGTATCATTAAGTATCTTGAGGCTGAAGGCAGTGTCCTCTTTAAAAATAAATCACAATATGGTCACCCTTGAAGTCGCATTATAATTCACTTAATAAAATAATGACGAGTCAGCCTCTTAAAAAGACAAAAGTTAGTGACGAGACTCACACCGCTGCCGCCAAAGTAAGGACTTTGCTCTGTATCGTCAATCAATGGTCAAATAAATATTTGATTAAAGAATATATATGCCTTTTTGTATTATTTCTCTGTGTATCAGCAAAATGTATATATTTTTATGTTAGACATTGAGGGAAATTAAGATTCTCAGATTTTTTACAAACCGCCGCTTATCAACTAACCGGTTAATCGGCAGGTGACGTATGTTGCTCAGTAGTTGCTGATGTCTGCTCAGGAGGTTTGAGTGTTTGCTCAGACCGAAAAAAAATTAGAG
Organism: Notolepis coatsorum; assembly: GCF_963971535.1. Lineage (NCBI taxonomy): Eukaryota > Metazoa > Chordata > Actinopteri > Aulopiformes > Paralepididae > Notolepis > Notolepis coatsorum. Next base: position 124,523,234 of record NC_140168.1, on the reverse strand, counting down.
GGAACATTGATCATAGCCATTCATCTCTAAAGCTAACCACTATTTGTAACAGCCACAACCACGTTACCATATTTGTAATAATGTAAATCATTGTGTCGTTGTACATATTGTGTATGCAACGTTAGCAGCTAACGTAGCTTAGCTTGGTAGCCGCCGTTCTTGAAACTCCTAACAAAGCCCGAATTAAAATGGTTCTCTCCTCTTTGTATACCTTTGTCCTCACAAGTATTCTGCCAGGGAACTTATGGAAACGACAATAGTAGTTATAAGGTGTCCTTCCTTTCTAAAACACTTGAACGTGCTGTATCCAACCAACTTACTGCTTATCTCTTACAGAATGACCTAGACCCTAATCAGTCAGGCTTCAGGACTGGTCACTCCACAGAGACAGCCCTCATTGCGGTCACAGAGGCACTTCACTTAGCAAAAGCGAAAGGCCTCTCCTCTGTCCTGATTCTCCTAGATCTATCTGCAGCCTTCGACACAGTCAACCACCAGATCCTCCTCGCGGCCCTCGCAGGAATGGGAGTGGCTGGCTCTGCGCTGACATGGCTGTCATCATACCTCAATGACCGCTCCTACCAAGTGTCATGGAGAGGGACCCTGTCGGCCACCCGCCCCCTACGGACGGGTGTCCCCCAGGGCTCGGTTTTAGGACCTCTTCTCCCTCTACACTAAATCACTGGGTAACATTATCATGTCTCATGGCTTCTCCTACCATTGTTATGCCGACGATACTCAACTCTTCCTCTCCTTCCCTCCCTCAGATATCCACGTCTCTGAGCGGACCTCAGCCTGTCTGTCCGACATCTCCGCCTGGATGACGACCAACCACCTCAAACTGAACCTAAGCAAAACAGAATTGCTTCACCTGCCGGCCAAATCCTCCCCCCTGACCGACCTTTCCATCACAGTCGAGAATGCAGCTGTGACCGCGTCCCCGACCGCCAAGAACCTTGGTGTTGTCCTCGACGACCAGTTGAACTTCTCTGCTCACATCGCAGCGACAACCAGAACCTGCCGATTCCTCCTGAGCAACGTCAGAAGGATCCGCCCCTTCCTGACAAAAGAAGCCACCCAACTCCTCGTCCAATCAACAGTCATCTCCCGCCTCGACTACTGCAACGCACTGCTCGCTGGCCTCCCGGCCACTGCCACTAAGCCTCTTCAACTCATTCAGAACGCAGCGGCCCGCCTGATCTCAAACCTACCGAAGTCGGCCCATGTCACCCCACTTCTTAGGGACCTGGACTGGCTCCCCATTGCTGCACGAATCCGCTTCAAGGCCCTCGACCTAGCATACCGTGCGGCAAAGGGAACCGCTCCCGCCTACCTCCGGTCAATGGTCTCTAACTACACACCCTCAAGACCCCTACGCTCTGCATCTTCTGGCCGCCTCAGACCTACTCCTATCCAAGCTCCGGGAGGGTCATCAAAGAGAAGTCGCCTATTCTCAGTCCTTGCCCCACAATGGTGGAATGAACTACCCACCCCAGTTAGGACAGCCGAAACACGTCCAATCTTTCGCCGTCGACTAAAGACTCACTTCTTCAACCATTATCTGAATTGAAAAGAAAAAAATAACTAAGGGAGGAAGGCCGTTCTTGAAACTCCTAACAAAGCCCGAATTAAAATGGTTCTCTCTTTATATACCTTTGTCCTCACAAGTATTCTGCCAGGGAACTTATGGACATGACAATAGTAGTTATAAGGTGTTTGATCATTGTGTCGTTGTACATATGCACCGAGTGCAGCTAAAGGGGCTATCCACCGAGTGCAGCTAAAGGGGCTATTGTATCAACATGCCGCGACGTGTAGCTAACGTAGCTTGCATAATGCGTGTGCAGTGCTTTGCCCCACAGGACCTACACATTTTACTCGTTCCCAAAACTCTTTTACATGCACGACAGTAGCCATAATGCTAACGTTAGCGGGGTAACGTTAGCCAGAGCGATATAGCCAGCTTGGTACTATGACCCGGGGATCAGGCGACAGCCCACAGACCAGTAGCGCTGCTGTACTGAACAACCGGCTGCCTAGTGGTAAATGTAGTTCTTTTTTTACGACATTAAAAACATAACTATCTTGTTTCAACCAGTTGTAGCTGGTCCATCAAAGTCTCCGACGATTAAAGCCATTTGCGTCTTGTAAGGCGTCCATTTGGATCAAGGAAATAGCTTTCTGCACTCGTCAAAACTCCTTGTAGTGGATCAGAAGTAGGGGAAAGATACCAGATGTGACGTCATGGCCCTGATAGCTCTGATAAGCTTTTTAATTTGCTCGTGCATGTTATTCGTGCGTGGACCTTTTTAACCATTTCTGAGTGGCATTTCCGGCGTCAAATGGAAAAAAATAAATAATGAAATTATATACCAATGATGTAAACTACCCATAATTGATCAGTAGGGTTTAACCTGCAAGTTGGGCTTTAAAGGGGAACTCCACTTTTTTTGGAAATTAGCTTATTTAACATCTTCCCTGGAGTTAGACAAGAAGATGCATACCTTTTTTGTCTCTGTGCGTGCATTTTAGCTTTGGGAATAGACGCTCCGTTAGCATAGCTTAGCTTCATCACTGGAAGTGAGGCAGGACAGTAGCCTTACAGTGCCTTACAGTGTATTGCAAGGTCTGACATTGACCAAACTTGATATGCATGACCTTGGTGGGCTCTAGGTCAACTCCTGAAAAGGGGGTCAATGTCAGACCTTGCAATCAAAAGTTAGGGGGCGCACTGAAATTATGGCAAGGGTTATTAGCCCCCTAACTTTTGATTGCAAAGTCTGACATTGACCCCCTTTTCAGGAGTTGACCTAGAGCCCACCAAGGTCATGCATATCAAGTTTGGTCAATGTCAAAATTAATTTTTTTTTTTTTATTATTTATTTTTTATTTTTTTTGCCAGGCCATTGTTTCTAGTTGTGGCGGCGGCACGGCGCGATAGTTGGATAACCTAGGTGGGTGGGGAACAACCAGGATGTCACTGTCTGCGACAGAGTTGGAGAACTATCTGACTCTCTCCCTCACGCGGACACATACACACACACACACAATGGAGCCGTGCTGCCGCTTGTGATTGGTGGAGGCGGGACCAGGCGATACAACTGATTGACAGCGGAGGCGGCGAATGGAATGGCAGACGGCACTCGGATGCAGAATAACAGCCAGGCAGTGAGCCAGGTAGTGAGGGACTCGGGAGAGATACAGTAGAGCGAAAGTCAATTAACGTTGATGTCAAGATGGACAGTGGAAGAAAGAGAGAGGGTGGAGGAGAGAGGGATAAAACAAAGAAAAAGAAAGGCCCTTACAGGAGAGAGTTGTTAACTGTATTATAATAGAAAAATATGTTGTGCTCTTGCTTTTTTCTTTTTGAAGGTGGAGAGAGTAGCATTGCTAGTGCCACAACAGTTTTATTTGAGGTCCATAACAGTACATTGTACTAAGCAATTGTTGGCTCATTCGTTTGTGATTCACATGCACTAAAATTCACCAGAATGCAGGAAATTAAGTCTTTGTAACAAAAAAAATCCTGGTGGGGGTCCCCCAGACCCCCGCATAAAAAGTGGCCTGATTGTGGCTATATTTCGCGCTATATCTCCCGGTATGAATTATTTCCCCAGTCCGGCCCTGCGCAACGTTGAACCACGCGATAATGTTGCCGTCTCTCTCTGCTTTCTCAGTTCTTCGCTTGATATAATTAATACAAATGTCCAATATAACGGAATTCGTTAGCTCATAAAAATGTGATTATAACAAAGACTGCTGTTTAGTGTCTGGCCGACTGCCCACAGACAGTCTATTTTATTTCAAGTCAGCAGCAGCACGGAGTCTCGAGGGACTTATTTTATTTGGAATATATTAATGACTGTATACGCAAAAGTAGCCTAGTTTTAAGTTAAAATATTATAAATCTACATGCCTTGAGGATGTCATTATTTATATAGCCTGCCTATCAATTGTTTTTAAGCTCAATAAACTCTGACCGGAATTGATCCCATTTGTCCGGTAGATTGAAATCTTGCAGGACACGGAGACCGGCAACGATTTTTTCTAACGGAAACCCTAGTGTGCACGCTGGTGCCGCGAGCTGAAAATCGATTCTCTCAGTTCCTGATCGCTCTTACAGTCAAACAGCCATATCACATTATAGGGGAAACGCTTATATCTCCGTGAAAACGGGTCTGATTATCCTAAGACTGGTAAAATAGATTCCTTACCTGAGATCAGATGGTATCCAAATGGATTATTCCAATTCCTGATTGCCATTCCAAAAATCAATCCTTTTATTGATCCCACGCGTATACTGTAAAACACATATTACACGCTGTGCTGAGGGTCCAGAATGAATCTGATCGGCTCCGGTTAAATGCGTGAGAAGTAAAATGTGGATTCTGGAGTTTTTTTTTCTCATCCATTTTCATTGAGTCTAATCCAAAATGGTGCATTACCATCTGGGAGACGATAGGGGGCGCTTTTTTCACATCTGAGCGCCTGGCGGGGCAGGTTTACCAACGGTAGACTTGGTTGATGAAATATTCAGATCGCTAAAAAAAAAATTAAGCGAGAATTCTCGTGATGGGCATTCAAAGTGTTAAGTACATTTTTTTATAGACATTTGAAGCTTCGTTCGAATACTTCAATCGAAGCTTCGAATGTTAAAAAATGACATTCGGTACAGCCCTAGTAACGGTACACGTATCCGTACTGAACTGTTTCAGTACTACTGGATAGGGATGTCCGATATTATCGGCCTACCGATATTGGCATTCAAATGTGATATTGGAAATTATCGGTATCTGTTTTCAAAAAAAATCTTTATTAAATTTTTTACATTTATTTAACCTTTATTTACCCAGGCAAGTAAGAACAAATTCAGATTTAATTTATTGTCAAAAGTATGCATAATGTTGTGTTAATTCCACGACAAGAGATATGTACCGTACTTTTCGCACTATAAGCCGCACCTGACTATAAGCCGCAGCAGCTAAATTGAATGATGTGTACATATATAAGCCGCACTGGACTATAAGCCGCAGGTGTTTTAATGTTTAATTACCATATGTAATTAGCATTGGGATACAATACTGTCGGACAAATAACAAGAATTAACTCATTTACAAGTTGTATTAAGTTTAGCAAATAAGGGAACAGATAAATAACATTTCAATGCAGTCAAAAAAGCAATATTTTGATTTTTACATTTTCGGGTTTGGTCACGTCGAGTCACATATAAGCCGCACCGTTATATAAGCCGCAGGGTCGAAAAATGGGGGGAAAAGCCGCGGCTTATAGTCCGAAAAGTACGGTAATGTTAATTACCTGAAATTATTCCGTTTTTTGGGCGGGTAAACCCTGCATATATCGGTATCGGTTGATATCGGTATCGGAAACTAAGAGTTGGACAATATTGGTATATCGGTATCGGTAAAAAAGCCAATATCGAACATCTCTACTACTGGACCTTCGGTTCAGTACGCGCTGTGTACCGAATGAATGCAACGGTACGTTAACCACCAACAGAACACACATGCAGAACTTTTTTGTGTGCACAATTTAATTCAAAACTCCCAAGTTCACCCCTTCCCAAAATATAACTTGCGCAAAGGGCCTGATGTTCGTTCAGCCCATGCACGACACTGAGAGATTACCTGTAATTTAGCATAGCCTCATAATGTGGCGAACACACACACACTAGTGTTGTCACGATACTGGAATTTCGACTTCGATACGATACCAAAAAAAATATATATATATATATATATATATATTTTTTTTTTAAACAAATTTAGCTTTTGTTGCTGGTTGATTCTCCTCAGCTTCTCTCTGGTACTATAAGAGAAGATAAATATAACACTTTTAAAACCCTTTGTTTATCTTTAGATCACACATTTAAAAATAACTGTTCATCTCACTTCAATCATTTTTATTGCAGATGCAGAACATGGTATTTTCTCAAGCAGACAGATGTAAACACTGTAATCTGTGTTGCATGTACCTGACAAACTGAACTGTTTGTATTACAGTTAGTAACAGTTTCGATTTTTATTTAACGGAGCTAACGGCTAGCAGTAGCTAACGTTAGCTGGTAGCTGCAGAAAGTATCGGTATTTCGGGAAATGAGTATCGAAACCATTTTAAATATTCAGTATCGATATTTTTGCCAACACTAACACACACACACACACCCTCTCTCTCTCTCAGTGCGTGAGGAGGATTGATGCTATATTGAGAAGGGGCTGTCTCTCGGAGATCAAATTAATGATAGATTGCGGCATATAGGACAGAAATTCATACACAGCAACGTGCCTCCAAACAAAGTGTGATAAACATGAATTGATATATTTTACTTGGCATGAAACAGGAAATAGTATTTACCATTGCATGACCCTAATTGTGGACCCCAGGAAGACTAGTTGTTGTCAAGCAACAGCTAAGGGGGATCCTAATAAACTCAATGACGCTTCTTTCCCTATTCAATAACATGGTTGCAGTTGTTGTATTCAGTTCAATGACGTCGCATGTCTCCTATCCGTCATGCAGCGCATTCAGGCCCACGCCCACAATATAATTTCTTTTCTTTTTTTGAACAAGTCGATTATTAATTTGAATATAGAATATTCATTGACAGCCCTACTTAACAGTTACTGCATCACCCCTGAGGGGAACATGGAAAGCCAAGTAAATAAACTTAAACTTTCCCCCACTTTACCGAAAACCTGTACTGAACTGTGGCTTCAAAACATACGGTTATCCTATAACCATAGTTATGAGTATAGCGAGCGCTCTGCACTCTAGTGGAACCCTATCCCTTATAGTGTTGTCACGATACTGGAATTTCGACTTCGATATGATACCTTGAAAAGTATCGATATTTTCGATACCAAAAAAATAATATATATATATATATTTTTTTTAACAAATTTTGCTTTTGTTCTCCTCAGCTTCTCTCTGGTACTATAAGAGAAGATAAATATAACACTTTTAAAACCCTTTGTTTATCTTTAGATCACACATTTAAAAATAACTTCATCTCACTTCAATCATTTTTATTGCAGAACATGGTATTTTCTCAAGCAGACAGATGTAAACACTGTAATCTGTGTTGCATGTACCTGACAAACTGAACTGTTATTAGTCATATTCCAACTTAACTGAATGCATGTGTGTGTGTGTGGACTACTGTACTATTACAGGTATTGAAATGAACAATGCAACTTCCCTACATTTTTTATTTTTTTCTTATGAATAATTAAATATCGATATTTCGGGAAATGAGTATCGAAACCGTTTTAAATATTCAGAATCGGTATGTATCGATTTTTTGATATTTTTTACAACACTAATCCCTTATCAATCTAATACTGAATAATTCTCTTCACATGTACACACCCATCCGCCTGGCCACACCCACATCCGCTCCTCTACATAAGCGGGGTCGTGGCCATACTAACAGCTTCTTCCCAAGTCTTTCACCACCGAAGGCAAAGACCACGGGGTCCTCAGTTCGCAGCGATATACGTTTTTTCAACGTGTCGGTTGATGGCGAGTGGCAATGTAGTCTTATCTAGCTCCAAAATCTCGTCCGTCAGTTGCTTAAGGCGAGACACTGCAGGTGAATAGTCAAATATACTTTTTTTGTTGTTTTTGAGATTTTGTTATATTTTGCTTCCTAAACATGTCTTCTATGAAACTAGTGACAATAAAACGTCAATAACACACATTTAGTTGTTTATTTTACATCATTTTGCCTTATTGCATCCATAAATGTGCACATATTTAATGGGGTGCCTCATTTGCATATATAAACATACATTTCAGAAAACTTGCAATATATTTTTTATCTATTCAAATATTTTTTGCCTATTAGGGGGTACTACACTGTACTACACTGTTTGTAGCCTGTGTGTAGTTCTGTTCAGTTCAATAACATCATTATTATTATTATTATTATTATTATTATTATTATTATTATTCAGTTATCAGGCATGTGTTTAGGTTGTCTATTACTAATGGTTTGATTAGGTATTGTGTTTGTAAATATCTGTTTAAAAAAAAAGTGGCATTTTACAATACAGAACTTTGAAGGCGTTTTCCCAAAAATGAGTTTTAAGAGTTTTTCCTCATACTCTGAGCCAGAAATCTCCACTTCAGTAGCACACACATACACCAAACCTTCCAGTTCTATTCATATCTATGTTCTGAAGATATTTACAGAAGGGTTTGTTGATATCGCATTCATACCCTGATTTATATCACATTTTATTCCTAAAAACATGGCGAAATATGGAATTTTACCATAAAAATTTACTGAATGGAGTATTTTCTGATTTATGGAGTGATAAAAAGAGATATCCAAAATCCCCTCTGTAATAACCTTTGGCTCTAATATGTCAACAAAATGAAACTATAATTTTGAAAATGGCTTTATCCAATGTTCAGATTTCCGTCCTGGAATTATATGCAAATTAGTGCATATTTAAGTAGATCATGCCTCATTTGCATATTTAAACATACAATTTCAGAAAACTTGTAATACAAAAAAGTCTTGTCTTAATATAAGTAATCAACTGGGGAAGTTTCATTGTGATATCTATTAGTTAATTTGTTTACCCTATTCACCTGCAGTGTCTCCCCTTAAGGCGTGCCGTGTTTATCTTTTCGTTGGCGCAATATGAAATAACCTGTCCCCTTAAGTACGCCTTCAGTGATTCCCAAATGGTTAAAGAAGACATTCCCTGAGTCTTATTAATGTCGAGAAATAATGTAATTTCCGAGGTGATGAAGCTTGTGAAGGCTTCCTCCGACAGAAGCAACGGGTTGAGTCTCCACTGGCGGTGGCCGAGCCGTGTGTTCGGGATACTCATTTTCATAACTAAGGGACCATGGTCCGAGATAACTATCGCTCCGTATTCGCATTTGGTTACGAGGGGAAGGAGTCTCTTATCCAGGAGAAAGCTGTCTATGCGCGAGAAGGTATTATGGACCGGGGAAAAAAAGGAGTATCCTCTGGATGTAGGATTACGAAACCGCCACACGTCAGCCACCCCATATGATTTAAGAAAGCGCCGGATTGCACGGGACGAGCTAGACTGGGGGCCTTCCTGGGCGAGCTACAGTCCAGCACCGGGGAGAGTGCACAATTCATGTCGCCGCCAAGGATGAGATGGTGCGAGGTCATATCCGGTAGGCGGGAAAAAAGGCTGGTGAAGAACGTAGGGTTGTCCCAGTTTGGTGCGTAGATATTAGCCAAAATGACCGGAAATGAATGCAGTTTCCCCACCACTATAATATAGCGCCCTGCAGGGTCGGCCTCTACACTTGACATAGTAAATGGCGTGTTTTTATCTATCAAAATGGCTGCTCCTCTGGCCCTCGTGTGGAAGTTGGAGTGATACATCTGTCCCACCCATCCTCCCCCCAGTCGAGCATGGTCCGCAGTTTTTAAATGAGTCTCCTGTAAAAACGCTATGTCTGCATTGAGTTGTTTTAAATGTGTAAGTACCTTCTTACGCTTTACTGGGTGGTTGAGTGATTTAACATTCCAACTCACGAAATTGACAGAGCACCCTTCCAGCCCCATGGTATCACCCGTGTTGGTCATAGTAGATGAGAGAGGCCATGCATCTGGAACCTAGAGAGAGCTCAGCACAACTGCAGGTGAAAAGCAAAACTGACGTCTGATCAGTTAAGCATGTTGAATGTACAAGTCCGGTAACCCCCCCCCCCCCCCCCCCTGACACATATAAAAAAACAAGGTGCCCAAAATACCCTTCAGAAACTAATCCACACATAATGTGCTGGAGGTGTTCTACCTATGGAGCCAGCCGCTCAGGCCCCCGTCGAGCCCTTTAGGTAAAAGAAAATAATAAAGAGAGAGAAAATAAAAATAGGAGTAAAAAAAATTTAATAAAAAACGTACTCAGATCTTGGTATTATATAAGGTCTTCAGCTGTCCAGTGGGATACACCCAACCAGGTAGGGTAATATGGGTGTCAGCGGTGAACGGTAAGCATAACAATAATACATTAACATTAACAACCTCACATCAAGCAGGCCCCAAAATAAGGCAAAACATCTTACTCCCGAGCAAGGGCAACCAACATGCCCTGTTAAACACAAAAAAGGGTGCCTGATTGGGTGATATAGAATAAAATAAATTGGAAGAGGTGTGGGAGTGCGTGTGTCCATGCGTCTACAAATGGGTGCGTACCTGGGCATATGCCCTTCAGTGTTCGTGCATTTGCGTGCACGTGATCCTATGTGTGTGTGTGTGTGCATGGATGTATCGGACACAGCCAAGGTGTAAACGTATGGGTGTGTAGGCGTGAGTGTGTGCCCCCGTGTCTGTATAATGTGTAAATGTGTATACGTGTCTTAATGTGTGTCTGTGCATGCGCGTAGTGCGCGCCCACGTGTGTAGTACGCCCAGAATCTCCAGGTAGTGCATCCACTAGGTATGCGGGCGCGTGCGCCATCTTAGGTGTCTATGTGTATACACACATTGTCCTATTGGGGCCAAAATTATACACTGTTCACATCGTCTGTACATAAGTATAGGGCAACGAATTTGCTGGAGGTTGGTGAGTCACTTAGCTTGGTAAATAGTGTCCAGTGGTGTCCTCTCAATGCTAGGCAGACGATGCTACACATAAATGATCACACAGTAGACATTACAGTAGCCTCTATATATATATTGTCCTGTTGTAGTTAATATGATACATTGTTTACATCGCCTGCATATCATAAGCAGCACGTACACACCGATACATCTCTCTTTCTATGTGGTCTCACCCGCCGCTGCGCGCACAATGTTCTTTCTGACGTAGCTCATTGCCTCCCCTGCATCGGTGAACTCTTTCTCTTTTCCCCCGTGCTTGATGCGAAGTCGGGCTGGAAAAAGAATGCCGTATCGGATGCCTTCACAGCCGCGTAATATCTTCCACACCTCACGTAAACGCAGCCCTGGCCTTCGTGCCGCCCGTGGCATAGTCTGGGAAGATTGCAATAGACTTTCCGTTGACCTGTAATGGAGCCTCAGCACCTCGACACAATCCTGGTAATAGTGGGAGTTTAGCCACGATAGCACAGGGCTTCCCGTCTGGTCTCTTCGGCCCCAGTGCTCTATGCGAGCGGTCCACCAGCACTTCATCGTCCATTTGCAGCACGTCTCTCAGTAGTTTTGAGACCGATGCAGTGGAGCTTGAGCCGTCCGTCTCAGCTACTCCAAGTATCCTCACGTTACACCTCCTCATCCTTCCTTCCATGTCGTCACACTTTCCCCTGAGACCAGTCATCTCCGTCTTTAGGTCTTAGACTGCGACTTGTAGCGTTGCCGCCTCGTCCGACCACCTCGAGAGACCACCCTCCACGTCCTTAACCGCAACCTCCATTTTGTTCATGTCCACACGCAGTGTCGCTACACAGCTTTGCATTTCCTCCTTTATCGCTTTCAAATCATTTCTGATAAGGTCGAACTCTTTGGAAAGTGCACCTTTCAATTCCGATTGTATTATCTCTGCTATTTCGAATTTCAGCGTGAGGAGAATCTCCGTCTTTAAGGCTGTGGTATCCACGCCGGCCATCTTTGACGGTGTGGTCTGTGGTGGCCCAGAGGCGGAACCCGAGGCTTTCTCAGGCCTACTTGTAGTCGGGATGTATCCGTATTTGCGAAGGTTTGATGCCATCTGTCCGTGTAAAAAATGACCAACGGTTTGAACAAATGTACCCCGAGTAAGATTCACTAAATCCGTAAGCTTATTAAATTAAGATAAAACAACAAAAAGTAGAGACTCGACGGGAGCGAGAACCAAAAAGCGTACTACTCCATTGCTCGCCTAGTCACGCCCCTGACACATAGCCATAATTTAACATTATAGTTTATGTAGTGATGCACCGATGTGGCCGATACCGATATTAATATTGCTGTTCTGGCCGATACCGATATTTACCGATGTCGATATCTCTGTATAGAAAACACTTTTTTATGATAATCAAATAAAGAGCTATTTTCCAAAACGAATTTATTTTTTTAAACTTTTGTAACTTATTTTCAGAAATTACTGATATTTTGAAACTATTTAAGGCCAAAACATGTCAAAAGAAAAAAACATTATATAAACATTAACACTTTTATAACAGAGACTCAGAAGAAGCTTCTATCCCCAGGCCATCAGGCTGCTAAACGAACAATAAACACTATGCAACAACCATCAAATGCACACAGCACACACACCCACACGCACACACTCACTTAAACAAACAACACACTGCAGCACCCACTCTCCACACTTTAGATCACACAAACACACTTTATATTTATTGATAAAGGATTTGCACTACAACTCGTACACCTACTGTAAATTGTACCTAAATTGCACCTCATCCCATTTCTGCCTTGCACTATATAGTATTGTATATTAGTACACTGCACAGTATTGTATATTATATGGTAACTCAGTTACGTCTATTCTGCATCGAATATTGTACATATGTCTATACTGAACACTGTGACCTCATTTTTTTTTTTTTTTTTACTTCTAATTTACATGCTATACTATGTTATTTTATTTCATACTTATCTTGTCTTGCACAGTCTCTGGAGTGTAACAGTAAGAAGCATTTTGTATAAAAGTATTCTGTACTTCTGTATGACAACTATTAAAGAAACTTGAAACTTGATCGCCATGGGTTAAATTCATAATTTACCATCCCTTGCCAGCTCTATTTGTCTATGGAGAAGTTCCCCTTCTTTGCAGGGCTATAACTTTTTAAATTCTATTGCTAAATTGCCACTATTATGGCCCATTCAATGTCCTATATGTATTGTTCAGGGTGTAGCAACGTTAAACTTTTTCATTCACATATTCATACTAAAATATGGTCTAAAGTATAAGTATGTTTTTATCGTTTTCTGCAGCTTTATCCAGAACTTGATTTATAGCTCCAAATGCATTATATTGATGATGAAATACAGTTTGATAGCAATCGGCGCGAGATGAAAAATTTCAACTGGACGTACTTCTAGAATGATCTACGTATGATCTGATGATGACCGGATGGGCGGGGGATCGTTTATAATTCCGTGGGCAGCGTTAGATCAGTGGTTCCCAAAGTCGGGGTCGCGACCCAAAGGTGGGCCGCGAGCAGCCACGGATGGGCCGCGAGATGATTTAAAAAAAAATAAAGAAAAAATAAAAAAAAACGTTTTTTTATTTTTTATTTTTTTTATTTTTTTATTTTTTTTATTTCATTTTTTTTTGTCAGGCCACTGAACTTAGAAGCAGGCCAGGACAGTGTTTCTAGTTGTATTCTAAAATTCTATTCTATTGTATTCTAAAATGTGACTATATGGTTTTATATTAACTTAATAAATAAACAAAAACGAAAAATCTACTTATTTCAACGAACATTTCAAACTAAATAACAGATTATGCACATAAAACGCTGAAAACAACCGAAGCAACAATAGTATTTTAATGAGGCTATTATTATCATTATTATTTTTCAACAAGTTAGCCCTCTCATAAATAGCACATATAAATTAATAACTAACTTGAATGTGCATTGGGCCGCGGCTCTCTGACGCCTTATTTTCTGGGCCCCGGCCTGAAAAGTTTGGGAACCCCTGCGTTAGATGATTCATCCAGAGTGGGTCATATGTTCATCATAGCAGTTTATATGGAATACGTTAGAAAATAACGCTGAATCTTACCATATGTTCCTCGCGCCGTTGGACGATCAGCGTGGAGTAGACCGTTTTCGATTATGGGATGTTGATCCTGATGAACCATTTCCAGGTTGTATAATACTATATACGTCCAAATAACGTTGTTTATTGAGTTAGTTGAGATGGAGTCCGGCTACCGATCGCGAGTGCCCGGAGCACATATGGATGAGCACTTCCTGTTTGGCGCGCCCCTCTGCCGGTCGGCCACCAGATGGCGCTCTCGAACCGTTAGACAGTTGAGTGGAGCTCACCAGTACATCTCAGGGCTCCGGAGGGGAAATATGATTTCGATCACAGATTTTTTTTATTTTTTTTTAGCGTTTATCGCTTTTCTGGTCAAGCATAACCGACAGTTGTAGAGTGAAACGGGAGGGAGAACAGGGGAAGACATTCGGCAAATGACGGCGGGTCCGGGAATCGAACTCTGAGTCAACCAGAACCGTGACGCAGCACGGCTCCTCCCGACGCAGAAATAGCGCCGAGATACGCGGTGAGCTACTGGAGCCCCCCCAGATTTTTGAAATATTGACATCAAAGACGAGTTACGGCGTCTTCGGCAGAATGAGCATGGCTAGGAATGACGTCTTAACTCGTCCCCGGCGATCATAGTGTTAAATAAACATTTTATAAACACATTTTTTTTTAATATATAATATCGGCCCTATCTTGATATCGGACCGATACCAATGGGTAAAAAAAACGCCAAAAACTGACCTGTGGCACTCAAAGTGTTAATAGTTGTCATAGTAAAATACAGAATACTTTTCCATTAAATGCTTTTTTCTGTATGAGCTCCTGAGAGTGTGCTAGATAAAATAGATAAAAAGTATAAAATAGAAAAAGTCAAGAGTACGTAAACAAAGTGTTCAGTCAATCAATATATACTGTACAGAGTAAAAAAAGAGTAACAGTTTTTTTTTTTTTTTTATTGTTTTATTGTGGATCCCCATTAGTCTACACCAAAGTGAGACTACTCTTCCTGGGGTCCAAACATTAAAAATACAAACGCACACACAAAAAAAGTAAAATATAAAACCACAAACATTGAAGTACTCACAAGAAAACATCACAACGAACAAAACTGTGAATAAAAGTTAGATATCACAATTCTCAACCATAAAATACAAATTACATATTCAGTCCATAAGAACAAAACGGATCAAAATCATATATATTATTTGAACTCAATATTATAGCATAACTTTTCTCACGTCACCGATCACCTTTATATTTCCATACTAATTTCAAAAGTCAATGGCCAAAATGTAACTCATTCATGAGCGCAATTTTTAACTTTTTTTTAAAACATAAATTTGTTCCTTATCATAGTTATATTTCTGGGTATTTTATTCCAATAAGCAACTGCTCTATATATTACCGTCTTTTTCAGAGCATTTGTTTTTGGTAGAGGTAAAGTAAAGCATGAATCTAATGCTTGCCTTGTGCTATATCCATGTCTCATATTAGTTCGGTACAGTTGTGAGTGCAAACCCTCCGGTTTCCCAGTATTACAGATATTAAACAAAAAAGTTACCATGCCATCCTCTGTTCCACTCATCCAGGTCAGCGCGGCATGCATCACTCCAACACTACTCCTCACAGAGCAGCGCAGAGCGAGGCGTGCCGCCCTGTTCTGAGCTAACTGGAGTTTGTTCAGATCAAGCCTAGAGGTTAGACTATAATAGTAGGACAGTAGTCCAGGCGTGATAAGACCAAAGATTGTAGTACAAGCTTTGCTGTACCATTAGTCAACAGATTTCTACACCTTCTGATCATTGAAGTACCACAGCTCATCTTAGCCACCATATTGCTAATGTGTTTCGACCAAGAAAGTGTTTCATCTATTACAACACCCAGCACTTTTGCCTCACTGACCTGTTCGATATCAGCACAGTTCAGAACTAGATTTAATTTAGGATTTGATCTAGATGTATATTTTGAGGCTATCATTATACTCTTGGTTTTTGCAACATTTACCTTTAACTTATTTTCACTTACCCAGTTGGAAATTAGCACTATCTCATCTTGCAATAACCTATTAATGACTGCGGTCAAGTGAGCCGTCTTTCACTTTTGCGTGGTCAAATCAGCCGCTCCTGTTTTTCGAGTGCGCGATTAGTTCCAGGTTTACGGTAATGCATTCAAACAACAATTCTGGGACGCTGTTTTAATGAACAGACGTGACTTTTGAACACAGTCTCACAAGTAGATCTTACAGAAATACTTAATATGACATTGAATGCGCATCGAATCAATAGGACGTTTCGTATGTGCAGTATTATTGAACATCGAATCAATAAGACGCGCAGTATATTCGACCACTAAAGCTACAGACAATTCCACAGAGGAACACTTCCGGTGAGGATTTCAAAGTAAAGGATGGCATGTGGTTAATTTCTATTTTTTCATAAGTAGTTTATGACACTGCCATGTTTGTACTTAATACTTCTTAGACTACTTGTACAAATTATATGAAATATTTTTACTGTGTACTTTTTGAGTTTCAGTTTCAAAGTCCCCAGAATCAGCATTTTTGACTAACTTTAATGTGGGATAATTTTTTTTCTCTCCCATAAGCAGTTTATGAAACTTCCATGGTTGTACTTAGTACTTCTTAGACTACTTGTACAAATTATATGAAATATTTTTACTGTGTACTTTTTGAGTAATTTCAGTTTCAAAGTCCTCAGAATCAGCATTTTCGACTAACTTTGATGTGGGATAAAAAAATATTTTCCCATAAGCAGTTTATGAAACTTCCATGGTTGTACTTAGTACTTCTTAGACTACTTGTACAAATTATATGAAGTAGTCTAAGAAGTACTAAGTACAACCATGGCAGTTTCATAAACTGCTTATGGGAAAATCTTTTTTTATCCAACATCAAAGTTAGTCGAAAATGCTGATTCTGAGGACTTTGAAACTGAAATTACTCAAAAAGTACACCGTAAAAATATTTCATATAATTTGTACAAGTAGTCTAAGAAGTACTAAGTACAACCATGGAAGTTTCATAAACTGCTTATGGGAAAATATTCTTTTATCCCACATCAAAGTTAGTCGAAAATGCTGATTCTGGCAACTCTGAAACTGAAATTACTCAAAAAGTACACAGTAAAAATATTTCATATAATTTGTACAAGTAGTCTAAGAAGTACTAAGTACAACCATGGAAGTTTCATAAACTGCTTATGGGAAAATATTTCTTTATCCCACATCAAAGTTAGTCGAAAATGCTGATTCTGAGGACTTTGAAACTGAAATTACTCAAAAAGTACACAGTAAAAAATATTTCATATAATTTGTACAGGTAGTCTAAGAAGTACTAAGTACAAGCATGGCAGTTTCATAAACTGCTTATGGGAAAATTTGTTTTTATCCCACATCAAATTTAGTCGAAAATGCTCATTGTTCTATAAAAAAGACTTTGAAACTCAAATTACTCAAAGTACACAGTAAAAGTAGTTCATATTATTTGTGCAAGTAGTCTTGAGAAGTATTAAGTACAAACATGGCAGTGTCATAAACTACTTATGAAATAATAGAAATTAACCACATGCCATCCTTTACTTTGAAATCCTCACCGGAAGTGTTCCTCTGTGGAATTGTCTTTAGCTTTAGTGGTCGAATATACTGCACGTCCTATTGATTCGATGTTCAATAATACTGCACATACGAAACGTCCTATTGATTCGACTAAACGTCCTATTGATTCGATGCGCATTCAATGTCATATTAAGTATTTCTG
Source organism: Notolepis coatsorum (assembly GCF_963971535.1). Lineage (NCBI taxonomy): Eukaryota > Metazoa > Chordata > Actinopteri > Aulopiformes > Paralepididae > Notolepis > Notolepis coatsorum. Next base: position 124,505,763 of record NC_140168.1, on the reverse strand, counting down.
TAAGATCTACTTGTGAGACTGTGTTCAAAAGTCACGTCGGTTCATTACAACAGCGTCCCAGGCTTGTTTTAATGCATTACCGTAAACCTGGAACTAATCGCGCACTCGAAAAACAAGAGCGGCTGGTTTGACCACGCAAAAGCAAAAGACGGCTCACTTGACCGCAGTTATTAACGGACTCAGATTGTTCCGCCGCTACATACACGGTAGTAGGGGTGGACGGTATGGTCTAAAATGTATATCACGGTATAATTTGAAGCATAGACGGTAACGGTATATATCACGGTATCAGTGTTTCCGTTAGAATAATTTGTTTTGCCTGATAGGCAGGCTATATAAAGAATGACATCCTCAAGGCATGTAGATTTATAATATTTTAACTTAAAACTAGGCTACTTTTGCGTATAAAGTCATTATATTCCAAATAAAATAAATCCCGAGTCGAGACTCCGTGCTGCTCCCATTGCAAACAGCGAGGCTGGATGCTGGATTTTGCTAGAAGCATATGTAGCTGCAGAGCCGCAGAACCATGGGCGCTTTCAGGAGCCATTGGCAATTCAGCCGTTGGGTGGGGGGCGCTGTTGAGCGGGCCTGTGACCAGACCTAAAAGCGCCCATGGTTCTGCAGCTACATGCTATTCGCAACTCCACTGCTGCAGCCGTCCTCCCGCTGCAGCCGTCGTTATCATAACACTACACACATATCATAATGTTTACAGCAAACTGTAGTTGATCACCAGGTATGTTTTATTAACGTAGAATAATTCATATAAGAAAAACGATAGGGAAATCCCTTACCTTTCTCCACTGGTTAAAAATGCCAGGAACTGAAATTGAAACTTGCTGTGCGCCGCGGTGATATGTTTATTATGAAATGACAATTGCGTGTTGACACGCCCACTGCGCGAAGCCTCCTAAATAACTTTTTCCAGTTTGCACATATCTATTATCTATGACTAATTCTATCTATTTTTAGGGGCAAATGCGATTGAAATAGTCGCGCTGTGGTTACATGACGTCATTGCTCTTTTAGAGCTGCTCTACCGGTTACACGGTATAGTCAAAATCCATACCGTAGAGCAAATTCATACAGTTTATACCGTTTATACCGTCCACCCCTACACGGTAGTATCATCTGCATAGATCTCCATTGATGCATTATTAAGTACTAATGGTAAATCATTAACGAAGATTGCATACAATAAGGGACCCAGGCAACTCCCTTGGTGAGGTACAATGCAGCAATGGGATCAGGTACAACTTAGGGTAAGGTGCATTGAGGTATGAATTGTAGTGCAAATCTCTTTGCTAATAAATATAAAGTGTGTTCAAGTGTTTAAAGTGAGTAGAGTGGGTGTTACGGTGCGTGTTTATTTAAAGTGAGTGTGTACATGTGTGTGCAGTGTGTGTAGATGATGGGTTGGTAAATAGTGTCATTGTCGTTGAGCATCCTGATGGCCTGCGGATAGAAGCTCCTCTCACCTGTATCTTCTGTTGTGTTGTATTCCATAGTGCACTCGAAGCTCTTATCAACTTTGCTTATAACGGCCATGTGGCCATAGACCAGCAGAATGTCCAGTCCCTGCTCATCGGAGCCAGCTTCCTGCAGCTGCAGAACGTGAAGGACGCCTGCTGCTCCTTCCTGCAAGAGAGGTGGGTTCCCATCATCACAGATGTGCATCCGAGACGCAGCAGGTACAGCTGAGCGAACTAGTAGTGGTGGTGGGGGAAAATATCCATACGTAGTAGTATCGCGATACTTTGCGTGGCGATACTGTATCGATACAAGGATGCCAATTATCGATATTCTATTATTTATTTACCAAATATATATATATTCTTTTTTGTATAAGGAAGTTGCATTGTTCATTTCAATATCTAATAGTACAGTAGTCCACGCACACGTGTGCATTCAGTTAAGTTGGAATATGACTAATACAAACAGTTCAGTTTGTCAGGTACATGCAACACAGGAACACAGGAACATAGGAACACATGTTGACATCTGTCTGCTTGAGAAAATACCATGTTCTGCAATAAAAATTATTGAAGTGAGATGAACTGACTGAACTTTATTTTATTAGATAAAACATGTTGACAAAGTTTTACTTTGCTGTTGAAAAAAGGTAATAAATCGCAATATATCGCAATATTAACATCGCAATACTCAGCATATCGCAATATATTTAGTATCGCAATACTATCGTATCGTGATAGTATTGTATCGTGAGGCCTCTGGTGATTCCCACCCCTACTAACTAGCTAGCAACCCTACAAGAGAGGTGGCTTCCTCACATCAGAGCTAACTAGCTAGTAGCAACCCTACAAGAGAGGTGGGCTCCTCACATAGGAGCTAACTAGCTAGTAGCAACTAGGGCTGGGCGATATGGCCTAAATATGATATCACGATATTTTCTGACCTTTCGGCGATACACGATACGCATCACAATGTTTTTCTTCTTTTTTTCCCCAAACAATTCATTATGAGGCTTACCAAGACAGTATTTGAGTTTGCAAGCTAACATTAAAGACAAAATAAAATACCCATGCATTTAGCATTTTTATATTATATATTAGATTTAGATTATTGGATTATTAGATTATATATTGCATATATTTAGCAATGAGATATTATATGATTTAGATATGAAATATGATGAATTGAAAATGGGGGACCCTGATGTAAACAAGACGAAAGTCTTTCTCTGGTCTGCATCCTCCAGTCCACTGTTGTTGTATTGAGCTGTACTGTGTATTGTACCCATGCTGCAATCTGTTAATAACGTTTTCATTCATTCAGACGGCAAACGGAATCATTTTGATTGACAGTCGAGTCTGCCAATTACGTCACACCGCTTGCACCCGCCCTGCTGTTCTTAGCGCCAATCGGCAAGCGCGTATTCATTTTTTACTTCCGCCATTGGAGAGCTCAATGACAACAACAATGGTAGCGGTAGCTCCCCGCGGCCGACGTTTAGCTTTTAGCTCCGCAGGATGACTAAACGACTGGAGGCATAATGATTTTACTGCAACGGATGTTATAATAAAAGCCTTTCCATACATCTGTCTGATTGAAAACTTTATTAACAGACCGCAGAATGGGCACAACTGAGTCAGCACGGGCTGAGATATGAACGACTAATGCTTGCTATATCTAGGTCGACCTCGGACGTTGCTATGTAAATACGCTGATGTTATTGAACGTGTAACTATATAACGTTAATGTCACAAAACGAATGCCTTTGTTATCATATGTAGTAACTTTGATGCAGTAGTGTGTGTGGGGCGGCGCTGTTCAAAAGTTTCAACGTGTGGACCAGATTGACGCGACACAATCCTCTTGGTCAAAACATCACGATATCCACGATACGTTTAAAAAGTGTATCGTTAATGAACTGTACCCGATATTTATATAATATCGTCATATCGCCCAGCCCTAGTAGCAACCCAACAAGAGAGGTGGGATCCTCACATCAGAGCTAACTAGCTAGCAACCCTACAAGAGAGGTGGGCTCCTCACATCAGAGCTAACTAACTAGCTAGCAACCCTACTCGTCCTCCTTGATGCCTACGAAGCACTACAGCACTACACCCCTTAACTCTTTCAGTGCCAGCAGGGGGCGCACGATTTAGTGCTTGAATGCCCACCATCCACTTCAATGTTAGCGTTAATATCGCCTAATTATGGCTATGTGTCTAATCTGCCCGTCGCTTATCAATGACTCATTTTCCAGTCAACATTGTCGAAGCAGATTGTTTTTTTATCTGTTCATTTCCGTTTTATAGCATCTTGAAAAGCCCTCGTTTTCAAGGAAAATAAAAAGATTCCATAATAAACGGAATATTCTAGAATACACAAACGTTCAAATTTTTCGGCCTATTTATGAATCGTTTTCAAATTAATGCTAGATTATCGATAGTATATGTGTACGTATGCACGCTATATAGGCGATCTGATATCTGATCTGATATATTTCCTGATCTCTCGCACAGCCAAACAGCCACCTCACACATAGGGGAAAAGCTTATATCTCCGTGAAAACAGGTCTGATTATCCTAAGACTGGTCAAATAGATTCCTTACCTGAGATCAGATGTTATCCAAAAAGATTATTCCAATTCCTGATCGCCATTCCAAAAATCGATCGCTTTTATTGATCCAGCGCTACATACTGTAAACGCATATTACACGCTGTTCTGATGGTCCACAATGACTGGGATCATCTCCGGTTACATGCGTGAGAAGTAAAATGTGGATTCCGGATTTTTCTTTTCTCATCCATTTTCATTGAGTCCATTCCAAAAGGGTGCATTACCATCTGGGAGACGATAGGGAGCGCTTTTTTCACATCTGAGCTCCTGATGGGGCTGGTTTCCCAACGGTAGACTCGGTTGATGAAATATGAATTCAGATCGCTAATTAAAAAAAATTCCCACTAATTGTCGGGTGGGCATTCAGGGGGTGGGCTAATAACACGTGTTATGTCGTTTTGGGCATTCATTAAGCTCTACAGCACTACACGCCTTAAGCACTACAGCACTACATGCCTTAAGCTCTACAGCACTACACGCCTTAACACTTTCAGTGCCAGCAGGGGGCGCACGATTTAGCACTTGAGTGCCAGCGCGCTATTCAATGAGAGGGCGAGCACATTTGCGAACGCATAAACTATATCTTAAATTATGGCTATGTGTCTAATATACCCGTCGCTTATCAATGACTTGCTTGCAGTCAACATTGTCGAAACGGATTGTTTTTTCATCGGTACATTTCCGGTTTATACCATTTTGAATAATGCTCGTTTTTGGAAATTATCTGAAAAAGAGATTCCACAGGAATCGCCCTTTACTGGAATACACAAAAAACAGTCATTTTTCGGCCTATTTATGAATAGTTTTCTAATAAACGCTAGATTATCGATAGTATATGTGTACTTATGCACGCTAGAGAAGCGGGCTGAAAAATCGATTATCTATTTCCTGATCAACACACACACATAGACATATAGGGCCCACGTTGATATATCTGTGAAAAAAGCTCCGATTACCCCAAGACTGGTAAAATAGATTCCTTACCTCAGATCAGATGTTCTCCAAAAATATTATTCCAATTCCTGATCGCCATTCCAAATATCAATCGCGTTTATTTATCCAACGCTGGGTGCTCGAAACACATATTCCATGCTGTTCTGAGGGACCACAAAGACTGCAATTGGCTCGGATTACATGCCTGAGAAGTCAAATGTGGATTCCGGATTTTCTTTTCCCCATGTATTTTCATTCAGTCCAATCCAAAGGGTGCATTACCATCCGGGAGACGATAGGGGGCGGTATTTTCCCTGTTCGAGCTCAGAGAGTCCCAGTGAGGCTAGATTGATGAAAAATGAATGGAAATCGCTATTAATAACGAGATTTCTCGTCCTTGGCACTGAACGGTTGGCATGAAATAACGAGAATTCTCGTTGTTGGCACTCAAAGTGTTAAGCACTACATGCCTTAAGCTCTACAGCACTACACGCCTTAAGCTCTACAGCACTACACGCCTTAAGCACTACAACACTACACTCCTTAAGCTCTACAACACTACATGCCTTAAGCTCTACAGCACTACACGCCTTAAGCACTACAGCACTACATGCCTTAAGCTCTACAGCACTACATGCCTTAAGCTCTACAGCACTACATGCCTTAAGCTCTACAGCACTACATGCCTTAAGCTCTACAGCACTACACGCCTTAAGCACTACAGCACTACATGCCTTAAGCTCTACAGCACTACACGCCTTAAGCACTACACGCCTTAAGCACTACAGCACTACACGCCTTAAGCACTACAGCACTACATGCCTTAAGCTCTACAGCACTACATGCCTTAAGCACTACAGCACTACACGCCTTAAGCACTACAGCACTACATGCCTTAAGCACTACAGCACTACATGCCTTAAGCACTACAGCACTACACGCCTTAAGCACTACAGCACTACACGCCTTAAGCACTACAGCACTACATGCCTTAAGCACTACAGCACTACATGCCTTAAGCACTACAGCACTACATGCCTTAAGCTCTACAGCACTACACGCCTTAAGCACTACAGCACTACACGCCTTAAGCACTACAGCACTACATGCCTTAAGCACTACAGCACTACACGCCTTAAGCACTACAGCACTACATGCCTTAAGCACTACAGCACTACATGCCTTAAGCTCTACAGCACTACACGCCTTAAGCACTACAGCACTACATGCCTTAGGGGACTTTCTCACTAACCATTCGGGGTCGAATCACAGCCTGATCGCACCCAAATAGGGTGTGTACGTCCTACTGAGAACGCCCCCCATCGTCCCCGGGGACGCTGATTCGCTCCAAACCTGGACCGCTGGAATAGGTGGTCTCGGGTGCGCACCAGTGGGAGCGGGGGGCGTGGTGTGCAAGCTTGTACCAAAACACGGGAGAGGCTTGCTGTATCAACTTGCTGACACACACAACGTCATTACTGTAATGCTTTCATGCTTGCTTGAATTTTGGGCAGATAAAAACATACAGCAACAACTGGACAATACCCACAAAAACTATATTTATGGGCAATTTGGCGAGTTCAGACCTCAACCAAACAAGCATGTTGAGTCTCACGGCTCAGTGGATGAAAACATGAAGCCACGTTACAAGCCCAAGACTTCCCTGGCTCGCATTAGGTCTGGCAATTTTTTTGCCATTGCTATGTCTACTATACATTGGTTTCTTGTTCGAATGCATTTATTTCTATAGCCAGTGGTGCCCAACCAGTCGGTCGTGATCGACCGGTAGATCAATGACATGCAATATAATTGCTGCGAGCAATGGGCTAATGTTAGCTGCTAACTAGTAATAAATAGGCTAAGCTAAGTAGCGTTAGCTTAGCGTGAGCGTTAACCCTGGAAAACGCTCAAAGCGGACTCCACGACACCAGTTCCATTCATGAGAAAAGGGGGTGGGTTATATTGACAAGGCTTGACAACAGAGGTTCAAATATAACTTCATATTTATTGGTTATTTGTTTCTTTATATCAGCATCCAGTTTCCACCACCGTGTGTTAAAACTCTTCCTGTGTTGACGTTCGAGCGTGACATCATCGCCTACGGCAAGCTTACACGCTCAAAACGCAAACCGTAAACAAAACCCGGAGCGCACCAAGACTGCAGTGTGTATGCAAACTAGAGAGGGGAGAGGGAGGGGGGAAGTTCGCACCCAAGGACGGAGCGGAGCTGATTCGATTCCGAATGGCAGTGAGAAAGCCCCCTTAAGCTCTACAGCACTACACGCCTTAAGCACTACAGCACTACATGCCTTAAGCACTACAGCACTACATGCCTTAAGCTCTACAGCACTACACGCCTTAAGCACTACAGCACTACATGCCTTAAGCACTACAGCACTACATGCCTTAAGCTCTACAGCACTACATGCCTTAAGCACTACAGCACTACATGCCTTAAGCTCTACAGCACTACATGCCTTAAGCTCTACAGCACTACATGCCTTAAGCTCTACAGCACTACATGCCTTAAGCTCTACAGCACTACACGCCTTAAGCACTACAGCACTACATGCCTTAAGCACTACAGCACTACACGCCTTAAGCTCTACAGCACTACATGCCTTAAGCTCTACAGCACTACATGCCTTAAGCTCTACAGCACTACATGCCTTAAGCTCTACAGCACTACACGCCTTAAGCACTACAGCACTACATGCCTTAAGCACTACAGCACTACATGCCTTAAGCACTACAGCACTACATGCCTTAAGCTCTACAGCACTACATGCCTTAAGCTCTACAGCACTACACGCCTTAAGCACTACAGCACTACATGCCTTAAGCACTACAGCACTACATGCCTTAAGCACTACAGCACTACATGCCTTAAGCTCTACAGCACTACACGCCTTAAGCACTACAGCACTACACGCCTTAAGCACTACAGCACTACATGCCTTAAGCACTACACACCTTAAGCACTACAGCACTACACGCCTTAAGCACTACAGCACTACACGCCTTAAGCACTACAAATGTATTCAATGCTACCTTCTCTTCACAGCGGAGAAAGGCCAGCACCTTCCTGTGTTTCCATTAGACATGATGCATGTGTTACATTTATATGATTCTCATTAGGGATGCTCGATATTGGCTTTTTTACCGATACCGATATACCGATATTGTCCAACTCTTAATTTCCGATACCGATATCAACCGATACCGATATATGCAAGGTTTCCCCCCCCAAAAAATGGAATAATTTCAGATAATTAACATTACATATCTCTTGTTGTGGAATTAACACAACATTATGCATACTTTTGACAATAAATAAAATCTGAATTTGTTCTTACTTGCTTGCCTGGGTAAATAAAGGTTATTTTCCGATATCACATTTTAATGCCGATATCGGCCGATAATATCGGTAGGCCGATAATATCTGACATCCCTAATTCTCATGATTACAGACTAATGATTCTCATGACAGACTAATGATGTTGTCATTTAAAAATGTATATAAATACGAAAGGTACAAATGTTGTTGTAAATAAATGTTATTATATTTCACTTGAGCCAATTCTGGAAATTGAGCATTTTATTTGACCATAATCACTGGAGAACTCTTAATATTAACTTGCCACAGTACCAAATGGTTAACCCTTTCACTGCGACAACACAGAAGGTTAACCCGTTCACTGCCACGCGACAAAGGGTTAACCTTCTGTAGTGTGGCAGTTAGGGATGGGTATCGTTAGGATTTTATCGATACTACTATTTTTTTTTTATTGATCTTTTTCCCCCTCCTTTTTCCTCCGATTTTCTCCCATCCCAATGTTAGTCGTTATGCCAATTCCCAATCCCCTTCATGGTCGCTGCGCACTTACCCCCCACAGTCGGTCTGGGAGAGTGGAGGCTATCACGTGCTTCCTCTGACACACGTCTAGCCAATCAACCGCTTCTTTTCACCTGGCAGCGCGGACTCTCACTGAGAGCATGTAACGTGTGGAAGGATCACACTACCACCCTTAGATCCTATCCGCGCTTAGCAGGCGCCCCGACCGAACTGTAGGAGTCGCTGTTTACAACGACCCGGACCCACCCCGCCAGCTTCTCCCACCCTCTAATACTGCCAATTGTATTAGTGTGAATGGCCAGCCAAGCTGGTGACAACCCCGGAGCTGTGAGCTGGATTCGAACAGGCGAATCCAGCGTCTCCGGGGTTGGTGACGAACGCAATCTCCGTTACGCCACCTGACCGCCTCGATACTACTACTCTTATCGATACTGCTTAACGGTTCGGTACTTTATCGATACTCTTATCGGTTCTTTTAGATTATTATTATTAAAAAATATATATATACATTTATTATTTGAACGGCTTAAGGCTATATCTGTACTTGATGTTTGTTTGTTGTGTTGCATATTTGAAATACACTTCAATCAAATCAAACCCCCCGTCTTAACACTTTGAGTGCCGACGACGTGTTATGTTGGTATTTCATGCCCCCCGTTGAGTGCCGACGACGTGAATTGTCGTTTTATTTTTTTATTAGCATTGGTACCCGTTGGTACAGCAGTCCCTCTAGGAGCTCAGATCGGAAAATACCGCCCCCTATCGTCTATCCCTGTGTAACTGCAGGCCATTCGATTATACTGGTGGATGTGTGGTGGATGTGTGTGGGGGGAGCCTACTGGTTCCACTATGCTGGCGAGCCGTCTGATCAAGAGGGAAGTGATCGTGAGATGGAAATATATATGGAATATATATTTACAGCAGCCAATAATCAATCAATAAACGTGATCGATATTTGGAATGGCGATCAGGAATTGGAATAATCTTTTTGGAGAACATCTGATCTAAGGTAAGGAATCTATGTTACCAGTCTTGGGATAATCTGAGCTGTTTTGACCTATCTCAGCGTGTCCCGTATATGTGTGTGTGTGTTGAGGAAATGAGAGAATCGATTTCTCAGCTCGCTTCTATAGCGTGCATAAGTACACATATACTATCGATAATCTAGCGTTTATTTGAAAACGATTCATAAATAGGCAGACAAATGACAACGTGTCTAGTGTATTCGAGAATATTCCAATAAATGCCGTTTATGGGGGAATCTTTCTATTTTCCGTAATACATAGCAAACATGAGTCACTCAGTTATCCAATAGTGCTGCTGCTTTTTATTTTGTTAAAATCTTTTAGTTAATAAGACGAAGACTACAATATGACTACAACGATTTCATGATGGCTTCCTGTCCTCGCATTTCCTTTTCCGGTTTAACGTAAAAATTTTCAACAGATTGCTGCTAATTAAACACTTCATGGAAACGGGTTAACGTTATATCGAGTTCATACGTTTAGTGTAGTATGAACTCGACATAACGTTAACATTACTCTGTGTCCACTGTTGCTGCCACCGGTGCGTCGCAGATGGATGGTACACTCTGTTAGCTCCGTAGCTAATCCGCTCCTAGACTACCGATAGCAGTACCGATAACGTCGGAGCTTATCAATACTCAGTTTTTTTCTAATTTAGTACCGGTTCCCGCTTAGAACCGGGTTTCGGGGGCATTCCTAGTGGCAGTGAAAGGGTTAACACTTTATCAAACCGACGGTAGTGTGATAGTAAAGGGTTAACCTTCTGTAGTGTGGCAGTGAAAGGGTTAACTCGCCAACCCATAGGATCTGAGTAGATGCTGATTATTTTTTATTTATAAATAGTAAAAATAGACAAAGTACTGAGGTTTTGAGTTCCCTGTATGTTTTTATTAAATCTCGCCTTTTCTCTGCGCCATGTTATAATAATAAACATAAAGGTTACACCCCAAGAACTGTCTTGGCGTGCGTCAGTTCGCGGAGACCATGATGTGCACAGCGCTGTACGACACGGCCAACAGCTTTGTGCACCGGCACTTCGTGGAGGTGTCCCTGTCGGAGGAGTTCCTGAACCTGCGGACGGACGAGGTGCTGGAGCTGCTGGGCTGCGACGAGCTCAACGTCAAGGCAGAGGAGCAGGTCAGTGTGATGGTTACTCTTAAAACCCTTTCACTGCCACACGACAGCCGGTTAACCCTTTCACTGTGACAATACACAGACTGTTAGCCCTTTACTATCACACAATCGACGGCGATGCTCCATTATTAGCATCATTAGCTCCGCGTCCGGAAGCCATTCTACTTTCATCACGGGAAGTCATCTGGTCTCTAATCTGCGTTTTCTCGAGCAAGATGGACAAACGGGTTACATACTTACAGGTTACAAACATACTTACAGGTTACAGGGATTTCACTTGATTCAGCTGCTCTTCTGTTCTTTCCCGAAGGCAATCAATGAAACGTTGCTGGTTTTTCCACTTTTGGTCGTTGACAATGAGACCCTGAGGTGTGAAATAGAGGAAAGAAAACATTAGGAACTTGTTACATTCATCCACACAAGGGCTGAGGACTCGCACACACTCCCAGCTCTCTTTCACACACACACACACACACACACACACACACACACACACACACACACACACACACACACACACACACACACACACACACACACACACACACACACACACACACACACACACACACTTTGAGTCAGAAACAAACATAGTATCAATGAGAGAATCAATAATACACCTGAGTGAAGTCTAGTTAAAAAAAAAAGGAAAATTATTATTATTGTGCATTAATGATGCGTTAACTTTGACAGCCTTAATTTGAAGTGGTCTTGGCCTGGGTGTGTTTACGGAGTGTTGTTTCTGTTTGAAGCGGTCCTGGCCTGGGTGTGTTTACTGAGTGTGTGTGGTTTCTGTTTGAAGCGGTCCTGGCCTGGGCGTGTTTATTTATTTATTTTAGCATTTTTACAGCTTTATTGGTCACGCAGGACCGACAGAGGAGAGGGCGAACGGGAGGAGAGGTGGGGAGGACATGCGACAAATAACGACGGGAGCTGGGATCGAACACGGGTCGGCCGTGTAGGTGCGCGAGGCACTATGGTATGCGCCACGAGGGCGCCCCAGCCTGGGTGTGTTTACTGAGTGTGTGGTTTCTGTTTGAAGCTGTCCTGCCGCTTGAAGCCTTTTTACAATGCATCTGCGTTTCCGGGTTCCCGTTTTGCGCTCTGATTGGCCAGGTCATGTGACATGAACGTCAATCGTGGGACGCCAAGTTTCTACACTGGTTAAGCTTAGGCACTCTTCGAAGTTGGTTAAGGTTAGAGTTTGTCTTAGAGCATGGCGATAGAACGCCAGGTAGTTTGCAGGCTGTTCGACGCGGAAATGGGCAAACACGCTATTGGGCGCACATGTCACATGACCTGGCCAATCAGAGCACCGGAAACGCGGATGCGTTGTAAAAAGGCTACACGTGTCCTGGCCTGGGTGTGTTTACTGAGTCTGTTACTCTCCAGGTGTTTGAAGCGGTCCTGGCCTGGGTGTGTTTACTGAGTGTTACTCTCCAGGTGTTTGAAGCGGTCCTGGCCTGGGTGCAGGGAGCGAAATTAAAGCCCGCCAAGCACCATTTGCGGGCAGATTTTACGTTTGGCGGGTGGGACTGAGAGGTCTGTCCGCCATGTGGCGGGCAATGAAATAGTCATGTGAAAACCGATCGAATAACATGATCCAATTCTTAGTGGAGTTCTCACTCGCTGTCTCAAGCACACAGACATGCAACGCGCTGCTCCTCCCTCCTCCAGCCCCTCCCAACCCCATGTAAACAGAGAGGCTAGAGTCGGGCGGGGCAGTCTGCTGACTGCTCTAACGTTAGCTACCGTTACAAAATGACCCAGTCAACTATTCACTTTTAGTTTAATACTGAGGTATTGTCCGTTATCTAGCCGGCTAGCTACTGATAGCTCCCGATATCAACAAATGCTCCAGCAAGTCTAGTAGTGCATAATACCTCCGTTGGATAGGTAGCTACCTAGTACACGTTACACCGGTTCCTGACAGGCAGCGACGCGAGCGAGCGTGATTGCGAAAATGATAAAAATGTATTCGTTTCAATCAGACTATCCTGACCTGCCGCGAGCGAACTGAGCGGCGATGTCGTTCCCCCCTCAAATATTCCCGCCCCTAAACACTTTTTATTGGTCAAGAATCGCAGGCTGCTTGTGCTTCCAAGTAACGCACACACAGACACACTCGGACACGCGCCGCCTCATATCAGGACAGTGTCGCGCGCGATTTCGTCTCCAGTTCGCTCGCTCGCTGCCTGTCAGGAACCGGTGTTAGCTCCAGTAGGGTCCAGCTGCAGCGCCGGAGAATCCTTGCTGGAGCTGGAGGCTACAGTATAGGGTCCAGCTGCAGCGCCGGAGAATCCTTGCTGGAGCTGGAGGCTACTCGAGTATACACACAGACAGTGGAGCTGTTTGCAGATAGAGAGCATTTTGACTTGTTGCGTGGTGGCGATGTCTCGCAGATAATACAACTACAAGTATGATTATATAATATATATATTTTATTAAAAAAAAATTGTCTGGTAAGAAATATGCTTGGCGGGTAGATTTTTCTCATCTACCAGCTACTGGCCGGTGAGTCAAAAAGTTAATTTCGCTCCCTGCCTGGGTGTGTTTACGGAGTGTGTGGTTTCTGTTTGAAGCAGCCTTGGCCTGGGTGTGTTTACTGAGTGTGGTGTCTCTCTCCAGGTGTTTGAAGCGGTCCTGGCCTGGGTGTGTTTACTGAGTGTGGTGTCTCTCTCCAGGTGTTTGAAGCGGTCCTGGCCTGGGTGTGTTTACCGAGTGTGTTGTTTCTCTCTCCAGGTGTTTGAAGCGGTCCTGGCCTGGGTGTGTTTACTGAGTGTGTTGTTTCTCTCTCCAGGTGTTTGAAGCGGTCCTGGCCTGGGTGTGTTTACTGAGTGTGGTGTCTCTCTCCAGGTGTTTGAAGCGGTCCTGGCCTGGGTGTGTTTACGGGGTGTGGTGTCTCTCTCCAGGTGTTTGAAGCGGTCCTGGCCTGGGTGTGTTTACTGAGTGTGGTGTCTCTCTCCAGGTGTTTGAAGCGGTCCTGGCCGCGTGTACCGCTTCCGCAACGGATTTTATTTCCGGGGTTGCCCTGATTGGCCGTGACGGCCACGTGACACGCCACGGCCACGCCCTGCGGCAAATACTTTTATCCAAAATGCTTCTCATTGTCGCGCCACATCTCCCGAGTGCAGAGCTGTGCCCCACTGCCTTTCACATCGCGCCACGCTTAATCATTTATCATTTAACATTTGAAAGGCATACATTGTTGTCATACAGAAGTACAGAATACTTTTATCCATAATGCTTCTTACTGTTACACTGTTAGAGACTGTGCTAGACAAATGAATGACTAATTCGGTCAGAAATAACGTTCGTAAGCACTGCTTATATGCTTATTATGTCTGCGGGGTACAGTAAACGTTTCTCCCGGTACATTCTGAAGAGCACACCGCTGTATGTTGGAGAACCAGCGGTCTTCCGCTCCTCCTCACTCGAGTGAGAGAGCAAAGCCGTGCGAGGGGGGCTGCACCTCGGCACAGCTCAGCCCTGTGTGATCGAGCAGGAAGGAGGAGATGGGAGTCCGTCCAATCGGAATATGTTGTTTCTTTACACATAATGTTGGATTATGAATATGTCTTTATAGCTATGCTGCCAGGCTGGAATATGTTGTTTCTTTACACATATGTTGGATTATGAATATGTCTTTATAGCTATGCTGCCAGGCTGGTCCGCGACCCTCCGTGCTGCGATCACCAGCGGGGAGAATATGCTCACGCGAGCGGCATCGCTGAGCTCTGGTGATGGTCTTATTGGGGCTTATGCCGAGAAGCAGTAACACAACATTGCAACTGTTGTGTTACTGCTTTCTGACCGAATTAGTCAGGACTCCCATCTCCTCCTTCCTGCTCGATCACACAGGGCTGAGCTGTGCAGAGGTGCCGCCCCCCTCGCACGGCTTTGCTCTCTCACTCGAGTGAGGAGGAGCGGAAGACCGCTGGTTCTCCAACATACAGCGGTGTGCTCTTCAGAATGTACCGGGAGAAACGTTTACTGTACCCCGCAGACATAATAAGCATATAAGCAGTGCTTACTAACGTTATTTCTGACCGAATTAGTCATTCATTTGTCTAGCACAGTCTCTAACAGTGTAACAGTAAGAAGCATTTTGGATAAAAGTATTCTGTACTTCTGTATGACAACAATGTATGCCTTTCAAATGTTAAATGATAAATGATTAAATGATACACAGCGGAATCTACGCTCTCATAAATGATTAAATGATACACAGCTAAATCTACCCTCTCTCATCCTGCTTTCGCCAACGGCAGCGCGCTTGCCGCTGCGGCTGCCGCGGGGGCGTGCCGCGGCGTATCACGTGGCCGTCGTGGCCAATCAGGCTAACCCCGAAAATAGAATCCGTTGCGGAAGCGGTACACGCGTCCTGGCCTGGGTGTGTTTACCGAGTGTGGTGTCTCTCTCCAGGTGTTTGAAGCGGTCCTGGCCTGGGTGTGTTTATTGAGGCCATGGTAACACTGGTGAATACAGCAACGTTTTTGTTGCTGAATGATTACGTTTGCTGTCCAAGTTAAAAAGAAACTCTGTTTTGGCAGGAAAACGCGTTGTCCTACTGGCAACACTGAAAAAGTTTTTCCGTATTGGATACTCGCCAAAATGGTGCCATGTAATCTGCGTGAGCCGGATACGGAGCCGTTGTTGCTCAACGCCCATGCGCAGTAGAGACCTGCACGGTTATTTCCAGTGTTTACAGCAGAGCTGTCCCAAGTAGCTGCGGCTACCATGTGTTGTCAAGTTATTGTTATAAGGAGCCCAGTCCAAGCTACAACAGTCTGCATTCCCTTAACAATTGTTTGTATTGAGCCGTATTGTATTGTACCCATTCTTCTCTAAAGTTTACATCCATTAATTCTGCTAGCATTAACGTTACCAAGCTGCTAGCCACAATGCTATACTGTTATACTGGCATATCCCAATCACGTTAGCACGTAAGCTAACAAAATCGGCGACGATCTTTTTGTGAGACTAAACTCCGCTCTTGGTGGTCAATTGTGTTGATGTTAGTTTTGTTTCATCAACAAATGAGGCAGAACACAGTGAATGTATCCGTTTTGTTTATTGCACTTTCTTTGCTGAAAAATAAATGCTACGTTGGCTAAATGGCTCACGCGAGGCATTTAAAGATGGTAGATTGTTGATTTTTAGCAGGAAGTGTATTGGCACATTCAACTTTTCTGATTGGTTGAAAATTGCCTTCATGTTTGAACTACATCGCCACCTACTGCCACCTACTGCTTTGGCATTGTACTACATGTATATACATCACTGTGCTCAGGAGGCAAAAACAATGTCTAACTTGCCTGCCATTACGTTACGTTCTGAAAAGCGAAACTGACCCTGACAACGAAACGAAAACTGGCCATTAGTGTAACCTCAGCCTGAGTGTGTTGTTTCTCTCTCCAGGTGTTTGAAGCGGTCCTGGCCTGGGTGTGTTTACTGAGTGTGGTGTCTCTCTCCAGGAGTTTGAAGCGGTCCTGGCCTGGGTGTGTTTACTGAGCGTGTGGTGTCTCTCTCCAGGTGTTTGAAGCGGTCTTGGCCTGGGTGTGCACGGAGCGTGAGGAGCGCGAGCTGCTACTGCCGGAGCTGCTCTCGAAGACGCGCCTGCCGCTGTGTCGGCCACAGTTCCTCGCCGACCGCGTGCAGCAGGATGAGCTGGTGCGCTGCTGCCACAAGTGCAGGTGACCGAGACAGGAGGACGTGCACATAGGAAATGGGGTTCGCACAAGGTCCTTGAAGTGCTTAACCCTTACACTGCCACACGACAGCCGGTTAACCCTTTCACTGTGACAATACAGAAGGTTAACCCTTTACTATCACACCACCGACGGCGATGCTCCATCATTAGCTCCGTAATGATGGAGCATCGCCGTCGGTTGTGTTATAGTAAAGGGTTAACCTTCTGTCGTGTGGCAGTGAAAGGGTTAAAGTGCTTGATTTTTGTACAAAAATTATTTCTAGGCTTGGAACGGCCCATTTATTTAACAAGGTGCTTAAAAAGTCCTTGAAATTCAAATCAACCATTCGCATTGAAAGTCTTGTTCATCCATGATCAAATTGTTCTGAATCAAGAAATTGCTTATTTTTTTTTTAATCTAAAGTGGAACTAATTGTCGGAAATTGGTTTTAATTTAAGACATATTTGATCAGATTTTTAATCGGCATTTAAAAGTTAACACTGAGTGCCAGCAGGGGACGCACGGGTTAGCTCTGGATTGCCAACGCTCTATTCAATGAGAGAGCGAGCACATTTGCAAACGCATAAACTATATCTTAAATTATGGCTGTGTCTAAGGCCATGGTTAGACTAGTGTTTTTGTGGTGTTTTTTTTATACGTTTTTGAATACGTTTCATGTCCCTATTACACAGAAATGCGTTTTTTGGCGTTTTTTTGTGGATACGGCTGAAACGCTAAATTGTGTTTGCATTTTTGGATAACCGCTAAAAAACGCGCCGACAACAGCGTGTAGTCTGCACGGAGCCGTTGTTGCGAAAACGCCCATGCGCAGTAGATACCATCTGCGTGCCCTCCGGTGACAACGGAGAGCTCCCAGCTCCGTGTCCCTGTGTCCCAAATAGCTGCAGCTACCATGTGTTGTCAAGTTATTCTTATAAGGACCCCAGTCCAAGCTACAACAGTCTGCATTCCCTTAACAATTGTTTGTATTGAGCCGTATTGTATTGTACCCATTATGCAATATGTTAAATAAAGTTTACATCCATTCATTCTGCTAGCATTACCACTGGCTAACATGAGCTAGCATTAGCTATCAAACCCTGTTAGCTCAAAGCTCCTCTTTCAACTTAACAAGCATTAAACAAAATGGCCCAGTCATCTATTCACCTTTGTTTAATACACACAGCGTTGTCTCTAATGTTATCTAACCACTGATAGCTCCCGATATCATCAGTTTGGTGCTGGCTAAGTAGCGTGAGCTAACGTTAGCTTCTAGCCACAATGCTATACTGTTATAATGGCAAATTCCATTGACGTTAGCATGCAGCTAACAATGCTACCGATCTTTTTTTAGACTAAACTATCCGCTCTTGGTGGTCACTTGTGTTGATGTTAGTTTTGTTTCATCAACAAATGACAGGCAGAACACACAGTGAATGTATCCGTTTTGTTTATTGCACTTTTATTAGGCTTTGCTGAAAAAGAATTGCTGCATTGAGTAAATAGGCAAGATGGTGGCGCGGCATAGGCGCCTGCCTTGTTGACATTTTCTTTGCTGGAGCTTCCAGGAAGTGTATTGGCACATTAAAGTTCTGATTGGTTGAAATTGCCTTCATGTTTGCCACCTACTGCCACCTACTGCTTTGGCAGTGTACTACATCAGTGTGCTCAGGTGACAAAAACGAAAAAAAAAAAACGAAAGTGTGACTCGAGGCGCACGACGTCGCGGCGAAACGCATATGACAATGATACGAAAATGAAACGAAAGGTGTAACCGCAGCCTAATACGCCCGTCGCTTATCAATGACTTGTTTGCAGTCAACATTGTCGAAACGGATTGTTTTTTAATCGGTTCATTTCCGTTTTATACCATTTTGAAAAACGCTCGTTTTTTTAAACTTCCAGAAAGAAATAAAGCTTCTGCAGGAATCGCGCTTTACTGTAATACACAAAACACGTTGCAGGGGAGGAAACTAACTTTTTGGCTTACCAGCCAACTGGCGAGTATCTGTACCTAGCTGGCTGCTTTGAGCACACAGGGCTAACGTTAGCTAAAACGCTAACTAGAAGCTAACCACTGTATACAGTTCCAGTAGACAACATTACACCTCTGTGATTTAAATGTGTCCTTAGTAACTTATACTCGATGGTTGTACTAGGGTTGGATGCAGTTCCCCGTTGGTCAGTCTGTCTGTTTTCCATATTCTGCTGTGTTTAACGTTATCTGTTTGCGAGTGCTCCTGATGGCTAGCCTAGTAGTACCGCAGGACTTTTATTATTATATGTCCGCGGGTTGGCCAGTACTGCGCAAACGTTTATTAAACATTATATGTCCGCGGGTGGTCTTGTGCAGTGCCCTCGTGGCACTGTCAACTAAAGCGAACACTCGGAAGACGTGCACCGTTTGCCAGTGCAGTGATTGCAGAATGTTTTATTTTTTTGTATACTCGCCAGACTGGCGAGTGGTCTTCATGAATCACTCGCCAAACGTAAAAAATACTCTCATTTGGCGAGTAAAGTGGCCTAATTTCCTCCCCTGACGTTGTCATTTTTCGGCCTATTTATGAATCGTTTTCAAATAAACACTAGATTATCGATAGTATATGTGTACTTATGCACGCTAGAGAAGCGGGCTGAAAAATCGATCAGCACACACACACTCACAGCCACACACACACACATATGGGACACGTGAGATATAGGTGAAAAGAGCTCTGATTATCCCAAGACTGGTAAAATAGATTCCTTACCTCAGATCAGATGTTCTCCAAAAAGATTATTCCAATTCCTGATCCAATTCCAAATATCAATCGCGTTTATTGATCCAACGCTGGGTACTGGCAACACATATTCCACGCTGTTCTGAGGGTGGGCAATGAGTGGGATCGTCTCCGGTTACATGCCTGACAAGTAAAATGTGGAATCCGGACTTTTTTTTCCCATCCATTTCATTCAGTCCAATCCAATGGGGTGCAATACCATCCGGAGAGACGATAGGGGACGGTATTTCCCTGTTCGAGCTCAGACAGATCCCCACTGGTAACGTGAGGCTAGATTGATGAAAAATGAATGGAAATCGATAATAAAAAAAATAACGATTAAATAACGAGATTTCTCGTTCTTGGCACTCAACGCATGGCATGAACTAACGAGTTTCTCGTCGTTGGCACTCAAAGTGTTAATGGGATCCTTTAAAAAATGCCCTTTTAAAATAAAAATAAATAGTGCTTGGAAAAGTACTTGAAAGTCCTTGAATTACATTTTGCAATGTCTGTGGGAACCCTGATGAAAGCATAAAGGCCAGCTAACCTTAAGCCAGATGAAATGGGTTCACCTATTGACCCTTTCACTGCCACACTACCAACGGGTTAACCCTTTCACTACCACACTACAGACAGTTAGTAGTGTGGTAGTGAAAGGGTTAACCTTCTGCAGTGTGGTAGTGAAAGGGTTGTTGCTTATGTTTGATTGTTTTCTTTCTTTACTAACAAATGTACTAACAAATAGGGCTGGGCGATATATCGAGTATACTCGATGTATCGCGGCTTGTTCTACATGAGATGTAGTATATTATTATATCGTGAACATCGAGTATATGTTGTCACGTCGCGGCTGAGATCAGACTTTAGCTTTAGCGCAGAGCTGTCCTCTCATTTCATTATAGATACATGACCAGCGCAGACCTTCAATGACATGCAATTTAATTGACGCAAGCATTGGGCTAACGTTAGCTGCTAACCAAGTTATCCCATGACTAGGCTAAGCTAACTAGCTAGCGTTAGCTGCTAACCCTGGAAAACGCTCAAAGCGGACTCCACAACACTAGTTCCATTCGTGAGGAAAGTGGGTGGGTTATATTGACGACGCTTGACAACAGAGGTTTAAACATAACTTCATATTTATTGGTTATTCTTTTCCTTATATCAGCATCCAGTTTCCATCTCCGTGTCTTAAACTCTTCCTGTTTACATTCGAGTGTGACATCATCGCCTACGGCAGCTTGGCCGCTCAAAACGCGAACCTAAAACAAAACCCGAGGGGGGGGGGGGGGGGGGGGGGGGGGCTGGCTCTCTCACCCGTTCTCGCCCTCTCTCTCTCTCGCTCTCTCTACATTCAATGATTTAAAGTAGCCAAACGTTACAGTATAAATACTAACTGGATAGTTGATGATATAAACATTTAATTTCATTATCTGAAATATTCTAAAATCATTAAGTCTGCTATAAGCCATTATCCCTATCCCAAATGGGGGACCCTGATGTAAACAAGACAAACGTCTTTCTCTGGTCTGCATCCCCTTAACAATTGTGTGTATTGAGCCATACTGTATTGTACCCATTCTGCAATCTGTTAAATAAAGTTTTCATTCATTCATTCATTCATTCCCTTTGTGTGTGATTATTATTTTCTCACAATAGTGTGTATATATATGTGTGTGTTTGGCTAAAGTGGATAGAAAACACTACTGTGCAAAAGTCTTAGGCACCCAATCGTTTTTATATAAATAGCCTTCGATGTAAATATTTTTTTTTATTAGTGCGTCAGTAGACTACTCTTAGTACATTTTCATTTAATAATTTTTTTAAAGCATCTTCATGGTTTAATAATGCAAACATGTTGCAGGGACTTATTATAATCATCATATTGGCGTGACTGTATGCAGCAAAGGGTTAAATCAAGCATTTTTAAGTGCTTTAGAGGAAATGTCAAAATATCGCGATATATATCGTGATATGGCCAAAAAATATCGCGATATCATTTAGAGGCCATATCGCCCAGCCCTACTAACAAATGGATAGATTATTATAGTATCAGTGATTCCCACCCCTGGACTAAATGCAATTCACCAAGTGATGATAAAAACCTTGAGTGTTGGAGTGTTCTCTCTCGCCTGGGTGTTGTGTTCTCCGACGCAGGGATCTGGTTGATGAAGCGAAGGACTTCCACCTGATGCCTGAGCGCCGTCCGCACCTGCCCGCCTACAAGACCCGGCAGAGATGCTGCACGTCCATCACGGGGCTCATATATGCAGTCGGTGGATTAAACAGTTCTGGTAATTTCACCCCCCTGTACTCGCCCTCCCCCCCTGTACTCATCCCTCCTCCCCTGTACTCATCCTTCCTCCCCCTGTACTCATCCCTCCTCCCCCTGTACTCATCCCTCCTCCCCCCTGTACTCATCCATCCCCCCCTGTACTCATCCCTCCTCCCCCTGTACTCCCCCTCCCCCCTGTACTCATCCCTCCTCCCCTGTACTCATCCTCATCCCCCTGTACTCATCCCTCCTCCCCCTGTACTCATCCCTCCTCCCCCCTGTACTCATCCATCCCCCCTGTACTCATCCCTCCTCCCCTGTACTCCCCCTCCCCCTGTACTCATCCCTCCCCCCATGTACTCATCCCCTCCCCCCTGTACTCATCCCCCCTCCCCCCCCCTGTACTCATCCCCTCCTACACCCCTGTACTCATCCCTCCTACCCCTGTACTCATCCCCCCTCCCCCCCTGTACTCATCCCCCCCCCCTCCCCCCCCCTGTACTCATCCCTCCCCCCCTCCCATAGTACTCATCCCTCCTCCCCTGTACTCATCCCTCATCCCCCCCCTGTACTCATCCCTCCCCCCCATGTACTCATCCCTCCTCCCCCCTGTACTCATCCCTCTTCCCCCCTGTACTCATCCCTCTTCCCCCCTGTACTCATCCCTCCCCCCCTGTACTCATCCCATATCCCCTCTGTACTCATCCATTCCCCCCTGTACTCATCCCTCCTCCCCCCTGTATGCATCCCTCCCCCTGTACTCATCCCTCCTCCCCCCTGTACTCATCCCTCCTCCCCCCCTGTACGCATCCCTCCCCCCTGTACTCATCCCTCCTCCCCCCTGTACGCATCCCTCCCCCCTGTACTCATCCCTCCCCCCTCTACTCATCCCTCCCCCCTGTACTCATCCCCCCCCTGTATGCATCCCTCCCCCCTGTACTCATCCCCCCTCCCCCCCTGTACGCATCCCCCCCCCCCTTTATACTCATCACTCCCCCCTGTACTCATCCCTCCTCCCCCCCTGTACCCATCCCTCCTCCCCCCCTGTACTCATCCCTCCCCCCCTGTACTCTCCCTATTACTCCCAACCCCCTGTACTCGCCCTGTTACTCCCAACCCCCTGTACTCGCCCTGTTACTCCCAACCCCCTGTACTCACCCTCCTTCCAACCCCCTGTACTCGCCCTCCTTCCAACCCCCTGTACTCGCCCTCCTCCCAACCCCCTGTACTCGCCCTATTACTCGCCCTGTACTCATCCCTCCTCCCCCCCTGTACTCATCCCTCCTCCCCCCTGTACTCATCCCTCCTCCCCCTGTACTCATCCCCCCTCCCCCCCTGTACTCATCCCTCCCCCCCATGTACTCATCCCTCCTCCCCCCCTGTACTCATCCCTCCCCCCATGTACTCATCCCTCCTCCCCTGTACTCATCCCTCATCCCCCCCTGTACTCATCCCTCCTCCCCCTGTACTCATCCCTCCTCCCCCTGTACTCATCCCTCTTCCCCCCTGTACTCATCCCTCCCCCCCTGTACTCATCCCTTCCCCCCCTGTACTCATCCCATCTCCCCTCTGTACTCATCCCTCCCCCCTGTACTCATCCCTCCTCCCCCCTGTACTCATCCCTCCTCCCCCCTGTACGCATCCCTCCCCCTGTACTCATCCCTCCTCCCCCCTGTACTCATCCCTCCTCCCCCTGTACTCATCCCTCCTCCCCCCTGTACGCATCCCTCCCCCTGTACTCATCCCTCCCCCCTGTACTCATCCCTCCTCCCCCTGTACTCATCCCCCCCTGTATGCATCCCTCCCCCCTGTACTCATCCCCCCTCCCCCCTGTACGCATCCCCCCCCTTTATACTCATCACTCCCCCCTGTACTCATCCCTCCTCCCCCCTGTACTCATCCCTCCCCCCCCTGTACTCTCCCTATTACTCCCAACCCCCTGTACTCGCCCTGTTACTCCCAACCCCCTGTACTCGCCATGTTACTCCCAACCCCCTGTACTCGCCCCTCCCCCCCCCTGTACTCGCCCTATTACTCCCAACCCCCTGTACTCGCCCTATTACTCCTGTAACTGAGGGGTACAATTCCCTGACTGTATTGTTAGATATGGTATTATTAAACCACTACCTCTTGTACTTTAACTTCTGGCCATCCAGTACATGATATAAATATGATGAACACTTTACCACCCGATGAATCGAAGTCCACACAAATGTACAAATCGAATATTTAATATAGCAAAAGGTATATACAACGTTCACTTGTTTACACTTATGATTTGAAATGCACTTGTATGGCAAATGAGTATTCGTAGGTAAATCAACATTGAATGTCCAATCTCTGGTTACGCAGGGAGTAAGTATACAACCTGGATATTTAGGAAACTATAGCGATGGTACTTAAATGATTATAGCTGGATACACTAAGGGGGGGGGGGGGGTCCCGCTGGTTGTAAGACAGTAGGAGGGGGGGGTTAGAGAAGCCGCTGGCGGTATCCCATCTGGCCGACGATTTCTTGGGAGAATTCAAAGTCTTGAACACGGTGCCCACAGAACCTCGGTCCGCAGACGAATACAGCTGGACCCTCTGGTGGACGGTAGCTGCCGGTCCACAACGGAGAGACGTGAGGCGACCTCACTGGTGTAGAGCGCCGTCTCACCTGGAGTCCTCTCCGGGGGGTAGTTCCAACACTCCGCAGTGTTGGCCGTTATCCATGGAATAATCAAAGCACCCAAAGCATAATCCAAGCCGTGGAAGGCTCGCCGTCGTCCGGGTAGAGTAATCCAATATACAGGTCCAATCGCCCTGGCCCGGAGCTCCTCGGATGCAAGCACCACTAGTGGTCTGCCCAGCCTGGTTAAGCGTCCAGATAACGTCAGGACGATGGGGGTACTGATAACTTTATAACTCTAACCGACACGATGCACCATACATAAATAGACTATTATTAGCTTAATAGAATACGTCCAACTCGACGGTATAGTGCCAAACTATGACTATTCAACTATTAATCCACACGATATCTCAATGCCTATTCTGAGGCCAAGTAGGCCTTACTACACCACACGTGCGTCGTGGGTGAGGCTTCGCGTCTGTTACTCGGTTGGAGGGTAAAGAACTGGACTAAAAGAAAGTTCTACTTTACTTGCGCCATATATATATGCGCTGTGAACAAATAGTACCATTCGTATTTCGCCAGACGTATTCCTACGCTGGTACCGGGCTTGCCACGACATGTTGGGCGGCACGATTGAACTTGAACCTAGGGGTATGGCTGCTGGCGCCAGGTTCTCGTCCAATGGTAGAATGAAACTATTATGGGCTGTTTAGTAGACTAAAGGGATATTCAGTGCATATTGTACAAGGAATATACAGGGGATATCAAACTATATACAAATACTATTTAAATATATATATATAAATAAACATATATATTCGGTTTAATCTGATCCTTCACAACAACTCCCAACCCCCTGTACTCGCCCTCCTTCCAACCCCCTGTACTCGCCCTCCTCCCAACCCCCTGTACTCGCCCTATTACTCGCCCTGTACTCATCCCTCCTCCCCCCCTGTACTCATCCCTCCTCCCCCCTGTACTCATCCCTCCTCCCCTCTGTACTCATCCCCCCTCCTCCCCTCTGTACTCATCCCCCCTCCCCCCCTGTACTCATCCCTCCTCCCCCTGTACTCATCCCTCCTCCCCCCTGTACTCATCCCTCCCCCCCCTGTACTTGTGATATATGGTACTCTGGTTCGATTAAGAGCAGCGTGTTGAAGAGTGTTGTGATCGACTAATGAGGTCTGTGGTGCATTCCTGACCTGACGCTCACTAGACCTGTTGCTGTGGCCACCAACTGAGCTTGTGTGTGTTGTCCAGTTATTGCTATACGGAACCCAGCCAAAACTACAACATGGTGTCAGAAGTGGCTGAATCTTCACTCTACGCACGCCGATCTCACGGATTATAAAACCCAGCAGATTTGCGGAGTGAGTGATGAACTTTTGTTGGGCTAGCGGAAGAACAGAGGAGATGGAGCAGCTCAAACCACCGTCATCGCTGCTACTCACGGGAAACCTGGCCGAGAATTGGCGCAGGTGGGAGCAGCGTTTTCAACTGTATATGACAGCCTCTGGAGCAATTGCAAAGGATGAAACAATTAAAGTGGCCATACTGTTACACACAATTGGTGAAGATCACGCCTGCCGGTGATTCCACACTGTATGGCTTCTCCAGACATGGGATTCCCAAAGAGCTAGTGTGTGATCATGTTCCTTTTGCGAGCTGTGAGATGCAGAAGTTTGCTGCAGAATGGGGCATCAAGATCACACACTGGATACCCACAGTCCAATAGCCTTGCAGAGAGTATGGTCAAAATGGTGAACCGCACACTGAAGAAGGCAGCTAAAACAGGCACTGACCCGCATCTGGCTTTGCTGTCATTGAGAAACACACCGGTGACAGGCCTAGATGTCTCCCCAGCGCAGATCTTGATGGGACGTGTCCTGAGGAGCCCGCTGCCGTGCACCAGCGCAGTGTTGCAGCCATCCACCCCAAGTAACATACATAACAGGCTCCAACACCTGCAGGCACGACGGGAGAAGTACTACAATGTGGGTACCAGACCACTATCTGTACTGACTCCTGGAACCACAGTACACATGAAAACAAGGCAAGGCTGGAAGCCTGCTGTCGTGTTGAGCAAGAGAGTAGAGCCACGCTCTTACAGTGTGGAATCACCGGCTGGCGTGATCTTCAGGAGAAAAAGATGCCACCTGAGGACGGTTCATCCAAGTCTGCTTGAGAATGCTGATCCTGAGTCCATCGACCAGCCAGAAACTCTGCAGGACGAGCCATGGACTCTGCGGGATGAGCCGCCTGCCCAGAACCAGCCCTCCCAGTCCAGCACGGGCGACTCCCCTACATGCCGCACCAGATCTGGGAGAGCTGTCGTGCCGCCTGTGAGATACAGCGATTATGACACGAGCCAACGCTGAAGGTTGAGCTCCACCGGTGGGCTATGTTCTGGGACATCTGGCCCCAAGCAACTGATACTGACTATGAATTTATTATTTGTTACATTATTCCTGTTGGTAAGCTATTGGGAAAAGTGGTTGAAGTATTTTGCTAATTCTGGTCTGCAGTAAGAGTAATAACTTTTACTAAAAGTAATAACTTTTCCTTAAGAAAGGGGGATGTGATATATGGTACTCGGGTTCGATTAAGAGCAGCATGTTGAAGAGTGTTGTGATCGACTAATGAGGTCTGTGGTGCATTCCTGACCTGACGCTCACTAAACCTGTTGCTCTGGCTACCAACTGAGCTTGTGTGTTGTAGTTTTGGCTGGGTTCCGTATAGCAATAACTTGACAACAGTACTCATCCCCCATCCCCCCCTGTACTCATCCCTCCTCCCCCCTGTACTCATCCCTCCCCCCTGTACTCATCTCTCCCCCCATGTCCCTCCCCCATACTCATCCCCCATCCCCCCCTGTACTCATCCCTCCTCCCCCTGTACTCATCCCTCCCTCCCCCCTTTACTCATCCCTCCCCCTGTACTCATCCCTCCTCCCCCTGTACTCATCCCCATCCCCCCTGTACTCATCCCTCCCCCTGTACTCATCCCTCCTCCCCCCTGTATTCATCCCTCCTCCCCCCTGTACTCATCCCTCCTCCCCTCTGTACTCATCACTCCCCCCCCTGTACTCATCCCTCCTCCCCCCTATACGCATCCCTCCTCCCCTCTGTACTCATCCCCCCTGTATGCATCCCTCCCCCCTGTACTCATCCCTCCCCCCTATACTCATCCCTCCTCCCCTCTGTACTCATCCCCCCTGTATGCATCCCTCCCCCCTGTACTCATCCCCCCTCCCCCCTGTACTCATCCCCCCCTGTATGCATCCCTCCCCCTGTACTCATCCCTCCTCCCCCCTGTACCCATCCATCCCCCCCTGTATACTCATCCCTCCCCCCTGTACTCATCCCTCCCCCCTGTACCCATCCCTCCCCCCTGTACCCATCCCTCCTCCCCCCCTGTACCCATCCCTCCTCCCCCCTGTACTCATCCCTCCCCCCCTGTACTCGCCCTATTACTCCCTCCCCCCCTGTACTCGCCCTGTTACTCCCAACCCCCTGTACTCGCCATGTTACTCCCAACCCCCTGTACTCGCCCTATTACTCCCAACCCCCTGTACTCGCCCTCCTCCCAACCCCCTGTACTCGCCCTATTACTCCCAACCCCCTGTACTCGCCCTGTTACTCCCAACCCCCTGTACTCGCCCTGTTACTCCCAACCCCCTGTACTCGCCCTATTACTCCCAACCCCCTGTACTCGCCCTATTACTCCCAACCCCCTGTACTCGCCCTATTACTCCCAACCCCCTGTACTCGCCCTGTTACTCCCAACCCTGTGTACTCACCCTCCTCCCAACCCCCTGTACTCGCCCTGTTACTCCCAACCCCCTGTACTCGCCCTGTTACTCCCAACCCCCTGTACTCGCCCTGTTACTCCCAACCCCTGTACTCGCCCTATTACTCCCAACCCCCTGTACTCCCCCTATTACTCCCAACCCCTGTACTCGCCCTATTACTCCCAACCCCCTGTACTCGCCCTATTACTCCCAACCCCTGTACTCGCCCTATTACTCCCAACCCCCTGTACTCCCCCTATTACTCCCAACCCCCTGTACTCGCCCTCCTCCCAACCCCCTGTACTCGCCCTGTTACTCCCAACCCCCTGTACTCGCCCTGTTACTCCCAACCCCTGTACTCGCCCTATTACTCCCAACCCCCTGTACTCCCCCTATTACTCCCAACCCCCTGTACTCGCCCTCCTCCCTCCCCCCCTGTACTCGCCCTATTACTCGCTCTGTACTCGCCCTCCTCCCCCCCTGTACTCATCCCTCCCCCATACTCATCCCTCCCCCCTGTACTCTCCCCTCCTCCCCCCTGTACTCTCCCCTCCTCCCCCCTGTACTCATCCCTCCTCCCCCCTGTACTCATCCCTCCCCCTGTACTCCTCCCTCCTCCCCCCTGTACTCATCCCTCCCCCTGTACTCATCCCTCCTCCCCCCTGTACTCATCCCTCCCCCTGTACTCATCCCTCCTCCCCCCTGTACTCATCCCTCCCCCCCTGTACTCATCCCTCCCCCCTGTACTCATCCCTCCTCCCCCTGTACTCATCCCTCCCCCCTGTACTCATCCCTCCCCCCTGTACTCATACCTCATCGCCCCTGTACTCATCCTTCCCCCCTGTACTCATCCCTTCCCCCCCTGTACTCATCCATCCCCCCCTGTACTCATCCCTCCTCCCCCCTGTACGCATCCCTCCCCCCTGTACTCATCCCTCCCCCCTGTACTCATCCCTCCTCCTTCCCTGTACCGATCCATCCTCCCCCCCTGTACCCATCCCTCCTCCCCCCTGTACTCATCCCTCCCCCCTGTACTCATCTTTCCTCCCCCCCCTGTACTCATCCCTCCCCCCCCTGTACTCGCCCTATTACTCCCAACCCCCTGTTACTCTCAACCCCCTGTACTCGCCCTCCTCCCAACCCCCTGTACTCGCCCTCCTCCCAACCCCCTGTACTCTCCTTATTACTCCCAACCCCCTGTACTCGCCCTCCTCCCAACCCCCTGTACTCGCCCTCCTCCCAACCCCCTGTACTCGCCCTCCTCCCAACCCCCTGTACTCGCCCTCCTCCCAACCCCCTGTACTCGCCCTCCTCCCAACCCCCTGTACTCGCCCTCCTCCCAACCCCCTGTACTCGCCCTCCTCCCAACCCCCTGTACTCGCCCTCCTCCCAACCCCCTGTACTCGCCCTATTACTCCCAACCCCCTGTACTCGCCCTCCTCCCAACCCCCTGTACTCGCCCTCCTTCCAACCCCCTGTACTCGCCCTATTACTCGCCCTGTACTCGCCCTCCTCCCCCCCTGTACTCATCCCTCCCCCATACTCATCCCTCCCCCCCTGTACTCATCCCTCCTCCCCCCTGTACTCATCCCTCCCCCCTGTACCAGGGTTTTCAATTTCAATCTACCGGACAAATGGGATCAATTCCGGTCAGAGTTTATTGAGCTTAAAAACAATTGATAGGCCTATTTAAAGAATGACATCATCAAGGCATTTATAATATTTTCACTTAAAACTAGGCTACTTTTGCGTATATACAGTCATTAATATATTCCAAATAAAATAAATCCCTCGAGACTTCGTGCTGCTGCCGACTTGAGGTGTCGGTGGGCAGTCTGCCCGACATTAATAAACAGCAGTCTGTTATAATCACATTTTTATGAGCTAACGAATTCCGTTATATTGGACATTTGTATTAATTATATCAAGCTCAGAACTCAGCTTTTACTCATCCTTCCTCCCCCCTGTACTCGCCCTCCTCCCAACCCTGTACTCGCCCTATTACTTCCAACCCCCTCTACTCGCCCTCCTCCCCCCCCTGTACTCGCCCTATTACTTCCAACCCCCTGTACTCGCCCTCCCCCCCTGTACTCGCCCTATTACTCCCAACCCCCTGTACTCGCCCCCCCCCTCTACTCGCCCTATTACTCCCAACCCCCTGTACTCGCCCTCCTCCCAACCCCCTGTACTCGCCCTGTTACTCCCAACCCCCTGTACTCGCCCTCCTCCCAACCCCCTGTACTCGCCCTGTTACTCCCAACCCCCTGTACTCGCCCTCCTCCCAACCCCCTGTACTCGCCCTATTACTCCCAACCCCCTGTACTCGCTCTCCCTTCTCCCCCCCCTGTACTCTCCCTTCTCCCCCCCCTGTACTCATCCCTCCCCCCCTGTACTCATCCTTCCTCCCCCCTGTACTCATCCCCCCCCCCTGTACTCGCCCTGTTACTCCCAACCCCTGTACTCGCCCTGTTACTCCCAACCCCTGTACTCGCCCTGTTACTCCCAACCCCTGTACTCGCCCTGTTACTCCCAACCCCCTGTACTTGCCCTGTTACTCCCAACCCCTGTACTCGCCCTGTTACTCCCAACCCCCTGTACTCGCCCTATTACTCCCAACCCCCTGTACTCGCCCTGTTACTCCCAACCAGGCATGCGTTGCTCATGGGACGAGCATAGTAAGATTTGAGCAAAGATTTGAGCAGAGGCACACAGGAATGCGCTGCACTCGCCAACTCACTATAAGTACCCACCTGGGCTACTTTGCATATCAATAGCGCTGGTCGTCAGGTGTGTTAAATACGTTCTCAGATACATTCACACCTAACTTGATATGTTACATTCCATTTGTAGAGGCAATTAGGCACTGTCTTTAGTCTGTGCTCAAGCGAGGGGACATTTATGCGCATGCGCGGGAGCGCGCGTGCACGTGGCGCCATTAGCGTGCGTGCAATCACAGTTGATATCAGGAACGCACCGCTGCTCCCAACCCCCTGTATTCGCCCTCCTCCCAACCCCCTGTACTCGCCCTGTTACTCCCCCTGTACTCGCCCTATTACTCCCCCTGTACTCGCCCTATTACTCCCCCTGTACTCGCCCTATTACTCCCAACCCCCTGACAGAGGAGAGGCCTTTCGCTTTTGCTAAGTGAAGTGCCTCTGTGACCGCAATGAGAGCCGGAGTGGCCAGTCCGGAAGCCAGACTGATTAGGGTCTAGGAGGTCATTCTGTAAGAGATAAGCAGTAAGTTGGTTGGATACAGCACGTTCAAGTGTTTTAGAAAGGAAGGAGAGAAGAGAGACAGGACGATAGTTGCCTATGACGGTGGGGTTCAGTTTTTTTTTACGAGCGGTGTGACTCTGGCTTGTTTTAGGGAGGTGGGGACCACCCCCGAGTTGAGTGAGGAGTTGATGGTTGCAGTTAGGAATGGGAGAATGTCCGGTGCTATGGTCTGGAGGAGTGGGGAGGGTAGCTGGTTCAGCTGGCATGTAGTCGGACGGTTCGACGTTGCCAGTGTCAGGGTCTCGGCTTCTGTAATGGGAGAGTCTTGGATGGATGTCTTGATATTTGCTTCCATCATATATCAGTTTTAGCAACACCAGTAGGCTATAATGAGCCACCATTGTCTTTTTTCTAATATAGAGAGAAACCTTGACTGTGATTGTCCTGCAGTGTTTCTTAATAAATGGAGAGAGAACGCTGTGACGAGCACGGCCTTATCTAGAGGACACGCTGTGACGAGCGGCAGCAGACATAAAAACAAAGAGGGAACGAGCCTTATCTAGCTTTTCTTTTGTGCTTGTTTGCTTTCATACAGGTGATTCGTTAAACGTAGTCGAAGTGTTTGATCCTATTGGGAATTTTTGGCAACGATGTCAGCCAATGAGAACGTCTCGAAGCAGAGTGGGCGTGGCTGTCGTCAACGGGCTGCTCTATGCCATTGGAGGATACGATGGCCAAT
This sequence comes from Notolepis coatsorum, assembly GCF_963971535.1. Lineage (NCBI taxonomy): Eukaryota > Metazoa > Chordata > Actinopteri > Aulopiformes > Paralepididae > Notolepis > Notolepis coatsorum. The sequence continues at coordinate 124,473,634 of NC_140168.1, read as the reverse complement.
CTCGGCTTAGCACTGTGGAGGTTTATAACCCAGAAACAGAGACTTGGACGCGCGTCTCGAGTATGAACAGTCAACGCAGGTAAGGAGGCGTAATTGACCATATTCACACTGTGGCCATTTTGCTCTTATGTCATGCTCGGGTTGGGATTCCTTTACACCCGTTTTATGGGCAAAATTGCCACCATGTGAATATGCCAAATTCACACGTACATTTTTATATGGTCGATTTAAACTGTTAGAATTTCATTCTCTATGATGTTATAATGTTAATCTAATTAATGTATCTTGTTTAGCTGAGGGAAGGTTGGGTGTGCTGTCCTTATAGTTGGGATATTCTGTTAAGTATACTGTCCAAGATGGACTTTACCAAAAGGTAAAATCAGAAAGCACAGAAAATCACATTGACAATCTAAGAAAGAAAAAAAAATATATGTCTGTATGCAATTTGATCAATAACAAATGTCCTTGAATGATTTGCAAAAATGTCCTCTCTCTCCTCCAGTGCGATGGGAACAGTTGTGCTTGACGGTCATATATTTGTGTGTGGTGGCTACGATGGCAAGTCGTCACTCAACTCTGTGGAGTGCTATTCTCCAGAGATGGACAGGTGATGCACATTTCCCTCTGAGTCCCCACTACTAGTCTTCAACCCATCCTTTGATCTTCTAGTTAACCAAGTAACCCGGCATGTCGACTACAAACATTCTTATTTACAGCACTCTGGGGAGTAGTTGTGTGGGAGAAGGAGGGTTAAACTCCACTGCAGCAGTTGGGAGTTAAAGGAACATGCCAGAGTCGGACAAGAAGATGGATACAAATGTGTCCCTGCCCAGCAATTGTGCCCACATGTCTCTTTTTTTTTCTCCAGCTGGTAGATAGATGCTGTCTGCTCTACTAGTCAACTTCACCAGCTGAGAGATCCTGTTCTACTAGTCAACTTCACCAGCTGAGAGATGCTGTTCTACTAGTCAACTTCACCAGCTGATAGATAGATGCTGTCTGCTCTACTAGTCAACTTCACCAGCTGAGAGATGCTGTTCTACTGGTCAACTTCACCAGCTGAGAGATCCTGTTCTACTAGTCAACTTCACCAGCTGAGAGATGCTGTTCTACTAGTCAACTTCACCAGCTGATAGATAGATGCTGTCTGCTCTACTAGTCAACTTCACCAGCTGAGAGATGCTGTTCTACTGGTCAACTTCACCAGCTGATAGATAGATGCTGTCTGCTCTACTAGTCAACTTCAACAGCTGATAGATAGATGCTGTCTGCTCTACTAGTCAACTTCACCAGCTGATGGATACATGCCGTCTGCTCTACTAGTCAACTTCACCAGCTGATAGATAGATGCTGTCTGCTCTACTAGTCAACTTCACCAGCTGATAGATAGATGCCGTCTGCTCTACTAGTCAACTTCACCAGCTGATGGATACATGCTGTCTGCTCTACTAGTCAACTTCACCAGCTGATGGATACATGCTGTCTGCTCTACTAGTCAACTTCACCAGCTGATAGATAGATGCTGTCTGCTCTACTAGTCAACTTCACCAGCTGATAGATAGATGCCGTCTGCTCTACTAGTCAACTTCACCAGCTGATGAGGGCTAAAGTAGAATAATAAAATATAATATAATAGACTAATAGTCTTCGACCCATGTGATATAAACACGAAAAACGTCAGAAAAGTTTGATATGGTTGGACTTTTCCCGAATCCCGTCAGCAAACAAGCTAGAACGTCCCGGTCATGTAGTAAATTCTTCAGGCAAAGCCGTTGCAGTGGCTGAAACGAGGAAATATTGTGCACTTCACACGTTTCTATAATTGTTTTGTCGAAACCGGAAAGCCTGTAGCCTGTACTTCCGTTTAGACCTTTTAGGAGGCATAGCTTTACCAGCCTACATGAAGACAGACGCGACAGACCATCCGAGGCAGTCATTGACACGATTAACAAAAGTTCAATACCTCGTTCATCGTTCAATACCTCGTTGACCCGATGGAAAGTCAACCGAGGCCATGTGTGTTTATGTCCTGCGACTCCTGCCACTCTCCCAGCGTCAACTCGCCAACGAACGAAAGCACTCCCTTGATTCGCATGCAAATTATATTCCGCCCCCATGCAATGACCAGTCACACGGAAATAGCCTTTTTTAAACAAATAATTGTTACATAACTGTTTGCTTTTATAGTAAATATGTTTAACTTTTTTGCTGTGATTTCACTTCGGCGACTTGTGGGCGATACCGCAGGGCACGGTCACAAATGAATGGAAACGGATACGGACAACTAGCCTCTAGGGGTAGATGTATCGTCCCATGTAGCGCGTATAGGGACGATACAACTAGCCTCTAGGGGTAGATGTATCGTCCAATGTAGCGTGTATAGGACGGACAACTAGCCTATAGGGGTAGATGTATCGTCCCATGTAGCGTGTTATAGGGACGAAACGCCAATCGATTACAGTAAATCCTCAAATATAGGACGGGTCTTTTATTTACCTCAGTTGCAAAGAGCACCAGGCCTTTATTAGAGAGAGGCTTATATAAGAGGCGGGCCTTAATTTAAAAAAATTACACTCATGGATATAATCCCTTCATTTTCAGACTTTTATTGTATTATTATTATTATTATTATTATTATTATTATTATTATTATTATTATTATTATTATTATTATTATTATTATTATTATTATTATAATTTTTATTTTTTAATACGTACATTGTCTGTCTACATTTATTTAGACTAGCATTGGTATTTAAATATTGAGTGCAGTTGAGTAATTGTGGGATTAACGTAATTCACACACTGAAGTTGGAACTGTCTATACTAGGTTGTGGGGTCCGGGGACGTTTTAGCGTGTGGTACCTTCTAGACTTCCTCCGTCGAATCGAGTTGTTGACATGCAGTAGCTTTAGCTACCAACGCTGTCATAGCATCATGATCTCTGATGTGTCAACTGGACAACGCCAGCCTCGCCTGCCAACGCCATATAGATAGCGAACGTTAACGTTTGCAAACGAAGTCAACGGCATCCAGCTGACACCACATATCTAGATATTATGACAACGTTAGCTAGCGGCTAGCGCTAAAGCTAACCAGAGGGAAACGTTAATGTATGTAGTCAGTGTAGCGGGAGGCAGCACTTGATTTCCATTGGCAAGAGTTTATCTCATTCTATATCACGGCACGAAAAATAAAAAAAAATACCTTTTTTGTGACCTTATAATAGAGACCGGCCTGTGTTTGTCTAAATGCATCAAACCCCCGGCCATTATAAGAGGCCCCTCCTTTATCGGATGTCCCTCTATTTGAGGATTTACGGTATGTATAATATGCATCGGGGCCTATAACTCGTGTTCTAGGAATGACTGCAGACCACTCTAAAAACATACTTATATTCACGACGGTATTAAACGACAATGTATGAATGGAAAAATATAATGTTCCCACATCCGGAACGATCGATACCCGATGTTGAATGGGCCATAGTAATGTCGATATAGCTATAATATTTAAAAAGTTATAGCCCTGCAAAGAAGGTGAGCGACTCCATAGGCTTACAGCACTGGCAGTAGAGCTATAAGATGCTCAAATTGCGTGTGCGAGATTGTGTTAAGTGCCTTGCTCAAGGGCACATCAACTGTAGTTGTTGAGGAAGTTCGGAGCGATGTGCATTCATTCCCTCACCCAGATTTTCCCTTTCCTTCGAAGTGCCTTTTATTAACCTCTTAAACCCTAGCCTTATTTTCTGAAAATGGAAGATTGCTCCACTTCTACAAGGCCCGTTGTGTTCTTGGTATCTAGGGACATCTATGGATCTCAGGGAATGTATTCCCAATGTCAGAAATATTGTCTGTTACTAGGCTTGAGTAAATTGTGATGAACCAAAGGAGAATATACATTTTATTTATTTATTTTTTAATCTTTGACAGTGAATAACACTATGCTAAAAATTACCAGACATGAAAAAATGACTGTGAATGAAATCTACTGTTTTTTTATAATGTAAATTTCTCCGCCATTTTTCATCAGATTTATTGTCAGCAATACGTTTGTTTACCAATGGTTTAAAGTGTTATTAGTGAAATATGAGTTATATAAATCTAGTCGGAAAAATACTAGAATTGACGCTAGGAAATGCCGCCGCCATTTTGTTTGTAGTCCTATGAGGAGAGGAGACCCAAGACTTTCTATGGGGCGTTATTTTTTTTCCTAGATGCATTTCTCGGAGACGCTCTCTGATTGGCCACTGACTGACGCTCTCTGATTGGCCACTGACATGTTTGCCCAATCGCGTGACGAGTCTTTGCCCATTTCCGCGTCGAACAGCCATGATCTAAGACAAACTCTAACCTTAACCAACTTCGAAAGAGTGCCTAAGCTTAACTAGTGTAGAAACAGGCGTCGGCCAATCAGAGAGCGAAATGCGGCTAGGAAAAAAAATAATGCTTCTATCGGCTTTCGAATTAAAAAAAAAAACTACACTTCCTGGCTCAGGCCAGCCCCTGTCAATCATCTGACTTCTAGATTTACCTTTTTATTCATATTTTTCGGGATTATCTCCCACAAAACCTGAACGTTATTGCCATAAAACCGAAGGCAGTTAGTCTCTCTACCTTTTTGTAAACGTCTAGCAAAAAACTGCGTTGCAATCTGATGAAAAATGGTGGAGAAATGTACATTATAAAAAAGTAACTGTACTTACAGTAGATTTCATTCACGGTTTGTGGATCACGCCTGGTGATACTAAATCCAGATTGAACTCTGCCATTGAAAAGCGGAGATTTGGCCTGATCCATAGATGTGCGACTTGGCCATAATAAGGTCATTTATAGGCCTGATATTCTATATTCTATAATCATATTTCAAATTGCATGTGTCAGAATGGCAGAATTCAGTACTTTATCTACAACATCTCCTGTTTAATCATCCCTTTATTCATTTGATTAGATCAATGTGATCTCAAGAAGGTGCTGAACGAGCTCAGTGGCAATTTTTCATGTCTGGTAATCTTTTGCATGCTGTTATTCACCATCAAAGATTAAAAGAAATTTGATATTCTCCTTTGGTTCATTACAGTTTACTCAAGCCTAGTAACAGACACAATATTTCTGACACTGGGAATACATTCCCTGAGGTCCATAGATATCCCTAGATACCAAGAACATGCAAATTGACTTGTAGAAGTGGAGCAATCTAACATTTACTTATGTATGTATTTTAGGCGGATTTTCTGAAAATAGGGCTCTGGCTTAAGAGGTCCCAATCTGATCTCAAAGATTTAAAAAAAATCTTTTTGTATGCCTGCATTTAAAAAAAATTGTTTTTCTTCCTTGTGTTGCAGATGGTCGCTGGTGACGGAGATGAGTGCGAGTCGCAGCGCAGCAGGCGTGACCGTGTTCGACGGAAGAATCTTCGTCTCAGGTGGACATGACGGCTTACAGATCTTCAACACGGTCAGAATTCCATAATTATTTACTTTACATTTCTTTATTTAATTTTTTACTTGAATTAGGAATGTCCCAATACCAGTATCTGTATCAGGTCTGATACTGTGCCCATGTACTTGTGCTACTAGTTTGCTCAGGAAAACACACACTTATATTAAAATGTTTATAACTAGGGGTGCACCGATATATCGGTTGGGTATCGGTATCGGCCGATAAGCTCAAGTATGCCGATGGCAGTGGCCGATAAATATCCGTCAATTTGTGTCTCGTCAATCTGGTCCACACGTCCACGCGCTGGTAATCTACTCGTGGGCCGCGGGGAGCTAATGTTATTAGCGCCGGTAGGTTTGTTGTGGTTCAGATCAATGGCGGACTTCCCGGAAGTAAAAAACGAATAAGCGCTTGCCGATTGGTGGTAAGAAGAGCAGGAGGTGGGTGCAAGCCGTGTGACGTAATTGGCAGAATCGACTGTCTCAAAAATGTTCTGTTGTACCTGACACGACACATGCATTGCAAACTCAGATTATGGAGATATTACTGGAGAACATGGAGCTTTGTTTGAGAGAGATACAATGAGTGCTGTCTCTTAAACTCTTAAAACTCGTAAACTTTTTAGTCTTTTTAGTCAAGTTAGTCTTGTATTGTATGACTCAGACTTCAGCAATAATCATGAGCATTATAAAATACCGGTATATAAAAAACACACATGGCATGATGGAATACCATAAACATATTTCTTGATGTTTCCTTTTTTAAGTAAGTAAAGAGGCCTATGTTCATATCAGTGAGCACAATTTGTAACACAAAAAGAGAGACGTGTAGCCTATTTATTTATTTAATATTTTATTTATTCATTTTATTATTATTTTATTTGTTGCCATGCCTAAAATAATAGTCAAGCATAGGGCTAAAACATTTTCGTAAACAATAATATCATTTTTTGTTATATGGTTATAATAAAAGCTTTTCTATACATTTGTCTGATTGATTGATTGAAAACTTTATTAACAGATTGCAGAATGGGTACAGTACAGCTCAATACAACAACAGTGCTAAGACTGGAGGATGAAGACCAGAAAAAGACTTTCGGCTTTTTTACATAAGGGTCCTCTATTTTCAATTCATCAAAACAGACATACAAATATACAGTAGTTTCATAAAAAAAAATTGCCACAAATATCGGTATCGACCGATTGTGTTAGTTGAACAATCGGTATCGGTATCGGCCGCAAATTTTCATATCTGTGCATCCCTATTTATAACATTTATTAAATTTTTTATAATTCTTATTTAAAATGTCAGCAACAGCGTCATGTTGTATATTTAATAATTTTTATGTCAAAAAGTGAGGAACATCTGATGAAAATAAAACACGTTTTCAAAGTGACTGAATGTTAGAACTGTAACGGTATTATTAATACTCAAATTAAAGTGTCACCGGTTGATCATGGCTTGATTTGCCCTGCCTATCTGCATGGAGAAATAGCACTCCGGGCAGGTGCAAGATCTTTGACTGTGAATAACACCATGCTAAAATGTACCAGACCTGAAAAATCTAAGCAACTGAATAAAGGGAAGATGATTAAACAGAAGGTTTTGTAGATACAGTACTGAATTCTGCCATCCGGACACATGCTATTTGAAATATGATTATAGAACATAGAATATCAGGCCTATAAATGACCTTATTATATGGCCAAGTCGCACATCTATGGATCGGGCCAAATCTCCCCTTTCCAATGGCAGAGTTCAATCTGGATTTAGTATCACGGCGTGATTCACAAACCATGAATGAAATCTAGAGAGCTCAGTGTATACAGAGTAGAGCTCAGTGTATACAGAGTAGAGCTCAGTGTAAACAGAGTAGAGAGCTCAGTGTATACAGAGTAGACCTCAGTGTATACAGAGTAGAGAGCTCAGTGTATACAGAGTAGAGAGCTCAGTGTATACAGAGTAGACCTCAGTGTATACAGAGTAGAGAGCTCAGTGTATAGAGCTCAGTGTATACAGAGTAGAGAGTGAATGAATGAATGAAAACTTTATTTAACAGATTGCAGAATGGGTACAATACAGTACGGCTCAATACATACAATTGTTAAGGGGATGCAGACCTGAGAAAGACGTTTGTCTTGTTTCCATCAGGGTCCCCCATTTTCAATTCATATAGACATTTATGACATACACAACATACATGACATTTATGGCATAGGGACATATAGGTATTTAGTACCGATACATTTGTGACATAGGCGGTATTCAAATCTACAGTACTGTTACCCCTAGATCCTGACAGAGTATATACATATGATGGGGAGGGGACTGTACATTAGGAGGGGGTGGGTGGGTGGGAGGGAAATATACATACGGCGGGGAGGGAATATATACATGCGGTGGGGAGGAGACTGTCTATTAGGAGGTGGTGGGGGTTTTGGGCATTTACGGTGGCCAGTTTCGAATTGCAGCCTCCCGTAGGTGCTCTTTAAGGGCGGTTTTGAATGTGGGCAGGGATTCACATTCCTTTACAGCTTTGGGTAGGGCGTTCCACATTGTTGTGGCATAATTGCGAAACGTGTTTAGTCCCTTGTTTGAGCCGAATCTGGGTTTAACATGATTTGTTGAGCTTCCTCTGGTGTAGTGGTTGTGGTATTCACTGACCTTTGGGAAGTATTTTGACATGTACATGGGCACCCCGGTCGTATAGTGTATCTTGTAGACCAGGCCCATTGCAAGTTGCTGTACTCTGTCGTCTACTCTAAGCCATCCTAGGTTGGCAAAGTGGGCAGGGGTGAGGTGGGTTCTGGGGTTCAGGTCAAGTAGTAGTCTGACCAGTTTGTTTTGTGATGTTTGTAATTTTGTTTTAAGCGCCTTTGAGGTGCTTTGGTACCATGAGGTGCACGCATAGTCATAGTACCCTTGAATGAGTGCTCCTGCCAGAGTCTTCAGGGTATTCTTGTTTACCAGAGAGGAGATCCGGTACAAGAATCTAGTTCGTTGGTTGACTTTTTTTATTACATTGGATGCCATTTTGTCACAGGAAAGATTTGCCTCTAGGATGGAACCCAGGTAGGTAATTTCGTCTTTCCTTGTGACAATATTGTCACCCACTGTAACTGAGAATCCGTCGGTCTTGCTGAGTTTGTTATTTGAACCGAAGAGAATGGACTCTGTTTTGCCCATGTGTAATGATAGTTTATCAGCGAGCCATATGCAGATTTTGCCTAGTTCCGTGCTGAGGGTTTTTTCAACCTGCAATTTGTTCTTGTCAGAGACCAGCAGGGCTGAGTCGTCCGCAAACAGGAACAAGTTGCAGTCACAGGCTGACGACATGTCATTTGCATATATTAGGAAGAGTAGCGGTCCTAGTATGCTTCCTTGTGGAACACCACAGCTCACTGTGAGGGGGGGGGATAGAGTACCGTTTACCTCTACCATCTGTTCTCTCCCCTCCAGGTAGGATTGCATCCAGCTCACTGATAGGCTATCAAAACCAATTGTGTATACAGAGTAGAGAGCTCAGTGTATAGAGCTCAGTGTATACAGAGTAGAGAGCTCAGTGTATACAGAGTAGAGAGCTCAGTGTATAGAGCTCAGTGTATACAGAGTAGAGAGCTCAGTGTATACAGAGTAGAGAGCTCAGTGTGTACAGAGTAGAGAGCTCAGTGTATAGAGCTCAGTGTATACAGAGTAGAGAGCTCGGTGTATACAGAGTAGAGAGCTCAGTGTATAGAGCTCAGTGTATACAGAGTAGAGAGCTCAGTGTATACAGAGTAGAGAGCTCGGTGTATACAGAGTAGAGAGCTCAGTGTATACAGAGTAGAGAGCTCGGTGTATACAGAGTAGAGAGCTCGGTGTATACAGAGTAGAGAGCTCAGTGTACAGAGTAGAGAGCTCAGTGTACAGAGTAGAGAGCTCAGTGTATAGAGCTCAGTGTATACAGAGTAGAGAGCTCAGTGTATACAGAGTAGAGAGCTCAGTGTATACAGAGTAGAGAGCTCAGTGTATACAGAGTAGAAAGCTCAGTGTATACAGAGTAGAGAGCTCTGTATACAGAGTAGAGGGCTCAGTGTATACATTTACATTTTTACATTTAGTCATTTAGCTGACGCTTTTATCCAAAGCGACTTACAAGTTCTGTACGACAAGCCATCAGGAAGGGCACAACTCTATCAGCTGAGCAACAATGTTCATCAAAGTGTTGAGTGCTACAGTGTAGGTTAGTTTATTAGGACAAGTGCATGACAGTACGGTTAGTTAGGGTTAGATATTTATTTTCTTTTTTAAATTCAGATAATGGTTGAAGTGCGTCTTTAGTCGACGGCGAAAGATTGGACGTGTTTCGGCTGTCCTAACTGGGGTGGGTAGTTCATTCCACCATTGTGGGGCAAGGACTGAGAATAGGCGACTTCTCTTTGATGACCCTCCTGGAGCTTGGATAGGAGTAGGTCTGAGGCGGCCAGAAGATGCAGAGCGTAGGGGTCTTGAGGGTGTGTAGTTAGAGACCATTGACCGGAGGTAGGCGAGAGCGGTTCCCTTTGCCGCACGGTATGCTAGGTCGAGGGCCTTGAAGCGGATTCGTGCAGCAATGGGGAGCCAATATACAGAGTAGAGAGCTCAGAGTGTATACAGAGTAGAGCTCAGTGTATGCCGAGTAGAGAGCTCAGTGTATGCCGAGTAGAGAGCTCAGTGTATACAGAGTAGAGAGCTCAGTGTATACAGAGTAGAGGGCTCAGTGTATACAGAGTAGAGCTGAGCTCAGTGTATACAGAGTAGAGCTGAGCTCAGTGTATACAGAGTAGAGTGCTCAGTGTATACAGAGTAGAGAGCTCAGTGCTCAGTGTATACAGAGTAGAGCTGAGCTCAGTGTATACAGAGTAGAGCAGAGCTCAGTGTATACAGAGTAGAGCTGAGCTCAGTGTATACAGAGTAGAGCAGAGCTCAGTGTATACAGAGTAGAGCTGAGCTCAGTGTATACGGTAACCCCTCTCACCCTGCTTACTACCTCTTTAACCCCCTTCCCTCTGGTAGAAGACTCCAAAGTCTCAGGTGTATGACATCTCGTTTTAGGAATAGCAGATATCCCGAGGTTGTCAGTCACCTGAACTCAAGTCCTAATGCACAGGCACTTTGTACCATAAGGGCTAGCACCAGCCGACAGGCACTTTAAGGCAATATGCACTTTAAATTGGAACACTGAGCTCTTTTAGGTACTGTAGCATTTTTTAAATTTGTGAAATACTTCTATTGTGTGGGGATTGCATCGCATGTATTCTTGTGTTTTTATATTGTATGTTTTTATACTGTATGTACTGTATGTTTGGCACCAAGCCAATTCCCAATCAACCATGTGTTGAAATGGCAATAAAGTTCTACAGGGTAGAGCTGAAAGCGTAGTGTATACCTAACGCTTAATTAGAAATGTCTGACCGTCTGACCGTGTCGGTGTTAACCTCCTCCCTCCACCAGGTGGAGCACTACAACCAGCACACGGACCAGTGGCACCCGGTGGCCGGCATGATGAACAAGCGCTGTCGTCACGGCGCCTCGGCCCTGGGCAGCCAGATGTACGTGGCGGGCGGTTACGACGGCTCGGGCTTCCTCAGCGGCGCCGAGACCTACAGCTCGCTCGCGGACCAGTGGAGCCACCTGGTGGCCATGAACACGCGTCGCAGCCGCGTCTCGCTGGTGGCCAACAGCGGCAGACTTTACGCCGTGGGTGGCTACGACGGACAGTCCAACCTGAGCTCCGTGGAGATGTACAACGCAGAGGCCGACCACTGGACGTTCATGGCGCCCATGGCGTGCCACGAGGGTGGAGTGGGGGTCGGGTGTATACCGCTCCATCCGGCGTAGCGTGTTTCATTCACCCAGTTTACCGTTTACCATCTGAAGGTTAGACGGGTTACAGAACATTACGAACAACGATGAGGGAATCTTTCCGGAGTGTTAATATTATGTTCAGCTCACCAGGTACGACAGTTGGGTTTGTGTTCCTCTGAACCCGGGGTACTGCAGACGTCAGGCCCGTTGGATCATGTGTGTAAGATATAGAGGTTGCCTTTGGGCGAGTCGTTGGTATTCTGCAATTAGGTGAGCAAATGTGTGTGGATTTACCTTTTTCTTTGGATCTTCAGGGTTGATTTCCTGTGTGTTTTCTTTCTATTCGTCAAAGAGCAAGAGGCCAACTCAACTCCCCTTTCACCATGGAAATTGGACTATTTATTTTTTAAATGAGGTAAACTGCATTTAAAGGGATAGAAAACTAAAATACAACTTCCAGTTTGTGGCTAATGAGATGGGATTATCCTATGAAGCATATTTTTTAAATCATAAGTCTTAACCAGTGACATCATCCACCTCTGGACCCTCTGTTATCCCTGAGTCTATTCATTACCTCCAGAATAAATGGGTATGTGTTGCCAGCCTAACAACTAGATTATGATGATGCCATTGGGCAGCGTTTCCCCCCAGTGTTCAAAGATATAGGGACTGTGCTTATCACCCGGTCGCCCACTAGGCAACACGTTCCTGGAGAACAGAGGGTTAATGATATCTGATGTTATGACACAGTGACAGCAGGGGGATGACGTGTGAACTTGAAGGACCATACAGTCTAATTTGGACTTCTCTCCGCTACTGGAGATGCCCCGTCTTTAACTAGTGTTTGTAGGCGTGTACAGTTTGTGTTTGTAGGCGTGTATAGTTTGTGTTTGTAGGCGTGTACAGTTTGTGTTTGTAGGCGTGTACAGTTTGTGTTTGTAGGCGTGTACAGTTTGTGTTTGTAGGCGTGTACAGTTTGTGTTTGTAGGCGTGTACAGTTTGTGTTTGTAGGTGTGTACAGTTTGTGTTTGTAGGCGTGTACACAGGGACCGAAACTAAAGCCCGCCGCCCGCCAGTGGCGCTTAGTTTTTACCTTTGGCGCTTGACACTTAGAGGGCTGCCCGCCGTGTGGCGTGTAGTTCATAACGAATTGATTGTGCGAGTACAGATTATAGCCTCTCTCGTCTTTTTTTTCTCCGCCGCGAGATCGTTAAAAAACTACAAGTCCCACATTGCACTCAAGTCAACGGTCCAATCACAGTAGAGTGACGTGACTGGTTTCATGAGAAAGAAAGCAAATGACCAATCGGAAGCTCTCATTTGGCTTGTTTACTTCCTGAAACGCCACCATTGCGATATGCGGGCAGTCTGCTCTAGTCTATATCGGACCTCCATGAGCTACCGTTACTGTTTAAACAATGACCCAGTCAACTATTCACTTTTAGTTTAATACATGACGAGGCATTGTCTAACGGTATCTAGCTGGCTAGCTACTGATAGCTGCTGATATCAACAAATGCTCCAGCAATAGTCGACTCGAGTGCATAATACCTCCGTTCCCTCGTTAGCTAGCTTAGCTAGCTCACGTTAGATCTTATCTGTCCCAGTAAACTAAATTGTCTTAACGTTATCTACCGGGCTAGCAGTAGCTACAGATAGCTCCTGATATCAATGTCTTATAACATTGATTGAATGCGTATTCTAGCTGAGGGCATGTTGAATGTGATTTGACAAAAGAACCGTAACGTTATAAATAGGGTCCAGCTGCATCGCCGGAGCATCCTTGCATGCTGAATGTAGGGTCTAGCTGAATATAGGGTCTAGCTGCAGGGCCGGAGAATCCTTGCTGGAGCTGGAGGCTACTCAAGTATACACACAGACAGTGGAGCTGTTTGCAGATAGCAAGCATTTTGACTTATTGCGTGGTGGCGATGTCTCGCAGATAATACAACTACAAGTATGATTATATAATATATATTTTATTTCAATTTTTATTTTATATAAAATATATATATATTTTTTTTTAATCAAAAAATGTTGGCAGGTAAGAAATATGCTTGGCGGGTAGACTCTTCCCATCTACCCGCCACTGGCCGGTGAGTCAAAAAGTTAATTTCGCTCCCTGCGTGTACAGTTGTGTTTGTAGGCGTGTACAGTTTGTAGGTGTGTACAGTTTGTGTTTGTAGGTGTGTACAGTTTGTGTCTGTAGGCGTGTACAGTTTGTAGGTGTGTACAGTTTGTGTTTGTAGGTGTGTACAGTTTGTGTTTGTAGGCGTGTACAGTTTGTGTTTGTAGGCGTGTACAGTTTGTGTTTGTAGGCGTGTACAGTTTGTTTCATCTGATCTCTGCTTAACTTACTAAATGCCATTGGTATTGAAAAGGGGTGGAAAATACTGCATATAAGAACATTTTTGAAAGGTGCTAGGAATAATTATGTAACTTTTTTGCTACACTCTACTAGAAGGCATTAGGCCTGTCCCCGACTATGGATTTGTATAGTCGACTTTGATTGGCCAAAACTTGCCGATAGTCGAGTGGTAGTCGATTACACTCCTGATTCTTTTTTTTAATCATTCCATTTGGGCTGTGGGGGGTGCTTAATGTCTGAAGGAGTCGACTGAAGGCTTCTTGTCCTCTGCGAAAGCATGCAATTGGTCCACTGATGGATTCATCTTGATATTTGTCTAGTCTAGTTTGTTCATTAGATGGGGGAAATCCTCTTTCAGTGCCTCTGTGCCCGTTTTCGTAGGCAGTTGGCCTCTCTGGTATGCGCGCCATTAGTGTTAGCCACGCTTCTAGGCCTCTTTGCTTTTGGAAAGAATGATAAATGAATGAATAATCTTTTTTTTCTAAGAGGTTGGCAGTCGACTACGGCTCCTTTCGATCGATTATTGGACTAGTGGAGGTCAGCCCTAGAAGCCATGCACATCGAGGTCAGGCCTAGAAGCCATGCACATCGAGGTCGGCCCTAGAAGCCATGCACATCGAGGTCAGCCCTAGAAGCCATGCACATCAGAGCTCTGTGTTCATTTGGGTGCACTTGTTGTTAACTCTCAGGTCTGAATGGCTTGTAGTGGAGTAATACAGTAACATTAGTGAAGATAAATAATACAGCGGTAAATGATCTTCAACATCGATGGCAGTGTGAGAGGTAGGCTGATATCTACCAAAACATACACTTTGTACTGTTTGCACACAAAATGTGTTAAAGACGGGGACAATATCTGGTAATAGGGAGGTGTAGGCCGCGCGGTCCACCCGTATAGGGATTTATCATTGGGAAAATGTATTATCGGCTATTGTAACAATTCTGCCTCATGAACATTGGCAAGCTTTCCATTTTTGCACAAAATGAGTTCCCTTTTTTTTTTAAAGATTTATTTTAGCATTTTTACAGCTTCATTTTTCATGGTCAGACATGACCGACAGAGGAGGAGAGGGTGAATGGGAGAAGAGGCGGGGAAGACATGCGACAAATTATCCCCCGGGAGCGGGAGTCGAACCCGGGACGGCCGCGTAGGTGTGTGAAGCACTATGGTATGTGCCACGAGGGCGCCCCACAAAATGAGTTCCCTTCTATCACTAACATTATAATTTTTTTTTGTTTTGTTTTTTTAATCCTCTCTTTCTCCGATTTGTCTCTGTTTTCTCCCCGTCTCAATTTAGTCGTTGTGCCAATTCCCCCGCTCCCCTACCTGTTTGTTGTGCGCATGTTCTCCAACTGGTCGGTACAAGGGAAACCTGAAGTCCTCCGCACGCTTCCTCCGACACGGGCGGCGACAGCCAGTGCCTCTTTTTTCACCTGGCAGCGAGGACTCTCATTGGTGAAGTGTAACGCGTGGGAGGTCACACTGCCTTCATCAAGTCCTGCTTCCGCTGTCCACAACGCCAGATCCCCACCCGTGACTTCCCTCCCCCTAACCCAGCCAAACGGGTTAGTATAGCGATCAGCCCAAGCCAGAGACAATGCTGACTACGGGAGTCGAGACCGCAGCCTCTTGCATTGGTGACAAGCCCAATCTCCGCTACGCTACCTGACCGCGTAACATTATTGTTTAAGCATTTTTGGTTGAAATAAAGTTATAAGGTTTTTAATTAGTTGTTAAAAATAAAAAACAACGCCTGTCGTTCAGTGCTGTCGCCTAATACAGCCAGGAGTCTACGCTGTGGTGACGTCAGTCAGCAGCGCCAGAGAGAAGTGTAGTTCCTCAGTGAACAGAAACATAAAGGTTGTTATTTTGCTACTTTTACGATTTAATTGCGAATTTTTTCATGTTGAGCTATAGATTTTGGATGAATACACACAGAAAGGTACACCATGCCAATGTTCATGCTTTATTTGTTTTAAACGAGACGATTTAGAAATGGGTCCATTGGAAATACATGGCGATTTCAAGGAGGGTGGATTGTGCGGGAAACACCAATGACTTAACCACTACACCTCCCTATGACTAGAAGTACAAATCAGACTGGTATGGTCCTTTTAAGCTATTGTATGTTGTGAGTGTTAATTATTATTTCTAAGGGTAATGTGCTCATAATGACAGTTGGCTTTTAGAGTATTTGGACAGCAACATATTTTCTGATGTTTTGATTACCGTATGTACTCATTATTACTTTGGATATGACATGATCCATTGACCGAGAGGATTTTCAACGATACTATTGAACTACAAAATCTTTCTGCACTTCCTTCCCCCATTCCAGGGTGCGATAACTGTATTTATTTTTAAGTATGTAGTCATAATAAGATGCGACAGGCTGCCTCCTCGTGTACCGGAGGGGACACGTGATGCAAGGCTTCTATCCTCACTACAGCCGACCAGTGGGAGGCATAGTCTAGCAACGTTCAAGACAGGGGAGAGAATTGGCTATACGAAATTGGGATGGGAGAAAAATAGAAAAAGTGGATAAAAAAAGTATGTAGTCATAATTAAGATGCAACACACAGTCTCTTGATATGGTGATGCAATGTAGCTGTGGTCTGCTTCTAAATTATGCTGGTTGGCTGTATGATCGCAGGTAATCGACAGTCGTTGACTCATTAGGGTTTTGTACTCCTAGGTTTTAATAAGGAATGGTAAAAAGGCTAAGAAGCCATTTTTAGATCAATTGAAGGACAAGAATCTGGTGATGAGTGTCTGGTGAAAAAAATGACTACTTTACAATAACAGTATTTTTCTTTTTCTTTTGGCAAGCAATCATGGAAGGGAATTGTGAATCTGAGCTACACTCACCAAAAACAGCCTGTTGAATTCAACGGAAGAACGTTTAGTTTTAGGGTCGTTTCTTTGGAAATAAAACTTGAAACATGTTTTCATGACATCAGGAAGTTCTATAGAAATGTTGAACATGTAGAAATATGGGACCATTAAAAGCGGTCTGTCTGCACTTCAGTGGGAGGCTTCAGAGTGTCGTGCTAATCGGCACTAACCCCTCACGCAGAACATTGACCTTTTGTGCTTGTATTTTATTTCTTTCTGAGAAAATTGGCACCAGCCTCCTGTTAGTATTTGTTAGCAATGCTAGTGTCAAGTCAAATGGGGTATCAGCCCGTTACTCACACCATTGCATGCAAGCCACTCCATTTAGTTGTTTAAACTGTAGTAATGGCACTGATAAGTAATATAATGGTTTAAAAAGGACTTGTATGAAATTTTTAGATGAATGGTTTGATACCCCATTGACTTGCACTACGCACAGAAAGGTACACCATGCAAATGTTCATGCTTTATTTGTTTTAAACGAGACGATTTAGAAATGGGGAAATACGTTGCAATTTTGCGAGGTGGACCGGCCGGAAACTGAGCAATGACGTAACCACCCTATTGTAGCTTTAGCAGTGAGCACTTCGCGGCATGTAATATGTGGTTTTCTGTTTTTCCGAAAAGTGAGAAGCATAGGATTGATAATGAATGGACCTGTAGAAAAGTGCAACACCCGAGTCGTGTCCCTGCACTGCCCCCTGGTGGAGAGAGCTCGTCATCAACTGACCAAAAAAAGTACCCTTCGCTTTTCATCCTCAAAACTGTACTGCTTTCGGAGGCTAAATGAACAGAGTGGGAGAAAGCCTGTGAACGAAGATAATGGGTGTAGATGGATTCAAAACATCTTTTTATAAAGTGTTGTTTTACATCTGCTTTTGGAGTTAACTTTGTTCTATTCTGTCATTTCACCTTATTCATACATTCCAGTCATCGACAAGTCTTCCAGATGTCATTTTTTATTTTATTTTTTTTAATCTCTTTATTACAGGAAAAAAAATTTCAGTTGTAAGTATTGTACATTTCCATCTTTTTCCCCCCTTCATTTCCCCTTCCCCCCCCATCCCCCCCACACCGAGGTTAATGACAAACGCATCTGCAAAACATTCAAACATATAGATTTTAGCATAGATGTGGCTGGAAAAGAAACACAATAATACTATCAATCAGACACATCTGCAGTATGCACAAATAGTTAGATAAAGAAAAACTAAAAACAAAAAAAAACCTAACACTGTGGAAGAAAGTCAACAATGATATCATTTCACACTTTTTTTCCCCATCCCTAATTATAGTGTTGTGATGGTTCTTGAATAGTTCAATCTTCTGCAGCTGTGTCCCCCATTCCTCCCTCCCTCCCCCAATTACCCACCCACCCCCCGGGCTCTCATTCACACCCATACATACCAGGAAGGGGGGGGGGGGGACAGTAAACAATAGGAATAAAATAATGATAAAAGATATGAAAGTGCAGTTAGAGGTGTAAAGCTCTAACCTTTCTAAGTCTCTTCATTGATAGTCATTGGTCAAGGTATCGATGTGTTGCAGAAATGGTTGCCAGGTTGCGTCTATATTTATCACAGCCGAAGAGTGCGTCGCGTTTCTCTGATTGGCCATGTGACCGCGGCAGCGCGAGAGAGCGGCAGTGCGGAAATAGGCTGCATCCTCCACGTCAAGAAAGACAGACAGGCATTCTCTGTGACAAACCCTAACCTTAACCAACTCCGAAAGAATGCCTAACCTTAACCCTCCCTAACCTTAACTTAACCCTAACCTTAACCAACTCCGAAATAATGCCTAACCTTAACTTAACCTTAACCAACTCCGAAAGAATGCCTAAACTTAACCAGCGGAAGAATGCACGTTTATAGCGAGAGATGATAAACGTAAAAAAGAAGAAAAAAAAATAGAAGTGATTCGAACTTGTGACCAACCGCACCGCAGGCTCCACAGCATGGCGGCGTACCAGTTGAGCTAAGCGTCGATGGAAAAACATCTGGGATTACGGCTACATAATGCCGCAAGCTCTGCCGCTCCGCTCTGCGGCTGCCGCGGGGCGTGTCGCAGCCAATCAGGGAAAACGCGGAAGCACTCCGCAGCACTCTTCGGCTCCAATTAAAGAATAGGCTGCCAGGTCTCATGGAATGTTTCAAGGGAGCCCTTTAGGGAGAATCTGATTCGTTCAAGCCTAATGCAATGTAGTATTTCATGTATTGTTGTGAGTGGGTGGGGAAGGGTGTATCCATTTAAAGAGAATAATTCTAGCGAGGAGGGTAGTGAACGCCACAACTCGTTTTGCAGCCCTAGATGATTGTAGGGGTATTCGGGATTCCGAAAAAGGCAGTGAGTGGATCTGGGTCTAACGTCACACCCAGGACCCTACTCAGTGTATCAAATATTGCAGTCCAAAACTCTGAGTTTGGGGCACGTCCAAAACATGTGCATATAATCGGCTGGAGATTGCTTACATCTATTACATGCATCCGTTCTATCCGGGTATATCTTTGCTAACCTCGCATTGGTGTAATGAACCCTATGCAGGATCCTACACTGCAGCAAACTGTGTCTTGCACATATAGAGGAGGTGTGTACAAGCAGGGGTGTAGCTCCAGATTCTGGGCCCCATGAAAGAATGTATTTGTAGGCCCCCAGTGAATGCGAGCGCGCGTAAGCGGAAATTCTTTTGGCCATTTTTTTATTGATGAAAACGCATAATATGGTTTTTACCTATACATTCGGATCAGCAGTTCAGCACCTGCACTGTTGGTGGGTGAGCCTAGTAAAGGATGTCGCATTGCGTTCATCTTCAATGAATGGACCAATGCAATAGTCTACCAAAGCCCCCCCTCTCTCTCTATATATCTCACACACACACACACACACACTTCAGAAACAAACATAGTATCAATGAGAGCATCAATAATACACCTGAGTGATGTCTAGTAAAAAAAAAAAAAAATTTGGGCCCCCCCTCAGTGCTGGGCCCTTGGAATCATCCTAAGCTCCCCCCCCCCCCAGCTACGCCCCTGTGTACAAGGTCTAATATATGATCCCATTGTTCATCTGTAATGGCAATTCCCAGATCTTCGTCCCATTTGGCTTTTAGGGAGTCTAAGCAAGTTGGGTTTATCCAAAATATTTTATCATATATAATTGAGACGAGCCCTTTTCGCCCAGTGCTGAGCGATAGGAGGGGGTCAGTCCTCGAGTCTGGAGGACTGCCAGGGAATTGTGGGAATTGGTTCTGAACAAAATGTCTGATCTGAAAAGGTGGGAGTTTGGAAGACCACATTTTTTTGATAATTCTGCAAACGAGGAGAACACACCTCCGGAGTAGAGGTCATTAATGGTTAGCAAACCTTTGTTTGCCCAGATTCTGAATACAGGATCGGAGCAGGACGGTAGGAATAGGTGATCGCGAGAGATTGGAGCTAGCCCAGACGGAGCGTGTAGGCCAAATTGTTAAAGGAAAACTCCAACATTTTGGGAAATTAGCTTATTTAACATCTTCCCTGGAATTAGACAAGAAGATGCATACCTTTTTTGTCTCTGTGCATGCATTAGGCTTAGGGAACAGTCGCTCCGTTAGCATAGCTTAGCTTCATCACTGGAAGTGAGTAGGGGCCGGAGCCTGGCGTTCCCACACAGTGTATAGTTTGATTGATTGATTGAAAAGTTTATTAACAGATTGCAGAATACACTCCAAATACAACTCCAAAACGTTCATGTAAACATGTTGTGACCTGTGTATTCACCACGTGGAGAAATAAAAAATAATTGAATTAGACAATTACGTTTATAAGCAAATATACTTGCCCAACCACTACTGTATGAGCGCAGCCAGTGATTTCAATGTGACGGCGTGTTTGTTTACATTCTCATTCATTCAAAAGATCCGAACCGATTGAAGTTTATAGATACCATGACTTGAAATCCTCTTACCTTGACGATTAAAAGCCTCCCCAATTTAGAAAACAGTAATCCAATGGCTGGTATTGATAATATACTACTAACGCTCGGAGCTAACCAGCTAACCAGTTATCAAGCAGATAACGAGAGCAATGACTTCCTTTCTGGGGGGTTTCAAAATAAAAGCGACGTCTATAGCAGCGGAAAACGTTTATTTTGTACATTATCTAACGTTAACACGAACCTAAACTAACGTTACAACTAACCTAAAGTTAGTTTAGGTTCGTGTTAACGTTAGATAATGTACAAAATAAACGTTTTCCGCTGCTATAGACGTCGCTCTTTTATTTTGAAACCCCCCAGAAAGGAAGTCATTGCTCTCGTTATCTGCTTGATAACTGGTTAGCTGGTTAGCTCCGAGCGTTAGTAGTATATTATCAATACCAGCCATTGGATTACTGTTTTCTAAATTGGGGAGGCTTTTACTCGTCAAGGTAAGAGGATTTCAAGTCATGGTATCTATAAACTTCAATCGGTTCGGATCTTTTGAATGAATGAGAATGTAAACAAACACGCCGTCACGTTGAAATCACTGGCTGCGCTCATACAGTAGTGGTTGGGCAAGTATATTTGCTTATAAACGTAATTGTCTAATTCAATTATTTTTTATTTCTCCACGTGGTGAATACACAGGTCACAACATGTTTACATGAACGTTTTGGAGTTGTATTTGGAGTGTATTCTGCAATCTGTTAATAAACTTTTCAATCAATCAATCAAACTATACACTGTGTGGGAACGCCAGGCTCCGGCCCCTACTCACTTCCAGTGATGAAGCTAAGCTATGCTAACGGAGCGACTGTTCCCTAAGCCTAATGCATGCACAGAGACAAAAAAGGTATGTATCTTCTTGTCTAACTCCAGGGAAGATGTTAAATAAGCTAATTTCCCAAAATGTTGGAGTTTTCCTTTAACCAAACTGATTCCAGATTTTCAAAGTATCCGTTACGATCTGGTTCCGAGCCACCTGTTTAATAGGGATTGAGATGGGCAGTTGGGATGTTGCCACAGACCAGAGTGAGTATTTTGAAGAGGAGATTTCCATCCGAGCCCATTGGGGCCGTTCTTCTTCCTCCCTTTTGGTCTTCCAGTAAAGGAGTTTGTTTATATTACATGCCCAGTAGTAATAGCGAAGATTAGGCAAAGCCAAACCCCCTTCTGATTTGGGAAGTTGCATGATTGTCCTCTTGTTACGTGCTCTTTTGTTACCCCACAGGAATGAACTTATAAGTTGATCAATCGAGGTGAAAAAGGCTTTATTAATAAATATTGGTATATGCTGAAAAGCATATAAAAATCAGGGTAAGACCACCATTTTTATCAGGTTAACCCTTCCCAGAAGTGAGAGGGGGAGAGAAGACCACCTCGTCAGATCTAACTTAAAGCGATCTAGCAGAGGACGGACATTTTTTGCGAAGATCTCCGTCTGTGATTTGGCCATGAAAATCCCTAGATATGTCAATCCTTCCACGGCCCTTTTAAAGGGGAAAAGCGACGGAGGAAGCCGTTCCCCAGATGCATTAACAGGTAAATATTCACTTTTCTGGAGATTAAGTTTGTACCCAGAGAGCTGCCTATGCTGTTCAAGAATATTTAGGATAACAGGGATGGACGATGACGGATTGGAGACATAGAGTAGAAGATCATCGGCATACAATGAGAGTTTATGAACCAGGCCGAACCTCTCAATCCCGTCAAATCTGTCCTCACTGCGAAGCCATATGGCTAACGGTTCCGCAGCGAGCGCGTAGAGCAAGGGAGAAAGCGGGCATCCTTGACGGGTGCCACGATAAAGCGAGAACTGGCCCGACTTGGTACCATTTACGTTAACCGAGGCCACCGGGGACGAGTATAGAAGTTTTATCCATGAAATAAAACCCGGGCCCAGACCGAATTTCTCAAGTGTATGGAACAGGTATCTCCATTCCACTCTGTCAAACGCTTTCTCAGCATCTAGGGAGAGTACCATTTCTGGTGCGCCAGTCGTGATTGTGAAAAGGATATTTAACAGCCTTCTGGTATTAAAGAAGGACTGCCTGTCCATGATGAAACCTGTCTGATCCGGGTCTATCAGGAACGGAACCACCTTCTGGAGACGGCACGACAGGACCTTAGCCAATATTTTACAATCCACATTAAGGAGGGAGATTGGTCTGTAACTGCTACAAAGGAGAGGGTCTTTACCTTTTTTGAGCAGCAGGGACAACGACGCCTCTGATAGCGTGGGTGGCATCTGGCCCTTTAGAAGGGAGTCGTTATATACTCTCAGTAGAAAAGGGGCAATCAACGTGGAGTACGTTTTATAAAATTCTGTAGTATAGCCATCTGGCCCGGGTGATTTACCACTTTGTAAAGATTTGATTGCCTCAGTCACTTCAGAGATGGTTATAGGCATGCCCAACTCTTCAGCTTCCGCTTTATTCGCTTGAGGGTACTTGAGAGACCTGAGGGGGTTTGGGCGATCCCAGTCCTGCTGGGAAGACTCCGACGTGTAAAGTTTAGAATAATAGTCAGAGAAAATTTCAGAAATTTCCGTAGGGTCTGTTGTAGTGACACCTAATTGGGACTTTATCCTGGGAATCAGTCTAGAGGCACTTGCCACTCGTGCTTGGTACGCAAGCAATTTTCCTGCCTTGTCCCCCTGCTCGAAAAAACGTTGCTTGGTGTGCAGGAGTAGTCTCTCGATCTTACTAGTTGAGAGCAAATCATATTGTGATTGAAGCTGGAGTTGTTTTTTATATAGAGCAGGGGTGGGTTTGGACGAATACTGGATGTCTAATTGTTTAATCTCATCTGATATACCCGTTAATTTGGATTGTTCCTGCTTCCCAAAATGAGAGGTAAAGGAGATAGCCTGTCCGCGGAGATATGCCTTAAAGGCCTCCCAGAGTATGTCGCTGCTAATTTCACGCGTGTCGTTTATCTCAAAGAAGATTTTTATTTGTGTATGAACGAAATCCTTAAATTCAGGTTCAGATAGTAAGTGGGAGTTGAATCTCCAAAATTTAGAGGGTGTTCTACCCTGGGGGAAGTTAATTTCAACGGATGTCGGGGCATGATCGGAAATGACTATACTATGGTACTTAGTAGAGATTACATTATGTAGTAGTTTTTCATCCAATAAAAAGAAATCTATCCTCGAATACGTGTGGTGGACATGGGAAAAGGAGAAAAGTTTATCGGTATACATTTTGTTCTCCAAGGGTCTATAAGGCCAAGCTGTTCCATGTGAAATTTTAAGATGTTAGCTGCTTTGGAGATGGTAGTACGTCTATCCGAAGATCTGTCAAGTTCTATGTTTTGGACCTGGTTAACACTTTGAGCGCCACGCCGGGTTTTCCTTTTTACCCGCTGAATGCCACCATCGGCGCCAATGTTAACGTTAATATCGCCTAATCTATGTTTTAAATTATGGCTATGTGTCTAATCTGCCCATCGCATTATCAAAGACTATTTTCCAGTCAGTGCTGTCAGGGCAGATTGTTTTTTTATCGCGTCGTTTCCGTTTCAGAGCATTTAGAAAAGCACCCGTTTTCAGATAAACAGCCCATTCTGGAGCATTCTATGAAAATCGTCTTTTACTGGAATATTCCACAACGTTGATATTCGTCGGCCTTTTTATGAATCGTTTTCAAATAAACGCTAGATGATCAATATTATACGTGCACGCAAGCACATTCGAGCCGCGCACGGATAATCGCCCCGTTGATTTCCTCTCTGACTTTTACAGTGAAACCGAAAGCGGACATTTCACAAAACAGCTTATAACTTCATCAAACTTACTCTGATTATCCTAACACTGATAACATAGAGTCCTTACCTGACATCAGATGGTATCCAACTGGTATATTCCAATTCCTGATCACCATTCGAAAAAATCGATAAGTGTATGGATCCAACGCGATACAGTAGAACTCCATGATCAGCGGGGCTCTGATGTTCCAGAATGAACTGTGGTAACCCCGGCTGGATCAGTGGACTGGAAAATGTGGAGTACCGGATTTTTTTCCCCATCCATTTTCATTGAGTCCATTCCAAAATCACTTATGTCATCTGGGAGACGACAGGGGGCGCTTTTTTCCACAATGATCGCCGGCGTTGTTCGGCTATACTCGGGTAGGCTCGGGTGATGCAATATGATTTCAGATTGCAAAAAAAAAAATAAAAAATCTGAGAAATCTCGTGAGTGGCTTTCAACCACCTATAAAAAAACACGAGATATCTCGTGAGTGGCACGGAAAGTGTTAAAGTCCCCTCCGATAATTATGTGATGATCATTAAGGTTGGGTATCGAGGAAAATAAGTTGGATACAAATTTATCATTGTCCCAATTTGGTGCATATATTGAGGCCAAAACCACAGGAATGTTCTGCAGCCTGCCCGACACTATAACATATCTTCCGTCAGGGTCAGCTAAAATGGTGGAAGGCTCGAAGGGTACATCCCTATGTATAATAATTGCAGCTCCCCTGGCTTTTGCAGAGAATTTAGAATGAAAAATGTGTCCCATCCATGCTCTCTTAATGCGGGGGATATCTGAGGTGCAGATGTGTCTCTTGTAAAAAACAAAGGTCACCCTTGAGATGTCGTAGGTGGTTAAGTATCTTGTTCGCCTTGATAGAGTTATTCATCCCTTTGACATTCCATGAGACGAAGCGGATGTTCCTGCCCGTCACTGCCATGTTCTGTTAAGTATATATATACCTGGGTTGAAAAGATGAAACATTGGAAGAAGGGAGAAAGGTAGGGGGGGGGGGGGGGGGGGTGTTGACGCACACACATGCACCCACACAACCATACACAAACATACTCACCCGGGGGTACATCCCTTGGTCCCTAAGGGAACAGTAACAGCCTTTGTACCTCTCAGGATACGCTCCTTCCGGTGGAGACTTCATCCTCACTCCTATTTTCCCTTCTCTCCCGTTCATTTCAAACAGTCTCCAATATAGTTATGGATACATTTTAAACTGTGTTTGAAGAACATTCAAACAGCCAAAAAAAAGAAAAGAAAAAAGGTTGAACAAATTCAAAAATTAAAATAACAATGAAGGATATTTGCAACACGACTCGGGGCTCATCCACTAGAGCATGGACGTAAAAGCGCTACTGATGACTTTCACTAAGGAGTGTGACCCATAAAAAGTTGAGAGTGAACGAGTATACTGAGGCGTTTCAGTGTGCTTAGGTTAACCTATACTTCAGTGGACTTAAGCAAAGCCCGCTTCCAACCTATAACAGCTCGAAGAGAATGTCTTTAGCCCCTGCTATCATGCCAACTAGGGATATAACAATTGCGAAACCTTGATAGAGTTGAAAAAGAGGCACACAACTTTTTTTCTTTAAAATAAAAAGATAAAAAAAAATGAAAGAATAAAATAATAATAATTAAGAGGTCTATGCAGTTACAGGGGTTACACGAATCAGGGACATCAATATGTACCTAAAATATGTATAGAAAGGTAGTGTGTTTAGCTACATTCGAGACCTGTATCTTCAGACAGTAAAAAGAAGCATGTACAACTTGGGTCGGTTCAGTCAGTACTCTGAGTACTTCCTGAAACATGCATACAAAACCCCCACTACCCAGTAAATACTATCCGGCTTGTTTGTATTGAGACCTTCAAACAGTAAGAGGAGCATGTGCAACTTGAATAGGCTCATCTTGCATAGAGAGTCATGTATAAA
The DNA here is from genome assembly GCF_963971535.1 of Notolepis coatsorum. Classification (NCBI taxonomy): domain Eukaryota; kingdom Metazoa; phylum Chordata; class Actinopteri; order Aulopiformes; family Paralepididae; genus Notolepis; species Notolepis coatsorum. The sequence continues at coordinate 124,447,446 of NC_140168.1, read as the reverse complement.
AATCCACACAAAAAAAAGAAATTATATATAAAAAGGCAATAACAAAAGTTACAAAATAGGAAGCAGAAGAAAACGGCATACTATTAGTCACAAGGTCATGGCTATAGCCACCTGAGTGACATGAGGTTCCCTTTAAAGGAGTCACTCTGATTGACATTAATAATATTACCCTTCTGAGGTATAGGTGGCCACTCTATTGTGACTGGGCAATGTAATCCAACCAAAGTCTATAAGTTCAGCCGCACATTTAATATGTCGTAATTATGTCTATTGCTATTGGTGTTGGTTTCATTTGGCCCCGAGGTGTCTGTTAGACCTAGGTATATGGTCTAATAAATTTAAGCCCAGTCTCTGTACATTTCTATCAGCGCATTGAGTACTACTGAAACATGTACATAGAACCTTCATTATCTAGTCAAACTGGCCCAATCTATTTATCTTGCAGCCTCTAAACAGAGGGAGCGTCTACAATTTGATGAGAAGCTCATTCAGCCACAGACTCATTCCCCCCCGACACTCAACTAACCGCCTCGGACAGTCCTTCATACCAGCGGCCATCAGGCTCCACAACAGTGGGCAGCGACTAGCAGCCTCCAGGCTCCACAACAGGGGGCAGCGACTGCTACCAGACATTGACCTGGGACTTATAGGAACCCAAGGAGGACAACTTACACTACCTTAGGCATACTGCACCTTATGTGGATACTGTGATACTGTGAATAATGTATATTTCAGTGGATACTGTGAATAATGTATACTCAGTAGATAGTAAATTATAACACTACCTTATGCATACTGCACCTTATGTGAACCTGTGAATAATGTGAATATTTTTTTTTCAGCTAGTTAGATGGTAAATTATATTGACCTAATTGTTTACACTGCCTGTGTTGTTTTTACTTATCTTAATTTGAATGAGAGAGAGACACATGTAAAAGAAGAGCTAATAAAGAATTAAAAAATAAATAAAAATAAGTGTAAATAGAATCAGCGTTGGCTATATGGGAAGCATAAAGTTCTGTTTCAAAAGCCAGTCCGATTAATGACAATAGCATCTCCCCATGAAGTGTAAGTGTCAGGTCTACTGTGACTGACCAGTTTAGCCCAACCAATGTCTATAGTTTCAGTCTCGCATTCTACATTCCTTGTCCATTGCTGCCGGCGCCAGGTTAGCTTACCCCTAGGTATTCGTTAGATAGCCGTCCACGCTAGGCTAGCTTAGCCTTGAGGTACTTTTCAGCATCGCCAACAGTCATCAAGCGTAATTTGTCCCCATTCTCCTCCGTAATCATCAGTTTGGCTGGATATTGAAGACTAGGCCTCAGCCCTCATTTGTAAAGTTGTGCCATCACCTCGCGGTACGGTGCTCACTGTTCCAACACAGCCGGGGTATAATCCTCATAGAAAGCAATTTGTTGACCGTTGTACAGCATCTCTGCCCTTCTCTTTCTGGCCTCCCGGATCACCCGTTCTTTGGTTTGGTAGTTGTGGAACCTGACTATAACGGGTCTAGGCCTTTCACCACGCTTCGGCTTAGCTGCCAGCGACCTATGTGCACGGTCCAACTCCGGAGGGAGGGTTTCTGCTCCCAAAACCTGGGATAAAAGAGTAGCGAAAAAGGGTGTTGGTCTTGGGCCCTCAATTTCCTCTGGTAGTCCAATGATTCGGAGATTGTTCCGACGCCCCCGGGCCTCTAAGTCCTCGACTTTAGCTTTTAGCCTAGCATGGCTAGCGCTCAGTTCGGCGCATGTAGCTTCCAGCAACACCATTCTCTCGCTTACAAGTTCCGCATTCTCCTCCAATGACTTGACCCTCTGTCCGTTGTCGGCCACGTCCGACTGAATCTTGTCAAGTTTATTTTCCAGAGTGGTAATGGATTTTCAAGCAGGGTAGCTAGCCAGGCCTTGCTAACAACTTCGTCAGTTTCCTCCTCTCTGTGAACATCGCCCCTTTTTGGCTTTGGAGTCTTGGACGTCATCTTTGTGAAGCCTTTTGGTTAGTTAGCTGTATCGCTAATAGAATATAAAAAGAACTGTGAACGTTTGGAGTGTTAAAATACGGAAATAAAAAGAAACATGAGGGAGAGAGGGAAAACACGTCTCACTCCATGCCCGCCATACCGGAAGTCACCCAGATGTCATTCTTAATCCAAATATATCTTTTAATGTGTCTGTGACAAAGGTTTGGATGGATTAGTCCAAAACGAAACGCAAAACTGTAGAGTTGCAATTATAATGGAGACGTATTTAACGGGTACGTTAAATCAAACGTAACGTCCGCGGAGTAGGTCATGTTGACAGTTTCCGTTTGATGAATGGCAGTTGAAACTTTCTACAACATTCTAAAGCCAACGCAGTGGTGATTTAACTAAAGCCAGTGCAGGGGTATATTCATGGTGATTTAACTAAAGCCAGCGCAGTGGTATATTCATGGGGATTTAACTAAAGCCAGAGCAGGGGTATATTCAAGGTGATTTAACTAAAGCCAGTGCAGTGGTATATTCATGGTGATTTAACTAAAGCCAGAGCAGTGGTGTATTCATGGTGATTTAACTAAAGCCAGTGCAGTGGTATATTCATGGTGATTTAACTAAAGCCAGCGCAGGGGTATATTCATGGTGATTTAACTAAAGCCAGCGCAGTGGTATATTCATGGTGATTTAACTAAAGCCAGCACAGTGGTATATTCATGGTGATTTAACTAAAGCCAGCACAGTGGTATATTCATGGTGATTTAACTAAAGCCAGAGCAGTGGAATGTTCATGGTGATTTAACTAAAGCCAGAGCAGTGGTATATTCATGGTGATTTAACTAAAGCCAGCGCAGTGGTATATTCATGGTGATTTAACTAAAGCCAGAGCAGTGGTATATTCATGGTGATTTAACTAAAGCCAGCGCAGGGGTATATTCATGGTGATTTAATTAAAGCCAGCGCAGTGGTATATTCATGGTGATTTACTAAAGCCAGCACAGTGGTATATTCATGGTGATTTAACTAAAGCCAGTGCAGTGGTATATTCATGGTGATTTAACTAAAGCCAGCGCAGGGGTATATTCATGGTGATTTAACTAAAGCCAGCGCAGTGGTATATTCATGCTGATTTAACTAAAGCCAGCGCAGTGGTATATTCATGGTGATTTAACTAAAGCCAGCACAGTGGTATATTCATGGTGATTTAACTAAAGCCAGAGCAGTGGAATATTCATGGTGATTTAATTAAAGCCAGCGCAGGGGTATATTCATGGTGATTTAACTAAAGCCAGAGCAGTGGTATATTCATGGTGATTTAACTAAAGCCAGCGCAGTGGTATATTCATGGTGATTTAACTAAAGCCAGCGCAGTGGTATATTCATGGTGATTTAACTAAAGCCAGCTCAGGGGTATATTCATGGTGATTTAATTAAAGCCAGCGCAGTGGTATATTCATGGGGATTTAACTAAAGCCAGTGCAGTGGTATATTCATGGTGATTTAACTAAAGCCAGCGCAGTGGTATATTCATGGGGATTTAACTAAAGCCAGCGCAGTGGTATATTCATGGTGATTTAACTAAAGCCAGCGCAGTGGTATATTCATGGTGATTTAACTAAAGCCAGCGCAGTGGTATATTCATGGTGATTTAACTAAAGCCAGCGCAGTGGTATATTCATGGTGATTTAACTAAAGACAGCGCAGTGGTATATTCATCGTGATTTAACTAAAGACAGCGCAGTGGTATATTCATGGTGATTTAACTAAAGCCAGCGCAGTGGTATATTCATGGTGATCTAACTGAGTGTATCTTGGATATACTCACGGCTTAGAACACTCAACCAATCACAATGCGTGGTCGTTCCTACCTGTTGTATAATAGAAAATATCCCAGATTGATTTCCCTCAGTTTCCTTATCCCCATTGATTTCATTCATAAATAAAGCACATGTTACAATAAGCAATAATAACGTTTTATTTTGTTTTTTTATTTAATGCCCTTTCACATGTCATAAAAGTATTTCATTGTTTGCTGGCAATGTAGAAAACAAAGTCAGTGACCATTTACAAGGGCAAGAAACGTATTTTCAATAATGGGCAACTTGATGTAAAGTCATGAGACATGATTTAAATAAGAGTTTAATAGTAAGTATGGTGGTAATTTCATCTTAAAAAGATTTTCAAACACTTTAATTGGTTCACCGTCATTTGCCATTTGGCTAGCAAATGTTCATGCTTTATTTGTTTTAAACGAGACGATTTAGAAATGGGGAAATATGTTGCAATTTTTCGAGGTGGACCGGCCGGAAACTGAGCAATGACGTAACCACCCTATTGTAGCTTTAGCAGTGAGCACTTCGCGTCATGTAATATGTGGTTTTCTGTTTTTCCGAAAAGTGAGAAGCATAGGATTGATAAGACTAAGAAATGACGTAAACTCCATGATCAAAACAGCAAAAAAATATGTCATCAATGACAAAACCGAGGAAAACGGAAACAAACCACGTGAACTTTGGAAATTACTCCATAACCAACTAGGCTGCAGTAAAAAAAAACTTAAAACTAGATTCTCAAACTTAAACAAAGACGGACAACACGCTCATCACAGACAAGCTGGATGTAGCCAATTACTTAAACAGTTTCTTCACAAACATAGCCACAACACTGGTAAACAAACTACCATCCCACTCAGGGCAGTATGGGGTAGAACACATAGTAGCATACTACAAGAACCTAGGGGTGTCCACAAAGACGACTTCAAACTGGAAATGGTAACAACAGATGAGGTACTCAAAAAACTGAGTGCCCTCCAACCTAACAAGGCCACTGGCCATGACAACATCCCCTCCAAGTTCCTCAGAGACTCAGCAGCCGCCATCACCACAGTCATCACACACATAATAAACCTCTCCATAAAACAGGGACACGTCCCCAAGGACTTCAAAATTGCGAGAGTAACACCCCTGCACAAAAAAGGCAGTAAATTAGACCCTGGCAACTACCGCCCTGTTTCTATCCTTACCTCCATCTCGAAAGTCATGGAAAAAATTGTATACGAACAGGTCGAAAAATACCTTGCGGTAAAAAATCTAATCTACGAATTCCAATCTGGCTTCAGAACATCCCACTCCACTGACACATGCCTTCTCTATTTAAACGACCACATCAAACAAGAGGTGGATGCGGGCAAATACTGCGGCATGGTCATGCTGGACCTACAAAAGGCCTTCGACACTGTCAATCACACCATTCTGATTGACAAGCTAAAAGCAATTGGTTTTGATAGTCTATCAGTGAGCTGGATGCAATCCTACCTGGAGGGGAGAGAGCAGATGGTGGAGGTAAACGGTACCCTATCCCCCCCCTCACAGTGAGCTGTGGTGTTCCACAAGGAAGCATACTAGGTCCGCTACTGTTCCTAATTTATGCAAATGACATGTCGTCAGCTTGTGACTGCAACTTGTTCCTGTTTGCGGACGACTCAGCCCTGCTGGTCTCTGACAAGAACAAGTTACAGGTTGAAAAAACCCTCAGCTCAGAACTAGGCAAAATCGGCATATGGCTCGCTGATAACAAACTATCATTACACATGGGCAAAACAGAGTCCATTCTCTTCGGTTCAAATAACAAACTCAGCAAGACTGACGGCTTCTCAGTTACAGTGGGTGACAATATTGTCACAAGGAAAGAAGATATTACCTACCTGGGTTCCATCCTAGAGGCAAATCTTTCCTGTGACAAAATGGCATCCAATGTAATAAAAAAAGTCAACCAACGAACACGATTCTTGTACCGGATCTCCTCACTGGTAAACAAGAATACCCTGAAGACTCTGGCAGGAGCACTCATTCAAGGGTACTACGACTATGCTTGCACCTCATGGTACCAAAGCACCTCAAAGGCGCTAAAAACAAAATTACAAACATCTCAAAACAAACTGGTCAGACTACTGCTTGACCTTACTCCTAGAACCCACCTCACCCCTGCCCACTTCGACAACCTAGGATGGCTTAGAGTAGACGACAGAGTACAGCAACTTGCAATGGGCCTGGTCTACAAGATACACTACACGACCAAGGTACCCATGTACATGTCAAAATACTTCCCAAAGGTCAGTGAATACCACAATCACAACACCAGAGGGAGCTCCACAAATCATGTTAAACCCAGATTCGGCTCAAACAAGGGACTAAACACGTTTCGCAATTATGCAACATCAATGTGGAACGCCCTACCCAAAGCTGTAAAGGAATGTGAATCACTACCCACTTTCAAAAAACACCTACGGGAGACTGCAATTCGAAACTGGCCCCTGTAAATGTCCTAACACAACCCCCCCCAATGTACAGTAAATTACCAAGTATGGTCTTGTCAATATTCCAATGTACAGTTTTGCTTGTTCAGTTGTACAGTGTCCCCCACCCACCCCTCCTACCCCCCCCCCCCCCCCCCCCCCACCCAACCACCTCCAATGTACAGCCCCCCACACCTACCCAACCTCCTCCAATGTACAGTTTCTACATCAAATGTATATACTCTCTTTTCTGGACTCTTTTCGTATCACAAACAGTACTGTATTTGCAAATCTGGTATGTCATAAATGTATAGATGTAGCAGTACTGTCTATCTGTATGTCATGTATGTCATATGTTATGATGAATTGAAAATGGGGGACCCTGATGTAAACAAAACGAAAGTCTTTCTCTGGTCTGCATCCCCTTAACAATTGTATGTATTGAGCTGTACTGTACTGTACCCATTCTGCAATCTGTTAATAAAGTTTTCAATCAATCAATCAATAATGAATGGACCTGTAGAAAAGTGAAACACCCGAGTCGTGTCCCCGCACTGCCCCCTGGTGGAGAGAGCTTGTCATCAACTGACTAAAAAAAGTACCCTTCGCTTTTCATCCTCAAAACTACTGCTTTCGGAGGCTAAATGAACAGAGTGGGAGAAAGCCTGTGAACGAAGATAATGGGTGTAGATGGATTCAAAACATCTTTTTATAAAGTGTTGTTTTACAGCTGCTTTTGGAGTTCACTTTGTTTTATTCTCTGTAATTTCACCTTATTCATACATTCCAGTGATCGACAAGTCTTCCAGATGTCATTCTTAATACAAATGTATCTTTTAATGTGTCTGTGACAAAGGTTTGGATGGATTAGTCCAAAACGAAACGCAAAACTGTAGAGTTGCAATTATAATGGAGACGTATTTAACGGGTACGTTAAATCAAACGTAACGTCCGCGGAGTAGGTCATGTTGACAGTTTCCGTTTGATGAATGGCAGTTGAAACTTTCTACAACATTCTAAAGCCAACGCAGTGGTGATTTAACTAAAGCCAGTGCAGTGGTATATTCATGGTGATTAAACTAAAGCCAGCGCAGTGGTATATTCATGGTGATTTAACTAAAGCCAGCGCAGTGGTATATTCATGGTGATTTAACTAAAGCCAGTGCAGTGGTATATTCATGGTGATTTAACTAAAGCCAGCGCAGTGGTATATTCATGGTGGTTTAACTAAAGCCAGCGCAGTGGTATATTCATGGGGATTTAACTAAAGCCAGAGCAGGGGTATATTCATGGTGATTTAACTAAAGCCAGTGCAGTGGTATATTCATGGTGATTTAACTAAAGCCAGAGCAGTGGTCTATTCATGGTGATTTAACTAAAGCCAGTGCAGTGGTATATTCATGGTGATTTAACTAAAGCCAGCGCAGGGGTATATTCATGGTGATTTAATTAAAGCCAGCACAGTGGTATATTCATGGTGATTTAACTAAAGCCAGCGCAGTGGTATATTCATGGTGATTTAACTAAAGCCAGCGCAGTGGTATATTCATGGTGATTTAACTAAAGACAGCGCAGTGGTATATTCATGGTGATTTAACTAAAGACAGCGCAGTGGTATATTCATGGTGATTTAACTAAAGCCAGCGCAGTGGTATATTCATGGTGATTTAACTAAAGCCAGCGCAGTGGTATATTCATGGTGATCTAACCGTGAGTGTATCTTGGATATACTCACGGCTTAGAACACTCGACCAATCACAATGCGTGGTCGGACCTACCTGTTGTATAATAGAAAATAACCCAGATTGATTTCCCTCAGTTTCCTTATCCCCATTGATTTCATTCATAAATAAAGCACATGTTGCAATAAGCAATAATAACGTTTTATTTTGTTTTTTTATTTGATGCCCTTTCACATGTCATAAAAGTATTTCATTGTTTGCTGGCAATGTAGAGAACAAAGTCGGTGACCGTTTACAAGGGCAAGAAACGTATTTTCAATAATGGGCAACTTGATGTAAAGTCATGAGACATGATTTAAATAAGAGTTTAATAGTAAGTATGGTGGTAATGTCATCTTAAAAAGATTTTCAAACACTTTAATCGGTTCACCGTCATTTGCCATTTGGCTAGCATTCTCACCAACGCTCGCATCACCACTCTTGGACTCTTGAAAACACTGACCCATACTTCCACTTTCATTGGAGCCAATTGAGCTTCCATTTCCCCTTATAGTAGTGTGGCACGAATACTGCTGTGCTTAAGGATTCAATTCCTACTGGGGCCGTCCATACAAAACGCACTCATTGTGCTGTAAGGCGATTTGGATAAACGCCTCCCCACAATGGCATAATGGTTTCTGTCTTCAGTTAAAGCGTTCTGTTTCTGCTTAAATCCACTCTACTTTTAGACAAAATGAGACGGAAGATGATCTGGTTTTCTGCAGGATCATGTTGTCGTTCTGCGTTGAATGTTCCAGATGAAATCAGCTTTGAGCTTCTCCTGAAGCAGCAGCATCATCATCATCATCATCAATACGCGCTGCTTCCTGAAGCAGAGCTGCTCTTGGCGTCGTTGGAAGCAGGTTTATGAAGTTCCCCCGGAGGCAGAGTGACCGCTGCACCTGTTGAGGCAGAACAATTGTTACAAATAATTTTTTAAAGGCTCCTAAAAGGTATTTTTGTCGTCTTTTCCCATCTTAGCCATGTGCATGACATGTTGTCTCAAAATCATCAAATAACATTAAAAACAATAGTTTCATGTTTATGCTTATTGTAAACTGTATAAAATAACACATCTTGGCTGTTGCCAGATCTGTACATCGAAATGTAAGCACTTTGGAGTACAGCCAAAACTGTTCATGTCATAACAACAAAAAAATCTTTTTTTCTTTAACTGGGATAGAAATAATGTCATGAAGATGGCACTTACATATATTGTCCTATAGGCTTAGCTTATAATGAAGTGACTGTTCCAAATAACAGAGCAATTTGAACTTTACAAAACCCTTATGGAGTTATTTGATTTGGAAGGCCTATAACACAGGCACAGGTTGACCGAAAGGCAGGGGTGTAAAAAGTACCCAGAAATTATACTTAAGTGAAAGTATGGGTACCGTCTCAAAATCTGACTCAAGTAAAAGTCAGAGTGGCATCTGGCTAAAAACACACTTGAGTAAAAGTCTGAAAGTTTCTGTTTTTAAGTAAAGGGCGGCCGCAGGATTAATAATGTTAACATTAGTTCGGCCAGAGAAACAAATGTACCAATTAAAATGGTTGGACCTGCGAGATTTGTACTTTGTAGGTCTGCATTTTAAATGTAAGGAGTAAAAAGTATGTTTTCTTTCTCTGAAATGTAATTGAGTAAAAGTACAAGTATACAAACCTAATAATACTAGAGTAAAGTACAAATCCCACAAAACAGTACTTAAGTATTGTAACGAAGTACTTTACACCCCTGCCGAAAGGCCTATAACACAGACAGAGGTTGACAGAGAACAAAACAAGCAGCTAGTATTAGGGATGTTGTCATAAACACCAAATAATGTTTTGTGGGTTCTTTATATTTTATTTTATATGCAGCGTCATTGGTGGAACTGTGTTGACTGAAAAGCTATTTTCAATTCCAGCCACTAGGAGGAACATGTGTCTAACAACAAATCCACTGGAGTTTGGAGTGCTGTCCTGGCCTCTGGCCTGCATGCAAATATGAATTGAACTTGTACTAGTGGGATACGTGGACCAGAGTTGTCGTACCGTGTCCAAAAGGTTGACTTGAAAAAAGAAATGTAAAAAGGTTAGGTGTTAGATGGTTCTAGCATGATGGTTAGGTGTTAGATGGTTCTAGCATGATGGTTAGGTGTTAGATGGTTCTAGCATGATGGTGTCGTGGAAATATATTATCATGTTCTTATAGATCTGTGTTGAGATATCATGTTATACAGCTTGACTCTCAGTATGACCAGCTTGACTGGTTAATGTGTGTATGTCTCTTTAAGAACACACTCTGACATCCCACCAGTCATAACAAAGTTTTTGTTGCTCCCAGTGACTGAGAACCATTTTTGTTTACCTTCATCATCATATCTGATATTATGTTATGACTGACAACTGTGTATTTAACATATGTCTGAAACAGCACTCTCGTCAGTCTATGGCCAGACGCTAGTGGGTTAACATATTGTCTCTGACTATAGACTGTCCTTTCAGACGTGGCCGCGGTGAAATAACCTTTCTTCTTATTGTTAAATAAACTTTCTTCTTATCATTAATAATGACTCAGAATGATTTGTAAACGGCTCATCGTTTAGTCCTTTAATATTTCCCATTACAGATTGCGACGAGTGAAATTATGGGATATTTTTTTTAACTAGTTTATTAGATTTTAAAGCGATGGGAGTCGAGGTGGCCGCGGAACGGACTCTGCAGACAGGGTGAATCTTGGGTTTCCAGGGAAGCGCTGCCCTGTCTCAAACTCCTCCGCGCACTGGGGGGGGGGGAGAGAACCAGCTGCGCCGTCCGTTTGGCTGTCACCTCCGGCTTGAACCTTGGGAATGCGTGGGGAACATTCGGTGAGCTGTTGGCATTCTGTTTAAAGCGGTTTTGTTTTGCATCTATAAAGTAGTTAGGTTACGATTAGATTAGGGCGTCTAGATTGACCAGATAGCGTATGACACAGAGTGGTGATCCTCTGAGAAAAAAACAAGGAGAAGGGGGACGCCTGTCTACGGCTGTCTTGTCAACTCTGACAGGTAAACCTATGGGGATGCGAGTGGGAGTTTGAAGTTATTTTTGGGGTTCTGGGTCTAGAGGGTGTCTAACATTAGAACATAGTTTTTCTTTTTGTGTGTAACCCTCTTGTTTCCTCTGATCACTTGGATTTAAAGGGTACGTTCTGGTAATTAGCGAGAATTACATTTGTATCCGATATTGTAGGTGTGTACAAAGTGTACTGTGAGCATGTTGGGAATTACGGGAGTTCATGCAATAAGTCCCACTATTTAGACACAAGGCGTGGGTTATCTTTTTAGGCACTGATTCTGTTTTTTTTTTGGTTTTTCTTTCACAAGGAGGCGGGAAGTGAGTCTGTGCGTGGGGAATACCAAGAGGGGAGACAGGTGCTGTGTTGTGTGATTAGTTTCTACCACCTATCTGGTCAAACTGCAGTTTTTCTGAAAAGAAATAGGATAGGGCGTTGTTAATATGCTGTTTCACAGAGGTTTTTTTCCCCGAGTGCTTAGAGGAAACACATTTTTTGGGGGCCACATATTTTATTTTTGTTTTGTTTTTGTCTGTTAAGAGAAAATAAGCGTGTTAAAGAATGGAGGATGTGAGGGCGGCTAGGTGGTGTAGTGGGCAAGGCACTCGCCACCAGTGTGGAGACGCTAGGATTCGCGTGTTCGAATCCAGCTCTCCACATTTTTTTTCAGTTTGGCTGGTCGTCCGCAGTAATACACATTGGCCGTATTACGGGGAGGGAAAACTGAAGGGTGGGGATCGAACGTTGTGAACAAGCGACTCCTACAAGTCGGTTGGTGCGCCTGCGCAGTAGAATCAGGAAGTGTCGGGGGCAGCGTGAGCCTCCCACGCGTTACTCCTCGACATTGAGAGATCGAGCTGCGCAGGTGAAAAGATGCGACTGCTGTTACCTCAAGTACCGGAGGGGACTCGTGCTATGTATGACTTAGTCCACATTGCAGCCGGCTTGTGGGAGGCAAGAAACAGCGTTCGTGACAGGGGAGGGTTGAATTGGATGATACGAAAATTGGGATGGGAGAAAATATGGAAAAATGGGAGAAAAAGTGGATCAAAAAAAAAGAATGGAGGATGTGGACAATTTAGAGGAGCAGGGAGCGGCCTGTGGGGGTGTGAGGGAAGAAGCTAACACTTTGTTCTCTTTCTCTTCTCCCACGGCGGTGTGCCCGGGGATTGACTCCGGGCTCGGTGCCTTTCCGTGTGCGTCACCGGCTGTCCCGCCACGTCAACGGCCTCGCCGACGACCATCAACTCCGGAGCGACCACCACCCGCAACGGTCTGGCCTGTGTCAACGGCCACACACGGGGCTGGATCAATAACAGCAGATGAATTGGCCAGGCAATTAGAGATGCTGAGGCTGCATGCTCAGGAGCTGACGGAGCGGTCACAATTGTCGCTGATAACAACGGTCGGACAATCACAGTTAGCCCTGGTGAGAACTGTCTCACAGCTTGGGCAGAGCATCCCGAGGGGCATCCCGAGAAAGAGGCAGCGCAAACCTGCTGGTGTTTGTTTTATATGCGGCCAGGACGGTCATTGGCATAAGGATTGTGCCTATAGGGAGGAATTTGAGAGGAAAAAGGCACAATGGCGAGCAGAGTTGCAAGGCGGGACGGAGCCCTCAGCGCATTGACTGGACGCACGGCGGGGAGGCATCGACCTGAGGACATGATGATGGCAGGCAGAGTATAGCGCACACACATGGTTACATACAGGCACGTTGTGACAGGGGATGAAATATTCTTGTTATTTTGGTTGAAATATTCTCGTTATTTTGGTTGAAATATTCTCATTATTTTGGTTGAAATATTCTCATTATTCTGGTTGGACGAATCTCATTAGATATTTCCATTGGGAAAAAGAAAACCCTATCAGATTTATTTAGAACAGGCTTGATCCATGCATGTTCCTAGTCGAGACGGCTATGTGGCATTATTTTTTTTATAAACGCAGGGGTTGTTATCACCTCTCCCCAATACAAAAGAGGACTGTTTTTTCTCATCATCACATTGTACCAGCCACCAAAATACTCATCAATATTTACATAAATTAACACTTATGTCTGTGATCAATACATAGAACTATCCTACATGTCTGTGATATTAGGGTCGAATGTGTTGTCTTTGTACAGCACAGATACAGTGCAGTGGGAATACATGTTAGCATGCAATGGTGAAGTGGAGTGGGTCAGAGTGAAAAGTAGTCAAAGAGGGACAACAGTGGAAAATAAAACAGGCATATGGTCAGAGATACGAGCACGTATCACATAGAGAGACGACACTAGGTCTAAAAGGACCCACTGGAATTATGTGCGCTATCATACAATAAATAAATCGATTAATTGCCGGATGATTAAAATGAATGCAATGATTTTGAGCTCGCCTATAGCAACGCCAGCCACATATAGCTTAACTACATTTCTCAATAGTGTTGTTCCTTTTAACCAAGTAGCGTTATGGGTAGTGTAACGTTTGTTGTTTTTTAGACCCAAGTGGTTACTCGCTACTGCCGGAGAAACTGGACTGCTCAATGAAGATTAAAGATCTAATGTTTGGTGGTGCTCGTTCAGTGCTGACAACATTAGCTAAATAGCTAACAAAATGAATACAACGTATAGCGGAGCTACGACGCAGAATAACGTTAATACAATTACATGCATCATTGTTTACAATAAACGGGTGGGGCTGGTCAAGGGACTGGACACGGGGACGAGTTAAACATGAATCAATTTATTATAACGGGTAGTTTCGAGTCGTGCCTACGCACCGCAGGGCTACTGTTCTAGTATATACGGGTTTGACGCTTCCTCCTCATCGTTGATTGCCTGTAGTAGCTGCATCTAACGTTAGTAGCTAACGTTAAAACTAACCTAAAGTTAGTTGTTCACCAACAATCTCAACATTTGTTTTATCATTAGCTCAAAAACACAGAACCGGGCGAGACAAGAGACAAGTGGTCCGCGCATAGGTTTTGCTAGGATAATCACACAACAATACTTCCGGTCCGGTCAGTGGGCTTCAAAATAAAAGTCTAGAACACCGGAAAAGACGGAGCGGTGGGTTTTCAAAATAAAGGTCTAAAACACAGCGTTTTCCTCCGCGAGTACTCGAGTACATATCATGTGATCGGTCGATCTGGATTATTTTTGCCCATCCCTAGTTTATCCTGTGCTGAAGTCTCCAGTTTGTTTCCTCACACTTTATTAACATTTTGTACATTGTACTGCGGCGCAAGGTACATTAATAATACATGTTCATGTTAAAAGGATGACACAAAAAGCCAGACAGAGGGCTTGTGTCCAGTTTCAGTTTGTTTTATAGTAAACAATCAAATTAACAAGGTAGCTGGCCAAAAACACACTTATGAGTAAGAGTAAAAAAAAATCCTACTTTTGAGAGTACTTAAGTACTGAAAAGTAAAAGTACATTTTTTTTTTAAAGGGATAGACCAGGGGTCTCAAACTCATTCAATCATGGGCCAAGGATTCATTTTTGCAGCAAGTCATATTGTTTATTGTTGTTGTTTATTGTTTAAAAGCTCTATTAAGGTGCTCCCATAGTCCAGCAGACTGTACACAGAGCAGACTCCGCGGACGTCCGCGCGGACTCTTTGAGCCTTCATAGTCGAGCGGACCTCCGTGGACCAATTTCCTAGATGTCACGCGCCAGTTTACACAATTGTCCCCACGCTGTTCAACTTCTGTCATGTCGTCGTCATCCGATGTCAAAATAAAGAGTATGTTATCTCCGTTTCCAATATTTCGATAATAAAACGGGCAGTTTTACGCACTTGAATAACAGGTATATAGGCAGCGAGATGCAATGTACCGTATAGGCTTGAGGTGGACAGCGCGCGTGGTGCTGAAAAGACACGCATTGCATGAAATAAAAGCACCAGTTTTATTTCAAAATATTGGAAACGGAGATAACATTCTATGTTATCTCCGTTTCCAATATTTCGAAATAAAACTGGCAATTTTACACACTTCATTTAGAAAAGCCATTCAAACATCTCTCTTGGCACGGAGCGAGTGTTCAGAGTAAAATGCAGATCGGCGTCACATTAAATGCAGTTCGATGTCTTTGTGTGACACCAAGTCAGCGGCGCGGATGTCCGCGCGTCAGAAAATAGGAGCTTCCCACCTGTGGGTCTGCTGTCCGCTGAGATCAAAGCTCAAGAGTCCGCGCGGACGTCCGCGGAGTCTGCTCTGTGTACAGTCTGCTGGACTATGGGAGCGCCTTTACTCTCCTCTGTCACTGACAGATGCACAGTGGTTATAGTAGGACTACAGGGAAACATAAATAAAATAAAATAAAATAGAGGAATAAGATGTATGTATTACTGTTGTAAATTAGACATTAACACATCAAGAGAAAACGGGGTTTATTCAATGTATGTGATGTATAGATTGGGGGGAGATGACCACAGCTAAAACGGTGCCGGGTCAGAGAGAGCGAAATGTGCATGGCTTGGTTTAGAAGACGGTGATAGAACGGTGGTTAAGGATAGCACACTGCCGGCGAGGGTGTTTGTTTTGAATTCCGATTGAAGACACAACAGAGATAGCACAGGGCGCGATGGAGGTTTTGACAGTGAATGAAACGTTTTGAAAATGTGTGTAAAGGTTAAACGCGTTTGTCATGACAGCGCGTCGCATGACAACCAGGAGGGGGCCTATTTTTGGGTATAATTAATTGAGAAACCAAATAATGATTTATGATTCTGGGGTTATTAGAATCATAGGGGGGGGAATCAGAGAGTTTTTCAATGTATATTTGGTTTATAAACTAATATATAGAGACGCTTCACTATGGCAGCATGAAAATCATCCTTACAGCCAGCAGCCACACGGCGTGTTGCTTTTTAACAGCGCAGCAGTGCAAGAATGTGACAATTTGACCATGTGACCGCGGCAACGCGGGAGAGCGGCAGTGCGGAAATAGGCTGTCTCTAAGACAAACTCTAACCTTAACCAGCTCCTTAACAGCGCCTAAACTTAACCGTTCTAACCTTAACCAACTCCGAAACAATGCCTAACCTTAACCTTAACCATGCCTAACCTTAACCATAGAAAGAATATTGCCATTCTCTAAGACAAACTCTAACCTTAACCAGCTCCTTAACAGCACCTAAACTTAACCGTTCTAACCTTAACCAACTCCGAAACAATGCCTAACCTTAACCTTAACCTTAACCATGCCTAACCTTAACCGGCGAAAGAATACACGTTAAAAAAAAAATCACGTTAAAAAAAAAAATTGATGGGATTCGAACTCGTCAACAACGGACCGCAGGACCGCAGGACCGCTGCTCTGCCAGGTGAGCTGAAGCGCCGAATGAAAATCTCTCTCTCTAAACTAGGGCGGTTACATAATTCCGCAAGCTCTGCCGCTCCGCTCGCTCTGCCGCTCCGCCGCTCCGCTCTGCGGTTGCCGCGCCTGCCGCGGGGCATGGCGCAGCCAATCAGGGAAAACGCGGAAGCAAAAGCAGCACTGCTGCGCTTGTTGTGAAGGATCAGATTAAACCGAATATATATATTTATTTATATATATATATTTAAATAGTGTTTGTATATCGTTTGATATCCCCTGTATATTCCTTGTACAATATGCACTGAATATCCCTTTAGTCTACTAAACAGCCCATAATAGTTTCATTCTACCATTGGACGAGAACCTGGCGCCAGGTTTCCATACCCCTAGGTTCAAGTTCAATCGTGCCGCCCAACATGTCGTGGCAAGCCCCGGTTCCGCGTAGGAATACGTCTGGCGAAATACGAATGGTACTATTTGTTCATAGCGCATATATATATGGCGCAAGTAAAGTAGAACTTTCTTTTAGTCCAGTTCTTTACCCTCCAACAGAGTGACAGACGCGAAGCCTCACCCACGACGCACGTGTGGTGTAGTAAGGCCTACTTGGCCTCAGAATAGGCATTGAGATATCGTGTGGATTAATAGTTGAATAGTCATAGTTTGGCACTATACCGTCGAGTTGGACGTATTCTATTAAGCTAATAATAGTCTATTTATGTATGGTGCATCGTTCGGTTAGAGTTCTAAAGTTATCAGTACCCCCATCGTTCCTGACGTTATCTGGACGCTTAACCAGGCTGGGCAGACCCCTAGTGGTGCTTGCATCCGAGGAGCTCCGGGCCAGGGCGACTGGACCTGTATATTGGATTACTCTACCCGGACGACGGCGAGCCTTCCACGGCTTGGATTATGCTTTGGGTGCTTTGATTATTCCATGGATAACGGCCAACACTGCGGAGTGTTGGAACTACCCCCCGGAGAGGACTCCAGGTGAGACGGCGCTCTACACCAGTGAGGTCGCCTCACGTCTCTCCGTTGTGGACCGGCAGCTACCGTCCACCAGAGGGTCCAGCTGTATTCGTCTGCGGACCGAGGTTCTGTGGGCACCGTGTTCAAGACTTTGAATTCTCCCAAGAAATCGTCGGCCAGATGGGATACCGCCAGCGGCTTCTCTAACCCCCCCCTCCTACTGTCTTACAACCAGCGGGACCCCCCCCCCCCCTTAGTGTATCCAGCTATAATCATTTAAGTACCATCGCTATAGTTCCTAAATATCCAGGTTGTATACTTACTCCCTGCGTAACCAGAGATTGGACATTCAATGTTGATTTACCTACGAATACTCATTTGCCATACAAGTGCATATTTCAAATCATAAGTGTAAACAAGTGAACGTTGTATATACCTTTTGCTATATTAAATATTCGATTTGTACATTTGTGTGGACTTCGTTTCATCAGGTGGGAAAGTGTTCATCATACTTATATCATGTACTGGATGGCCAGAAGTTAAAGTACAAGAGGTAGTGGTATTAAATACCATATCTAACAATACAGTCAGGGAATTGTACCCCTCAGTTACAATTGGTCCTTCGAGCCGGAGGGTAACTAGTGTAATATTAATATAGTGTTATTAATATTGAAATGGCCTATGATGAACACTCCACGAAACGGTCCTCCTAACCTAGAACGCCCGCGGCGCAGACGACAGCCACCTCAGTACTTAGAGGATTACACTGTCAGTCAACTACCTAGCCTTCGACAAACGGTAAACGCTGTAAAAGTAGAAAGTAAAATTATGTCTGACCTTAACGACCAGGTTTCCCCGACCACAGAGGCCCTAGTAGGTCCTAATGTAACTGACCAAGCTCACGGTGGGGACCAGGAGGGAGCTGACATGCCTTTACCCCCCGCCACTACCAAAGAAGTAGTCCCCGACCACCCCCGGGAGGAAGACAACCCTACAGAGAGAGAACTCTGCATGGAAGAAGAGGAGGAGAGCGCCGAGGAAATAGAGCTCCAGGACTCCCCAACGAGTACCCCCAGGAGCGGCTCACGCAGGAGCGGCTCACCTCCACAACCGCCTTCCCCCAGCGAAGCGGAGAGGATGCTACAACAGGCGTTCCTCGTCAGCCTGACAGCCTCTACCGAACGCGATCGACTTCAGGGTGAACGCGACCGTCTCCAAGCACAGGCGCTCAGCGAGCGCGAACAACTCCAGGCGCAGCAACGGAGCGAAGATGAGCGCACACGCCTGGAGATGAGACGCCTTCAGACGGAAGAGAATATGGCAAGAGACCGGGCCGACGCCCAGCGCGCCGCTGCCGGTGCCCAAAGAGAAGCAGATCTCACCAAGCGCGAAGTCGAGCGCGACAAGTTACAAGCGCAGCTAATGGAGCAGCTGATCCGCAAGGCAACACCCTCTCCCTCCGCCAGGGGTTCAAGGAACTCGTCGAGACAACAGTCAAGGGCAGCGTCTCCTCAACGAGCAAGCGACCCTGAACTTGACCAACAGACCGAGCCTATACCCCCCGCAGACCCCCTTCCCAGACCGGTCCAAGCGAGACCCAGCTACAAGGAAGGAGCGGCATACACTGCGGAGAAGCTAAATAAACGATTACAGGATCTGGAAGATCTGATAGAGGAAGAAGAGGGAGAGGAGGAAAACCAAGCCCGACGACAGCACAGTACTCCACCGGACCAGGAGGTCCAGTACAGCCCAGGCTATACCCCCGCGGCGCTGCGCTACAGACCCCCGACTCTATTCACGGGTGAGCACGACGCACGACCAGCCCCGAGGAATAGCACCTGGACCAGCGGGCCATGGTACCCTGTCAGTACCAGCCCACAGCGAGGCGCAAGAGGGGACTCGCCCAGGAGGTCTCTCCCCCAACGCTCGCCGATGTATCAGCCATCCACGGCGTCATACATTGCCACGCCGTCATTTCCAGACTTCGCCTATGAGAGTCGAGCACAGTACACGGAGCTCCGGATGTGCTTAGAGACAATGATGGTGGATGTCGCTGATGAACGCCACAAGTATGCAATATTACTGAAGCACCTGAAAGTACCGCGAGCGCACAATATAGCGCTAGCCTATGCCACCTCTTCGACACCATACACAGCGGCCCTAGCGGCGCTGGACCAGAGATATGGACGTATATGGGATTACGTAATCCAAGAGATAAGGCATATTGATCGCCTACCCCCAGCCACAGACAATCGCTCATTAGACGACCTGTCAATCAAAGTGCAGTCCCTGGTAGGGATGCTGGGAGCGCAACGGGAAAAGGGCATGCATGAGCTATACGCCAACTCTAACGTCGAGAGGATTTTGGAGAAGCTGCCACCCGCAAGACAGGAGCGCTTTAGGCAGCAGAGAGACTACCGGGATCCCAACGGCCCCGAACCATCCCTCCTTGATCTAGCCGACTTCCTGGCGAGAGAAGTCAGCAGCTTACGACTGGATACATTCGGGCGGAGCACGCCAAGCTCCAGAGAGGGACCCAGGAGAATAAATGATGGAAGAAGATCGGTGACTGTCATGCACCAATCAGAGTCAGTACCGAGCAGTAAGAGTCACAGCACCCCCTCGAGAAAAGAGAAGTGGAAGATAGCGTGTCCCTACTGTGAGAAAGAACACTGGCTGTCACAATGTGACCTATTCACAAAGATGAATGCAGAAGAAGTGAGTCAATGGATAAAGTCCAACAGGCGCTGTTACCGATGTGCGCGGCCACACATGGCAGCCGAATGCCGCCTAAAGAAAAGGTGCAGTCGGTGCGACGGAGCCCATCTAGATATACTACACGAAAGTAACAGAAGACGGCCTCCACCTGCACCATCGAGCGGCACCAAGGCAAGTGTCATGTACATTGACCCCGCCAGCAGCAGCGGCGCCCAAGTGCTCTTAAAGGTAGTCCGTGTGACATTGAGCTACCAAGATAAAGTCATGGACACTTACGCCGTCCTTGATGACGGGTCAGAGAAGACCCTTCTGCTCGCGTCCGCTGCGGCCCAGCTGGGACTGCGGGGGAGCAAGAACGAAATGACGATTCGGACAATAAGAAGAGATTTAAAGACGATAAAGGGCGAGAATGTCTCCTTCACTATCGCAGCAAATGGGCAGCCAGAGCGACGGTATAAGATTACAAATGCTTTCACCAGCCAAGAAATAGGACTATCGCAGTACACCTACCCTGTCGCCAAGTTGATGGATAAATATGTGCACCTGCGCCAATTACCTATCCCGCTCATAGACGGCGCTACCCCGACCCTGCTGATAGGCTCCGACCATGCAGAACTCATAGTCCCGATTGACCGGGTCCATACAGGACCCCGAGGCTGTCCTGCAGCAGTCGAGACCCGCCTAGGGTGGACCCTACAAGGCCCCCTCGCTAAATCTCTCAACCGAACAGCAGCACTAGCTGCCTCCACTCCAGAACGACAGAAGAAGACACCACTCTCCTGCAGCATGTCGAGAGGCTATGGACACTAGAGACAATGCCCTTTAAGAACGAAAAGAAAGATATTCGTTCTAAAGAAGACATTTACGCCATCAACCTACTCGAGCAGGGGACAAAGAGAGTCACAGTCGGCGGAGTGATGAGATACGCAACTCCACTCCTGAGGCGAGAGGGAATGCCCACCTTTCACGCAAAGAAAGACGCCACGGAGTGCTATCTATTGAACACGGAGCGGCGCCTAGCCAAAGACCCCGCTCAAGAGCGTGTGTACCGCGCTGAGATTGAGAAGCTAATCACAGCGGGACACGTAACAAAGATTGACATTAAAGAGGCCGATCAGACGACCGAATCATGGTACGTGCCGCATCACAAGGTCCATCACAACGGCAAGGATCGCATTGTGTTTAACTGCAGCTACCAGATCGGATCCCAAAATCTGAATAAAGAGCTCTTGCCCGGCCCCACACTCGGCCCCTCCCTACTAGGCGTGCTACTGCGCTTCCGCCAGGAATAAGGTGGCTATCAGCGGGGATATCAAAGGGATGTTCTTACAGGTGAGACTAGTAGAGGAGGACAAGCCCCTGCTGCGGTTCCTATGGAGAGAGAGGATCGGAGATGAGAACCCAGCCATCTACCAGTGGGAAGTACTCCCCCTCGGAACCACATGCAGCCCGTGCTGTGCTACATTTGCACTACAGAAACACGTCGCAGAGGACCCAACAGCAGATGAAGAGGTCCAACACAGTGTGAAGAACAGTTTCTACGTGGACAACTGTTTACAAAGCGTTTCGACTCAAGAAGAAGCCGAGGCTCTCCTAATCAAGCTACGCGCCTCCCTGATCAAAGGCGGCTTTGATCTCAGGCAGTGGGCCAGCAGTGACCCGCACGTATTGCGCAGCCTCTCCCCCGCGGACAAGGCTGCCAGCAGCGAGACCTGGATGGCGACCATCCCAGGAGAAGCCCAAGAAATGACACTAGGACTAGTCTGGCGCTTCAAAACAGACTCGCTCCACTATAGACACAAACCCTTGGCTCCAGAGCAGGGAAGGTCGACGGCGATACCGACCACCAGACGGAGTGTGTACAGAACACTCGCCAGACAATATGACCCGTTGGGATGTATTATACCTTACACCACCAGGGCAAAGATGATTGTACGAGCACTATGGGACAAGGACCAGGGCTGGGACGACCCAATACCCGCACACCTTGCCTCAACATGGAGAGAGTGGGAGACGGAACTCCGCTCACTCCCAGGCGTCAATATACGCCGCAGCTACTTCCCATCCACAGTGAGGCCAGAGACATGCGAGATTGATCTACACGTCTTCAGCGACGCCTCCGAAGTAGCCTATGGATCGGTGGCCTACTTGCGTGCCCAAGAGAAGGGAGGAAAGATACACACTGCTTTCATCCTGGCCCGCTCAAGAATAGCCCCACGTAAGCAACAATCTATCCCACGTCTAGAGCTCTGCGCAGCCCTAGCAGGAGCGCATCTAGCCACGTTAATCCAACGTGAACTCACCATTCCGGTGCACAGAACCATAGATGACTGCACTACCCTAGAGAGTGCGCAACAAAGAACATTCCTGCGGCACCACCCAGAGATTCAGTCCACCACTGACATGTCAGCAGCTGACTACGAAGAAGCAGAACTTCTTCTACTACAACGAGCCCAGAGAGACTCGTTCCCCGATGAGCTAGACTGTCTACAGGGAGGAAACCCCGTCCCATCAGACAGCAGACTGCTCCACCTGGCACCAGAGAGTGACGCCCATAATCTCATCAGAGTGGGTGGTCGCCTGCGGAGAGCCCCCGATCTACCGGATGATATTAAGTACCCGATCGTCTTGAACAGCCGACACAAGGTCACAGAGCTGATCATAAAGAAATACGACGAGGATGTACACCACGCAGGAGCAGAGAGAGTCTTCGCGGAGATCAGACGTCGTTATTGGATACTGCAAGGGAGAGAAGCAGTGCGGCGCTTCCAGCGAACCTGTCTAGACTGCCGTAAGTGGCGCGCGCAGCCCAGCATACCACGGATGGCTGACTTACCCCCCTGTCGCCTCCGACTCGGCGACAAGCCATTCCACTCCACAGGCATGGACTGCTTTGGCCCGTTGTATATAAAGAGAGGAAGAGGAACCGAGAAGCGGTGGGGTATTGTATTCAAATGCATGACCACCAGAGCGATACATATCGAGCTCCTTCCGACCATGAGCACAGACTCATTCCTTATGGCCTTCCGAAGATTCACATCACGGAAAGGAAAACCGTCTACATTGTTGTCTGATCACGGGACAAACTTCAAAGGCGGAGAAAGAGAGCTGAGAGAGAGCTTCCAAGCTATGGGCCCAGAACTTAAGACCCACCTCGCTCCATCCCAGATTGACTTCCAGTTTAATCCCCCGAACGCACCCCACTTCGGTGGAACCTGGGAACGAGAAGTACGTTCTATAAAGACAGCCCTGTACGCCGTGCTTGGGGCCCAGACTGTGGCGGAGGAAGTCCTAATGACAGTCCTCACGGAGATCGAGGGAGTATTGAACTCAAAGCCCCTCGGTTACGTCTCCAGTGATGTAGCAGATGTCGACCCAGTCACCCCCAACACACTCCTAATGGCGCGGCTGGACCCCGCGCTACCCCAGACAATGTACAGGCCTGAAGAAGCGAACGGCCGAAGAATGTGGAGGTACAGTCAAGTACTAGCCGACAAGTTTTGGAGCAGCTTCCTACTCCACTACCTACCGTCTCTACAGACCCGCCAGAAGTGGGTAAAAGAGAGAGACAATTTGACAGAAGGAACAGTCGTCATGATTATCGACCAGTCACTACCCAGAGCTATGTGGCCGGCTGGCCGCGTAAGCAAAGTGATCACCGGTGCCGATGGCAAGGTCCGAGCAGCTGAAGTACTCGTCCAAGGGCGCACCTACACACGACCCGTGGCGAGGCTCATAGAACTGCCCCGACTCCCAGATACTATCGATGATGACCATGACCCCATGACTTTGTGAGTTGACTGACCCTTACAGCGGACCTTGAGTGGTAGACAGTGCGGTTAATCTGTCTCTGCTTAGCTAATTAGGTGGGACTAATTAGGGGGCGGCTGTTGTGAAGGATCAGATTAAACCGAATATATATATTTATTTATATATATATATTTAAATAGTGTTTGTATATCGTTTGATATCCCCTGTATATTCCTTGTACAATATGCACTGAATATCCCTTTAGTCTACTAAACAGCCCATAATAGTTTAATTCTACCATTGGACGAGAACCTGGCGCCAGGTTGCCATACCCCTAGGTTCAAGTTCAATCGTGCCGCCCAACATGTCGTGGCAAGCCCCGGTTCCGCGTAGGAATACGTCTGGCGAAATACGAATGGTACTATTTGTTCATAGCGCATATATATATGGCGCAAGTAAAGTAGAACTTTCTTTTAGTCCAGTTCTTTACCCTCCAACAGAGTGACAGACGCGAAGCCTCACCCACGACGCACGTGTGGTGTAGTAAGGCCTACTTGGCCTCAGAATAGGCATTGAGATATCGTATGGATTAATAGTTGAATAGTCATAGTTTGGCACTATACCGTCGAGTTGGACGTATTCTATTAAGCTAATAATAGTCTATTTATGTATGGTGCATCGTTCGGTTAGAGTTCTAAAGTTATCAGTACCCCCATCGTTCCTGACGTTATCTGGACGCTTAACCAGGCTGGGCAGACCCCTAGTGGTGCTTGCATCCGAGGAGCTCCGGGCCAGGGCGACTGGACCTGTATATTGGATTACTCTACCCGGACGACGGCGAGCCTTCCACGGCTTGGATTATGCTTTGGGTGCTTTGATTATTCCATGGATAACGGCCAACACTGCGGAGTGTTGGAACTACCCCCCGGAGAGGACTCCAGGTGAGACGGCGCTCTACACCAGTGAGGTCGCCTCACGTCTCTCCGTTGTGGACCGGCAGCTACCGTCCACCAGAGGGTCCAGCTGTATTCGTCTGCGGACCGAGGTTCTGTGGGCACCGTGTTCAAGACTTTGAATTCTCCCAAGAAATCGTCGGCAAGATGGGATACCGCCAGCGGCTTCTCTAACCCCCCCCTCCTACTGTCTTACAACCAGCGGGACCCCCCCCCCCTTAGTATATCCAGCTATAATCATTTAAGTACCATCGCTATAGTTCCTAAATATCCAGGTTGTATACTTACTCCCTGCGTAACCAGAGATTGGACATTCAATGTTGATTTACCTACGAATACTCATTTGCCATACAAGTGCATATTTCAAATCATAAGTGTAAACAAGTGAACGTTGTATATACCTTTTGCTATATTAAATATTCGATTTGTACATTTGTGTGGACTTCGTTTCATCAGGTGGGAAAGTGTTCATCATACTTATATCATGTACTGGATGGCCAGAAGTTAAAGTACAAGAGGTAGTGGTATTAAATACCATATCTAACAATACAGTCAGGGAATTGTACCCCTCAGTTACAGCGCTGTTATTAAGCAATAGGCAGCCACACGTGCATTTCAACAGGTGATAAGCAGAACACCACCAGTGTCAAAAGCAATATGCTCTAAAGTTTACTAAAACAGACGGTAGCAAATTAATGGTCACATTTCTATAGTATCTGTTCGTGTGCGTTTCCTTCACACCAGAAAAGACAAGCATGTGAGGCAGAGACTAGGGATGAAAATGAACTCATTATTGGCAAACTCCAGTACATTTATGTGGAAACTGAAAATGTTGATTAAGGTGCATTGTCCCTGGTAAATTAATTAATTAATAAAATTAATGTCCCTACACTTCCAACAAATGAACCAGTACCACAAGTGGAAGATACAAAGACAGCAGTCAGATTCTCAACCAGAACAGGCAAGCAAGAATCCAGGGGCAGCGCATCCTATTTCCCTAGAAAGGTTGAGGTGAGGGTTAAAGTACAATAAGGAAACAAATAAAATGTACCTTACATATTGTAAGCAGTGTGGTGCAGTCATGTGTTGGACCTGAAAGGCTGTCCCTCCTAGTTGTGGGCTTTCAGAGGCAGGGCAGAGGGAACAGAGCGAGAGGAGAACAAAACATGCCACTCAAGTTTAAATGTAACTATGGTTCTATGATAGAACAAAACATGCGACTCAACAAGTTTAAATGTAACTATGATAGAACAAGACAAACCACTCAAGTTAACGTAAAGCTGCAATACGTAGTTTTGGGATAGAAGTGGGTGTGGGATAGTATCTTTAGAACCAAATTATCAGAGTATCAGAGTATATCCAGCGAGAGAATGTTTTGAATTCCTTGGAAGAACACATAGATAAGAGAGTGTAGGCCCAGAGCAGGAGGGAGAGAGGCTCATCTTAATGAAACGTTTAATGGTGTGAAAGGTTATAAACAGTTGTCATGGCAGCGGCACCTAGTAACCAGAAGAGGGGCGGGGTCTGTCGTTGCTATGGCGAGGTGAGTAAATAGGCGACAGTGCAGAGAGGCAGATTGTTTGTTTTGAAGACCGTGTTAGCAGGGCAGAATGTTTACATTCCTAGCCAGAACATCAACAAGCTGATAAGATAGGCAACGGGCACAGAGAGAGGGAGCACGGGCTGTTTGTTTGAGAGAATAGCCATTAGGCACAGAGACAGATGAGATGAGGGGAAATGTCAACAAAACTTGAGCAGACAAGATGGCCGCCGTGAGCCACGAGGAGATAGGAACAGGGACCAGAGTGACACGTCAGCTAGAGTACTCTAGACTGAGTTTGGCCGCCATCTAGGGGGGGACAGTGGGATAATGCAGGCACAACTTCTTTATTACGTATTACTTTCACATGGTGAAGGGATACTTACTGTCTGTGATGCATATTCACATTGTGGTTGTAGTGTGTTGTCACTAATTGGTGGTTTGATTGACACACTGTTTCTTCCTGTTTTTGTTTTCCATGTTATTAAAATGGCCGCCCTTGTAATTGACACAGGTGTGGTGATGAGGCACCACGCCCTACAAAGCAGAGCAGAGTGCAGGCTGCAGTGTCTCCCATTTTCACAAGAGATGTCAGCTCACCAGAGTCTCATCTGCTCTCACTGCTTCTATTTTTTGCTGTTTGTTCTATTTTGGCCTAGGTGCCTTAGTTTTGTTATTGACCTTTGGAGTCTGGAACACCCAGCTCTCACCCTTTTGTCCATTTAAATAGCTGTTCCAATAGATATTGTTATTTTTGATAAACTCCTGTCTTGTCCTGTGTCCACCACTTTGCATTCAAGGCCTACACGAGCCATACTTTAGGCTTGAATGTAACATGGGGGCTCTAGCCGGTCTTCAAACAGGTGAGTATGCTCTTAATTTATAATTTGATTTGACCACTTATATGCTGTTTAAATATTTAGTTTAGTGGACACCACAAGTAGGTACTTTCATTGTTTTCTGGCTGTGTTTAGCTTCCTGTGTACCACGTAACCCTGGGGCAGTCATTGAAGGGATTAGTACCATATACTTGTCTTGTACTATACAATATACTTGACGGGTATATGGTCGATATGATCTTTGGCTGGTAGCAGGTGTGGTTGAAGAAAGCTAGGTCTACAGTGCATTCGCTTTCAGTATAGGTAGGTTAGGGGACCGGAGAATATAATTAGTGTTAGGACCTGATGTAAGTATTTTTGTTAGATTAGACATGTGGTGGGCCTAGCAGTCCTTCTTTGGCTGCAGTGTAGGTTTTAGAAGCTATTTGTGAGTCATATCAGATTGTAAGGAGCACCTGTTTGAATTGTTTGGATTTGTTCGTTTGAGTTTGACTTCTAAGCTCGAACATATTTGTTTTGGATACATTAGGAGATTGTTTTTAGTTCAGGCAACAGTTCCAAATAGGAGTATGACACTCACACAAACAGTCAGGTTAATTAATACGACCCCCAATAAGAGTCTTCTAATCAACCAAGACTTGGGAACCACAGCTCCGTCTGGTAGTTAGAGGGTGTTTTTGTTCATAGTCATCTAGCTTCTTGATGCGTGTATGTGTGAAACTTGCTCTGTTTGTGGAGATTATTGACTAGTTCACTGGGCAGGTGGCATTAGCCAATCAGATAATCTCAGGCACAGCCTACTTATACGTCTGTCACAGGCGTGCACGTGTTTGTTTTCAGTTATTTTGAGTCACTCTGTTTAAAACATTTTTTGTTTTTAAATTTATAATTAGAGGTCTAAACTAGAACATGGTGCCGGTCAGAGCTATTTTTTAAATGTATATTACTATGTGCTCTGCAGTGGTTATTTTTTTTCATTGTATTGGTATATTACTGTGCTTGGTAGACTGGCGATGGTTTTTTCTATAGTTTCTCAATCTTGGTATGTCCCGGAGCCTTGTGCCTTATAGACGGGGTGCGGGGGCCTACCACGAGTATAATAAAAGATGTTGAGTTCAAGTCTGCATCCCGAAGAAGAGGGGTGGGGGTTTTTGGGCTTCAAAATTATATATATATAGCGCTAGTTCTGCTCTGCAGGCTCTGTATTTGTTTTTTTTACATAGGGGCAGGAATTGGGACTGCGCTGTGGGATTGTAAATGAGGGCTGTTAGCAGAGGGAGATAGCTGTGTTTAAGGGTGGTCCTGGGGGAGGATTTTTTTGGGGTTTTAAAAGGTCTTTTGGAACGCTGTGAATAGGTGATCCTGCCGTGAAGGGAAAAAGAGACAGTATGTTCCACAGGGGTTGATTATCTTTAATTATTTTACCTGGTAAGAACTAGGGTATAAGGGTACTTTCTCATGGGGTCATGGACAAGGGAGGCAGTGCTCTGAGGGTTAATTCCATTTTTGTTTGTCTGTACAAACTGCCTAGTTCACTCAGATCTCTTACTTCTTACCGGTTATTCAAGATATCTTTGTTCACTCATCTACAGACTACTTGCACCTGTTATTGATTTACTGTGTTAGGGCTTAAATGTCGTTTCAGATCAAATTATAATTTTGTTTGTGTTTTATAAGGGAACATATATATATTTATTGGTGATCCTCTTGGGAGGAATCAGTGTGGATTGTGGGAGTGAGCTTGGGAGAGCGTCTGTCAGTGTATAAGTGCATTTGTTGTCTTGTTTTTTGTTTTGTTATGTATTGTATTGTATTGTATGTTTTGTATCCTATGTTAAGGACCCCCTCGAAAACGAGATAGCATATCTCAAGGGGTTTATCCTTCAAATAAATTTCAAATTTCAAATTTACTATAAGGATTTTTTTTTCTCACAAGGAGGCGGGAACGCGGGACTGTGAGTCGGGAGAATTTACCTATGTTTTTCAGACCTACCGTCATTTGCCATTCAGTCTGTTTTGACCTGTTCAGTACTTGCATGTTTAGTAGCTGCTAGCAACGGAGATCATCTAATTTCATGTGACCTGCAGAAATCATTATGACCTGTTTGCCGACGAGACTCTTAGTTAGACAGTTGTTTTTTGTTGTTGTCATGACTTAGGAAACTGCGTTGGAGCTGAGTTGAGGTACTATAGAATGTCCTAACTTCAAAACCTGGAGTGGACCCTTTCTACCGTTTTAGTGTGTAACTGTCTATAATGTGTGATAACGTTTTTTTTTTTTTTTTTTTGTGTGGCTGAGAAAGAAAAAAAAGAAAGAAAGAAAAAGAGATTGGAATAGTGAGATATACAGCCAGCTGGCACTCACATCTCTCCTTTGTCTCTTCTCTCCCACGTACACCTATGTATGTACCTCTCTCCTTTGTAGTTTCTCAGGGGGGGGTCCTCCATCTCTGTGCCAAACTAATGCCCGCCGGCCCTACTGACCACTGCCCAGTGAGAGGAAGCTGTGCCCGGAGAGGTATATGCCTGCCAGCCTGCTCTGGCCTGCAGCTGGACACGACGACGCAGCTATGAGCTACATCAGACACTGCCCAACAGCTGACCACAGCTGGGCCATCACTGGCCGAATCACTGGCCGAATCATTGGCCGAAGATAAAGAACTAAGACAGTTCAATCCTAACTGCGATTCATCAACAAGCTTTTAACGTCGGAGGATAAGACAGTTAGCCTGTTTTCAGTTGTGAAAACGAACCAGGGACAGTGCGAGAGAACAGACCATCTGCAACGACCGAGGGAACCATCAGACTGGATTGGCCCGGGGGCGTTTGGTGGCAGAGAGGGGGGGACCTACCTGAGATTCAACAACTGATTAAGAGGCAAGTCTGACCCACATCACATTACATTATCTCAGAAATATTAGGTAATAATGTACTGAACTTTGTTCAGAATGGAGATGTTTTTGCAAATTGTAGTTTTGTTTTGTTTTAGCTATCTGAGGGAATAGCCTTGAGCTTTTCCTCTGCTGGGAGATTCCAAGCACTGTGCAGTTTGCAGTCACGTGTTCTTGGTGTTAATCTGTTTTCGCTCTACTGACAGAGTTTTGATACAAAAAAAATTTGTTTTGAATAAGGGAAATAATTTTTCTGCAAAATACTCTCCTGTGTTTTTTTTTGTGATTCTATTTTTCAGCTTGGTGGTGGGAGAAATATGGCATTGACAAAACCAGAGGCTGGACTGTACTATTGAGTCCTCCGACCACGTCTGGACATTTGCAAAGAGACGCTAATGATGGTTGGCTGTTATGGCAACTTCTCTTTTGCATGTGACACGGGGTCTATGCAGAGGACCTTTTGTTTTTTAGATAATAAAAATAGTTTATGCTGAGTTATTATAATTTGTGTTATTTTTCGTTTAATGATGATAATATTTGTTGTTGTCTTTATGAAGTGATAATGATTGTGATTAATTATCAGATGGGGGAACTGTCGTGGAAATATATTATCATGTTCTTATAGATCTGTGTTGAGATATCATGTTATACAGCTTGACTCTCAGTATGACCAGCTTGACTGGTTAATGTGTGTATGTCTCTTTAAGAACACACTCTGACATCCCACCAGTCATAACAAAGTTGTTGTTGCTCCCAGTGACTGAGAACCATTTTTGTTTACCTTCATCATCATATCTGATATTATGTTATGACTGACAACTGTGTATTTAACATATGTCTGAAACAGCACTCTCGGTCAGTCTATGGCCAGACGCTAGTGGGTTAACATATTGTCTCTGACTATAGACTGTCCTTTCAGACCTGGCCGCGGTGAAATAACCTTTCTTCTTATTGTTAAATAAACTTTCTTATCATTAATAATGACTCAGAATGATTTGTAAACGGCTCAACGTTTAGTCCTTTAATATTTCCCATTACAATGGTTAGGTGTTAGATGGTTCTAGCATGATGGCCGTAGGTTCCATGGAAGTGTTCCAGATGCTGCGGTGAGTATTGTGTTTTTACTCGTCATCTATTCCTCATAGATTCCTCATCATTTTTATTTGTTTTACCTTTATTTACCAGGGTAGGTTCTCTGATCACGGATGCTCTTTTTCAGCTACGCCCTGCTTCACATTCACACAGTTCCATTCACACCTGGGAGCTGCCCAGTACAACCACAGTCTGACACCATTGGCCACTGAGCCAATTGGCCTACCCCCCCCCCCCCCTCACAGTAAGCTGTGGTGTTCCACAAGGAAGCATACTAGGTCCGCTACTGTTCCTAATTTATGCAAATGACATGTCGTCAGCTTGTGAATGCAACTTGTTCCTGTTTGCGGACGACTCAGCCCTGCTGGTCTCTGACAAGAACAAGTTACAGGTTGAAAAAAAACCTCAGATCAGAACTAGGCAAAATCTGCATATGGCTCGCTGATAACAAATCATTACACATGGGCAAAACAGAGTCCATTCTCTTCGGTTCAAATAACAAACTCAGCAAGACCGACGGCTTCTCAGTTACAGTGGGTGACAATATTGTCACAAGGAAAGAAGATATTACCTACCTGGGTTCCATCCTAGAGGCAAATCTTTCCTGTGACAAAATGGCATCCAATGTAATAAAAAAAGTCAACCAACGAACTCGATTCTTGTACCGGATCTCCTCACTGGTAAACAAGAATACCCTGAAGACTCTGGCAGGAGCACTCATTCAAGGGTACTATGACTATGCTTGCACCTCATGGTACCAAAGCACCTCAAAGGCGCTAAAAACAAAATTACAAACATCTCAAAACAAACTGGTCAGACTACTGCTTGACCTTACTCCTAGAACCCACCTCACCCCTGCCCACTTTGACAACCTAGGATGGCTTAGAGTAGACAACAGAGTACAGCAACTTGCAATGGGCCTGGTCTACAAGATACACTACACGACCAAGGTACCCATGTACATGTCAAAATACTTCCCAAAGGTCAGTGAATACCACGATCACAACACCAGAGGGAGCTCCACAAATCATGTTAAACCCAGATTTGGCTCAAACAAGGGACTAAACACATTTCGCAATTAT
This sequence comes from Notolepis coatsorum, assembly GCF_963971535.1. Taxonomy (NCBI): domain Eukaryota; kingdom Metazoa; phylum Chordata; class Actinopteri; order Aulopiformes; family Paralepididae; genus Notolepis; species Notolepis coatsorum. Next base: position 124,415,276 of record NC_140168.1, on the reverse strand, counting down.
GCCACATCAATGTGGAACGCCCTACCCAAAGCTGTAAAGGAATGTGAATCACTACCCACTTTCAAAAACACTCTCAAAGAACACCTACGGGAGACTGCAATTCGAAACTGGCCCCTGTAAATGTCCTAACACAACCCCCTCCAATGTACAGTAAATTACCAAGTATGGTCTTGTCAATATTCCAATGTACAGTTTTGTTTGTATAGTTGTACAGTGTCCCCCACCCACCCCTCCTACCCACCCCCCCCACTCCTACCCAACCCCCCCCCTCCCCCACCCACCCAACCACCTCCAATGTACAGTCCCCCCCCACCTACCCAATCCAATGTACAGTTTCTACGCCAAATGTATATACTTTTTTTTTTTTTTTTTTTACTCTTTTTGTATCACAAACAGTACTGTATTCGCAAATCTAGTATGTCATAAATGTATAGATGTAGCAGTACTGTCTATCTGTATGTCATGTATGTCATATATGTTACGATGAATTGAAAATGGGGGACCCTGATGTAAACAAGACGAAAGTCTTTCTCTGGTCTGCATCCCCTTAACAATTGTATGTATTGAGCTGTACTGTACTGTACCCATTCTGCAATCTGTTAATAAAGTTTTCAATCAATCAATCAATCAATCAAGCAACTCCACTGGAGCAGTTGGGGGTTAAGTGCCTTGCTCAAGGGCACCTCAGCGGTTGGTGTTAAGGGTATGGGAGAGAGTTATTAATTCACTTCCCCAGCCCAGATTTTTCCTGCCGGTCCGGGGGATGGAACCTGCTTCTCTAACCTTTAGGCCACGCTGTCCCAGGCCATTGGACGTGGGCACAGACCACCCACCAACGAGCCGACCATGAACAAGTCCACTTGTGCACATCCCAAGCTCATATAAATTTTCTTTAAGGGCAACTTATAATCAAGGAACCTATGTGTTCAGGTGTCATTTGTAACATGTTAGCTACTGTTTATGTCTGCATTAACCCTTTCACTACCACACTACCAAATTGTTTACCCTTTCACTGCGACAATACATAAGGTTAACCTTTTCACTGCCACACGACAAAGGGTTAACCCTTTCACTGTGACAATACATAAGGTTAACCCTTTCACTGCCACACGACAAAGGGTAAACCCTGTGAGATCATTTAACTCTGTAGTAAAGCAAAAACATTCGTTATAGCGTCTGGCTCTACCAAATTAGCCTCTTTTGCGGCCAATGTCTCCGAGCAGAGATCCCTTTGGCCACATAGAGAGAATGAATCGGTTATTCCTCAATCTGGTAAATTAGTTGAATGTTGCTTTGCAGTGGAATTCCCCTTTAACTAATAACTAACTACTAACTAACACATTTTTTTTGAACAAATGTTTTTTTATTTTTATTTATTTTTTGACATGACATACAAACCTTTACAGTAGAAATCCACTATTAAACACATACATGCTCTTACTCGTTCTTCCCCCCCCACCGGACCCCCCTTGAATACATCCATTATTCCGTTTGATACCAAGGGTTAATAGTTCATATAATGTTTTATCCTCTCCACCACCCCTAACCAGATTTCTATGCTGGCTTCATTAATACCTAGAATTCGTGCGGTAGATATCTCCAGGTAAATCACATCAAGATATGTAAGAATCCCCTCCGGCACATTTTATCAGGTTGAATCCAGCGTGATGCTATTAGCTTTTTGGCAGCCGTAATACCAGACAAGATTAGCCTCTTTATGTGTACAGAGTGGGATAACTGAGAGACATCATTCAGCAACAATACAGAAGGCATTACAGGTATTGTCAAATACAAAAATCCTGATAATAGTGTGGTTATTTCTTCCCAAAATATCTTAACAGGCGGACATTCCCAATACATATGCATAAATGTACCATCATCACCGTTTGTACATAAGGAACATCGAGAGTCTTGTTTAAGCCCCATACGGTTCAATCGAATAGGAGTTAGGTAAGTCCTATGAATAAAATTAAGATTAATCTGTTGATGATCCGGGTTACGTGACGATAGCCGAACGTTTGCCCAGACCAGTTAAATATATCTTGATAGCTACAGAAACCCCGTTCGTTGAAGATATCTCCCAATGTATGTATGCCATTCTTTTCCCATTTGGGAAATCTGATAGGTTGTTGTACAATAAGGAGTGTATTGTTATTAAATATGGGAGTGTTTATGCCATTTATGTTGGTTAGTAAAAAAAAATTGTGTTTCATGCCATATCCGGATCACATGTGTAATAAGAGGGACAAATTTCAAGTTGCATTGCTTAATTGATAGGTTGGTGTATAGTATACTACATCCTGCAGTCTATGTGGTGCCACAATGTTTTCTTCTAATGTTCTCCAGGATACAGATGCTTGAGAATCAAACCAGGTGATCAGTGGTCTTAAAGAGTACACTTTAAAATAGTGGTAGAAGTCTGGAAATGCTAAACCTCCGTCGGCTTTGTTTCTCTGTGCGGTGGATCTTTTAATTCGTGGAGGTTTGTTGTTCCAAATACATTTATATGCGGTGGAGTGTAATTTTTTCCAGTAGCCAGCAGGGGGGGGGGGGGGTGTAACGGTAGCATTGAGCTGAAGAAGTTGATTCTGTGTAAAACATCCATTTTAACTATTGATACTCGGGCCTGTACTGAGTTTTTATGTTTTGACCACCTGTCAAAGTCATTTGTGATCCTTTCTTGGATTCCTGTATAATTATACTTCACTGTTTGGCATATAGTGGGGAATATTTCAACTCCAAGACATCTAAAGTGTTCTACCATTTGTATATTTCCTGGAATGTGTTGTTACTGAGGAGAGAAACCAAACAAGTGATCCCTACAGTCTGCTCTGCTGTGCGGTGAATAACATGTGTTGCCCAAGCCTCCTCTGTTGAATGTGTCGTTACTGAGGAGAGAAACCAAACAAGTGATCCCTACAGTCTGCTTTGCTGTGCGGTGAATAACGTGTTGCCCAAGCCTCCTCTGTTGAATGTGTCGTTACTGAGGCGAGAAACCAAACAAGTGATCCCTACAGTCTGCTCTGCTGTGCGGTGAATAACATGTGTTGCCCAAGCCTCCTCTGTTGAATGTGTCGTTACTGAGGATCACGCTCAACATAGGGGCCCCCCCGGGCTGTGTTCTGAGCCCCCTCCTCTACTCCCTGTACACACATGACTGCGTAGCACAGCGGAACAACAACACCATCATCAAATTTGCTGATGACACAGTAGTGGTGGGCCTGATCTTTGCCAACGACGAAAGGGCCTACCTGGAAGAGGTAGAGAATCTGTCACAGTGGTGTCAGGAGAACTGCCTCTCCCTGAACGTCAGCAAAACAAAAGAGATGATTGTGGACTTCAGGAGGTCGGGGGTCAAGGACTACAGCCCCCTCAGCATCGACGGGGCACCGGTTGAGAGAGTGAACAGTTTCAAGTACCTCGGAGCCCACATATCCGAGGATTTGACATGGACCACACACATTGACAGTGTTGTGAAGAAGGCACGACAACGCCTCTACTTCCTCAGGCGCCTAAGGAAGTTCCAAGTCAGTCAGAAGATCCTTAGGAACTTCTACTCATGTACAATAGAGAGCATCCTGACTGGCAACATCACCTCCTGGTTTGGGAATAGCACTGCACAAGACCGTAGCAGACTACAAAGAGTGACACGTTCAGCCGAACGCACAATTGGAGGGGGGCTTTCCACCCTCCAGAACATTTACAACAAGCGGTGCAAGGGGAAGGCTAAGAGAATTATTAAGGACTCGAGCCACCCGAACAACTGCCTCTTTGAACTGCTGCGGTCAGGCAAGCGATACCGGAGTCTTAAGGCGAGCACAGAAAGACTCAGAAGAAGCTTCTATCCCCAGGCCATCAGGCTGCTAAACGAACAATAAACACTATGCAACAACCATCAAATGCACACAGCACACACACCCACACGCACACACTCACTTAAACAAACAACACACTGCAGCACCCACTCTCCACACTTTAGATCACACAAACACACTTTATATTTATTGATAAAGGATTTGCACTACAACTCGTACACCTACTGTAAATTGTACCTAAATTGCACCTCATCCCATTTCTGCCTTGCACTATATAGTATTGTATATTATATGGTAACTCAGTTACGTCTATTCTGCATCGAACATTGTACATATGTCTATACTGAACACTGTGACCTCATTTTTTTTTTACTTCTAATTTACATGCTATACTATGTTATTTTATTTCATACTTATCTTGTCTTGCACAGTCTCTGGAGCGTAACAGTAAGAAGCATTTTGTATAAAAGTATTCTGTACTTCTGTATGACAACTATTAAAGAAACTTGAAAACTTGAGGAGAGAAACCAAACAAGTGATCCCTACAGTCTGCTGTGCTGTGAATAACTTGTGTTGCCCAAGCCTCCTCTGTTGAATGTGTCGTTACTGAGGAGAGAAACCAAACAAGTGATCCCTGCAGCCTGCGGTGAATAACTGACCCAAGCCTCCTCCTGGCCTGGATATTAGCAAATAAGGTAAATACTTTTATGTTGTGCTTTGCTGAAAAGGTAGAATTGTAATATTTTGAAGGGGGAATGTTGCGCAAACAACCCCAAGACAGATCATGTTGATATGAAATGTTGCAATATGAAGTATGTTGCAATATGAAATGCAATTTCAAGAAGAATGACGAAACAATGAAACGTATTGCATAGGGGTGGGAATCGCCAGAGATCTCGCAATACGATACTTGGGCCGCGATACTCGATATATTGCGAATGCTATATATATATATATATTCTTTTTTAATCAATTTTTTATAAAAAAAAATTGAACTGCAAAGTAAAACTGTCAACATGTTTTATCTAATAAAATAAAGTTCAGTCTGTTCATCTCACTTCAATAATTTTTATTGCAGAACATGGTATTTTCTCAAGCAGAGGGATGTAAACACTGTAATCTGTGTTGCATGTACCTGACAAACTGAACTGTTTATATTACAGTCATATTCCAACTTAACTGAATGCACATGTGTGTGTGTGGACTACTGTACTATTACAGGTATTGAAATGAACAATGCAACTTCCTTATACAAAAAAAAATATATATATATATTTTTTATGAATAATTAAATATCGATACTTGGCGTCCCTGTATCGATCAGTGTTGGGCAAGTTACTTTAAAAAAATAACTAGTTACAGTTACTAGTTACTTCTTCCAAAAAGTAACTAAATTACTTACTCAGTTACAAATTATAAAAGTAACCAGTTACTTCAGAAAGTAACTATTGCGTTACTTTCAAATCATTTTTTTACATAAACATGCACAAATCTAAACTATTTTAATGTTGCTGTGGGACAAAGTGAGACTAGCCTCCAATCAAATGCCATCTATATGTAGATATTATAATTACTATGTTCATATAGTGGATCAAAAATAGTAACTCAGTTACTTTAATAGTTACTTCATTTCAAAGTAACTTCGTTACTGTACTAGTTACTTACACCCAAAAGTAATGAGTTACTGTGAAAAGTAACTATTTAGTTATTTAAAAAAAAAAATTGCTCAAGTCCCATGCCCCATATACTCAAAATCGGTTGATCAACTTGACAGTTTCCATTCACATCACCGAACTCTGCTAAGCAATGTGGTCTAGAGCGTTTCATTATATATTCCCTCCCCGCTGTATGTATATTTCTCTCCCACCCACCCACCCCCTCCTAATGTACAGTCCCCTCCCCATCATATGTATATACTCTGTCAGGATCTAGGGGTAACAGCACTGTATATTTGAATACCGCTTATGTCACAAATTATCAGTACTAAATACCTATATGTCCCTATGCCATAAATGTCATGTATGTTGTGTATGTCATAAATGTCTATATGAATTGAAAATGGGGGACCCTGATGGAAACAAGACAAACGTCTTTCTCAAGTCTGCATCCCCTTAACAATTGTATGTATTGAGCCATACTGTATTGTACCCATTCTGCAATCTGTTAAATAAAGTATTCATTCATTCATTCATTCATTCATTCATTCATTCATTCATTCATTCATTCATTCATTCATTCATTCATTCATTCATTCATTCATTCATTCATAACCATCTTGCAGCGTTGTTTAAGATATCAATCAAAGCATTGCAACGTTAGAATAGTTAGGATATCAATTGTGCATGAAAGGACTATATTTATATTGTTTGATTAGTATTATGAGATTCCCTGGCAGATTTCGTACAGTCAAAATCCGTTGATCTTGAGTTTCAGTGAACACATTGCACTCACCAGTCTGCGGTGGTCGAGATGTAACGTTAGTCCAGTTGACTCCAGCAGCCCTTCAAACTTGTTCTTTATCTCGTTTCCATGTTGTATATTAATTATCTCTCCAAGTAGTTGCTAAATGGTTTGTTAGTTCGTTATTACTGCGTTCTTATTATGTAGATTCATAGCGAGCGTCCTCTTGTTGTTTACTATAGAGAGCGTCTATTTCTTTCCGTAGCCTCATTTCTGGTTTGCTCATTTCTGATTGGCCAGTGGCCACTGACTGACGCTGTCTGGCCAGAGAACGTCAGAGAACGTCAGTCAGTGGCCAATCAGAAATGCGCAAACCAGAAATGAAGCTACGGAAAGAAATAGACGCTCTCTACAGTAACCGAAACAGGCGAAATAAGGACGCTCGCTATGAATCTACATACAAAGAACGCAGTAACGAACTAACAAACCATTCAGTAACGTAAGTAGCGTCACTGAATTTAAAAAGTAATGCGTTAGAGTACTATTTACGGCAAAAAGTAACTTCGTTACTGTAACGCGTTACTTTGTAACGCGTTAGTCCCAACACTGGTAACGGTACACAGAAGCCACGGTTCGGTACGTACCTCGGTATTGGGGTCACGGTTCGGTACGAGTTCGGTACAACAGAAAATAAATATTTATAATTATTATGATTAATATAATTACATTTTTTAATAACTTTTTTAAAATATATTATATTTATGATCATTATTATAATTATTATTATTAAATAGAATAATTTTCTATAGGCTTGCCGTGGTAGTCAGTGATTCTGGTGTCATTCTGTGTTCAGGCATCCAGAGTAAATTAATTGCCTACTGCCCCTTTAACAACTTATAGGCTTGATAAGTTTCACTTTCCCTTCTAGAGAGGATTTAACTGCACGAGACTAAATACTAGAGAACAGATGACATATTACAGCAATGGCAGAGGATTATTTGGATTTAACTGGAGAGGAGCTCAGATGATCAGTCCGAAAAAGTATGTTTCTTTTTTTTATTTGATCAGCGGGGGAGAATGTTGTTGTTGTTTGTTGGCGACGTGTGTGTGTGTTTCTGCGATGCGCTGCATGTGTGTGTGTTTCTGCGATGCGCGGCGTGTGTGTGTCTGCGATGCGCGCCGTGTGTGTGTCTGCGATGCGCGCCGTGTGTGTGTTGGCGATGCGCGGCGTGTTTGTGTGTGTTGGCGCAGAGATCTGTCTGATGAAAAAAACTGCTTCAATCATACAGTAGTAACGCGCAGCATTTTCTGGCAGTAACGGTAACGGCGTTATTAAGATTGGAAGAGTAATCCGTTAGATTACGCGTTACTGAAAAAACTAACACCGTTAGTAACGCCGTTATTTATAACGCCGTTATTCCCATCACTGGTATCGATACAGTATCGCAAAGCAAAACGGCGATTTTGTGGGTACTGTCTCGCCTTAACACTTTCGCGGCCACTGGGATGAGTCTAATTAATCTCAAGAGGACCGGGATATGTAAACAGACGTGGGGCTGTTTGTAGAGCTAAATCTATACTTTATAGTATTGCTATCTGTCCATTCTCATTGTGAATTGAGACCATAAACCGTCCCTTCAAAATGGCTTAAAGAATCTTTTTTTCATCAATACGTTCTCATTTTATAGCGCCGTGAATATAAGCATTATACCGGAATTTGGTCTAGTATATTTCCTGGAAGCCGAGATAATGGGCTAATAGCTAATAACGTTAAATCCAATGGCATTTTGGTTATAGATACGCTCCAGTTAAAACTCAAACTGCATATGATCGGCACGATCTTCACGCATGTATGCATGAAGGGGGGGGGGGGGGGGGCGGGGGACGTCGTTTCTGATTATTGATTACCAATAACCGTATTAGCCTCATTAGCCTCATAGGCCCTCATTAGCCATCAAAACAAGGCCCGATCGGGATGTACTTTACGTGAAAAAGATCTTACCGTGGTCCGGTGGGATCCCCCTGAGCATTTCCCCGTTATCGATCGCCATCTGGTAGATCGATATGTCCATTGGCTGATGATAAATCCCCTTATTGCATGGTGAAATCTGCGATGCAAAACGTAATCCAAGCTACAGGCTGCAGATCCAGAATCGAGCTAACATAAAACTCCATTGAAAGTAAAAAAAAAATAGTCCACCGTTCGGCCACAGGGAACACTGCATTATCGCGATATCGCCCCTAAGAGGATCTGGCCGGTATTGCACCTTCTCGAATTCAAAGAGTAGGGTATATCTGCAGTGCCGCTCGGTGACCTTGAATAGGTTATTAAAATGGAATAAAAGCAATAACAACTTGCCACGGATTTATCCGTGCTTCTGTCCACAACGGGTGGAATCGAAACACGGATATATACGTTGTTCGTCCCCATTGTGTTAAAGAAGACGTGTCCGGCCCATGGGGACATTAACGTGTGTTGTCGGGCCTTACAAATACATTTGATTTGATTTGATTTATGTAAAACGTGTTTGTAACACGTAACATGTGTATGTAACGGTTGTGACAACGTCACCTCAAACTTCGAGTGGGAGTCGAACCCTGGTCTCCCACACCGCAGGCAGCAACACAGACCGCTATACCAAGAGGTGAATCCACTTCTAAGTGATGTATTTATGCGTCTTTTGAGGATGCGAAAGTGAGTTTAACCCATAGCACCGCTACTCACCCCAGCCCTTCTTGACTGCGCTTCACGATACCATCCGTTACATATATAATGTGTGTGTAACATGTGTATGTAACGTGTGTATGTAACGTGTGTGTAACGTGTGTACGTAACATGTGTATGTAACATGTATGTAACGTGTGTATGTAACGTGTGTATGTAATGTGTGTATGTAACACATGTATGTAACGTGTGTATGTAACACATGTATGTCATGTGTGTATGTAACACATGTATATGACATGTGTATGTAATGTGTGTATGTAACGTGTATGTAACGTGTAACATGTGTGTGTAATGTGTGTATGTAACGTGTGTATGTAACATGTGTGTGTAACGTATGTATGTAATGTGTGATGTAACTCATGTGGCGGGGTGGTAGCGTGTGTATGTAACTCACGTGGCGGGGTGGTAGCGTGTGTATGTAACATGTATGTAACTCACGTGGTGGGGTGGTAGCGTGTGTATGTAACATGTATGTAACTCATGTGGCGGGGTGGTAGCGTGTGTATGTAACTCATGTGGCGGGGTGGTAGCGTGTGTATGTAACATGTATGTAACTCACATGGTGGGGTGGTAGCGTGTGTATGTAACATGTATGTAACTCACGTGGTGGGGTGGTAGCGTGTGTATGTAACTCACGTGGCGGGGTGGTAGCGTGTGTATGTAACTCACGTGGCGGGGTGGTAGTGTGTGTATGTAACTCACGTGGCGGGGTGGTAGCGTGTGTATGTAACTCACGTGGCGGGGTGGTAGCGTGTGTATGTAACTCACGTGGTGGGGTGGTAGCGTGTGTATGTAACATGTATGTAACTCACGTGGCGGGGTGGTAGCGTGTGTATGTAACTCACATGGTGGGGTGGTAGCATGTGTAATGTAACTCACATGGCAGGGTGGTAGCGTGTGTAATGTAACATGTATGTAACTCACGTGGTGGGGTGGTAGCGTGTGTATGTAACATGTATGTAACTCACATGGCGGGGTGGTAGTGTGTGTATGTAACTCACGTGGTGGGGTGGTAGCGTGTGTATGTAACATGTATGTAACTCACGTGGCGGGGTGGTAGCGGCTCTCCTCTCCGTCCAGGATGCCGTGGTACGTCCCAATCTCCTGCTCCAGCCGCAGCTTGTTGCCCATCAGCGTGTCGTAGTCGCGGCGCTGCTGGTCCACGTCCGCGCGCACGTCGCCCAGCTCGCCCTCCAGCTTCCCGATCACGGAGCCCATGTTCTGCAGCTCCATGTCGTGCCAGTGCCTCGCGTCGCCCAGCGAGCTCTCCAGACCGCGCTTCTGTGGGGTTTGAATGAATGAATGAATGAATGAATGATTTTATTTCGGTCTTCTTTTACAAAGCATAGTAGTAGAACATTTAAAAGAAACTAAAATAATATATAAAAATTACTGAAAAGGTGTAGGCTGAAGCCGAAGCTTATAATTGCCTACCCTTTTTACATTACGTTATTTACACATACCGACACGAGATGTGCAGTGAGATGGAGGTGGCCACGCTGCCCACCTCGATTGTGCAAAGATACAAATTATAAAATAAAGTAGACATGATAAAGCATATTTTAAGGTTTTTTAATATTAAAATATATTTTGTTTTTAAGAATTGTAAAGGATAGGCTAAAAATAAGCCTGTGCTTCAGCCTACTGAGTTGGGATTTTGTGTGTGAGCTTACTTTGAATATGTATATTTGTGATTTTTTCTTTTTGTAAGTCCACACAAGTGTGTTTTTGTGAAAAATATGCATTCATTTATTCATAAAAAAAGTAATACAAAGAAAATACAATGCTAAGCTTAAGAATAAAGGCAATAATATACGCATTTATATATATAGTATATATGTATCTGTTTTTTTTTTTTGTTTTTTGTTTTTTTTAAGATTTTATTTTTTGCGTTTTTATCGCTTTATTTCTACTGGGCAGTCCAGTAGTGAGAGACAGAGGAGGAATGGGAGACAGAGTGGGGGGAAGACATTCGGCAAATAACGACGGGTTCGGGAGTCGAACCCGGGTCGGCCGTGTCGCCCACTGGGGCGCCCTGTTTATTTTTTTGAGTGACCTTTTTGTAGTGTATTTGTGTGTGGGGTGTGTGAGAGAGTGTAAGTGAGGATGTGTTGTGTGTGTGTGATGTTAACCGTCTGTAGTGTGATAGTAAAGGGTTAACCTTCTGTAGTGTGGTAGTGAAAGGGTTAAGTATAATGTCAAAGATGTCCATGTGGCTTTAATTGTTCCCAAACCACAGTTTAAAAGCCTAATCCCGATCCAAATGTAAACAAAAGGGTAACCCACTACTTAAAAACACGAAATAGGATATTAGAACTTTTTTCTTTTTAGACCTCAAATTGATTAACTGGGTTCTTGATACAAGGACAGTATGTGAAGCTAAACCTGAAGTGTTAGTGCATTTTATAGCTGTGGAAGCTTTGTTTAATGCTTGATTTAGATCATCAAAAACATTTGCACCAAGCCAGGTGAAAAGTGTTCTGTGGTGTGTATGTAACGTGTGTATGTAACGTGTGTATGTAACGTGTGTATGTAACATGTGTGTATGTAATATGTATGTAACATGTAACATGTATGTAACAGGTATGTAACAGGTAACGCACCAGGGCTATGATGGACTCCGTCTCGGCCTGGAGGCTCTGGATCATGTGTATGTAACATGTATGTAACACGTATGTAACAGGTATGTAACATGTATGTAACAGGTAACAGACCATAGCTCTGATGGACTCCGTCTCGGTCTGGAGGCTCTGGATCTTGTGTATGTAACAGGTATGTAACATGTATGTAACAGGTATGTAACATGTATGTAACAGGTAACGCACCATACAGTAGCTCTGATGGACTCAGTCTCAACCTGCAGGCTCTGGATCTTGTGTATGTAACATGTGTATGTAACATGTATGTAACAGATATGTAACACATATGTAACTGGTATGTAACGGGTAACACACCAGGGCTCTGATGGACTCCGTCTCGGCCTGGAGGCTCTTGATCTTGTGCATGTAACATGTGTATGTAACATGTATGTAACAGGTATGTAACATGTATGTAACGGGTAACGCACCAGGGCTCTGCTGGAATCCGTCTCGGCCTGCAGGCTCTGGATCTTGTGTATGTAACATGTGTATGTAACACGTATGTAACATGTATGTAACGGGTAACACACCATGGCTCTGATGGACTCCGTCTCGGCCTGCAGGCTCTGGATCTTGTGTATGTAACATGTGTATGTAACACGTATGTAACATGTATGTAACGGGTAACACACCATGGCTCTGATGGACTCCGTCTCGGCCTGCAGGCTCTGGATCTTGTGTATGTAACATGTGTATGTAACACGTATGTAACATGTATGTAACGGGTAACACACCATGGCTCTGATGGACTCCGTCTCGGCCTGCAGGCTCTGGATCTTGCAGCCGGCATCGTTACATTCACTCTTCAGAGTCTCCAGCTCCTCCTCCTCCCGGCTCAGCTTACTGTTCACACACTCCGCCTGCTGCAGGTCAGAGGGCAGAGGGCAACACAGAGGGCAGAGGTCAACAGAGCAACAGGTCAACACAGAGCAACAGGTCAGCAGAGGAAGTCTTACTAACCAAGCTGTTAACACATTCCCGGCCATCCACATATTAGGGACTTGGTGTCACATTTTCTTCGCTCCGGGCAGACTTTTCTGTTAGCCTGAAGCGAGGGCCAGGCCTGGACTGGCCATCTGGCATACCGGGCATTTGCACGGTGGGCCGACGCATCTTTGGGCCGTTATGATTTTTTAAAGTTTGGTCAACGACCGGCCCATTACTAGGCTGGGACAGTGGCCCATTGGTACTGACTGACACTGGGCTGGCCCAATCACATCTCTTACTAAGCACACCCCCACCAGTCGTGCAGGTACATGACTGAGAGGGGGGCTGGTACATGACTGAGAGGGGGGCTGGTATATGACTGAGAGGGGGCTGTGGTACATGACTGAGAGAGGGCTGGTACATGACTGAGAGGGGGGCTGGTACATGACTGAGAGGGGGCTGATACATGACTGAGAGGGGGCTGGCTGGTACATGACTGAGATGGGGCTGTGGTACATGACTGAGAGGGGGGCTGGTACATGACTGAGAGGGGGCTGGTACATGACTGAAAGAGGACTGGTACATGACTGAGAGGGGGGCTGGTACATGACTGAGATGGGGCTGTGGTACATGCCTGAGAGGGGGCTGGTACATGACTGAGAGGGGGCTGGTACATGACTGAGATGGGGCTGTGGTACATGACTGAGAGGGGGCTGGTACATGACTGAGAGGGGCTGGTACATGAGTGATATGGGTCTGGCTGGTACATGACTGAGAGGGGGCTGGTACATGACTGATATGGGGCTGGTATACATGACTGAGAGGGGGCTGGCTGGTACATGACTGAGAGGGGGCTGGTATACATGACTGAGAGGGGGCTGGTACATGACTGAGAGGGGGCTGGTATACAGGACTGAGAGGGGGCTGGTACATGACTGAGAGGGGGCTGGTATACATGACTGAGAGGGGGCTGGTACATGACTGAGAGGGGGCTGGTATACAGGACTGAGAGGGGGCTGGTACATGACTGAGAGGGGGCTGATACATGACTGAGAGGGGGCTGGTACATGACTGAGATGGGGCTGTGGTACATGACTGAGAGGGGGCTGTGGTACATGACTGAGAGGGGGGCTGGTACATGACTCAGAGGGGGCTGGTACATGACTGAGAGGGGGCTGTAGTACATGACTGAGAGGGGGGCTGGTACATGACTGAGATGGGGCTGGTACATGACTGAGAGGGGGCTGGTACATGACTGAGAGGGGGCTGGTATACATGACTGAGAGGGGGCTGGTACATGACTGAGAGGGGGCTGGTATACAGGACTGAGAGGGGGCTGGTATACATGACTGAGAGGGGGCTGGTACGTGACTGAGAGGGGTCTGGTATACATGACTGAGAGGGGGCTGGTATACAGGACTGAGAGGGGGCTGGTACATGACTGAGAGGGGGCTGGTATACATGACTGAGAGGGGGCTGGTATACATGAATGAGAGGGGGCTGGTACATGACTGAGAGGGGGCTGGTATACAGGACTGAGAGGGGGCTAGTACATGACTGAGAGGGGGCTGATACATGAATGAGAGGGGGCTGGTACATGACTGAGATGGGGCTGTGGTACATGACTGAGAGGGGGCTGGTACATGACTGAGAGGGGGCTGTGGTACATGACTGAGAGGGGGCTGGTACATGACTGAGAGGGGGCTGGTACATGACTGAGAGGTGGCTGGTATACAGGACTGAGAGGGGGGCTGGTACATGACTGAGGGGGCTGGTACATGACTGAGAGGGGGGCTGGTACATGACTGAGAGGGGGCTGGTACATGACTGAGAGGGGGCTGTGGTACATGACTGAGAGGGGGCTGTGGTACATGACAGAGGAGGGCTGGTACATGACTGAGAGGGGGCTGGTACATGACTGAGATGGGGCTGGCTGGTACATGACTGAGAGGGGGCTGTGGTACCTGACTGAGAGGGGGCTGTGGTACATGACAGAGGGGGGCTGGTACATGACTGAGAGGGGGCTGGTACATGACTGAGATGGGGCTGGCTGGTACATGACTGAGATGGGGCTGGCTGGTACATGACTGCGATGGGGCTGTGGTACATGACTGAGATTGGGCTGGCTGGTACATGACTGAGATGGGGCTGTGGTACATGACTGAGAAGGGGCTGGTACATGACTGAGAGGGGGCTGTGGTACATGACTGAGAGGGGGCTGGTACATGACTGAGAGGGGGCTGTGGTACATGACTGAGAGGGGGCTGTGGTACATGACTGAGAGGGGGCTGGAACATGACTGAGAGGGGGCTGGCTGGTACATGACTGAGAGGGGGCTGGTACATGACTGAGAGGGGGCTGGCTGGTACATGACTGAGATGGGGCTGTGGTACATGACTGAGAAGGGGCTGGTACATGACTGAGAGGGGGCTGTGGTACATGACTGAGAAGGGGCTGGTACATGACTGAGAGGGGGCTGTGGTACATGACTGAGAGGGGGCTGTGGTACATGACTGAGAGGGGGCTGGAACATGACTGAGAGGGGGCTGGCTGGTACATGACTGAGAGGGGGCTGGTACATGACTGAGAGGGGGCTGGCTGGTACATGACTGAGATGGGGCTGTGGTACATGACTGAGAGGGGGCTGTGGTACATGACTGAGAGGGGGCTGGTACATGACTGAGAGGGGGCTGGTACATGACTGAGAGGGGGCTGGTACATGACTGAGAGGGGGCTGTGGTACATGACTGAGAGGGGGCTGGTAGATGACTGAGAGGGGGCTGGTATACATGACTGAGAGGGGGCTGGTATACATGACTGAGAGGGGGCTGTGGTACATGACTTAGAGGGGGCTTGTACATGACTGAGATGGGGCTGGCTGGTACATGACTGAGAGGGGGCTGGTACATGACTGAGAGGGGGGCTGGTACATGACTGAGAGGGGGTTGTGGTACATGACTGAGAGGGGGCTGGTAGATGACTGAGAGGGGGCTGGTATACATGACTGAGAGGGGGCTGGTATACATGACTGAGAGGGGGCTGTGGTACATGACTTAGAGGGGGCTTGTACATGACTGAGATGGGGCTGGCTGGTACATGACTGAGATGGGGCAGTGGTACATGACTGAGAGGGGGCTGGTAGATGACTGAGAGGGGGATGTGGTACATGACTGAGAGGGGGCTGTGGTACATGACTGAGAGGGGGCTGGTACATGACTGAGAGGGGGCTGGTATACATGACTGAGAGGGGGCTGGTATACATGACTGAGAGGGGGCTGGTACATGAGAGAGAGGAGGCTGGTACATGAGAGAGAGGGGGCTGATACATGAGAGAGAGGGGGGCTGGTACATGACAGAGGGGGCTGGTATACATGACTGAGAGGGGGCTGGCTGGTACATGACTGAGAGGGGGCTGGTACATGACTGAGGGGGCTGGCTGGTAGATGACTGAGAGGGGGCTGGTACAGGACTGAGAGGGGGCTGGTATACATGACTGAGAGGGGGCTGGTACATGACTCAGAGGGGGCTGGTACATGACTCAGAGGGGGCTGGTATACATGACTGAGAGGGGGCTGGTATTCAGGACTGAGAGGGGGCTGGTACATGACTGAAAGGGGGCTGGTATACATGACCGAGAGGGGGCTGGTACATGACTGAGAGGGGGCTGGTACATGACTGAGAGGAGGCTGTGGTACATGACTGAGAGGGGGCTGTGGTACATGACTGAGAGGGGGCTGGTACTGTACATGACTGAGAGGGGGCTGGTACATGACTGGGAGGGGGCTGTGGTACATGACTGAGAGGGGGCTGGTACATGACTGAGAGGGGGCTGGTATACAGGACTGAGAGGGGGGCTGGTACATGACTGAGAGGGGGGCTGGTACATGACTGAGAGGGGGCTGGTACATGACTGAGAGGGGGCTGTGGTACATGACTGAGAGGGGGCTGTGGTACATGACTGAGAGGGGGGCTGGTACATGACTGAGAGGGGGCTGGTACATGACTGAGATGGGGCTGGCTGGTACATGACTGAGATGGGGCTGGCTGGTACATGACTGAGATGGGGCTGGCTGGTACATGACTGAGAGGGGGCTGTGGTACATGGCTGAGAGGGGGCTGGTACATGACTGGGAGGGGGCTGTGGTACATGACTGAGAGGGGGCTGGTACATGACTGAGAGGGGGCTGGTATACATGACTGAGAGGGGGCTGGTACATGACTGAGAGGGGGCTGGTATACAGGACTGAGAGGGGGCTGGTGCATGACTGAGATGGGGGTGGTACATGACTGAGATGGGGCTGTGGTACATGACTGAGATGGGGCTGTGGTACATGACTGGGAGGGGGCTGTGGTACATGACTGAGAGGGGGCTGTGGTACATGACTGAGAGGGGGCTGTGGCACATGACTGAGAGGGGACTGTGGTACATGACTGAGAGGGGGCTGGTACGTGACTGGGAGGGGGCTGTGGTACATGACTGAGAGGGGGCTGTGGTACATGACTGAGAGGGGGCTGTGGTACATGACTGAGATGGGGCTGTGGCACATGCCTGAGATGGGGCTGTGGCACATGACTGAGAGGGGGCTGTGGCACATGACTGAGAGGGGACTGTGGTACATGACTGAGAGGGGGCTGGTACATGACTGGGAGGGGGCTGTGGTACATGACTGAGAGGGGGCTGTGGTACATGACTGAGAGGGGGCTGTGGTACATGACTGAGATGGGGCTGTGGCACATGCCTGAGATGGGGCTGTGGTACATGACTGGGAGGGGGCTGTGGTACATGACTGAGAGGGGGCTGTGGTACATGACTGAGAGGGGGCTGTGGCACATGACTGAGAGGGGGCTGTGGTACATGACTGAGAGGGGGCTGGTACATGACTGAGAGGGGGCTGGTACATGACTGAGAGGGGGCTGTGGTACATGACTGAGATGGGGCTGTGGCACATGACTGAGATGGGGCTGTGGTACATGACTGGGAGGGGGCTGTGGTACATGACTGAGAGGGGGCTGTGGCACATGACTGAGAGGGGTCTGTGGTACATGACTGAGAGGGGGCTGGTACATGACTGAGAGGGGGCTGGTACATGACTGAGAGGGGGCTGTGGTACATACTAGGTCCATATCGTATCATCATAATATTATTTAAAAAATCATTAGGATAAGGGTTCCCTTGATAAAGATGCATGAAAAGGCTGTATAATATACAACACCTGTAGCTCAACTGCAAAAACTGCTTTTTTGATTTGATTAGATTTGTACTTGGAAATTAAAAACACATCATAAAAACAAATAATCTTGACCAATTTGTATTCCTGAGGATATCACCTAAAAGCATTCATTAAAAGAAACACTTATTTCCAAGGTGGTCCGCGATGGAAGACATAAAAACACAGCACATATAGCCTACTCAACTGCTAATTTTTGCTCAACTGCAAAAATGTATGCATACTTATGTATTAGGGTGCTCCGGAACCCTGTTCCGTGCCAACACCCACTTCAATGATAGAGCTCTCATATTTGCAAACGCATAAACTATATCTTAAATTATGGCTATATGTATAATATGGCCGTCGCTTATCAATGACTTGTTTGCATTGTGGCTGCAATGGATTGTTTTTTAATCGGTTCATTTCCGTTTTATACCATTTTGAAAAACGCTTGTTTCTTGAAAGTTTCAGAACATTTCAGAAGATTCTGTGATTATCCCCCTTTACTGGAATATACTGGAATACACAAAATTTGTCATTTTTCAGCCTATTTATGAATCGTTTTCAAATAAACGCTAGATTATCGATAGTATATGTGTACTTATGCACGCTATAGAAGCAGGCTGAAAAATCGATTATCCATTTCCTGATCAGCACACACACACACACACACACACACACATAGGGCCCACGTTGATATATCTGTGAAAAAAGCTCTGATTATCCCAAGACTGGTAAAATAGATTCCTTACCTCAGATCAGATGTTCTCCAAAAAGATTATTCCAATTCCTGATCGCCATTCCAAATATCCAATATTTATTGATCCAACGCTGGGTACTGGAAACACACATTCTCCGCTGTTCTGCGGCTCGGCAATGACTTCGATCGTCTCGGGTTACTTGTCTGACAAGTAAAATGTGGAAGCAGGACTTTTTTTTCTCCATGCGTTTCATTCAATCCAATCCAAAGGGGTGCAGTACCATCCGGAGAGACGATAGGGGGCAGTATTTTCCCAATGGAGCTCAGAGAGAGTTCCAGTGGTAACGTGAGGCTAGATTGATGAAATATTAATGGGAATCGCTAATAAAAAAGAAAACTATCAAAAACGAGATCTCTCGTCTCTCTGGCACTGAATGGTTGGCATGAACTAATGAGAAATCTCGTCGTTGGCACTCAAAGTGTTAATGAGGAAGTGCCTCATTTGCATATATACACATACAATTCAGAAAACTTGCAATATATATTTAAACATTTTTGATCCACTTTTTCTCCTCCTATTTTTCTTGTATTTTTCTCCCATCCCAATTTAGACGTTATGCCAATTCCCCCCTCCCCTTCCTGGTCGTTGCACACATTTGCCGGTCTAGGGAGCCCTGAAGTCTATCACATGCTTCCTCCGATACATAGGAGACAGCCAGCAGCCTCTTTTCACCTGGCAGCGAGGACTCTCACTGGGGAAGTGTAACGCGTGGGAGGATCACACTACCTCACCCAGATCCCTCCCTCGCTGTGCAGGCGCCCTGACCGACCTGTAGGAGTCGCTGTTTACAACGACCAGATTACCACCCACCGGCTTCCCTCCCGCTGACACCGCCAATTGTGTCAGTATGACGACCGCCCAAGCCGGAGGCAACGCTGACAGCCGGATTCGATACCAGTGTCTCTGCGGTGGTAGGCAGATGCTTAGTCCGCTGCGCTACCCGGCCGCCCTGCAATATATTTTCTATTAGTTTATATGTACATAACAAACTGGGAAAGTTTCATAGTGATATATATTCAAATATTTGTTTAGTCTATTAGGGGGTACTGTCTCTCGCCTTAAAACAACAGCTGGAACAGACCAGGCTACAGGGGTAACAGCTCCTGGTTTTCATATTTGATGGTTGTTCTCGTGGCTCGTGAGAGGCATTCAGATTGCTGGGGTCATCAGGAGGTCAGCCAGGCAATTGTTGTTCAGCTCTACTTTCATTGCAACAATGGTGGAGGAGATGTTGTATTTTGTATCTTCGAAAATGGACTCTGTTTTTGTGCCGTCTGCCTTATTATGTTGTACGCTTCAAATGGTAAATGGCTGCTTTTTTATCCAAAGCGCTTTACAATTTGTTACTCACATTTGACACATTCACTCACACATACACACACCAACAGCGGAGGCAACAGCGGAGGCAACCATGCAAGGTGCCAACCTGCTCATCGGGAGCAATTAGGGGTTAAGGGTCTTGCTCAAGGACACATCGACACGCTGCCCGGGAGGAGCGGGAATTGAACCGGGAACCTCCGGATTGCCAGACGACTGCTCTACCTCCTGAGCCACTGTCGCCTGGAGGTCTTACTGCATTCGCAATGTAATTATGTCCTTTGTTTTGTTTGCAAAACTCACTTCATCCTCCCCAAGCCAGCCGTCCATACCTTGTATTCCAAGTAGGCGTCGGTCTCGGCGCGGTTCCTCTCGATGACCCTCTCCCAGTGGCCGCGGATGTAGGCCAGGATCTGGTCCAGGTTGGTCTCGATGGGAGCGTCCGGCTCGTCCACCTCGCGGCCCGCCATCTGGTTGTACAGCACTCTCACGTCCTGTTGGGAGATACATGGATCACTTCAGCTGCTCAACGCGTATTTTAAGATCCTGCTGTTTGCTTATAAAGCAATGAATGGTCTGGCCCCACCCTACCTCACCGAGATCCTGCACCCCTACACCCCATCACGGTCTCTGAGGTCTGCTGACCAGTCCCTCCTTGTTGACCCTAAATCCAGGCTAAAAAACAGGGGGGACCGTGTATTTGCGGTTGCAGCCCCCAAACTGTGGAACGAGTTGCCCCCCCACATTAGGCTGGCCCCAACGGTCCCAGTGTCATCTTAAAACACATTTGTTCTCCCTAGCTTTAAAAAAAAATGTAGTCTGCTGTAATTTTGTTTGTAGTTCTGTGTACTTTGTATTGTGTTTATGTGTTCTTTTTACTATATTATGGGTTTTACTGTGAAGCACTTTGGTCAACCATGTTGTTTTTAAATGTGCTACACAAATAAAGTTGGATTGAATGACGACAACATGACGACAACAACAACTGGTCCACAGTATGTTACACACTACAACCACAATGGTCCACAGTATGTTACACACTACAACCACAACTGGTCCACAGTATGTTACACACTACAACCACAACTGGTCCACAGTATGTTACACACTACAACCACAAGGGTCATGGGAAGAGTTTGTAATCTGAAATCTCAACCTTGAAGAACTTGAAATGCAAGGGTGTAAAGTACTTGAGTAATTGTACTTTGTTACAATACTTAAGTACTGTTTTGGGGGATTTGTACTTTTTTAGTATTATTAGGTTTGTATACTTGTACTTTTACTTTACATTTCAGAGAAAAAAATACATACTTTTTACTCCTTACATTTAAAATGCAGACCTACAAAGTACAAATTTTGCAGTTCCAACTATTTTAATTAGTATAGTTGTTTCTCTGGCCGAACTAACGTTAACGTTATTAATCCTGCAGCCGCTCTTTATTTAAAAACAGCCAATCAAATCCCCATCAATGGAAAATGAACCCGCCCATACCCATGCTGATTGGTCCTTGTGCAAGACTAGAAAGCGGGGATCTTTGATTAAACACCTGCTGTCAGAAGAATAGACAGTCAGTGACAAGCTACAGAAGATGGCCACAAACGATAGTACGAGTGATGAAGAGGACGAAACAGAACATTTCATTGCCCCAAGATAAAAACAAGTTTTTACTTTTACTTTTTAGTACTTAAGTACATTTAAAAGTAGAAACTTTTAGACTTTTACTCAAGTGTGTTTTTAGCCAGATGACTTTTACTTGAGTACGATTTTGAGACTGTACCCATACTTTCACTTAAGTATAATTTCTGGGTACTTTTTACACCCCTGAGCTGGTCTGTATCCGCTTCCATTAATTTATGCTAACCTTCTGTAGTGTGGCAGTGAAAGGGTTAACCTGCTGTTGTGTGGCAGTGAAAGGGTTAACCTTCTGTGTATTGTCGCAGTGAAAGGGTTTACCCTTTGTCGTGTGGCAGTGAAAGGGTTAACCTTCTATAGTGTGGCAGTGAAATGGTTAACGTAAGGTTATGTATATAACCAAGTTCTATGAATTATGGTGACGCTCAGCGTCAGTCTGCACGCACTTCACTTCGTGCACGAGCACTGAATAAAAAATTCCACAATGTACCTTTACATCCCAACATTCGTCTGGCCACACCCCTATCCGCTTACCTTTATAAGCAGGTGTGTGGTCACCTACTCGCCTCCTTCCCAAACTTTCACCACAAGGTGAGATCAAGGGCCGCAGTGGCGTCCTGACGCTGAGCGTCACCATAATTCATAGAACTTGGTTATATACATAACCTTACGTTCTACTTCATTATGGCTCCGCTCAGCGTCAGTCTGCACAAGAGGAGCTGAGCGGGAGCCAGAAGCTCGACAAATGTACCCCGCTGAGGCCCCCCACAACCATCAGACCAGGGAGGACCAAGCCCCCCGACCCTCCCTAATGGAGGATACCCTCCCTATTGGAGGACGGGAGAGAGACGGATCTGACCGTGCGAAGAGGAACTCAAGCAACTCAACGCACAGGGTGAGCAGATCGTGGCTTGACCCCACGACTACGCACACGCACAACCCGCATGCCACCAGGGAACGAACGGAAGGAACAACCCTTGTTACTGCCCCCAAAATCACGGAGTCAAGAGCAAACTCAACCCCGTGGCAAGGCCGTAGCAGCGGAGCGCGAAGGAAGACCCAGACCCACTGAAGGGACTGGATCCCCTGGAAAAAGGGGGGCCCGGAGAGGTCAATGACGCCAGGCATCAAGACCCCACCAGGCGGTCACTCAGTGACACCGCCCCTCACATCGCCAGCGTATTCGGATAAGGCCCCTCCAAGAGCGGGCCCTTTCCCCCCAATAGTACACCGCCTGGCACACTGACCCTGCAACACAGGCAGTCAGCATGGCCGTAAAGCACTCAAAAAGGTTAACCAACAGAAGCAGGCAGCGCACCGGGGAAACCAGGCAGCAGGCTGTAGACCCGAGCCTGGAGCACTGCGGACGAGACAGGCGCCAAAGGGGTCAACTGAAAACAGCCCCCCTGGCGGAAGGGGCGTATGCTGGCATTGTTGCACACCATGACAAAGCCTCCATAAAAAAAAACCCACACAGAGGGGTCGAGGCAGAGAAGGCTGACACGATTGGCAGACGTCATGAACGTGCAGGGGCACACTCAACCGGGTAACCCGGGAGTTGACTCTGCTCCAACACACCAGGGAATCAACCACCCTCTTGGTACCACATACGGTGGTTGTTCCTATAACCCCTCAAGAAAAAAGGGTTATCCCAGGCCTATGGTTTCAACGAAACATTACTTCGGACCGGGCCCGGCGGCTCGGGAAGCACACAGGGTTACCAGAGGAGGTCCAGAAGACCACCCCAACAGCCCCCTCTTCGCCATGCGTGAGAGAGGAGCGAAAGAAAGGAGAACCAGCCCCTTATAATAGTGCCAGGTACAAAGTGTACCCAACAAAGGGTCTCCATAACGCCTAACCCCATGACACCCGGGCCGACCCGGCATTTTTCCCCCTGAAAAAAGCACAAGTCCCTCAGGGTACCAGAACAGCAGATCTGCATCCCCGGCGGACAACGGGTTAACTGACCTGGACCAGCGTGACCAGAACCAGTCCCGTGCCCTAACCACGCCGACATGCCCACTCCAGGAGAGGGGGCAGGAATGCGTGTTGATCTAAAACATGAAAAGAGGGCGCCACCCAGACGGTCCTATTTATACCGCGCTCAGTGGCCCACCCCAAGGGCATGAGACCCCTCTACCTATGTTCTGATCTATTCCGTTAACATCCCCCAGATATGAACGAGAATCCGTCGAGACCCAGTAACAGGCTCTCGGAAGAGGGAAAAAAACCCATCCCAGTTGCCCTATAAAAACGCTGTTTTAATAACAAGCAACTAAGGCGTACTAGCCTCCTGCATGAATCTTAACAGAAACACCCCGAGCCAGCACTATGTATGTGTCGGGACCCAAAACATATCAATGGACAGTCTAACCAGACCCCATATTGATCCTTCAAGGCGCCTGGGAGAACGACAAGAAGGGTGTCGTGCTTCATATTCTCCACTCTTTTTTATTAAAAAAGAAAGAAACACCGACTGACATGAATCCCACGTGACGCAGCCGAGGGTAATTTTTTTTTACATTTTCACATCCCGCCACCCTCACTACAGAGGAGAGACGGAACTCCTCAGCGAGACTTCCCACGTGAGCCATAGATTGAAAAGTCACGGTAACATTGAGTCATGTGACCAACCGACTCAAGTTACACGTATATCGAGCGTAGTAGAACAGTAAGTTCCTACGCTCTGCCCCGACAACTTGACAACAACAGACCCTACATACGGGTCTAAACTCACAGAAGCCGGCGTCCAATAGAAACGTGCCTAGTGACGTTTGCTATGACGGGGGGAAACCCAAGACACAATCGCCTGTGATAGTTGCGGAGTCTGGGAAACCCCCCCCCCCCCGTGCCAAGCTGCCTAACAGCTTGACACTGACCGAATGAAAAGAGAGTCCCAGAAACCCCCTGACCAATCAGAAGAGGGAAGGAGGGGTTTATCCGGTACCCCCTTGCAAGCCCAACCCTCGCATATGACAACAACAACAGCCATATGATACCCTCAGTAGCAATGCCAATGAATAGCGCAAGCTAATCCAATGCACGCTAGCCACAGACATATCTGTGAACAGGGTTTATAGCAAGGCCAAGTTGTGTGTGTGTGAACCCGACACCCGTATCTATGTTGTAAGACACAGAAAATCTGATAGAGAGAGAGAGCGGCTGAGCCGCGGTACATTTTCATACGAGCATTACTGCAAACCAACACAATAGTGTTGCAGCTCAATATCACTGTTTAAGCAACAGAGCACACAAAAAAAAAACCTTTTTCAACCGAGTGTAGGCTGCAGGCCTTGCTTAAGCTCTAACATGAAAGTAACGCCTAGCCCTCCTATCAAACCCATACTAGTGAAAGATTCACACGTTGCATCCCCATCATATGTTTGGTGAATAAACACACAGTTTGTTAACAAAAAATACAGTCCCCCTTTAGGAGGGACTCTTTATTTTCGAACAAAAATCATAGAGGGGCCGGGAAGCGAACAGGGGGGGACCACAGAGGGAAAAAGTCATCATGAAGTTAGCGACGCCTGCCACGAGCCGCTCGGGGCTTCCCACCCCGTGGAGCCCCGGAGGGACGGTAAACGATCGGCGGCTGGTCTCGACGATCCCTACCGTCACCTCCGGGCGTAGATGGGCCGGCTGCAGTGGCGGAGGCGCCCTCTCTCCTCCTGGCCTTCTTTGCCGAAGGTCCAGCAGTGGCGGTGGTAGCAGCGGCGGCCACGGCGGAGGAACCTCGATGACGCGGCGGCCATCTGACTCCACCGGCAACATCGGGCGGGGGGAAATGAGGCTGGAGCACGGAGCGCTCCTCCTACAGCATCTCCCTGCAGGTTGAGGTCATCAGCTGCAGTGCCGACCCAAATAGTCCAGCCTCTGAGAGGGGTGCCGTCAGAAGGGGAGTCCTCTTCTTCTCCGGCACGCGCGCCTGCTCCAGCCAAAGGTGGCGCTGGATCAGAGTGGCCAGGGCGCGCACTTTCCCAGCGGCTATAGCCTGCGGCTGAATCAGATGCAGGATGGCTCCTGCCGACTGGGCGAGCTGATCATGCTGTAAAACAGTCAGCTCCGTGCCGCCCGTCAATATCCCGGACATGAATCTCGCCAGCTGCGCGATGTTAGAAGTGGCAGCTAGAGATTGTGTTCCGGTGATAAATGACTGGTCGCTCCAAAATGCCAACCGCCTCGCCGATTTCCCTTGGGGACCGACCCATCCCACCCCGGTCACAGCCTCTTCACCCTGCTCCCCTCTGGGAGAAGGCTGAGGATCCCAAAGGCTGTGAAAGCTCGACACAGACTGAGCTTCTTCCCCTCAGCCGCCAGGCTGATCAATGCCTCAGGCCCCCCCCCCCCCCCCCCCCTCGGTACCCCCCCCCCCCCCCCCTCTGCCCCCAAGTGACACTGGCACAATGACATTGACTGCACTGCACTAGTCCGTACTGGATCTCTGCACACTTCACTTTATATATATATATATGTATTTTATTTATTGATTAATCCCCCACTGCACTGTTTTCGTTTCTTGTCTGTGTTGGTGTTTGTTTACTGTGAAAAAAGAAAGAATGCATACACTGTATTGCTGCAACAATTACCAATGTGTTTTACACAAATGGCTCAATAAAGGAATCTGAATCTGAATCTGAATCTGAATCCGTAACGGCTCCCACACCACCTCAGGACAAAGGAGCGCCGCCATCTGCCTATCAAGCCGTGGCACGCCCTCCTTCATGCCGTCTACCAAACCCGCCACCCGCGTGACTTGCACGTAGGCGGGAGTAAGGCCCATGATGTGGGAGACCACCTCGCCCTGATGGACGTAGGCCCCCATTGAGGGGAAAAATGGGTAGACAACGTCCACCCCTCTCACCGGGCGACGTTGCCATAGATGACCTATGAGATCGTCAGGGACAGGAACAGGCAGTGGCTGCGGCAGCGGAACGCCGTTTGCGACTGCCGCCGCCGCCATGAGCTCGGGGAACAAAGCACGCAGTTCCCCCTGCATACTTTCCTCCTCCGAGCCCGCGTCCCTCACATGCAGCATACTACTGGTCAAGGAGCCACATTCTGATGTGGCTGATAGCAGGGCATCCCGCCGCCGAGTCGGAGGTTCTAACCCAACATCCGCGGACGAGGAACCCCAAGGAGACATCTCACCCCCCTCCAGTGTTACCTGGACGGGCAGGAGCCATGTCTCCACCGGGCCTTCAAACAAGAACCCGTCCGCCTCTATCATGTAGTCCTCTGTTTCCATCGGCCATGTAGAGACAGACGCATCCTCATCCGGCTCCAGTAACTCACCAAAACCAGGCCGTTCGTGTCTGCAAGCCACCATCTTGCGACGGGAGCGAGCTGACGCAAAAGGTTTGCGTCTCAAATCCCCTGCAACCAAAGGCGCCGGCCGCCCAACAGCGGACGACTCCCCGGAAGCAGAGGAACCAGAGCCGGAACCAGGCCATCGCACAGGAGACGGCACTGGTGCACCAGCTCCTTGGAGAGGCAAACTACCCATCGGACGCCTACCGGGCAGGGCTGCCGACCACGAGAGAGGCCTCAACCCCGCTCCAAGACGCACGACAGAGGCGGCGATGGAGAACCGCTGGTGAAGAGTGGCGTTGCGAGCGCGACCCTTTGAAGTAGACATTATGACTTAGCTTTTTTCTTTCGAAATATATGAGAGAAGAAAAAAAGCAAAAAAAAAATTAAACACGTCTCAACTTTCTTCAGCTAACAACCTCGTCAAGTGTGGGATCTACCGAAGGCACTTCCTTGTGGTGAAAGTGAAGAAGGAGGCGAGTAGGTGACCACACACCTGCTTATGAAGGTAAGCGGATAGGGGTGTGGCCAGACGAATGTTGGGATGTAAAGGTACATTGTGGAATTTTTTATTCAGTGCTCGTGCACGAAGTGAAGTGTGTGCAGACTGACGCTGAGCGGAGCCATAATGAAATAGAACCTTCTGTAGTGTGGCAGTGAAAGGGTTAACCTGCTGTTGTGTGGCAGTGAAAGGGTTAACCTTATGTGTATTGTCACAGTGAAAGGGTTAACCTGCTGTCATGTGGCAGTGAAAGGGTTAACCTTCTGTGTATTGTCACAGTGAAAGGGTTAACCTGCTGCCATGTGGCAGTGAAAGAGTTAACCTGCTGTCGTGTGGCAGTGAAAGGGTTATTATTATTATTATTATTATTATTATTATTATTATTATTATTATTATTATTATTATTATTATTATTATTATTATTATTATTATTATTATTATTATTATAATAATAATAATAATAATAATAATAATAATAATAATAATAATAATAATAATAATAATAATAATAATAATAATAATAATAATAATAATATTATTATTATTATTATTATTATTATTATTATTATTATTATTATTATTATTATTATTATTATTATTATTATTATTATTATTATTATTATTATTATTATTATTATTATTATTATTATTATTATTATTATTATTATTGTCCTGTGATTTATCGTTGATTATTACTGTTATTGTATTGTTTGTCTTGTTTTATGTAAAAAAAGGGAAAATAAAAAACAATTGACTAACCGTCGGTAGTGTGATAGTAAAGGGTTAACCTTCTGTAGTGTGGTAGTGAAATGGTTAACCTTCTGTAGTGTGGCAGTGAAAGGGTTAACCTTCTATAGTGTGGCAGTGAAAGGGTTAACCTGCTGTCGTGTGGCAGTGAAAGGGTTAAGTAATAATCAACGATAAATCACAGGACAATAACAGAAATAATAATAACAAGTAATTAAATCAGAATGAAAGTAGATTAAAAGATTAAAAAGACATAAAAATTATAAATACAATACAATACATGGGCTCTTGCTCGCTCTTCCCCCTCAGGACCCCCCACTTGGACTATACATCCACTACTTCATTCAGCACCAGGATATTCCTAATTTATCTGCGTTCCTTTATCTTATCCACCACAGCTACCCAGATTGCAATGCTGGCTTCGTTAACACCTAGAATTCGTGCAGTGGATATATCTAGATAAATCACATCGAGATAGGTGAGAATCCATACCTTCCGGCACATTTTATCTGGTTGAATCCAGTGTGACGCTATCAACTTTTTGGCAGCCGTAAGACCCACCAAAATGAGTCTCTTTACATGTACAGAGGTCGATAACTGAGAAACATCATTCAACAACAATACAGAAGGCAGTATCGGTATGGTCAGAGACAAAAATTCTGATAATTGAGTGGTGACATTTTCCCAATACATATGCATATATGTACCAATAGCATCGCTTGAACACAAGGAGCATAGAGAGTCCGGTCTGAGACCCATTAAGTGCAATCAGGGGTCAGGTAAATCCTATGAACAAAGTTAAGATTAATCTGTTGGTGATCTGGGTTTGCGTGATGAAAGCCGAACATTTTCCCAGACTACATCCCAATCAAAATCTGCTTCCAGGTTTGGGATATCCTTCCTCCAAACCGAGTCTAGGGGAAGGACCTTATATGAGGACGTAAGTAAGTGGCGATAAAAGTCAGAGACAAAACCTCTCAACGTCTCCTTGTCATAAAAGAATTTGTGAAATCTGTGGCGCCCAAGTGGAACATCTAATGGGACTCCGTGAGCCTTCAAAGCTGCTCTTATTTGTAGATAGAAGAAATAAGTGGAACTGGTGAGGTTACATTTGTTGAATATATCTCGACGGTTAGTGAAAGGGTTAATGTGTCAGCTCAGAACTCTGCAGAATCTGCACCTGGCTCGCTGATAACAAACTATCATTACACCTGGGTAAAACAGAGTCCATTCTCTTCGGATCAAATACAGTAACAAACTCAGCAAGACCGACGGCTTCTCAGTTACAGTGGGTGACAATATTGTCACAAGGAAAGATGAAATTACATACCTAGGTTCCATCCTAGAGGCAAATCTTTCCTGTGACAAAATGGCATCCAAGGTAATACAAAAAGTCAACCAACTAACTTGATTCTTGTACCGGATCTCCTCTCTGGTAAACAAGAATACCCTGAAGACTCTGGCAGGAGCACTCATTCAAGGGTACTACGACTATGCTTGCACCTCATGGTACCAAAGCACCTCAAAGGCGCTAAAAACAAAATTACAAACATCTCAAAACAAACTGGTCAGACTACTTACTGGTCAGACCTTACTCCTAGAACCCACCTCACCCCTGCCCACTTTGACAACCTAGGATGGCTTAGAGTAGACGACAGAGTACAGCAACTTGCAATGGGTCTGGTCTATAAGATACACTACACGACCAAGGTACCCATGTACATGTCAAAATACTTCCCAAAGGTCAGTGAATACCACGATCACAACACCAGAGGGAGCTCCACAAATCATGTTAAACCCAGATTCGGCTCAAACAAGGGACTAAACACGTTTTGCAATTATGCCACATCAATGTGGAACGCCCTACTCAAAGCTGTAAAAAAATGTGAATCACTACCCACTTTCAAAACCACTCTCAAAGAACACCTACGGGAGACTGCAATTCGAAACTGGCCCCTGTAAATGTCCTAACCCAACCCCCTAAAATGTACAGTATGGTTTTGTCAATATTCCAATGTACAGTTTTGCTTGTACAGTTGTACAGTGTCCCCCACCCACCCCTCCTACCCAACCTACCCAACCCAACCCCCCCACCCCACCCACCTCCAATGTACAGTCCCCCCCCCCCACCCCACCTACCCAACCTCCTCCAATGTACAGTTTCTACGTCAAATGTATATACTCTCTTTTCTAGACTCTTTTTGTATCACAAACAGTACTGTATTTGCAAATGTGGTATGTCATAAATGTATAGATGTAGCAGTACTGTCTATCTGTATGTCGTGTATGTCATATATGTTATGATGAATTGAAAATGGGGGACCCTGATGTAAACAAGACTAAAGTCTTTCTCTGGTCTGCATCCCCTTAACAATTGTATGTATTGAGCCGTACTGTACTGTACCCATTCTGCAATCTGTTAATAAAGTGTCCAATCAATCAATCAATCAATCAATCAATCAATCAATCAATCAATCAATCAACCAATCAATCAATCAATCAATCAATCAATCAATCAATCAATGTCCCCACCTCCTCATGGTGCTGCTCCAGCTCGCTCAGCTCCGCCCTCATGCTCTCCATCTGCACCTCCAGGTCCCCCTTGCTGAGCGAGGCGTCGTCCATCACCTTGTAGAGGGAGCCGATCTCCTCCTCCACCGCCTTCCTGAACGGCTGCTCGTTCTCGAACCTGCAGGAGCCAGACGCAGGGGGAGAGGCGTAACCATAACAGCACTATGACTAGGGATGGGTACAGAATCTGGTGCTTTAAGGGTACCGACTCCTACCGATATTATCGGCCGATATTGGCATTAAAATGTAATATCGGAAATGATCGGTATGGGTTTTCAAAAATAATTGAAAGATTATTATTATTATTTTAATTTTTTTTTACATTTATTTAACCTTTATTTACCCAGGCAAGCAAGTAAGAACAAATTCTTATTTTATTTATTGTCACAAGTATGCATAATGTTGTGTTAATTCCACGACAAGAGATATGTAAGGGATAATGTATAGCTACGAGGTCATTGTCGCAAAATAATTGACCGACACGGAGTTTAGAATACAGAGGCACCTCGCCGTTTTAAACGTAGTGAAGGTTAATTATTTTGCGACAATGACCGAGTATAGCTATACATTATCCCGCTTATTACATGGCTAACTTACTAACAATATATCTAATTAATTTTACACCATCGACAAGACGAGATCAAATGCTCCGTCCGCTGTCAGCCCAAATAAAGTTATTATTATTGCCGGCAGGTGTGTGGACTGATTGCACTGCTGCAGTGTGTGTCAGTGGGCTTGATTGCGAACAGCGGCCATTATTGCTCGGCAGAGGTCCGTTATCGAGTAATAACGGACCTCTGTCGAGCGCTATTGACCAATCACAATCAAGCATTTCGGCGAATGTTAAAACGCCATGTAATAAGTAATGTTAATTACCTGAAATTATTCAGTTTTTTGGGGGGGGAAACCCCGCATATATCGGTATCGGTTGATATCGGTATCAGAAATTAAGAGTTGGACAATATCGGTATATCCGATATCGGTAAAATTAAGCATTACATCACGAGACAGAGTGTGTTATAGAAATTAGATCACGCCCATGGGTGGTTGTTAGGCCCGAAGCGGAGCCGAGGGTCGTTAGACCCCCATAGGCGTGATCTAATTTCTATAACACACTCTGTCGTGTGATGTAATGCTTTTATACAATGTCATCCAACCTTATTGCTATACAATAAACACACATTAATTGAAGATTTATTGACAACCATCCGCAGAAAAAGTAGTTCCCAAAAGAAAAAGAGAGAAATTGCCTCTGTGTGGAATTAGCTTGGAAGTGCAACTGTCTCTCACTAACACATCCAACTGTTCTCACTAACACATCCAACAAACTAACACATCCAACAAACTAACACATCCAACTGTTCTCACTAACATATCCAACAAACTAACACATCCAACTGTTCTCACTAACACATCCAACTTCTCTTTTCTTTTTTTTGTACCTACTTTCTATAGAACTTCATTCTTAGATGCTTCTATAGAAAGTAGGTTAAAAAATAAAAAATAAATTCTTTGCCCTATAGGAGGTAAATTATTTTTTTAACCTACTTTCTATAGAAGCAGCTGGGAGGTGCACTGTTTTAAGTGAGCGTGGATTATTGAATTGATTGATTGATTGCAAATTTGTCTGTCCGCCTTGTTTCAAACTGGTTAAGCTTGGCGTTTCTTTCGAAGTCGCCCTCTTTCGAAGTTGGTGATGCTTAGAGTTTGGAATCGCCCTGCTCTAAAGATAAACTCTAAGCATAACCAACTTCGAAAGAGGGCCTAAACTTAACCAGTTTGAAACAAGGCGGACATTAATCAAATTTACAATTAATCAATCAATCAATCAATTCGCGCAATGTTTATTTTGTTCCACAATGACTCATGACCCACCAATTACATAATCCAACATTGTGTAAGAAACAAACACATTTGCCGTGACAGAATCGTTTTTGATTTAGTCGTTATGATGCTGTCAACATATCCATTCATAACGTTTATTGTCCGCCATCTTGCTTTCACTTCTAAATCCACGACTGGCGGAGTGATCGTAATTCGGTTGTGGGCGGATTCTAGGACCACGAGCGGGGGTTATGACAAATAACCACGTGTAACTTGACTGTTTCAGCCAATCAGAATCGAGAAATTTGCATGCCATTGTATAAAAGCCAATATCGAACCTCCCTAGTACCGACCGAATCACGTCGGTACTACCGAGTACCGAATCACGTGAGATCCACCGGTACTACTGTAAAAAAAATTGTTTTTAAGTCCGATGACGTCAGCGGTTCGTTTAATCATGATTAATAAGTCTGCCTCCACCCTAAACTCTACTCATTAATCATGATTAATAAGTCTGCCTCTAGAGACGTTTGTTCTCACCTGTCCTTTTAGGCCGTGTCCAGACAAAAACGATTTTGATCTTTTTCGTTTCGTTTTCATTTAAAAAAAAAAAAAAAAAAGGTTTCCGTAAAAACGAACCCGTCTCAAGATAATAAGTGCGTGCCACAAATTTACAAAATAAATGTCTTTTCTGTTTTTAGACGTCGCTCTTTTATTTTGAAAATCCCCGACCGGAAGTGTTATATTGTCTATTGCTAGCAGCTTAACTTGTGTCGGCCGGTTCTGTGCTTTTTTGAGCTAACGTAACATTTTCCAAAGGAGAGGAGAGAAGTCTGCGGCTCACATGCAGCTCAAACTACCTGTTGGAATAAATTAATTGATTGATGTTTAACTTGTCCCTGTGTGTGTCCAGTCATTTCGACTAGCAAACGTTGTCATGACGTTACCTCAGGATACCACTGTCTATTGTATTTAGTTGGTTAGCTATTTAGCTAATGTGGATAGCATTTTGAATAGCATCAATGCTAGCTGGCTGGCTACAGCTTTATTTACAAAATTATGGAGGCTTTTTAATCGTCAAGGTAAGAGAGGATTTGTCATGATCATGAAGGCGTATGCTATGGAACAATATGTGCTTGGGTTTTCAGAAAAAGGCCAGCTATGTGACGCTAATCTCTAGTTAGTATCGTGTATTGCATCACAGTAGCCTCCCGATCAAGCTCAATAGCATGTGTGTGCGCCTCGGTTGGGAGTGTGTGTACTGTAAGCACAGCAGAGCTCCGCTTCAGACAGATAGAGAGAGTACAGCATATGTAAAGCTGTAAAAGCCTGATCAAGCTCAATAGCTGTACATGCCATTGTTGTTGTGATGTTTTCACATGCGGGGTAAGGGAGAGGTGGGCTATCGCGTCATCGGTTCAGGAGAAGACGCGTTTCGCTTGTAAAGATGGTGACGCAATGGGGGGAGTCTTCAGGCGTCTTCAGAATTGCGCACTCTGAAAGCTGGTATCAGAAAGTAGCGTCTTCAGGCTGCCAGAACGCAGTTCCCTGTGGCTGAAAGGTGCAAACGATCAAATACTTTGCCTGATACGACCGAAATCGTTTTAGTCTGGACATGGCCTTAGATAACAGGGTTGCGTTTTGTTCTCACCTGTCCTTGAAGTCCTCTGCGTTCGCCTGCACATTCTCTGTCTGCAGCATGAGTCTGGCGTTGTCCAGTATGGCCTCGCTCACCTGTGGGTTAGAATGGCATTACATTACATTACATTACATTTCCACAGCAGGCAGGGAACATACCCAGTGTTACTGCTGATTCAAATCAGTGGGCCTTTATGACCAATCAGATGGGTCTTATTGTGGGCGCCCTCGTGGCGCACCACGTTAGTGCATCGCACACCTACGCGGCCATCCCGGGTTTGCTTCCCGCTCCCGGTGACATTTGTCGCATGTCTTTCCCGCCTCTTCTCCTGTTCACCCTCTCCTCATCTGTCGGTCATGTCTGACCAGGAATAAAAGCAATAAATGCTAAAAAATAAATCTTAAAAAATAAAAAAGATGGGTCTTATTGTTTATTGTTTAAAAGGATCCCCATTAGCTGCCACCTAAGTGGCGAGCTAGTCTTCCTGGGGTCCACACAGAAAGACAACACAAAACACAAATCATAACAATACATGAGATACATGACAATCACAATTCACTTAATTAACAATGATAATCTAAAAACAGTAAAACATTGTAGACATCTTTATAAACATCAGAATATTTTGCTCACATATTTAACCTGTTCCACCCCTCAGGGTCGGTACCGACCCCTTTTGCCATTATGATCATAGATCCATATTTTTATGAATGATGAAAATCATTTGCGATTTTAAAATCAACCGTTTTCAAGTATTAATATCACAAAGATGTCACAAAAGCATGTAGAATGTAAAACGTTAGGTTGGCAATAGGTTAGCAATAGGTTATAGGTGTCATAATAAGGTTTTACCTTCTCATTTTGAAGAAGTATATCCGAGCCAGCGACCATTTTGTAAATAAATAAAAAAAACGCAAATTGTAGTTTTTTCGCGGCCATTTTGTCGAGGGCACTCAGGGCTGTCGATGAGCGTTGACATTTTTTCAAACTACATTTCCCTTCAAGTTCTATGGGGGTTCAAAGTTCAGAGTTGAATTATGGAATATGTCAATAAATGTTATTATTCTTGATAATAATGGTGCGTTCACGTCAGGTGGGAAGAAGCGGACGAACCAGATGACATCTCGTTGCTACAACTAGGAAGCATTCACGCGTTGAACTCGAGGAAACGCCCACATCCAAGATGGCGATCTTAGCCTACTGTTAGCCTACTGCTAACCTATTGCTACAAGTCGTTAGCAAGTTACTTTAAAATCAACTGTAGACGAACAGCAGCAAGTATAGCTCGTTTTTCATATGAAGAGTACAGCAGTATGATTGTATTATTCTGATTATGTGATCAAAGTGATCATTTTGATTTGTATTTACCTTGTATTGCCGACATCGCCGTCAAGCTTGCTGCCATGATGGTTGATACTTCCGCATTTCGGGACGCGAAGTGGGAGATATCGGGGTATATAAAAAAACTCCCATATGACCTAGTAGGAATTACCACTAGGAGGCTGACGTGAATGGCTTTTCCCAGTCGGAAGCTGGTTCTTCCGCTTCTTCCCACCTGACGTGAACGCACCATAAGCCACAAAAGGTAACGATTTGACAAATATTGAAACGCAGTTAGTTTCTCCTCCCTATTGTTAGCATATAGGAACAACTAGATCTGAAATTAGTTTCAAAATGCTTGCACTATGAGAAAAATAAAAAAGTACAGTCGATTACAATAGATATTATCTGTTATTATGCATGCCTGGTGATACTAAATCCAAATTGAACTAGGGGATTTGAAAGATACTATATGTATATATATATAAATGTGCGAATTGGCTATAATAAGGTAATGTATAAACATATATTCTATATTCTATAATAATATTTCAAATTGCATTGGTCCGGATGGGAGAATTCAGTACTGTATATACAGAACCTTTGGTTTTATCATCTTCCCTTTATTAATTTCCTTAGATCTTTTGTACACATGATCTCAAGAGGGTACTGAACGAGGTCAGTGGCAGTTTTATTAAGTCTGGTCATTATTATCATGGTGTTATTCACTGTCAAAGATGAAAAGAAAAATCATAATTCATATTTTCCTTTGTTTCATCACAATTTAAGCAAGCCTAGTAATAGACACAATATTTCTGACACTGAGAATACATTCACTGAGGTCCATAGATGTACCTAGATACCAAGAATATGCAAATAGCCCTTGTAGAAGTGGAGCAATGTTCCATTTACCTAGGTATACATTTTATGCAGATTTTCACCTGGGGTGGTACTTGAAAGACACTTTGCTATTCAATTTACTTATGTTCAGTGGGCAGTTATTCCAATGATCAGGGACGTGCACAGGACTTTAGAGGGGCAGGTGCTCAAAGACTGAAAAGGGCACTACACTTGTGTGTATATATTAACCGAGCGCACATAGCGTGAGCACAATTTTTAAGGGCCCTTTTCGGGCAGGGGGCCCCCTTTTTATGTTTTTTGGGGGGTTTTGGTGATCAAATATTGAATATTGAACTATAATAATCAGTGCAGGAGCTCACTTATCCTTGAAAGACACTTTTATCACTGACTTAAAGGGCCCATACATCTCCATAAATGTTCAGGGGGGAGGGAATAAGTGCTTACCCTACAGACCCCAAGAAGTGCTGTATATTCTGTATTGTTTAATATAAATGCATTTTTTATTCCAATCCCGATTTGTATTTGAGATTCCCAAATCCCATCGGACTTGACTTCTTCGTGTCCCTCAATGAGTGTAATACCAGCATTCAACTGTATGCGCCACAGCGGTTTCTATCATCATCATCATCATCACCACCCACGCTGCATAAAATATAGGTCCGCGGAGAGGCATGGTGAGGAGACCGTGCAAACTGCTATGGAATATGGGGCATCTCTCTCTCTTTACCTAATATTTTGATTCTATCCTGAAATTTTTCAGTTGGAAGGGTGGTCTATATGCGTAACGGTAAATATTAAAAATTTTTTTTCAAAAAGGGCACTTTTTTGATGAGGCTCAAAAAGGCAGGTGCTCAAGCACCCCTTGGCCTCTATGTGTGCACGTGCCTGCCAATGATTGATGGCACGATAAACAACCGTCCTCTTTAAAGCATTTGATTTTGGACGTGGTAACATAATCTGTCCATCATCGGCTGACCTAGTAAAATAAGAATGTCAGGATGTGATGCTGGCGTGCTTCTGGGGGAAACCCTTGGTTATCAAGCACCTCAGTCGAAACAACCCAGAGATTTCAGAGTGAACTTTAGAATAAAAGCAAGTTTTTCAAAATGTCCAAGTAGAATGTAGGAGAGCTTGTAAAGTGTCAACCAGTTGCCAACAGATGGAGATTAATTGTGTTAGGGACATTGTAGCATTGTAGTAGGGATATATGACATTGTAGTCAGGATATATTACATTGTAGTTAGGGATGCCCCGATCGATCGGCCAGCGATCGGTATCGGTCGATATTCAGTATAAATATGAGATCGGTGAATTCCGATAATGCTTTATATATATGTGAAAACCGATAGAAAAACATGATCCAATTCTTAGCGGAGTTCTCACTCGCTGACTTCTCTCTCAGGCACACAGAGCTGCAGCACACTGTCCCTCCTCCTCCTCCTCCTCCTCCTCCTCCTCCTCCTCCTCCTCCTCCTCCTCCTCCTCCTCCTCCTCCTCCTCCTCCTCCTCCTACTCCTCCCCCTGCCCCTCCTCCCCCTGCCCCTCCCAGACCCATGTCAACAGAGGCTCCTATTCCCTCCGGCATACTCTGCTCTAGTCTAGTGCATGCGACCTCTGTGAGCTAACGTTAGCGACCTAGCTAACGTTACTGTTTAAACAAAATGACCCAGTCAACTATTCACTTTTAGTTTAATACATGAGGCATTGTCTAACGGTATCTAGCTGGCTAGCTACTGATAGCTCCTGATATCAACAAATGCTCCAGCAATAGTCTAGTGCATGATAGCTCCGTTAGCTCGGTAGCCAACGTTAGCTCACGTTAGCTCACTGTTTAAATGAAATGTCCCAGTAAACTAAATTGTTCACTGAGGCGTTGTCTTAATGTTATCTAGCCGGCTAGCAGTAGCTACAGATAGCTCCTGATATCAATGTCTTATAACATTGATTCGATGCGTATTCGAGCCCCTGGCTTGCATCGCAGTCACGAAAGGGGCTAGCTGAGGGCATGCTGAATGTGATTTGACCAAAGCAGAGTATACCAATAGGGTCCAGCTGCAGCGCCGGAGAATCCTGGCTGCAGCTGGAGGCTACTTGAGTATACACACAGACAGTGGAGCTGTTTGCAGATAGCGAGCATTTTGACTTGTTGCGTGGTGGCGATGCCTCGCAGATAATACAACTACAAGTATGATTATATAATATATATATTTTATAAAAAAAGTATATATTTAATTTTTTTTTTTTTTTTATAAAACCAAAAACGATCTGTATCGGTATCGGCCGATATGGCTCATAGACGATCGGTGATCGGTATCGGTGGCAAAAAACGTGATCGGGGCATCCCGAATTGTAGTAGAGATATATTACATTGTAGTAGAGATATATTACATTGTAGTAGATATATTACATTGTAGTAGAGATATATTACATTGTAGTAGAGATATAGAGATATATTACATTGTAGTAGAGATATATTACATTGTAGTAGATATATTACATTGTAGTAGAGATATATTACATTGTAGTAGATATATATTACATTGTAGTAGAGATATAGAGATATATTACATTGTAGTAGAGATATATTACATTGTAGTAGATATATTACATTGTAGTAGAGATATATTACATTGTAGTAGATATATATTACATTGTAGTAGAGATATAGAGATATATTACATTGTAGTAGAGATATATTACATTATAGTAGATATATATTACATTGTAGTAGAGATATATTACATTGTAGTAGAGATATATGACATTGTAGTAGAGATATATGACATTGTAGTAGAGATATATTACATTGTAGTAGAGATATATTACATTGTAGTAGAGATATAGAGATATATTACATTGTAGTAGAGATATATTACATTGTAGTAGAGATATAGAGATATATTACATTGTAGTAGATATATATTACATTGTAGTAGAGATATATTACATTGTAGTAGATATATTACATTGTAGTAGAGGTATAGAGATATATTACATTGTAGTAGAGATATATTACATTGTAGTAGAGATATAGAGATATATTACATTGTAGTAGAGATATATTACATTGTAGTAGAGATATAGAGATATATTACATTGTAGTAGAGATATATTACATTGTAGTAGAGATATAGTAGAGATATATTACATTGTAGTAGAGATATATTACATTGTAGTAGATATATTACATTATAGTAGAGATATATTACATTGTAGTAGAGATATATTACATTGTAGTAGAGATATAGAGATATATTACATTGTAGTAGAGATATATTACATTGTAGTAGAGATATATTACATTATAGTAGAGATATAGAGATATATTACATTGTAGTAGAGATATATTACATTGTAGTAGATATATATTACATTGTAGTAGAGATATAGAGATATATTACATTGTAGTAGAGATATATTACATTGTAGTAGAGATATAGAGATATATTACATTGTAGTAGAAGTAGAGATATATTACATTGTAGTAGAGATATATTACATTGTAGTAGAGATATAGAGATATATTACATTGTAGTAGAGATATACATTACATTGTAGTAGAGATATATTACATTGTAGTAGAGATATATTACATTGTAGTAGAGATATATTACATTGTAGTAGTAGTAGTAGTAGAAGACATATATTACATTGTAGTAGAGATATATTACATTGTAGTAGAGATATATTACATTGTAGTAGTAGTAGTAGTAGACATATATTACATTGTAGTAGAGATATATTACATTGCAGTAGAGATATATTACATTGTAGTAGAGATATATTACATTGTAGTAGAGATATATTACATTGTAGTAGAGATATATTACATTGTAGTAGATGATATATTACATTGTAATAGATATATTACATTGTAGTAGAGATATATTACATTGTAGTAGAGATATATTACATTGTAGTAGAGATATAGAGATATATTACATTGTAGTAGAGATATATTACATTGTAGTAGAGATATATTACATTGTAGTAGAGATATAGAGATATATTACATTGTAGTTTAAGTTTAAGTTTATTTGGATCCCCATTAGCCACAGCAGTGCTGGGGCTATTCTTTCTGGGGTCCATAACACATAAAAAAATACAGTTACAGACGTATACACTCACAACATTTACATGTCATACAGACAATTAAAACAACAATAAAAACCCTTATACACTCATACCATTTACATGACATACAGACCATTAAAACAACAATAAAAACCCTTATACACTCACAACATTTACATGTCATACAGACAATTAAAACAACAATAAAAACCCTAATCAAATTCATAATACAAGATAAAAATATCAGACACATACATTTTCATTTACGTACACACTATCTATTAGGGAATGTCAATTTCTTTGGTTGAAAATGTTGTTTTACCACGATTTTGAAACGGCATTTACTATTCTCCTGCTTAACATGTCTGGGAAGAGAGTTCCATTCCTGCATACCACGGAACATGACAGTTCGCTTCATTGCATTCGACCTCACTTTTGGAAGTGTAAAACCTCGTGCAGAAGCATGTCTGGTGGAATGGTTGTGTCTGTCAAGACTTATTGATAAATTGTTATATAAAATTGAGGGGATCTTTGTAACAAGAATATTCCTAGTGAATACAAGGAGTGAGCAGAGTAATTTATGTTTGACAAGTAACCAAGTTAAACAACTGTGCATCGCTGCAACATTAGTTCTGTACTCACAGCGAAGCGCTATACGTGCTGCTTTGTTTTGTACCATTTGTAATTTTTTCAGTTTATTCGTTGTTACATTCGACCATACTGCAGGACAATAGTCAAGATTTGACAAAACCAGAGCTTGAATTACCTGTTTGATAGAATTTAGTGGTAACAAATGAGCACATCTTTTAACAACAGAAATCCCTCTTCCCATTTTCACTACTATATTGTTTATATGGTGTGACCATGACAATTTACTGTCTAATGTTACCCCTAGGAGTTTAGTCTCCTGGACTTGATTAATTACCACATCACTTATCAAAAGTTTCAAGACTGGGTTCGTTCTTAGAGTATGGTTTGAACCGAAAATGATGCTACTTGTCTTTGATATGTTTAGAACTAGTTTGTTATTCTTTATCCATTCCATCACTGATTGCAACTCTGCCTTTAGAACCGTATTTAATTCATTGGCTGTTGAGGCTGATGTGTAAATCGTTGAATCATCCGCATACATAGAAATATAGGACTTATTTAGGACAAGAGGCATGTCATTTGTAAATATGGTGTAGAGCAAAGGCCCAAGGCAACTTCCTTGGGGTACTCCACACCTTACCGTTTTAACTTCTGAGTAACTCCCATTAAAAAAAACTATTTGTTTCCGGTTTGCTAAATAAGTTTGCATCCAAGATAGTGCAGATGAGGAGAAACCGTAACATTCAAGTTTTTTAAGTAAGAATTTGTGATCTATGATGTCAAAGAGTAGAGATATATTACATTGTAGTAGATATATTACATTGTAGTAGAGATATATTACATTGTAGTAGAGATATATTACATTATAGTAGAGATATAGAGATATATTACATTGTAGTAGAGATATATTACATTGTAGTAGAGATATATTACATTGTAGTAGATATATTACATTGTAGTAGAGATACAGAGATATATTACATTGTAGTAGAGATATATTACATTGTAGTAGAGATATATTACATTGTAGTAGATATATATTACATTGTAGTAGAGATATATTACATTGCCCTTAGAGGGGCCTTACATTTTTTTCTAAAATCATGACTCTTGTTATTTGGTGTATATAGGTTATGGTAGGACCTCAGCTCATCAACTGTCATAAATATTATAAGGCAGTAATGGGTTTGGGCAAAAGAATGCTCCCAGTTTAAATGCACACAGAAAGAGTTGTTGCGTCTACGTGTTCATCGATGGATTCACCTGTCTAGGGGTCCTGGGGCATTCAATGTAGCCCCCCCCCTCCCATTTTGCTAATGAAATTGTGCCTGCAAGGGTCTATATTCCAATTGATATTAGTAACATATAGCAAGTGTATATATACATTGAAACTCTGTAGCACCAATAATTCGGGCCCCCTGGTGGGCTGGGTCCCCAGGGCATGCGCCTTGACTGGCCGGTCAGTAATCCACCCTTGTGTCTAATGTGTTTTGCGTTGTATTCAAAATGATCAAGGAGGAATACTTTTGTTTGTTGCAAGGATTTTTTTTTCACCCTGCCAGTCCAACTGGCCGATAACCAGGGGTGTAAATTACTTGAGTAATTGTACTTTGTTACAATACTTAAGTACTGTTTTTGGGGATTTGTACTTTACACAAGTATTATTAGGTTTGTATACTTTTACTCAATCATTTCAGAGAAGAAAACCCTACTTTTTACTCCTTACATTTAAAATGCAGACCTACAAAGTACAAAGTACAAATCTTGCAGGTCCAACTATTTTAATTAGTATATTTGTTTCTCTGGCCGAACTAACGTTAACGTTATTAATCCTAAACTTTATTTAAAAACAGCCAATCAAATTCCCATCAATGGAAAATGAACCCGCCCATACCCATGCTGATTGGTCCTTGTGCAAGACTAGAAAGCGGGGATCTTTGATTAAACACCTGCTATCAGAAGAATAGACAGTCAGAAAAAAAGTTTTTACTTTAACTTTTTAATACTTAAGTACATTTAAAAGTAGAAACACTTTACTCACGTGTGTTTTTAGCCAGATACTCTGACTTTTACTTGAGTACGATTTTTAGACGGTACCCATACTTTCACTTAAGTACAATTTCTGGGTACTTTGTACTCCCCTGGCTGTGATAGACTGTGTCATGGTGCTCCCCCTCCCCCCCACAGGCTACTAACTATGGATCAGGAATACAATCACGGTGCATTTCCCGGTCTGGGAAGATACCGGGAGGGAGGGAAGAGGAGGTTACCTGTCTGTAGATGTCATCCCTGTCCCTCCTCAGCGGGTTAGGGTTAGGGAGAGGAGGTTACCTGTCTGTAGATGTCCTCCCAGTCCCTCCTCAGCGGGTTAGGGTTAGGGTTAGGGTTAGGAAGAGAAGGTTACCTGTCTGTAGATGTCCTCCCAGTCCCTCCTCAGCGGGCCCCAGGCGCCCGCGCTGCATGCCTTGCGGTCCAGACAGTGTCTGATCTGCTCCTCCAGCTGCTGGTTCAGATGCTCCAGGGCGCGCACCTTGTCCCTGTACTCCATGAGGCAGCCGTTGAGCCCCTGGGAGCCCCCGTGCTGCGAGCGGTCCCCGGTCCGGGTCACCACCGGCGCCGCGGTGCTCCGCAGGCCCTGCAGGAACACGCTGCTGATGCCCAGGGCGCGGCGCGACACACGCGTGCCCAGACACGAGGCGCCGCCGGCGGGCGCCATGCCCACGAACACACCCCGCGGGCCGGTGGTGGCATTGGACGAGCTGACCCTGGTGCAGGTGTTGCCGCTCCCCGAGCGCTCGGTGGCAGCAGGTTGCCCCAAGAAGGAGGACCGGCGTCTTGGCAAAGGCATCTTTTCAGGGAAAAAAGTGGTGTACGAGTCTTTCAATGAGCAGGATAAGGCTAGTTCCCCATGGGCATAGCGGGGCTGGGAGGCTCCGGCTGCTGGCTTGTTGTGTCAAACAGTCGCGGAGCTGCAGGGCATGGCTCTTTATTGGAGGCTATGCCTTCTGGAACACCAGGCCTCTTTGTTCCCTGTGGTGTTTGTGTTGTGAGTGGAAGGGTGGCCTGGCTTCTAGTGGGTGTGGGGCTCTTTGTTAGTAGATACTGGGGGAGGTTGTTTTTGGCTGCCTCAGCATTGGATCCCTGTCGGGGCAAACTCCATGGAGTGGCTGCCAACAAGCTCCCCCCACTGGTGACAAGAGGCACTTCACCTCACTACCGCACCTCCCAGCGTCCAGCACTGTGTCAGGAAACTGGGCCATCATCACATTACTGAAT
Organism: Notolepis coatsorum; assembly: GCF_963971535.1. Taxonomy (NCBI): domain Eukaryota; kingdom Metazoa; phylum Chordata; class Actinopteri; order Aulopiformes; family Paralepididae; genus Notolepis; species Notolepis coatsorum. The sequence continues at coordinate 124,371,131 of NC_140168.1, read as the reverse complement.
GCCTATAGCCCACTCCATAACACAAATATTATTGTATTTATTTATTTGACATTTTATTTTGGATTTCATGGTGTGTTTTTTTTTGGTTTTGTTCTTGATTTATTGTGATGTTTCTTCTTGACTTGTCTATAGAAGACGTGTCTGGCGGGAACATTAACGTGTGTTGTCGGGCCTTACAAATACATTTGATTTGGTTTGATTTAATTAAGTAACACTATATAGCAAGAAGAGTGCTTGTGCTATTCCCTAATCTGTTTTCAAACGTATTCCTTTTTTGCAGGTTTAACCGAGCATAACATTGGTACAAGCAGCACAAAAGACAAAAATAATCAAACAATAGTTGTTGTTTTACCACATACCACAAAACATATCACATACGATGAGGATGTCCATGGGTTAATCTGCTTGAAGAAGAGAAGCAATTTAGCTAAAAGGCTCATACAAATCGCCAATTTAATAATTTATTGACAAAAATGTGTTTGTTGGCAGGGTGTAAAATGTACATTCCATGGGCGAAACTAGTTCTGGCAGGACAAGTCATACATCGTGGAGCTGTGACAGCTTAGCTGACACTCCATTGTCCCACCTACACTGATGGTTTAAATACCTGCCAATCCACACACTCTCTCTCTGTAATAATAATAATAATAATAACTTTATTTGTATAGCACTTTTCATACAGAAGTTTCAGTTCAAAGTGCTTCACAGCAGTAAAAAATACAGGGATAAGTGAGCATAAAAAGATAGAGGTAGCAAGGTAAGGTAAATCACAGTTTTTCACATTAGGATCTAACATCCCAATAGGCCTCTCTGTTTACGGTTTCATTCAGTAATACAAATATAAAATAGAATAGACAGAGTAGAGGCGGTTAGGTGGCCGAGCGGAGATTGCGTTCGTCACCAACGCCGGAGCTGTCGCCTGTTCGAATCCAGCTCACAGCTCCGGGGTTGTCACCAGCTTGGCTGGCCGTCTGCACTAATACAATTGGCTGTATTAGAGGGTGGGAGAAGCTGGCGGGGTGGGTCCGGGTCGTTGTAAACAGCGACTCCTACAGTTCGGTCGGGGCGCCTGCTAAGCGCGGATAGGACTTGAGGGGGATAGTGTGGTCCTCCCACACGCTACGCCCTCTCGATGAGAATCCGCGCTGCCAGGTGAAAAGAAGCGGTGATTGGCTGGACGTGTGTCGGAGGAAGCACGTGGTAGCCTCCACTCTCCCAGATGATCTGACTGTGGGGGGTAAGTGCGCAGCGACCAGGAAGGGACTGGGAATTGGCATACGACTAACATTGGGATGGGAGAAAATCGGAGGAAAATGGAGGGGGAAAAAGATATAAAAAAAAAATAAAAATAGACAGAGTAAAAAAGTGCGGTTTGATTCAGTTTAAAAATAGGCTAAAAATAATAAAATAGAACGGACAGTAAAAAGTGTAATAAAATAGTTGCTGTGTAGCAGTGTGGTTATAATGACACTGTCCCCAGCAGGGGTTAGTGACGGGAATGTACGGTGCAGGTCGAAACACGGTTACTTTAGGTCAGTTCATCAATAGTACAGTTCACTGCGTTAGAGCAGTAATATAATTGATAGGTTGAAGCACAGCCAAGGCGTTGGTGTATCAATAATAATGTCCACGGCATTAGAGCAGTAATATAATTGATAGGTTGAAAAGGCGTTGGTGCCTCAATAATAATGTCCACGGCGTTAGAGCAGTAATATAATTGATAGGTTAAAGCACAGCCAAAGCGTTGGTGCCTCACCAATACTGTCCACGGCTGGTCGGTATTACTATACGACGAGCAAAGCCTATCGGTCTGGTAAAGTCATTTAGCTAGCCACGCTAGCTTTCTTCCCTGGTTGGCAAGCAGCTAGTAGTGTTATCATTGGTTGGCTAGCAGCTAGCAGAGTTAGCATTGGTTGGCTAGCGGCTAGCAGAGTTAGCATTGGTTGGCTAGCGGCTAGCAGAGTTAGCATTTGGTTGGCTAGCGGCTAGCAGAGTCAGCATTTGGAATACGGCGATTCCACTCAAGAAAACAGTCAACATCAGCGTTTGCACTTGGGCAAGGCACTCGCCACTAACGCAGGAGATGCTGGTATCGAGCCAAGCTCTCGGCGTTGCTACCGGCTTGGCCGGCCGTCATACTAACACAATTGGCAGTGTTAGAGGGTGGGAAAGCCGGTGGGTGGGCATTGGACGTTGTGGACAGCGACTCCTACAGGTCAGTTGGGTGACGGCGGTATGGTGGAAACAGGAAGTATCGGGGGCAGCGTGAGCCTCCCACGCGTTACTCCTTGCCACTGAGAGTTCGAGCTGTTGCGGTGAAAAGATGCAACAGGCTGCCTCCTCGTGTACCGGAGGGGACACGTGATGCAAGGCTTCTATCCTCACTACAGCTGACCAGTGGGAGGCATAGTCTAGCAACGTTCAAGACAGGGGAGGGAAGAATTGGAAACATGAAATTGGGATGGGAGAAAAATAGAAAAATGGGGAGTGGAAAAAACATCAGCGTTTGCACTTCCCTTGAGCTGAATGCGTCCTCCCGATGTACCACGTTGTGTATCCCTCCGTCTCAGTCCCACCTCGACGTTGAAACGATATCCCACGCGGGCACTTTCCTGCGTTCCGTCCGTCCGTCCCGTGGCGGCGCGCGTTCGGTAAATAATTGTTCAATTATCTAGCCGTCACCGTCAATGAGTCAACTAAATGACGCCATTGGAAGGGCGTAGGCGAACGACTGAGAATATAAACCAGAGGAAACGATTCAGACTTTGCAAGAATGGTGATTTATTAGGACTCCATGTCCAAACATTCGGTCATTTAGACAACTGTATTGCCATTATCACCAAGTGGCCAATTAGCAAGCAGTTAGCTGGTAGCTAGCAGTTAGTAGCAGCCTAGTCGTAGCAACAGTCAGCAGTTAGTCAGCAGCATACATTCAGTCAGATTATTTACCTATACAAAAAAGGGAAATAAAACTGTATTCATTAGCAACTAGTTATACATGTAAATAGTATAGTAAAAGGGGTAGATGGTTCTACCTCTAAAAACCAGATCTATAATAATTCCCCTGCGTTGTGTCTTGTCCGTCTGTTAAACCCATTTTACTTATAAAAACCACCACTGTCTTTTTAGAACGGTGGCGAGAGTAGGAAGCATCAATGAGGAAGCTGAGAATTGAGCTGATGTTAAAAATCCACTTTTATTTCAGAGTCCAAAAGTGAAATAACAAGGATTTAATTCAAATGGAAAAATGGATTGTGCAATGATTCAAATATACCCGGTACTATGCCACCGTCTATTCGTTTCAGACTAATCAGAATACAATTAAAAAAGAATGGTCTTGTGGTCCCCTCTGTGATCGAGTCTTCTTCCTAAGAAACGAAGAGATCCTGTTCTCGTTCAAGCCGCTTCGCCGTCTGCTTCCGGTGGTGAGTTCAAAAAGCGTGTGTTCCTCTCTCTACCTAACATGCTAGTTTTAAAGCCTTTTACTCCTCCCCTTTGGGATGTGCTAAAGTATTACGTCAGAGGGGAATACCTCTTCATTCTTATTCGCTAAGGCGCATAGCGGCCGTCTTGAGTGGTCATACAGCACCAAATAAGGAGTTTTAATTTGAATCTAGAGGTAGACCTATCTATTTTAAGCACAAACGTACTGTTCTGTTTTATCGTGTTTTAAAGTATACAATATTTCATTTTACTGACTAAAATCCAAGGATTACTCTTAACTTTAATTACTTAAACAGTTTAGTTCTTTTGCCGTATTTCAATACCTATGTTAACCTATTATTTGAGTATAAGATCTTCTCTTTGGTTTTAAGACACTCCTATTGCATTTTAATCATTATCCCTTATAGGCAGCTAGTTTTCAGTATTATGGGTTTTTCTCAATTGGTTCAGAAAGAGTTTTATGGCAACTTTGGTGCTTTCTTTGGTCATAAACAACGCATGTTTCATATCATTACGTCCAACATCATTAGCACAACATAACAGTAATATTTGCAGTTTAATTTGGAGCTTCTTTAACGATATAAACATACTTTAATTACTGGAGTAGTGAACCTTAACACCTCCTGAGACCTTTGGTCTCCACAGCGTGTCCGCTGTCTGCAGCCTAAGGCGCTTTGTTCCAGCTGCTTGTGACACTTTGTATGTAAATTCGCTCAGGAAGATAAGCACTAGGCACTTTTTGTGGAACCAAATGTCTTCAGTTGTTACTCTATTTTATTGTGCTTCCATTGGTTGTGTCAATAGCACCGGCCTTTGAACTGGTAAGTTGGCACTCCCAACCTATTGTTTGCACCTGCTTCCCCCAGGGGGAACAGAGGCTTATCTAAAACAGGGAATGCTACCAGGGCCTCACTTTTAACAGACAGACCTCTCCTAGTATTTGAATGTTGTGACTAAATCCAGTGTGATGTACCGATCATACCCATTTCAATCTCCCAGTAGCTTGTTGACCTGTCTTGGGAAAATGCAGACTTCAATCATATTTTCCCACCCTTATTTTATAACAAGTTTGAGCAGAGAATTCTACCACATTCCCCCGTCGTGGGTTTCTATACCCACGTATACCTGCTATTAACTTCTCAATCAAACTGGTCGTACACCGTACAGATACCATAACTTTCTAACCTTTAGCAAAACTACCTAAAAAACCAAAAAAATTCTAAAACACAGTTCATTTCTGTACAGTACCAGATCCATTCATCACCCTCGTTATTCACTTTCACACACATGTATCAGTTATTAAAAGTTGACATCCAGTCTAGGTCCGTTTCTCTATACAAAGAGAACATCGTCCCATTTATCAGCTTTTTTTGTTTATTTTACTATACTTATTGTAATATCCAAATGTCTATTTTGTGTGTCTGACTCTGAAAGAAAAAGATTATTGCACCGCACAAAAAGATTAAACATTTCTAAGAAAAGAGGGAGCGTAAAAATCAAAAAATATATACAATTCTGCTCCCTACATGGATCACTGAGATCCCAATTAGCATTAGCTTTCATCCTGCCAGTTATCCCTCATCAACCTCCTGAGGTTTCTTGATAACTCTTTGTGGTCAAGGACATCCTTCTGGACTTGTGCTAATCACTGCTCCTTCCGGTTGTGGGCAGTCTTGGTACTGCTCCAGTCTTCACAGAAGGAAAATATTTTTCCCTCTGTCCTGTTATTGCTATTTGGATTTGTTATTAACAGACAACTTGATTGGAATATCACATTTTCGCTCAGATACATCTCTACTGTTCTGTATTGACAATACATTCGTTTTCCAAATTAGTTATCTATATATTTCATGGCTCCTTGTCGTTAATATTCAAAAAATTCACATGGCTCTCATTACTTTGTGCTGTACTATATTACTAGACCAATGTCTCAAGTTCAACACAGTAGTATACCCCACCACCCTATGAATGTGGAATATCATTTTCACAATCATATCTCCGTTTCTGGACAGCTTCCTCGGGGCTCGGACAGCCAGTACTGACGAGACCCCTCCTCCAGCAGACCCTACACGCACGGCAACAAACCACAGTCGCCTTTAAACACCACATCCCTCACACGCTCCGTCAGCCTCTAACAAGCCGTCAGAGTCCCCCACAAGCCAATTATCAATTCCACATGTCCACACCTTACACAAAAGCTATTTGGCCAATGGCGACCAAAATCTACAGAGCTTATGTACAGAGAATCATGTTTTTCCAACACTCCCCACAAAACTGCGACACAACCTCCCAGATCCTAAATCGGGATTCTCAATGGGCGGAGAACAAAATCATGAACCAGCTCTAGTCCATCCACTTTGTTCTCAGTCCACTATATAGACATATACTACCAGTCCCGCTGTGTCGTCACCATCCTCCTATCCTCACCGGTGAGAGATCACTCCCAGCCTGTCAGGTTCCTAAGAAAAAATAGAGAAAAGAAACAAAAACAAAGCAAAACATGCCAAAACAAACTGAATGAAAACAATAACCAAAAATTGTGCGTGTCGTTTTTCAACCACACCCCAAGAAACAAAATCAACCTAATATCTGGGGCACAACCACCCCCGTATACACTAAGAAAGAGAAAGAAAAAAATCAAAAGAAGAAACAAAATGAAAACTTCCGGCCTGAGGCAGAAATTGCCCGTAAAAAAATAGGAAATAAAAAGGAAAAGAAATAAACTCATATCTATTATTCATGATTCTTAATGTCCGCCTATAAATATCATCTTCTTAATTTCTTAATCATGCAGTCCACCCTTTGACCAATCCACTTATTGATCAAGCATGGATATTTACTACTGGTCACTAACTGAAGTAGTACCATATCATTACTCTTTCTAATATTAAATGTTCCAAAAATCTGTTTAACCACCATTTTGTTGTTAGTATGATTAGCTCATGCAACTGCCAGTTACTTCATATTCCACTTCTCCATGTTAGTCACACATTCATTTTAGTAACTTGCACACCTAATCTAATCCTCTAACCTATCTATATATCTTCTGTTCTATTTTTATTCTAATCAGTAATATTTTTTATTCAATTTATTTTTATTTTTAATACCTATCCATATTTTTCTATTCAGCCGATGCCCTCTGCAGACATGACCTTTGATAATGACCTATCAGTCCACATGTCCAGCAAGCCTGTCCTTGTTCCCTCGGTTGTGGGGCCCTGCTGTTGAGCCTGCTGTTGGGAGGGGCCTGGTAACTCACCCCGCCCGCGGCTTTCAACACCCTGTCGCGGCCCAGTTCCCTGTCCGGGCAACGGAGCACGCAACATCTCTTGTTCACAGAGTCCTAGTTCTGCAGCACGGAACATCACTTCTAAAATTACATCCCTCATGATCTCAGCCTGTTCCGCCAGTGCCCGTTCTAGCATTTCCCTCTCGTGGGTGACTCGATCAACCGCCAGCTGCTTCTCCACCAGCTTTCTACGGACTGTCTCATGTCTCTCAGACGCTTCCGTGAATGCCCTCTGTCTTTCTGGAGAGAGGCATGTCATCCTCTCTTCCTCCACCCTGGCCCTCGCTGACTGGCTCCTCGTCACCGGGCCACGCCTCCCAGTTTGGTGCTGGTGTTGGGGGTGGGGGAAGCCTGGGCAAGGGAATCTGGTGGCCTGTGGAAAATGTTCATGTATTTTCCCATACCTGCTGTCGGTCTCTGCTCCAGCCGTACGGCCAGAGTCAACTTCCCAGGACTGATGTAACAATGCCGCTCTCCTCAGTCGCTTTCTTTGTCCCTTGGTTAAATTGCAGTCACCTGCAATGGACACTCCAGCGTGGATTGGCTCTGGTAAAACAGTTGTCTCTGGTTTTCTCTCCTCAAAGACCCCCTGTGTTGGAATCAAAATCATCCTTCCAAGTCCCTCAGACACGCTCGTCTCATGAGGGGAATCAGTCATATTCAAATCAATCAGGTTAACGTCACTGCTCAATTCGGTCAATGACGTGTCTGCAGAGGTTATTGGCATTGCCGGCATTAATCGCCCTTCGTTCTTTCTTTTTCTGTTTTTTAATTTGGTTACGCGATCTATAACGGCCTCCTTTCCTATACTTAAATACAAGGTTTTGTAAAGGCCTGAATATCTTTGGCCATTGCTTCTTAACTTTTATTGTGAAATTTCCAGTCATTGAAATAGACAGATTGTCTACCTTTGCTATGGTTATTGCATCTAAACCTTTAGTTGCTCCTATCAACGTTCCACTAAGGTGAACCTGTTGGGCATTCGACATTCTCACCACTTTCAAGCACTCACAATATTACCGTTTGGAAAAACAAGTTTCTCTGTATTTAAAACTATTTTTACAAACTTGAGTTAAAATTCACTCACACTTTCAGATTTTACTGGTGCAGACAGGAATCGATAAGACGCTTATTATACTTATACCCAGACTTTAACAGTCAATTGTTCCCCAGTCTGGAGTTGGAATCGTCAGCACTGTCTCAGTCCGCCCCGAGCAACTGTGGAGAAAGAAAGAAAAAACACTTAAATTCCAGTGATATTCGCTTTTCATTTCATTATTTATCTTAAGCATAGAAATGTTGCGTGTCTCTATACTAATACCACTTTAGAGAGAGTTAGTGCAATTTATTTGAATCATAACGACAACCTTAGCTGCGTTTTGTCCTTTGTCCAATCTGGAAAACTGGATCTTCCAATCATTTTGTCGTGTATCCTCTCACACGACTCTGCGGAATACCCATTGTACATCAACCTCTCCCGTTCTTTGGTACGTTGATGGTCCTTTCCTTTGAACAATCAGAATTAGTTTTACAGCCTATCATTTCTAAACATTTGTGCTGGATATGGTAATTTAGTTGATTAAAATGTCTTCTTCGCCTTAATGAATTTGTAATTCTTTTCTCATAAAATATTCTAAATCCTATTGCCCTTTAAATGACTATGTGTAGATTTAATTCTAACATTAGCTTCTATGTGTTGCTGTATTTATTTCTATCTGAGACAGCCTAATATGTATTCTTATCTTATCACATTTTACATAACAGTTATTCACATAATTACTCATAATTAATACACATACCCCCTTTAACACCTAATCTCAGGTGCTAAACGTCAACCGCCATCATCTCACGAGGAAAAAAATAAACCTTCAGTGACTCATACCACTAAAACCTCGTGCCCACACCTGTCTTATAAATCACAGGCGCAGACACCACTCCTAATTGAAATCCCCTGCAGACCCCTGATATCCCACTGGTCCGCCATTCGCAGCCCAAGGCATCCCTCCCAGTAGCGACCTGAAAGAGAATCCCTGGGCTCCCCACAAGGATATCCAAAATTCACACAACCTCCATCCACTGCTGCACTTACACAGCACCCCAGATTCACATTAATAACAACAAACACCACTACCATAAGCCCCACACATAATATGACATAAAGCCCAACGCCGTACCCAAATGCACCCCTCGACCCCCGACATCTCAGTGGGGGAGTTGGGAGCCGGTACCCCGTTGAATTGAAAAAATTACACACCCCGTTCGCCTAAGCCCGAACTAGAACCAACCCACTATGGAAAAACCGCATATACCTACATACAACCGTGGCAGGCAAGAATCCTACCACTGACCACCAACGCACACAGCCCCAGGCACGTCCCCTACGTCACACCCCTTGCACACCCCGGCCTTACCATCCTCTAACCCAGAATGTCCACCACGCCGATCGCAGAAAGGCAGCCGGGGCGTACTCCTGATATGCCGCCATCTACGGGACGCCCACCCCTGCTCGGCCCCCGTCACAACCTCCTGTATCCCTACCAACATCGCAACCGCAGGTGCAGCCGAGCAGCGCGACCTCCCATACGCAGGTCCATCTGCGCAGAGAGTCCCAAACATAACGCCAAAGCACATTTTGACTTACAGCCACACCACCATGAACGCAACACAAAAGACACCGACATGGAGCCCCCGCCTTACCAGCCGGAGCTCGTCCAAATGCAAGGGAAGAAGTACGAGCGCCATGCCGACCAAAGCGTAGCGCCACTGGTTCAACACGACCGGCCGCCACCCAGGGACCACATCATATGGTCCATATGCAGCTTCGTCAACCTGAACCCGCGTTGCTCCGGGTCAGCAGCGCTTCACTTCTCCGTTAAGTCAAGGGACCGGAAGGTGGCCGGAGACCTGGAGAGAGCCAGAGAGTACGGCCCCACCGCCCGCTGCCACAACATCATCGCCCTGACGCTGGCCATTACCACTGTCATCGCATCTGTCCCACTCGCCATCACCATTCTGTCGGTGTTAACTAAACCAACACTAAAGTAATCCTGCCGCTCAGCCCTACGATGTGGCTCCTAAGCGCTGTTGAGTTCCCATCACAACTATGTGACACACACCTCTATTGGTGAAGCTTACAATGGGAAGAGAGAGGGAGAGAGGGAAAGAGAAGGAGAGGGAGAGAAAGAGAGAGCGCGTACCACTGTACCTCATCCTACTTCCCAATACACCTGTACGTTCCCAAATCCACCCACCATCTCGCTCTACCCACTCCACACGCAATACCCATCAACCTAACCCTGTCTGCCCCATTCCCCGAAGCAACATTCACCAGCACCCAAAACCGGTCACAACTGCGTAGAATTGACACAGTTCCAAGCCTAAAGCTTCCTCCATTAACATTAAACTGAAAACATAACCACATCACGCCTCAACAAAAGATCCTCCACTCCAGCCACCGTACGAAATCAAAAAATAGCCCCTGGAGAAGAGAAGTGAGGCAGCCTAGTACACAATATTAACATACAATACCCAGATAGAATGGGACAAATATTCCAGTGTGTGTCATAAGCGCATGTTATACAACAAATTCAGTTGATGAACTGGAACCCATTCCCCAAATGTCTGGAAACGAGATCAACCTTCTGGGAGTATGTAAGATACAAACTTCCCATGTGACCAGTAATATCAAGCAACTTAAAACAAATTAACAAAAAAAGAGAGAGAGAGAGAGAGAGAGAGAGGTAGAGGGGAATGGGAGAGTGAAAGAGGAAGGGGGAGGGGGGAGGGAGGGAGAGAGAGAGAGAGAGAGAGGGGGAGGGGGGAGGGAGGGAGGGAGGGAGAGAGAGAGGTGGAGGGGGAGGGAGGGAGAGAGAGGGGTAGAGGGGAATGGGAGAGTGAAAGAGGAGGGGGAGGAGGGGGGAGGGAGGGAGAGGTAAAAAAAGAAAAAGGGGGGGGGGGAAGGAGGGAGGGCGATAGAGAGGAGGGGGGAGAAGGGAGGGAGGGAGGGAGAAAGGAGGGAGGGAGAAGGGAGGGAGGGAGAAGGGAGGGAGGGGGGGGGGGAGAGGGAAAAGGAGGGGGGGAGAGAGGAGGGGGAGATGGGAGGGAGGAAGGAAGAAAGAGATTCTATGTCCATATGTCACCTTATTGGCCGAAACTATTATCACTGCAATATAGTTATTGTATTATAATAGGCTAGACCTCTTAACAAATGATCCCACACTTAAAGAATGTAATCTAAACCAGGACGGGAGCCTAAGACATGGCTCTACCGCCCCCTAGTGCACTTTTAACCACATACCATCCACACTGACCACGACCTTCACACACCACACATATTTCACTCACAACCTAGTACGCGTGCGCGAGCCTCTTTTACGGCCTACCAACTAGCCTCAACCATAATTACATTGCCAATCAATCAATCAAAAGTACACAATCATACTGTAATTCACACGACGCCTTAACATTAATGATATATCAGTCACACAACAATATCACTCATTCTCAACATTCAGCATTTGAACAGTCCCAGCAGCATGTAGCACGTAGCTAGGTAGCCTTAGCCACCGCGAGCCACGCCGAGCAGCATGCAGCACGTAGCTAGGTAGCCTTAGCCACCGCGAGCCACGCCGAGCAGCATGCAGCACGTAGCTAGGTAGCCTTAGCCACCGCGAGCCACGCCGAGTAGCATGTAGCATGTAGCTAGGTAGCCTTAGCCACCGTGAGCCACGCCGAGCAGCCGCCATCCAGTAACAATGCGCTAGTAGCCTATATTAGCTTCCTATCACCGCCCGTTAGCTTGCAGTTTAGCTTAGCATCATAGCTTAGCCTAGCCTAACAACGGTACGAGCATAAACGGCAGTCTTATTCCGTTCACCGAGCACCTATAGTAGACCACGACGGCAGCGTTACAACGACGTCACCCATTAACTGGACTTTAATTCAACGTAAGCGCTTATTTTTACAGTTTAAACAATATAAAAACATTTCATACTCTAATTGCTCAGAACGACTTCCGGTTCAAAGTCTTTGTTGTCTTCCGTTCTCCAAAGACTATCTTGACCTTTTAGCTAGTCGATAGCTTGGGCGTTAACCTCAGTGTTATCCTAGCTTTAACTTTAGCAGTACCACACATTGTTACTATTTTCAATAGTTTCGCCGCACTCATTTTTACCGCGCTTAAGAGCGTTAGTAAACAATACATGCAATAAACATTTACATTGTAAACCGTATAATGAAACGATTTGTTGCTAAGAGCATATTGTAATTTTTGCCACGGCGTAACGTATAGAAATGAGCGCCCAAGCTAACACGTTCTACCGGGACCTTCGTCGATATCTTTGCCTTCTGAAATTAACCTTCTCTTGGCTAACAAGCAAATTCGTATCCCCCCAACCAACCCTTAACAACGGATCGGTTACGGCTAGAACGGCTGATACCCCCAGTAGAAGATCCCCCCCCCCGTAAATAAAGCCGGAGTCCGGCTAGTCTGGGTGATATTTTCAAAAGCCTACGTGTTATGCTTGGGAAGACCCCTCTCGTACGCTCATTTCACCACTTACTACGTTAATATCCCACGACCCGTAACGCACACCATCATATTGACGCTTTCTTTACATATCCATCTGATTCCGTGATCTGTTGCAGTGTTGGACCAGAGCCTGAAAGTACCATATGCGTCGTTGCCGACGTTTACAGCCCCCGTTTCCCGCCGCGTTGAGATGCGGCAACAAGCGGACACCAAGCGTTATCCCAGCAAACGCACACACATAATCCACTCACTGCCCAGACACGAAAAAAATATCTCAGCTTATCATGCACCTCCCGGAAGGACATGGGTCCGTCTGTAAACCAGGTTGCATCCTACCGGGCTTCCCGAACGCAAGACGAATTTGGCCACGATCAAGAACCATTTGTCTAGCGCAGCCCGGTCCTTCAATTTGCGAGTGGCCGTCCTGGACGTCCCCGCTGGCCGATTGAACCATGCCAATACAATCTACTGCGCGTTACGCACCTCTGCCACCCCATCATCTCTCTCCCCGACGGTTCCTCCGTCCTGGCCGAGATTCTCATGAGGTCATTGCAGAGCTCCCCCACAACCCCTGGTTCGAACTGAACGCTCCACTTTTTCACTCATCACGGCCTGTATCCACTCACCTCTTACGCAGATTTTCAGGATTCTGTCGTGATGATCTCCCAGACGCCGATTAGCCGAGAGAAAGAAAAAAATTCTTGAGCGCTTCAGCGGAGGGCCAAGGCACCAATTATAGTAAAAGGGGTGGATGGTTCTACCTCTAAAAACCAGATCTATAATAATTCCCCTGCGTTGTGTCTTGTCCGTCTGTTAAACCCCTTTTACTTATAAAAACCACCACGGTCTTTTTAGAACGGCGGCGAGAGTAGGAATCATCAATGAGGAAGCTGAGAATTGAGCTGATGTTAAAAATCCACTTTTATTTCAGAGTCCAAAAGTGAAATAACAAGGATTTAATTCAAATGGAAAAATGGATTGTGCAATGATTCAAATATACCCGGTACTATGCCACCGTCTATTCGTTTCAGACTAATCAGAATACAATTAAAAAAGAATGGTCTTGTGGTCCCCTTGGTGGTCGAGTCTTCTTCCTAAGAAACAAAGAGATCCTGTTCTCGTTCAAGCCGCTTCGCCGTCTGCTTCCGGTGGTGAGTTCAAAAAGCGTGTGTTCCTCTCTCTACCTAACATGCTAGTTTTAAAGCCTTTTACTCCTCCCCTTTAGGATGTGCTAAATTATTACGTCAGAGGGGAATACCTCTTCATTCTGATTCGCTAAGGCGCATAGCGGCCGTCTTGAGTGGTCATACAGCACCAAATAAGGAGTTTTAATTTGAATCTAGAGGTAGACCTATCTATTTTAAGCACAAACGTACTGTTCTGTTTTATCGTGTTTTAAAGTATACAATATTTCATTTTACTGACTAAAATCCAAGGATTACTCTTAACTTTAATTACTTAAACAGTTTAGTTCTTTTGCCGTATTTCAATACCTATGTTAACCTATTATTTGAGTATAAGATCTTCTCTTTGGTTTTAAGACACTCCTATTGCATTTTAATCATTATCCCTTATAGGCAGCTAGTTTTCAGTATTATGGGTTTTTCTCCAAATTGGTTCAGAAAGAGTTTTATGGCAACTTTGGTGCTTTCTTTGGTCATAAACAACGCATGTTTCATATCATTACGTCCAACATAATTAGCACAACATAACAGTAATATTCTTTAACGATATAAACGTACTTTAATTACTGGAGTAGTGAACCTTAACACCTCCTGAGACCTTTGGTCTCCACAGCGTGTCCACAGGATGTCTGCAGCCTAAGGCGCTTTGTTCCAGCTGCTTGTGACACTTTGTATGTAAATTCGCTCAGGAAGATAAGCACTAAGCACTTTTTGTGGAACCAAATGTCTTCAGTTGTTACTCTATTTTATTGTGCTTCCATTGGCTGTGTCAATAGCACCGGCCTTTGAACTGGTAAGTTGGCACTCCCAACCTATTGTTTGCACCTGCTTCCACCAGGGGGAACAGAGGCTTATCTAAAACAGGGAATGCTACCAGGGCTTCACTTTTAACAGACAGACCTCTCCTAGTATTTGAATGTTGTGACTAAATCCAGTGTGATGTACCGATCATACCCATTTCAATCTCCCAGTAGCTTGTTGACCGGTCTTGGGAAAATGCAGACTTCAATCATATTTTCCCATCCTTATTTTATAACAAGTTTGAGCAGATAATTCTACCACAATAGATAATTGCTGAAACGGAGGGCTAGGGCCTCCACAGGGTGCGTTTGATAGAGCTGGCGGACACTATGGGGTTGTAACTCCGATTAAAGAATCACACAGAGGCGTGCTGCAGTTACTGGTTGTATTTGGGTTGATTTGCATGTGTGGTTGTCTACAAAGGAATACAATACAGTATACATTAGTAACACAGTAGTGACGTACATAAACATGTGGTCTATAGCTACAATAATATTCATTAGTAATATAGTGCAACTAGTAACTAAGACATTCGCTTAACCAGAGTTACTATATATAACCTACATAGCCTATGAAGGGAATTACTCATGCAGTGCATGTAAACAGTATAGGTAGGCGGGCTGTAAACCAGGTGTAAAGATACATTCAATTCACTAGAGGTAGTGAGTGAGTTATAGTTATATAGCCTAGGCTAGCTAACGTGCGGCTAAGCTAGCCGCGCAGCAGCATATCATAGCAGGGGCAACCTAGGCTGGCTAACGTGCAGCTAAGCTAACGGCGCAGCGTTTCAATAACAGAGAGAAACAGCGTCAACAGGAATGGATCAATGTGAACATACTGTAAGTGCAGAGTAAGCTGAATGAACGAATTAGGCAGGAACTAAACATAAGTACTGTACTCACGTTCATTGACGCACACGTTATCCCAAAAGGACAGGAGTAAACTACTGCTGCACGTCATCAGACAGCAACACGGAGACCAGCTAGCCCACGTTAGAAGAAGAAACTCTTAAAGGGCCAGTAACCTTATCAGAAGGCTAGAGTGCGACACTAGCTGGAGCACATCACGCTGAACGATTACACTGGCATAAATCAATTACCCTTTCCTGTCAACAACAACATATTAAAGGGCTATTACAGAACAAAGTAGTCTTATTAACAGGGCTTTCCTACACAGCCGCACCCAAAAGTCTACTTAGACCTTTTGAACTAAAACGGGAACGTCTCGGGGGTCCTCAGTATCCGGGAGACTCGGGAGCTGCACCAACCGGGACACAGGGCGCAGGTATGTTCGGTCCTTCACTTGGACAGCTGCGGTGCGGATGCGCCCGTCAGCTCCAGGGTACGTCTGAGTGACCTTCCCGACAGGCCAGAGTGCCCGAGGGAGCTGTGGGTCAACGATGAGGGCCACCTGGCCGAGTGACAGTTCCTTGCCATCCTTCCTCCACTTCTGCCTCTCCTGTAGACCCGGTAAGTAGTGGCGAATGAATGCGGACCAGAAATGGTCGGCCAGCACTTGACTATGCCTCCAGCGAAGTTTCCCAAGGAGGTCACTGGAGTCGTAAAAACTGCTTGAGGTAGAGACGAATCACGGCGTCCCATGATGAGGAGGTTCGGGGTAACGGGATCAGGGTCTGCAACGTCCGAGGACAGGTAGCCCAATGGCTTTGCATTCATGATACCCTCCACTTCGATGAGGACTGTGTGGAGGACGGTCTCAGACACTATCTGATCTTTCAAGATGACTCTGAGGGCAGTCTTCACCGACTTCACCTCCCTCTCCCAAGTTCCACCAAAGTGCGGTGCGCTCGGCGGGTTGAAGCGGAATGTAATCTTCTGCTTAGCCAACTGTTCCTTCAGTCTGGGTTCCATCTTGGCAAAGGCTTCCTGCAGCTCTCTGTTTCCTCCGACAAAGTTTGTGCCATTATCACTGAGGAGCTCGAAAGGTGTACCACGGCGTGAGATGAAACGCCTCAGGGACATCAAGAAGGCGTCAGAGTCCAAGCTTTCTAGGAGGTCAAGGTGTATGCAGCGTGTAGTCATACACTTGTACACAATCCCCCACCTCTTCGCATTCCGGCGCCCTATCTTGATGTGAAATGGCCCGAAACAGTCTACTCCTGTAGAATAGAATGGGGGCTTGTAGAGACGCAGGCGACAGGGCGGAAGGTCGGCCATTTTAGGCATGTCGGGCTTTGCTCGCCACAGATGACATTCTCGGCAGGTGTGCTGATGCTTGCGGATTGCTTCTCTTCCTCGTAGAACCCAGAATCGGGATCGAAGATCAGCGAATACCCTCTCAGGCCCGGGGTGGAGAAGAGTTTGATCATAATCTTGGATGATCAGCCTTGTCAGGGGGTGACGTGGGTCCAAGCCGATTGGGTGAATGGCATCCATCTCCAAGTTCTCGGCTCTGCGCAGCCTACCGCCTACTCTGAGGAGACCTGTAGCCTTGTCGTACTCCGGAGATAGGGAGCCCAAACGACTGTCTGAGGGAAGAGGTCGGTCAGACTTGAGGGCCTTGATCTCCTCTGGGAATGAGTCCAGCTGGGCTCGTTTAAGGAGGACCTTCTCGGCATTGAGGAAGTCAGCTGCTTCATAAGGCTGATCTGTAGTTTGGGTATCAGCCGCACCGTGAAGGGACCTGGCTGTTGCTTGGACGAGATCCTTCCATGAAGTGAAGTCTTCAACGGCAGGGAGCAGAGGACTGGGAGAGGTGGTTACATGACAGATTATGGCAGACTTCTTCCTCTCGTGGCCGTCAGACTCGGGATGAGCAGAGGGCATAGTAGGCCACTGGTCTTCAGGTAAGTAGAGGAACTCTGGACCTTTGTGCCATCGATGTGGTCGTACCAGTTCCTCCAAGGTTAGGCCCCGAGTGATGTCATCTGCTGGGTTTGATGCAGAGTTCACGTATCTCCAGTTATCGGGCTCGGTCAGGTTCTGGATTTCCGCAACTCGTGTGCCCACGAAGACCTTATATCTACAGGACTCTGACTTGATCCAATGGAGAACTGTGGTGGAATCCGACCACAAGACGACCCGTTGGATGGGGACGGTGCACTCAGCTCGAGTCGGGGCATCGACAGCTGCTTCCTGGGGGCCACCCGAGAACTAGCAAGAACAAAGGAAATGTGGACTTGCTGTTGGTCATCCATGGTCCGCATATAGGCAACAGAGCCGTATGCACGCTCGGACGCGTCACAGAAGATGTGGAGGTCCCTGGTCGAAGTAGAGGTGTTCGCATGTGGTGGAGCGTAGGCTCGGTGGAACTCCAGGTGTATGAGGTGAGGGATCTCTTGCTCCCAGGTGCGCCATCTGTCGAGCAGACTTTGGGGTCGGATTGGGTCGTCCCAACCGACCTCCTCCTTCCAAAAGTCTTGTATGATGACCTTAGCTCTTGTGGTGAAAGGTACGATGTAACCAAGGGGGTCGTACTGGCAGGCAAGTACTCTGTAGAGGTTCCTCATGGTAGGTGCTGAGGTCTCCACAGGGCGATGCTTATAGCCCAGGGAGTCATTGAGGCAGTTCCAGCGCAGGCCCAGTGTAGGCTCCTGAAGATCACTACTACTCTTGGAGAGCCACAGTTCGCTGCTTTCGGAGCGGGCTTCGGGCGGAAGGTGCTCGATGACCATAGGCACGTTGCTTGCCCACTGGCGGACCTCAAACCCTCCCGTCAGTAGGTGATGGCGGAGTTCATCGACGAGACGCTTGGCCTCTTCAGCAGAGTGTGTGCTATGCAGACAGTTGTCGACATAGAAGGACTGCTCGACTGTCTTTATCAAGTTGGAATTGCCCTCTGTGTCGTTTTGGATGTGTTGCTGGAGGGCATAAATAGCACAGCAGGGGCTACAGGTTGTCCCGAATGGAAGTACCTTCCACTCATAGATGTCCGGCTCCTTCTCCCTCTCCATGTTCCTCCAGATGAAGCGCAGCACTGGCTTGTCAGTAGGCAGCAGGCGGATCTGGTGAAACATACCTTTGATGTCGCCACTGACTGCCACGGCATGCTGACGAAACCTGAGGAGGACACCAAACAGGGTTGGCCCGAGTGTAGGTCCAGGAAGCAGAAGGTCATTTAGGGACAGGCCTTGGTACTGGAATGAACAGTTAAAAACAATCCTGTCCTTACTGTTGTGGGTCACCATATGGTGCGGGATGTAATAGGATTTTGCAGACTGGTCAGCTTCTGCTGGGGTTATCCTTGCCACATAACCAGCCTTCTCCAGTTTCCGTATCTCATTACAGTAGACCTCAGCTCGTTTGGGGTCCTTGGTAAGTCTTCTCTCTATGTTGCGGAGGCATGGCAGCACAGCTTCCTTAGGGGCATGTAGTGGAGTAGCATTTGCTTGCCGAAGCAGGGGAGTAGCGTAGCGCTGGACTCCGTCGACCTTGACCCTGGTAGTGAGTGCTTGGAGCGCGACCATGGCTTGCTGATCTTGCTTGGAGCGAGTGACTGTCTTCGCGCTGATGTAAGGGAGAGTGTCGACTTGCCAGAGATGCTCGACGTTCCTGAAGAGCTCTGTGGCTGGAGAGGCAGTGGCAATGTGGAGGCACTGTGAAGAAGATGTAGTCTGGGCAAGGTTTGTAGGACCCTGGAGTGCCCAACCTAGTCTGGTGCAAATACCGACGGGACCGCCTGGTGGGCCTGCGCGTACAGGCTGTACTGGGATCAGAAGGTGTGGCATATCTGAACCAATCAGAAGTAATGGCTGGGCATGGTCGACTGGTGGTAGGGGCAGGCCGTGGAGGTGCTTGTAGCGTTTCTGTAGTGCGGCCACAGGATAAGAGTGTTCGGCCAGGCTGAGGCCTTCGGCAGTGAAGGCCTGGTGGATCCGATACTTCTGGGAAGGCGTGCACCATGGAGAAACATCGAAGGAGACGGCGCTGCCCTGGAGCTGTTCGACATTCTGCTGGACGGTTTGTAGATGGAGAGTCTCTGGCTTTCTGGGAAGGTTCAGCCGCCGCACGGCTCGAGGCAGAACGATACTTCGTTCAGAGCCATCGTCCAACACGGCATAGGTCTCCAAGGCTTGGTCCCCGTTCCTCAAGATGACCTTGATGACCTTTAACATAACCTGTTGTGGACGGTTGGGCCGGTCGAGGTATACCTTGGTGGGTGGTGTAGTGACCATGCAGACTGTGGTTTCACCCTGCTGTATGGAGTCGTGCAGAATGGTAAGGTGCTGTTCTTTGCATGTATTGCATGGGCGCGTCAGAGTACATGCTTCGGCAGAGTGTTTGTGGCCACACTTCCAGCACCGTTTCCCCTCTCTGATCCACTTCACGGCCTGGCTGGTAGATAGCGTCTTGAAGTCATCACAGTCATTCAAGAAGTGCTCCTTGTTGTCACAATAGGGGCAATACGGTTTGGACTTGAAAGGGGTTTTGTAGCGAGTAGGCTCTGGGGTACTAGCAACTTCCCCAGCATTGAGAAGGATGGTTGTGGTCTTCTCCTTATAATGAGTGACACGTTGGTCTTGCTTGGCTGGCTTGGGTGCGTCGCACTGATAAAGCGCTGCAGCTCGACTTGAGAGGCGCTTAGCTTGTGACTTCATCTGAAGCCAGGCTGCCAGGTCAGGCAGGGTGTATGTCAGGTCTGACCCTGTCCGGAGAATGCCGTGGCTGAGACAGTATTCAATGAATCCGTCCCTCTTGCTCAGGAGCCGGTCGACGTGGGATCCGCATCTCAACTCGTACCCGTTTTGACCTTCAAGTGTCCCGAGCATGCCCACCAGAGACTGGATGGACAGGGCGAAGGAGTCGAAGGCTTCAGTGTCACCAAACTTGATGGGAGGTGAGTTGAGAATGGCACCTAACTCTGATTGGATGAGCTGTCTGGGTTGACCGTACTTGTCTTGCAGGGCTTGCAATGCAGCGTTATACGGTCGAGGGTCATACATGTAGGCTCTGGCAAGGTGTAGAGCACTGGGGAGTTTCAAGTGGCCGAGGAGCACCTGGTACTTATACTGTTCAGGCAGGTGCTCGTTACTGCCCATCAAGTTATCCAAGGCTATCTTGAGTAGAGCAAAGTCACTTTCGCGGTCACGTTCAAAGACTGGCAGCATCGGCTGTGGGATGCCGTAGGGAGAGGTAATCAGCATCTCTGATCCTGGGTGCTGTAAATGCCCTGATATAACCTGTGGCGGGATAGGAGCCATGTGAGGTGCAGCAGGACTCACGTTCTGGTATGGTGGGGCTGCAGTAGAGATGGTCGCACCATAGGTAGGACTCTGGGTACTGTGTGTAGCTACAGGAGCTTCATGTGAGATCGTAGGTTGCTCAGTTGAACCAGGCATGTTGGGAGCTGGGTACCATGACACAGGGGGAGCGGCAGAGCGAGACATCGCCTGTGCTGGATGGTGCATCACTGGAGTGATGGCGGCTGGATTAGCCGGCGGGGAATGCATGTTCTGTGGTATGGTAGGAAGTGCTAGAGGCACAGGTGCCACTATGTGGTGCTGTAGTCCAGGTGGTGGATAGGTCGGCTCAGATACTGCTGCGGGCACAAGAGGGGGTGCAGGGTGTAGGTGAGAGATGGGTTGATGTGGTGAGCCTGCGGGAGCATCGGCAGGTCGGGCATGCATCACTGGTAGGGAGTAGAAGCCCCTGGGGGACGATGCACCGCTACGTGGTCCCGTCTCTGACTCTTGAAGAAGTGAGGTGACCATTTTGGCTACTTGAAGTTCCTGCTCCTTCTTCTTAAGTCGCCTCTGCCTGTCGAGGCGTGTAGCGATAGCTTCTCGTGCATCTTGTGCTTCCTGCTGTAGGCGTTGTAAGTGTTGGCACTCCAGGTCTCGTGCATCTTGTGCTTCCTGCTGTAGGCGTTGTAAGCGTTGGCACTCCAGGTCGGCGTTGCAGTCTTGTTGTACCTGGCGCTGTAGCTGCTCGAGCTCCAGGGAGTGGATGTGCTCCTGGAGGATAGCTTCCTGGACTGGTGAGAGAGCATGTTGTGGGTGTACACTCCCGGATGAACGATGGGAGCCAACACCTGACCTTATGGTGGGTCTAGGAATTGATGGGTGTGAGGACCTACTACCTTCGGACGGGTCCCTTGCCTCACTCGCCGGGTATGAACGATGGGAGTCGACACCTGACCTTATGGTGGGTCTAGGAGTTGACTGATGTGAGGGCCTACTACCTTCGGACGGGGCCCTTGCCTCACTCGCCGGGTATGAACGATGGGGGCCAACACCTGACCGCTCGCTCCTCATAGATGGGGTCCTCGTCTCGCTAGCCCGGCGCCGTGATGCGTGGGATAGGGCCTTTGGGGGTTCATCTTGTGGTTGAGTACGGAGTTGAGTACTAGGTTGAGTACTAGGTTGAGTGCTAGGTTGAGCACTAGGTTGGGTACTGAGTTGAGTACTGGGTTGAGTACTGGGTTGAGTACTGAGTCGAGTACTGGGTTGAGTACTAGGTTGGGTACTGAGTTGAGTACTGAGTTGAGTACTGGGTTGAGTACTGGGTTGAGTACTAGGTTGGGTACTGAGTTGAGTACTGGGTTGAGTACTGGGTTTAGTACTGTATCCCACTTCGAAGTCACGTAGGTGGCGCTCTCTCTCCGGGTGTCACAGGGTTGGGCGTTTGGAGACACTGTTGTTTGGTACATGTTGTACCTTGTGCTGTCATGAAGGGGCTTGGTTCTCCATTCTTTTCGCCCCTCTCTTCTCCCGCTTACGCATGGCTGAGAGGGGGCTGTTGAGGTGGTCTTTATAGAACTCCTCTGGCATCCCTGTGTGCTTCCCGGTCCGAAGTTGTTTTTGTCGACCCGTAGGCCTGGGATAACGCCTTTTTGAAAACTGAAACACTTGTACTGCGGTATAGCCAGTGTATACCCGCAGGTGTGTTTTGGAGTTTTTTCCTGAGGGGTTATAGGAACAACCACCGCATGTGGAACCAAGAGGGTGGTTGATTCCCTGGTGTGTTGGAGTGGAGTCAACTCCCGGGTTACCCGGTTGAGTGTTCCCCTGCATGTTCATGACGTCTGCCAATCGTGTCAGCCTTCTCTGCCTCTGCCCCTCTAGAGCATCTGGGTTTTTTGGTGGAGGCTTTGACATGGTGCTCAACAATGCCAGCATATGCCCCTTCCGCCGGGATGCTGTTTTCAGTTGACCCCTTTGGCGCCTGTCTCGTCCGCAGTGCTCCAGGCTCGGGTCAAGTGCCTGCTGCCTGGATTGAGGGATCGGTCTCTTCTGGAGGTCGTCTCCCCGGTGCGCTGCCTGCTCCCGCTGTAGTGTAGCCTCTTGAGTGCTTCGAGTTACAGCCATGCTGACTGCCTGAGTATGCCAGGGTCAGTGTGTCAGGCGGTGTGCTAGTGGGGGGAAGGGCCTGCTCTTGGATGGGCCCTGTCCGAATACGCTGGCGATGTGGGGGGCGGTGTCACTAGTGACCGCTTGGTGAGGTCTTGATGCTGTGGCATCATTGGCCTCTCCGGGCCCCCCTTTTTCCAGGGGGATCCAGTCCCTTCTGGGTCTGGGTCTTCCTTCGCGCTCCGCTGCTACGGCCTTGCCATGGGGTTGAGTTGCTCTTGACCCCGTGATTTTGGGGGCGGTAACAAGGTTTGTTCCTTCCGTTCGTTCCCTTCGCGCATCAATGATCTTTTCTGCTTTAAGTTTGTCTGTGAGATCACTTTCAATGTGAAGCGGACTCAGAGTTGACCATCTCTCCTGGCTCATATTGTTGTTCATCTTAGCCAGTTTCGGATGCGCCTCATTGGGAAAGACCGTTCACAAGTTGCGGTGCCGACGGCAATGAAGGAAACGTTTTCCGTAATTTGGATCTCATCATTCTTTGAAAACAATGTACATAGTAGCTCTAAAAAGTTTCCACGGTTTGATTAACTCTGACTCAGTCTCATCATGCCCTCGGCCTCAGGTGATCTGTGTTATGCCCAGGCGGCATGTAACTTTGAATGGAGTTCCAGGTCTTGGCAGCTCTCACGGAGAGGGCTGCTTTGCTAAATGTACTTGTCCTTAATGGAACAGCCAAGTCACCCGGTACAACAGTTCTGGTGAACCTGGAGATGAAAAATCAGAAAGTGGGGGTGGGGCTAGACCATGGAGGGTTTTGAAGACCAGACTGGCATCGGTTAGTTTGATGAAGCGCCGTGATTGGTTACTGCCTGCAGTCTGGAATGTTAACGGCCACCACACCTACTGCCATTGACACCTTGGTTGGCCGACCCTTGCGTATTGTCACCACCGGGCTGCAGCAGCCCACACACACACAATATCGTAGCCTAGGCTGCCTATAATAATGCGCAGACTGGGTCGGCATTGCCTCCCCGTGCCTTATATACCCGCCGCCTATGCGCAGCCCCATACATAGGAGGGGCCCATAGGCGGCGAGTGGGCTTTGGGGGTGGGAAGGCTGTAAAGGGAACACCCCCCGCGCGCAGCGTGAAAAATTTGACCTTTTATTTTTGGTTGCACGCAAACTGTCCAGGTTCTGATTTCATATACACACACACACTACTAGGCTATACTACAGCGAGCCCCACTCATTTATATATAGTGCAAATTAAGTGTTCAAATGAAGGCATTCAATAATATATTAACCATTGTCTTACCTTAATGCAGATAAATGCGACGTTTCGTCTTGGTGAGAAAGACCGTTCACAACTTGAATCACAAGTTGCAATGAAGTGAACGTTTTTCGTAATTTAAATCTCATCATGCTTTGAAAACAATGTACATACAGTAGCTCTAAAAAGTTTCCACGATTTGATGAACTCGGACTCTCATCATGTCCTCTTAGAGCAAGCCCTTGTTTGCCAAGATAAAACAACATACAGCCTCAGGTGATCGGTAGTTATGCCCAGGGCCAGCCCGGTGCAGCTTCTAAATTACATTATTTAACCTGAGCCTATGCGTGATTGGTTACTGCCTGTACCTGGAATGTTAAACGCTGCCACCGATTGACACCTTCGTCGTTGACACCTCGGCCAGCCGGCTGCAGCACAAGACACACACAATAGCCAGCAGCCTGCGCATATATTATATACATTTCAAGATTCCGAGCATAATATTCTGGGTAGGCATAGCCCCCCCTAGCCTTATATACGCGCCGCCTATGGAGGGGCCTGTACTGTGCGTTGGGGGCCTGTACTGTGCGGTGCACTACTGCGAATGCGAGAAACTAAGTAAAGTAATTCGAATCTAGTCTAAGGGTTAAGTTTAGGCCATCATCCAGAAGAGGTTAAGCTTAGAGTAACAGGCAGGGCTGGTAATCCAATTGATATTCAGTTTAAGACAAAAATATTTTGGACATTAGGTCCTATTTTCTGTATGTTACTTTATGTTCCGTATGTTACTTTATGTTTCTATTGTCCTATATTATATGTTACTTTGTTTCTCGCATGCGCAGTAGTGCACCGCACAGCAGGGCCGCGGGAAGTCAGTCAGAGTTGGGGGTGCGGTCGGAGTCGGAGATAAATAATATAATGAGGTCATATTAAATGCATGCGCGAAGCGCATCATTCGTGATTTTCTTTTTTTTTTATCCACTTTTTTTCTCCCGTTTTCTATTTTTCTCCCATCCCAATTTCGCATCATCCAATTCAACCCTCCCCTGTCTCGAACGCTGTTTCTTGCCTCCCACAAGCCGGCTGCAATGTGGACTAAGTCGTACATAGCACGGGTCCTCTCCGATACTCGAGGTAACAGCAGTCGCATCTTTTTACCTGCACGGTGCGATCTTTCAGCGTCAGGGGTCTGCGCTTTGGAGGGGCGCCGCCCCCATCGCTTCCTGATTCTACTGCGCAGGCGCACCAACCGACTTGTAGGAGTCGCTGTCCACAACGCCCGATCCCCACCCATCAGTTTCCCACCCCCTAATACTGCCAATGTGTATTAGTACGGACGACCAGCTAAACTGAAAGCAATGTGGAGCGCTGGGCTCAAACAGGCGAACCCAGCGCCTCCAGTATTCGTGGTGAGCGCCTTTCCCACTGCACCACGTAGCCGCCCTAATCATTCGTGATTTTCCATTAATTTGAAAGATCAACATTAGTAGTGTCTACCTCTGCCGTCCCCCGTTCCGAGGTAGACGGAGGACGGGTCTGTTGAGGAGCCGTGGCGCGCGCCTCTCTTCCCTTCCCGTCGACCAAGAGTGAATACTGTAGTCCCCAGGGTTCTGTCCCGACCGGTGTCCTGATCCCCCCCGAAAGGATGGACCGGGGAAGACCGGGCGAGCCCGACTTAACGAGAACCATAAAACCTGAGCGCGGGGTGGCTCCGGCCCCCTGTGCGCCGCTGCGGTTCCCAACTCCCCTCTCCCTCACGTAGTAGGCATTGCCGATGTGTGTGTGACTGTCAGTACGCTGCAATTGTGCGTCAGACTCCGATCAGATACACAGAAAATAGCATCAAATAGTGGATTTCAACCATTTAAAAAAACAACCATGTTTTAGACTGCTTACACTAAAATGCTAACTAAAAAAATTTAAGTTTTGTATACATTTTTAGTAAATCCTTTGACGCAGCTTGCAGGCAGTTTCAACTCCCCGCTAGCAGGGGGTGCTGGAGCACCCACAGCACCTGTACTTTCCGCGTCCCTGCACAGTACAGGCGCGTGAGACCGGGGTTCAACTCCCACAGGGGTCGAATCGAAACACAACGCAGAGCAATACGACACCGGTTACACATACACATGTGTGCAGGGCCGCCTGGCAGAAATGCAAGGCCCTGTGCGAGATTTAAACGCGTTTGCCTGGAAAAAAACATCGTTATTAACAACATTCGGGAGGGGAAGGAAGGAAGAGTGGGGTAATGTCATGACATCTTACCTGCACCAAGGAACGCAGGGCGAAAGGCCGCAACACAGGTCTCCACGTTGACGAAAGGCCTCTCGCTGGTGGGACAAAAAGAAGCTATGGCCGGAGCCTTGTCATGGTGCAGGCCCGACTACATCTTCTGTCAAAGATGATTTCGTAGTCAGAGTGCCAGAACCCCCTGCTATTCTCACGGCTAATGTCAATGGTCGTAGCACAAGCTAACAGCTAACTCTAGGCTAACTGATAGCATCAAACTAACGTTCCCAGCCGAGCGCAGCCGGCAGCTAACGTCGTAGCTAAACAGCTAACTGGCTAACAGTTAGCTCAACCCGGCTATCGCTAACCATTAGCTAACGCAGAAGCAAGCTATGCGGCTACCACTGAAAAACTGTACAACGTGAGAAAAGCAATACAGGTGCTGACACCAGGCCACACACCGTTAGCTACTAGTACTACAACAGCTAGTCGGCCAGTTTGGCTCCAGAGAGAGAGAGAGAGAGATATCCACGGCGGGAATAGAATAGAGTGCATTAAAAACTCACCAAACGTCCAAGAGGATGGAGACAACCGCGTGGAGTTGACGAAGTTCATCTGCCGAACGACCATCCTCTTCATCTTGGCATAACAATGCTGCACGCGCTGTCTCTTGGTTAGCTAATGCTAGTTAGCCTTTAGCTAAGCTAGCTACTAGCCGACATCATCATGGCTATATCCCGACTGAACCACACTTAATATTATAACGTAGCTAAAGCTAACTAGCTGTCCCTGTCTTTAGCCGGGATGGCTAGCCTGACTGAACTGTCTAACATGCAACAACTTTCATCTTCAGTCCATCTGCCGAACGATGTCCTCTTCATCTTGGCTGGCATAACCTCCAATGCTGCACGTGCGAAATAGTCAGACGCTAGTGATGGGTCGGTCATGAGCGACTCGTTCATAAGAGCCGATTCATTGCCGTGAGCGTGAGTCGAATCGCTCACGTCTGGCAATGAGTCGGTTCACGCCCCCCCCCCCCCCCCCCCCCCGGCACGCACACAGACACACACAATGAACTCAACAGACGCTACCTTACCTGTAACCCCTCCCCTCATTGAAACCAATTCTGCTGCCTGCAGAGCCTCAGAGCCAGGAACGTGTCTAATGTGAAATATATAAGCATATAAGCAAAACTAGATTTTAGGTCTGTGATGAAAAAGGGCCTCGCGGGAAGGGGGGCCTCGCAAAAAGAAAAAAAAAGAAAAAATGTGTGCAAGGCCCCCCTTCCCGCGAGGCCCTGTGCGACCGCACTGCTCGCACACCCCCTGAGGCGGCCCTGCATGTGTGTGTAAATGAATGAACTCCCTCCTCCTCCCCACCTGCTGCTCTGGAGCACTGGGTCCAGCAGATGGCGCTGTAGGCCTGCGGCTGACTTTCCCCCTCAGTTGAGACAGAAATCAGTGTGTTATTATCGTAAATTGACTTGGAATGATTCACTTCAATGAGCAATGCAATAACATCGTGCTTTTGGAGCAGAGTGTGGGTCTAGCTGCTGATCAAAGCGTTTTGGGAGACAGTTGGTGGTTAGATGAGAAGACCAGATAAGACTTTGGATCTCTTTACAAGACATCGTAAAACCCCCACTAGGACAACTGTTCTGTTGTGTAAACAGCACCACATTCCGGGGTGTGAGCGTTGCATCAGTGAACAGGAGGCGAAATGGAACTGATGTGCCTCTTTGGAACAGGACATTAATGTGTAGAACTGTACTATCAAAGGAGACAACTGAGAAAGATAATCTGTGTTAAACAGGTATTCTCTAGTTATAAAGCTCAGTACTTTACAGGGTTTAAAGCATACTGTGAATATTGGACAAAGGCTATTCTTAAAACATAATTGAATATAGGTGTGATCTTGCTCTGTCTATCTCTCTCTGAGAAAATACATGTAGAGTTCTGGGGTATTAACTGTTTCAACTGTTTATCATGTATTCCATACAAATACATAATAGAGATTCATGACTATTCAATCTGTAGAATGTACGTTTACAGGCATTCTAAGTAACTGCAAAACAGGCTGTTGGTACATCACTGTAAATGCCAATGTCTGTTATTATAGTTTAACTCAAATATAGACTGCTTAGTATTGAACTATGGCTAATTACATACACTGGTTGAATATTACATTAGAAGTTATGTAACCTAACAAGGCCACTGGCCACAAGGCCACTGGCCATGACAACATCCCCTCCAAATTCCTCAGAGACGCAGCAGCCGCCATCACCCCAGTCATCACACACATAATAAACCTCTCTATAAAACAGGGGCACGTCCCCAAGGACTTCAAAATTGCGAGAGTGACCCCTTTGCACAAAAAGAGCAGCAAATTAGACCCAGGCAACTACCGCCCTGTTTCTATTCTTACCTCCATCTCGAAAGTCATGGAGAAAATAGTCTACGAACAGGTCGAAAAGTACCTGGCGGAAAAAAATGTAATCTACGAATTCCAATCTGGCTTCAGAACGTCCCACTCCACTGACACATGCCTCCTCTATTTGAACGATCACATCAAACAAGAGGTGGACGCGGGCAAATACTGCAGCATGGTCATGCTGGACCTACAAAAGGCCTTCGACACTGTCAATCACTCCATTCTAATGGACAAGCTAAAAGCAATTGGTTTTGATAGCTTATCAGTGAGCTGGATGCAATCCTACCTGGAGGGGAGAGAACAGATGGTAGAGGTAAACGGTACTCTATCCCCCCCCCCTCACAGTGAGCTGTGGTGTTCCACAAGGAAGCATACTACAGATACAGCACTAAAAACTCAAACCTCTCATGCGCCTCTACCACTCCTCCACCACTGCACTCCAAACTGATTGTGTGACTCCTATTGTTCTTGACCGGGCCAGATTTCACACCTCCACTTCCTCCCACAGGCTGGGCAGATTTTCATCTTAAATTTTTATTCGTCCCAAATGTCCCAGCCCCATCAGATTTCTTCGCTTTTTTCACTGTTTACTTATCATGCATTGCAACACTAATATATGGTCAGTACCCCAAGTCAGACTGCCCATATAAAAATAATTTTGGGGGTCTGAGGGCAGTAGCCCCCGACCCCCTCCCTGGGGAAGCACTTAAGTTAACTACCCTCCCTTTGTTCCCCCAGCCAACAGCCCTGGAAAATTAACACCTGAGTAGACTTAAGTGGCACACAAGCAGCAACAAGCAGCAGACAAGCAGCAGAATTGGTTTGATTTTTGAGCGCTGCGTCTGTAGGACCGCTACTCTTCCTAATTTATGCAAATGACATGTCGTCAGCCTGTGACTGCAACTTGTTCCTGTTTGCGGACGACTCAGCCCTGCTGGTCTCTGACAAGAACAAGTTGCAGGTTGAAAAAACCCTCAGCTCGGAACTAGGCAAAATCTGCATATGGCTCGCTGATAACAAACTATCATTACACATGGGCAAAACAGAGTCCATTCTCTTCGGTTCAAATAACAAACTCAACAAGACCGACGGCTTCTCAGTTACAGTGGGTGACAATATTGTCACAAGGAAAGATGAAATTACCTACCTGGGTTCCATCCTAGAGGCAAATCTTTCCTGTGACAAAATGGCATCCAATGTAATAAAAAAAGTCAACCAACGAACTAGATTCCTGTACCGGATCTCCTCTCTGGTAAACAAGAATACCCTGAAGACTCTGGCAGGAGCACTCATTCAAGGGTACTATGACTATGCGTCGGTACCCTATCCCCCCCCCTCACAGTGAGCTGTGGTGTTCCACAAGGAAGCATACTAGGACCGCTACTATTCCTAATTTATGCAAATTACATGTCGTCAGCTTGTGACTGCAACTTGTTCCTGTTTGCGGACGACTCAGCCCTGCTGGTCTCTGACAAGAACAAGTTACAGGTTGAAAAAGCCCTCAGCTCGGAACTAGGCAAAATCTGCATATGGCTCGCCGACAACAAACTATCATTACACATGGGCAAAACAGAGTCCATTCTCTTCGGTTCAAATAACAAACTCAGCAAGACCGACGGCTTCTCGGTAACAGTGGGTGACAATATTATCACAAGGAAAGATGAAATTACCTACCTGGGTTCCATCCTAGAGGCTAATCTTTCCTGTGACAAAATGGCATCCAATGTAATAAAAAAAGTCAACCAACGAACGCGATTCTTGTACCGGATCTCCTCTCTGGTAAACAAGAATACCCTGAAGACTCTAGCAGGAGCACTCATTCAAGGGTACTACGACTATGCTTGCACCTCATGGTACCAAAGCACCTCAAAGGCACT
This sequence comes from Notolepis coatsorum, assembly GCF_963971535.1. Classification (NCBI taxonomy): domain Eukaryota; kingdom Metazoa; phylum Chordata; class Actinopteri; order Aulopiformes; family Paralepididae; genus Notolepis; species Notolepis coatsorum. Next base: position 124,340,828 of record NC_140168.1, on the reverse strand, counting down.
AAAAAACAAATTACAAACATCTCAAAACAAGCTAGTCAGACTACTGCTTGACCTGACTCCTAGAACCCACCTCACCCCTGCCCACTTTGACAACCTAGAATGGCTTAGAGTAAACGACAGAGTACAGCAACTTGCAATGGGCCTGGTCTACAAGATACACTACGTGACCAAGGTACCCATGTACATGTCAAAATACTTCCCAAAGGTCAGTGAATACCACGATCACAACACCAGAGGGAGCTCCACAAATCATGTAAAACCCAGATTCGGCTCAAACAAGGGACTAAACACGTTTCGCAATTATGCCACATCAATGTGGAACGCCCTACCTAAAGCTGTAAAGGAATGTGAATCACTACCCACTTTCAAAAACACTCTCAAAAAACACCTACGTGAGACTGCAATTCGAAACTGGCCCCTACAAATGTCCTAACCTAGTTGTACAGTAAATGACCAAGTAAGGCTTTGTCAGTATTCCAATGTACAGTGTAAAATGTGTGTGTGTCCCCTACCCAACCCCCCCCCCCACCTGTACAGCCCTCACCCACCCACCCAACCCCACCCCACCCACCCAACCTCCTCCAATGTACAGTTTCTACGCCAAATGTATATACACTCTTTTTCTGGACACTTTTGTATCACAAACAGTACTGTATTTGCAAATCTGATATGTCATAAATGTATAGATGTAGCAGTACTGTCTATCTGTATGTCATGTATGTCATATATGTTATGATGAATTGAAAATGGGGGACCCTGATGTAAACAAGACGAAAGTCTTTCGCTGGTCTGCATCCCCTTAACAATTGTATGTATTGAGCTGTACTGTACTGTACCCATTCTGCAATCTGTTAATAAACTTTTCAATCAATCAATCAATCCTCATGGTACCAAAGCACCTCAAAGGCGCTTAAAACAAAATTACAAACATCACAAAACAAACTGGTCAGACTACTACTTGACCTGAACCCCAGAACCCACCTCACCCCTGCCCACTTTGACAACCTAGGATGGCTTAGAGTAGACGACAGAGTACAGCAACTTGCAATGGGCCTGGTCTACAAGATACACTATACGACCGGGGTGCACATGTCAAAATACTTCCCAAAGGTCAGTGAATACCACAACCACTACACCAGAGGAAGCTCAACAAATCATGTTAAACCCAGATTCGGCTCAAACAAGGGACTAAACACGTTTCGCAATTATGCCACAACAATGTGGAACGCCATACCCAAAGCTGTAAAGGAATGTGAATCCCTGCCCACATTCAAAACCGCTCTTAAAGAGCACCTACGGGAGGCTGCAATTCGAAACTGGCCACCATAAATGCCCAAAACCCCCACCACCTCCTAATAGACAGTCTCCTCCCCACCGCATGTATATATTCCCTCCCCGCCGTATGTATATTTCTCTCCCATACACCCACCCCCCCCTAATGTACAGTCCCCTCCCCATCATATGTATATACTCTGTCAGGATCTAGGGGTAACAGTACTGTATATTGGAATACCGTTTATGTCACAAATGTATCAGTACTAAATACCTATATGTCCCTATGCCATAAATGTCATGTATGTTGTGTATGTCATAAATGTCTATATGAATTGAAAATGGGGGACAACAATTATATGTATTGAGCCGTACTGTATTGTACCCATTCTGCAATCTGTTAAATAAAGTTTTCATTCATTCATTCATGAAAATAGAACTGTTTTCATTGGGGTCATCTGCTACACCACCTCAGCAGAAGCCACAGACAGCAGCCCCCCCTGGGCTGCAGGACAACACGCCCATATATAGACATGAAGGCCGATAGGGAGAAACCCAGGAAAAGCACAACTCTTGTTCTGTTTTCAAGACATCTCATTGGCAGAGACAATGCCTTGGATGCAATGCAAATGTCGCGCACAGAAATGTTTGTGTAAAAAAAAAAAAAAAAAAGACGTTTGTTTGGATGCACGTAATTCACATGTTCTGGGTTGGCTAGCTCTTGGATACGATCCAACCTATTGTGTGGCACCACAGAGAGACGTTTTAGTATCGGCGTCTGTGATTTGCCTAAACGTTTGGCCCTTCCTGAACCTGTAGCAGCCGACGCGGAAGTGAAAGCGTTAGGGAAAATATACATGCGGACGGGCGAGACAAATAATAATGACGACTAGCAGTCAGCCTCCTAAAAAAAACAAAGCTAACACGACTCACAAAAGTTTCAGGTGACTTTTCTTAAGGGAAAAAATGGGACGAATGGAAAATGGACTACCTCAAACACCACCTTCTGAACAAAACGCACCAGAATGCTGCTGGAATTTTACGGAGACGTAATAGGGTTGGACTTGGAATCGGTGAGTTGCTGCTGCAGAATGAAGAGGAAAGACGCGACAGGAATGAGCAGTTGCAAAAGAACAGATCTGACAGCCAGCAAGTGAAAGTGCTCATTGACAATGTTCCCCTACTCGGCATACAAATGAACGCATCGATGCTGTCTGTTCAACAGATCCATGATCATGTGGCAAAATATGTGAGTATCTGATAAATGCTACAGGTAGTCTCTATAATATCTCAATCACCTACTCGAGATATAAACCCGCGGCCGCTCGATATCCCCCGGCGAGGTGCTAAACTCGCCAAGTTCTCGAGTCAATTACTATTTCTGTCTAGATTACTTCAAGTCACTGGTCTAGTTATATCCAGTTGATATGAAATGTAATCATGAAGAGTTGTTAATCTCTTCTTGTTTGTAATAAACCGAATGTATGTCTAGGAGAACTCTTATAGACTATAATAAACATAATATTATTATCATCATCATCATTATTATCATCATTTTACGAAAGGGATTGTAATACTGCTCATTTGAAAGCTTGGTTGTATTACTACTTTGTTAATAAGTATTACCACTGTACTAACACGTAATCATTGCTTGCACGCCCCAGTACCTCCTGTCCACCTCTCCTCCTCCGCCAGCGGGACCGACCATCCAATCCTGCAGTGATTTAGATGATCGATTTCCCACATAACTCGACAGAGTCCGTCGGACACAGAGATACCGGAACCCGCAAACAACAAACATTGCCATGTATATTATTTATACAGTACATAGCATATATATATATATATATATATATAATATATATAACTTTTAGCTGAAAAGCATTAACCAGTCAATTGATTCGATCTGTATTAGGTTACAGTACATTCATAGTCACCCTCCATAGGAAATCAGGGCGTCGGCTGGCATCATGGCACAGTGCTGGCAGAAATCAGTCCAAGGACCCAAAAGACATTATAAAAAGTTGTTTTTATTTAGAACGGTACAAAAAAGCACTGTATTGGAAATATCCATTACAGTTTAAAAGATTATATAAAACAAAACATCCTATCTTCTAAGATCGCAATGGCCTGACACGGCTTGTGCCTGCCATGGAAAACTCTGAAATTCTGGTCTCTCGAATGGGAGCAGTCCTTTTTATATCATGTCAATACCTCTGTTCTATTGGCCCAAAAACAGTGATATCACTGTGATGTCATTTCACTAGCCAACCAACGTACACTACATAATGACCAACTCTCCTCCCCTCCTAGTTGTCATTGGCTGCCGTCTACTCCACTGATTTGTAACTTAAAAAGTAATTGTAACAGTAACAGAGTGGAAAGTCCCTCGGGAGCAGAGAGGCTCCGTACATTCCTCTGGGCTTCAGTCAGTATTGAGAGGGAAGAACTGGCCTGTGTAGTGTACAATATACAATACACCTGTACTATATACAATATACAATATATATTGTATGTTGTATTGTATATATTGTATATATATATATATATATATATATATATATATACAATATACCTGTACCAATCATTGGTTACATGTTTTACCCTATGCAGGCAGGCAAGGGTTAACATGTGTGCCAGCCTGCTGTTTGCTCGGGCCTGCTCTTAGCTCAAGGCCACAGATAGAGAGAGCACATTCCCCCCCCCTCTAACAGAGACTGCACTTATCAAAAAAGGCTTCTGCCTCTATTCCGACTGCACATTAACTGTAACATAGTTTTAAAGTGTATAAAGAATATACAGGTCACATACATAGCTCCAATCATATATAAGAACAGGATGTCATAATAACCAGTGTCACTAGTTGACTTGTGGCACTTAACATGTGTTTACACATAACGTGTTTCTTCTCAATTCCTTTCTGACTGGGCATTACCAGCCAGAATACATATCACATCTAGACACCTATAGTAACATATGCCTAGATTTAAAACAAATATATACAATAAACCTATTGTATTGATTCCATTGATTCCATTCTCTAGGATCACGCAAGATATTGTAGTGTACACAAGTTACTGTTCCGGAGTCCACAGTCCATAGTTCTCACAGTTTTACACAAGTGGGAGGAAGAATCTACAGACATTCGTCATAATCATATATAAGAACAGGATGTCATAATAACCAGTGTCACTAGTTGGCTGTGACACTTTACAGTATCCCAGAACACTGGCGGAGCAAGAACTATGCCTTTGAGTTTGTGAAGTCAATCAATGCAATTGTACAGAATGAGACTATGTGCAATATTCGAAATGCCCCGTTTCATACTTTGATAGTAGATGAGAGCACAGACATCACAGTGCACAAAATGCTAGTTCTGTATATAAAATACAGGGAGGAAAATGATGTCAACTACAAAACTGAGTTTGGTGGCATCATTCAGTTAACGTCATGCACTGCTCCAGCTATTGTTGAGGCCATCACGCAGTTTTATTCCAAACATGTGTAGCACCCTGAATATTCGACTATTATACAGAAGTGCTGACTTGGCCTTTTATCTCCCCTTTGTGCACAAAGACATGTTAACCAGTTTCCCTTGATATTCTCCTGAACAATGACGCAAGTTTCTCATTCTCTCACCGGCTGGAATATGGATTATAAACACTAACTGAATCATATTCAATTCACCCAGTTCTTCCTGTGGGGCTAGTTGGCGGTGCCAGCAGGGGGCGGCGGTGGCAGGCGGAGAGCAGGAGGGAGGCGTCAAGGAGAAGCAAGCCACCTGAACGGAAGTGGAGAGAACCAGCCTCTTCGACGTTGAACGTAAACCTGGATGGACGTGTCGTTGTGGAGCCCCGTAGTAAAGCATGCGGGTGAATGTATTGGACTTGAGTATATTTCCGGTTATAGTAGAAATATAAGCGTAGTAGCGTGTTGAATATCCCAACGGAATAACCCTAGTGATACAGCGAGTTATCCTAGAAGAAAGCGGTATATTAAAGTGGCTAATGCTAACGTTATCCCCTCCAGCGAGGTGCCCCCGGCAAGCGTTGCCTGAAGAGAACTGGTGGTTAGAGGTACCGTGCATTGTTGCATGTTCGACTAGCAGGAGGGCCGTCTAGGACCCACAGAGTAGCTTCAGTTAAGGTAGCCACCAGATTATCACGCGCGTCAACACAGCTTCGACCAGCAGCTTGTCAGCACCGGTAGTCAGCAGCTTGTCAGCACCGGCAGTCAGCAGCTTGTCAGCACCGGCAGTCAGCAGCCTAGCATGGGGGTGCGTCCCGTCCAGCAGAGGTCGCCATCACCCAGCACGCGCCTCCAGCCCGCTACTGCCCCCCTGCCTAACACAGCTTGCTAGCTCCTAGGACGAGAGCGTTCGACGCCATCTTGGCTAAGTACACTGGCACTTCGGTGACCAGGATCCTATCGTACATTACACAGTGTGTCGCGGCCTACGGGCGAAGCTAGTGGTTGCTAACCACAGTGCATAGGGGTACCCCATAAACATTACATGCCGGCATTAGTTAGGACTTTTGTTTGGTAAAGTGGGCCCACCTTTTTCATTTCCTTTGAGTGTGATAACGTGTATGTTACTTTCCCATCTATTTAACCCTTGCCCTCTTGGGGGTAAACGTAACGCTGCCATATAAGTAAAGCCTAAGAAGAGGTATTATTATTGGTACTAGCCCAGACGTGGGTAAGGAGTCAAGTATATTGAAGTCTACAATATCTGGGTCTATTAACTTTGGGTCTGCCATACCTGAGTCTATACTGTGTGGGTGTACAATATAAGTGTTTGCAAGGTATTGAATTACAACTTGAGTAATAGTAGAACTACCTTCCATTTGACCCATTGCTATTAAATATTTGTAGATGACCAGTCTTTAAATAACAGTAAAGGATGTAGATGGGAGTCTTGTGTGCGTGTCAATTCCTGAGCCTTAACATTAACCCTTTTGGTGCGGGTAACGTTAATACACTTAACCCTTTCCTACCCAACTTCCCCTTTCACCTATTAAGGTCTCTAATGTCACAGAGGGAGGGTACTGCTTGCGGGAGGAACGAATCTACTTATTTACATATCAGTCACTAGGTGTGGGAGGGTTAACAGAGGTATTGGGGGAAGTGAGAGCAAGTTGGGGAGTACTGCTGACCGCCCCGGAAAGGCGAGGAAGACCAGAGTACCAGACCAGGTTGGTAAATCCCGGGCCCCATCCACTCTCACTGCCGGCCTCCAGTTTGACGCTCCAGGCCCAAAGACGAGGGTGCAGTCAGACGGAGCTCTACTGTGTCCCGCTACCCAGTGACGGTGCACACCCGTTCCCACGAAGCAGGGATAATCCACCCTGCTACACATGATATGATGTGATATGGACCCTATGCAATTTGCATACAGGACAAACAGGTCCACTGACGACGCGGTCTCCCAGGTACTGCACAGCACCCTCTCCCAACTTGACTGTCAGAAGGGGGGCTATGTGAGACTGTTGTTAATTGACTACAGCTCAGCGTTCAACACCATAGTCCCCACCAGACTGGTGGACAAGCTGATCGAGCTGGGTCTGAGCTCCGCCCTGAGCGCCTGGGTACTGGACTTTCTGAGTGCATTTTTATTCTCTCTCTCTCTCTCTCTCTCTCTCTCTCTCTCTCTCTCTCTCTCTCTCTCTCTCTCTCTCTCTCTCTCTCTCTCTCTCTCTCTCTCTCTCTCTCTCTCTCTCTCTCTCTCTCTCTCTCGGACCTGCACCCGTCTTGATCCCTGCCTGTCTGACTCTCCTGTTCCGCGCACGCCCCTGGACTGTACGAGTGCTCCCCCCGTGTATTGACCTCTGCCTGAATACCCGACTACTCTTTTATTATTAAATATACCTGTAACTGAGGGGTACAATTCCCTGACTGTATTGTTAGATATGGTAATATTAAACCACTACCTCTTGTACTTTAACTTCTGGCCATCCAGTACATGATATAAATATGATGAACACTTTCCCACCTGATGAAACGAAGTCCACACAAATGTACAAATCGAATATTTAATATAGCAAAAGGTATATACAACGTTCACTTGTTTACACTTATGATTTGAAATGCACTTGTATGGCAAATGAGTATTCGTAGGTAAATCAACATTGAATGTCCAATCTCTGGTTACGCAGGGAGTAAGTATACAACCTGGATATTTAGGAAACTATAGCGATGGTACTTAAATGATTATAGCTGGATACACTAAGGGGGGGGGGGGGTCCCGCTGGTTGTAAGACAGTAGGAGGGGGGGGTTAGAGAAGCCGCTGGCGGTATCCCATCTGGCCGACGATTTCTTGGGAGAATTCAAAGTCTTGAACACGGTGCCCACAGAACCTCGGTCCGCAGACGAATACAGCTGGACCCTCTGGTGGACGGTAGCTGCCGGTCCACAACGGAGAGACGTGAGGCGACCTCACTGGTGTAGAGCGCCGTCTCACCTGGAGTCCTCTCCGGGGGGTAGTTCCAACACTCCGCAGTGTTGGCCGTTATCCATGGAATAATCAAAGCACCCAAAGCATAATCCAAGCCGTGGAAGGCTCGCCGTCGTCCGGGTAGAGTAATCCAATATACAGGTCCAGTCGCCCTGGCCCGGAGCTCCTCGGATGCAAGCACCACTAGTGGTCTGCCCAGCCTGGTTAAGACTCCAGATAACGTCAGGAACGATGGGGGTACTGATAACTTTATGACTCTAACCGAACGATGCACCATACATAAATAGACTATTATTAGCTTAATAGAATACGTCCAACTCGACGGTATAGTGCCAAACTATGACAATTCAACTATTAATCCACACGATATCTCAATGCCTATTCTGAGGCCAAGTAGGCCTTACTGCACCACACGTGCGTCTTGGGTGAGGCTTCGCGTCTGTTACTCTGTTGGAGGGTAAAGAACTGGACTAAAAGAAAGTTCTACTTTACTTGCGCCATATATATATATGCGCTATGAACAAATAGTACCATTCGTATTTCGCCAGACGTATTCCTACGCTGGTACCGGGCTTGCCACGACATGTTGGGCGGCACGATTGAACTTGAACCTAGGGGTATGGCTGCTGGCGCCAGGTTCTCGTCCAATGGTAGAATGAAACTATTATGGGCTGTTTAGTAGACTAAAGGGATATTCAGTGCATATTGTACAAGGAATATACAGGGGATATCAAACGATATACAAATACTATTAAATATATATATATAAATAAACATATATATTCGGTTTAATCTGATCCTTCACAACAGCCGCCCCCTAATTAGTCCCACCTAATTAGCTAAACAGAGACAGATTAACCGCACTGTCTACCACTCAAGGTCCGCTGTAAGGGTCAGTCAACTCACAAAGTCATGGGGTCATGGTCATCATCGATAGTATCTGGGAGTCGGGGCAGTTCTATTAGCCTCGCCACGGGTCGTGTGTAAGTGCGCCCTTGGACGAGTACTTCAGCTGCTCGGACCTTGCCATCGGCACCGGTGATCACTTTGCTTACGCGGCCAGCCGGCCACATAGCTCTGGGTAGTGACTGGTCGATAATCATGACGACTGTTCCTTCTATCAAATTGTCTCTCTCTTTTACCCACTTCTGGCGGGTCTGTAGAGACGGTAGGTAGTGGAGTAGGAAGCTGCTCCAAAACTTGTCAGCTAGTACTTGACTGTACCTCCACATTCTTCGGCCGTTCGCTTCTTCAGGCCTGTACATTGTCTGGGGTAGCGCGGGGTCCAGCCGCACCATTAAGAGTGTGTTGGGGGTGACTGGTTCGACATCTGCTACATCACTGGAGACGTAACCGAGGGGCTTTGAGTTCAATACTCCCTCGATCTCCGTTAGGACTGTCATTAGGACTTCCTCCGCCACAGTCTGGGCCCCAAGCACGGCGTACAGGGCTGTCTTTATGGAACGTACTTCTCGTTCCCAGGTTCCACCGAAGTGGGGTGCGTTCGGGGGATTAAACTGGAAGTCAATCTGGGATGGAGCTAGGTGGGTCTTAAGTTCTGGGCCCATAGCTTGGAAGCTCTCTCTCAGCTCTCTTTCTCCGCCTTTGAAGTTTGTCCCGTGATCAGACAACAATGTAGACGTTTTCCTTTCCGTGATGTGAATCTTCGGAAAGCCATAAGGAATGAGTCTGTGCTCATGGTCGGAAGGAGCTCGATATGTATCGCTCTGGTGGTCATGCATTTGAATACAATACCCCACCGCTTCTCGGTTCCTCTTCCTCTCTTTATATACAACGGGCCAAAACAGTCCATGCCTGTGGAGTGGAATGGCTTGTCGCCGAGTCGGAGGCGACAGGGGGGTAAGTCAGCCATCCGTGGTATGCTGGGCTGCGCGCGCCACTTACGGCAGTCTAGACAGGTTCGCTGGAAGCGCCGCACTGCTTCTCTCCCTTGCAGTATCCAATAACGACGTCTGATCTCCGCGAAGACTCTCTCTGCTCCTGCGTGGTGTACATCCTCGTCGTATTTCTTTATGATCAGCTCTGTGACCTTGTGTCGGCTGTTCAAGACGATCGGGTACTTAATGTCATCCGGTAGATCGGGGGCTCTCCGCAGGCGACCACCCACTCTGATGAGATTATGGGCGTCACTCTCGGGTGCCAGGTGGAGCAGTCTGCTGTCTGATGGGACGGGCTTTCCTCCCTGTAGACAGTCTAGCTCATCGGGGAACGAGTCTCTCTGGGCTTGTTGTAGTAGAAGAAGTTCTGCTTCTTCGTAGTCAGCTGCTGACATGTCAGTGGTGGACTGAATCTCTGGGTGGTGCCACAGGAATGTCCTCTGCTGCGCACTCTCTAGGGTAATGCAGTCATCTATGTTGGGGTCTGTGGAGGCGACTGTGCTCAGTCCACAGAACATAGGTTTCTTGTTCTCAGCCTCCTCGTTACCCCCCCCCTTAGCAATTGTAACTGAGGGGTACAATTCCCTGACTGTATTGTTAAGTATGGTAATATTAAACCACTACCTCTTGTACTTTAACTTCTGGCCATCCAGTACATGATATAAATATGATGAACACTTTCCCACCTGATGAAACGAAGTCCACACAAATGTACAAATCGAATATTTTATATAGCAAAAGGTATATACAACGTTCACTTGTTTACACTTATGATTTGAAATGCACTTGTATGGCAAATGAGTATTCGTAGGTAAATCAACATTGAATGTCCAATCTCTGGTTACGCAGGGAGTAAGTATACAACCTGTTTCTTTAGGAAACTATAGCGATGGTACTTAAATGATTATAGCTGGATACACCAAGGGGGGGGGGGTCCCGCTGGTTGTAAGACAGTAGGAGGGGGGGGTTAGAGAAGCCGCTGGCGGTATCCCATCTGGCCGACGATTTCTTGGGAGAATTCAAAGTCTTGAACACGGTGCCCACAGAACCTCGGTCCGCAGACGAATACAGCTGGACCCTCTGGTGGACGGTAGCTGCCGGTCCACAACGGAGAAACGTGAGGCGACCTCACTGGTGTAGAGCGCCGTCTCACCTGGAGTCCTCTCCGGGGGGTAGTTCCAACACTCCGCAGTGTTGGCCGTTATCCATGGAATAATCAAAGCACCCAAAGCATAATCCAAGCCGTGGAAGGCTCGCCGTCGTCCGGGTAGAGTAATCCAATATACAGGTCCAGTCGCCCTGGCCCGGAGCTCCTCGGATGCAAGCACCACTAGTGGTCTGCCCAGCCTGGTTAAGACTCCAGATAACGTCAGGAACGATGGGGGTACTGATAACTTTATAACTCTAACCGACACGATGCACCATACATAAATAGACTATTATTAGCTTAATAGAATACGTCCAACTCGACGGTATAGTGCCAACTATGACTATTCAACTATTAATCCACACGATATCTCAATGCCTATTCTGAGGCCAAGTAGGCCTTATTACACCACACGTGCGTCGTGGGTGAGGCTTCGCGTCTGTTACTCGGTTGGAGGGTAAAGAACTGGACTAAAAGAAAGTTCTACTTTACTTGCGCCATATATATATGCGCTGTGAACAAATAGTACCATTCGTATTTCGCCAGACGTATTCCTACGCTGGTACCGGGCTTGCCACGACATGTTGGGTGGCACGATTGAACTTGAACCTAGGGGTATGGCTGCTGGCGCCAGGTTCTCGTCCAATGGAAGAATGAAACTATTATGGGCTGTTTAGTAGACTAAAGGGATATTCAGTGCATATTGTACAAATATACTATTTAAATATATATATATAATAAATACATATATTCGGTTTAATCTGATCCTTCACAACAGCCGCCCCCTAATTAGTCCCACCTAATTAGCTAAGCAGAGACAGATTAACCGCACTGTCTACCACTCAAGGTCCGCTGTAAGGGTCAGTCAACTCACAAAGTCATGGGTCATGGTCATCATCGATAGTATCTGGGAGTCGGGGCAGTTCTATTAGCCTCGCCACGGGTCGTGTGTAAGTTCGCCCTTGGACGAGTACTTCAGCTGCTCGGACCTTGCCATCGGCACCGGTGATCACTTTGCTTACGCGGCCAGCCGGCCACATAGCTCTGGGTAGTGACTGGTCGATAATCATGACGACTGTTCCTTCTGTCAAATTGTCTCTCTCTTTTACCCACTTCTGGCGGGTCTGTAGAGACGGTAGGTAGTGGAACAGTCTGCTGTCTGATGGGACGGGCTTTCCTCCCTGTAGACAGTCTAGCTCATCGGGTAACGAGTCTCTCTGGGCTCGTTGTAGTAGAAGAAGTTCTGCTTCTTCGTAGTCAGCTGCTGACATGTCAGTGGTGGACTGAATCTCTGGGTGGTGCCACAGGAATGTCCTCTGCTGCGCACTCTCTAGGGTAATGCAGTCATCTATGTTGGGGTCTGTGGAGGCGACTGTGCTCAGTCCACAGAACATAGGTTTCTTGTTCTCAGCCTCCTCGTTACTTGCTTCCCGTGGGGTGGGCGTAGGCCACTCTGCTTCCGGGAGCTTGAGGAATTCTGGTCCGTCACTGTAGATGTTGCGACGGGTGAGGTCATCCAGAGACATTCCCCGGGTGATGACGTCAGCTGGGTTGTGTTTGGTGTCCACATACCGCCAGCTCGCTGCTTCTGTTAACTCTTGGATCTCGGTGACTCTGACTCCCACGAAGACTTTGTATCTGCATGAATCAGACTTGATCCATGTGAGTACTGTCGTGGAATCTGACCACAAGATTGTTCTGTGCACCGGAATGGTGAGTTCACGTTGGATTAACGTGGCTAGATGCGCTCCTGCTAGGGCTGCGCAGAGCTCTAGACGCGGGATAGATTGTTGCTTTCGTGGGGCTATTCTTGAGCGGGCCAGGATGAAAGCAGTGTGTATCTTTCCTTCCTTCTCTTGGGCACGCAAGTAGGCCACCGATCCATAGGCTACTTCGGAGGCGTCGCTGAAGACGTGTAGATCTATCTTGCATGTCTCTGGCCTCACTGTGGATGGGAAGTAGCTGCGGCGTATATTGACGCCTGGGAGTGAGCGGAGTTCCGTCTCCCACTCTCTCCATGTTGAGGCAAGGTGTGCGGGTATTGGGTCGTCCCAGCCCTGGTCCTTGTCCCATAGTGCTCGTACAATCATCTTTGCCCTGGTGGTGTAAGGTAGAATACATCCCAACGGGTCATATTGTCTGGCGAGTGTTCTGTACACACTCCGTCTGGTGGTCGGTATCGCCGTCGACCTTCCCTGCTCTGGAATCAAGGGTTTGTGTCTATAGTGGAGCGAGTCTGTTTTGAAGCGCCAGACTAGTCCTAGTGTCATTTCTTGGGCTTCTCCTGGGATGGTCGCCATCCAGGTCTCGCTGCTGGCAGCCTTGTCCGCGGGGGAGAGGCTGCGCAATACGTGCGGGTCACTGCTGGCCCACTGCCTGAGATCAAAGCCGCCTTTGATCAGGGAGGCGCGTAGCTTGATTAGGAGAGCCTCGGCTTCTTGTTGAGTCGAAACGCTTTGTAAACAGTTGTCCACGTAGAAACTGTTCTTCACACTGTGTTGGACCTCTTCATCTGCTGCTGGGTCCTCTGCGACGTGTTTCTGTAGTGCAAATGTAGCACAGCACGGGCTGCATGTGGTTCCGAAGGGGAGTACTTCCCACTGGTAGATGGCTGGGTTCTCATCTCCGATCCTCTCTCTCCCTAGGAACCGCAGCAGGGGCTTGTCCTCCTCTACTAGTCTCACCTGCAGGAACATCCCTTTGATATCCCCGCTGATAGCCACCTTGTCCTGGCGGAAGCGCAGTAGCACGCCTAGTAGGGAGGGGCCGAGTGTGGGGCCGGGCAAGAGCTCTTTATTCAGATTTTGGGATCCGATCTGGTAGCTGCAGTTAAACACAATGCGATCCTTGCCGTTGTGATGGACCTTGTGATGCGGCACGTACCATGATTCGGTCGTCTGATCGGCCTCTTTAATGTCAATCTTTGTTACGTGTCCCGCTGTGATTAGCTTCTCAATCTCAGCGCGGTACACACGCTCTTGGGCGGGGTCTTTGGCTAGGCGCCGCTCTGTGTTCAATAGATAGCGCTCCGTGGCGTCTTTCTTTGCGTGAAAGGTGGGCATTCCCTCTCGCCTCAGGAGTGGAGTTGCGTATCTCATCACTCCGCCGACTGTGACTCTCTTTGTCCCTTGCTCGAGTAGGTTGATGGCGTAAATGTCTTCTTTAGAACGAATATCTTTCTTTTCGTTCTTAAAGGGCATTGTCTCTAGTGTCCATAGCCTCTCGACATGCTGCAGGAGAGTGGTGTCTTCTTCTGTCGTTCTGGAGTGGAGGCAGCTAGTGGCTGCTGTTCGGTTGAGAGATTTAGCGAGGGGGCCTTGTAGGGTCCACCCTAGGCGGGTCTCGACTGCTGCAGGACAGCCTCGGGGTCCTGTATGGACCCGGTCAATCGGGACTATGAGTTCTGCATGGTCGGAGCCTATCAGCAGGGTCGGGGTAGCGCCATCTATGAGCGGAATAGGTAGTTGTCGCAGGTGCACATATTTATCCATCAACTTGGCGATAGGGTAGGTGTACTGCGATAGTCCTATTTCTTGGCTGGTGAAAGCATTTGTAATCTTATACCGTCGTTCTGGCTGCCCGTTTGCTGCGATAGTGAAGGAGACATTCTCGCCCTTTATCGTCTTTAAATCTCTTCTTATTGTCCGAATCGTCATTTCGTTCTTGCTCCCCCGCAGTCCCAGCTGGGCCGCAGCGGACGCGAGCAGAAGGGTCTTCTCTGACCCGTCATCAAGGACGGCGTAAGTGTCCATGACTTTATCTTGGTAGCTCAATGTCACACGGACTACCTTTAAGAGCACTTGGGCGCCGCTGCTGCTGGCGGGGTCAATGTACATGACACTTGCCTTGGTGCCGCTCGATGGTGCAGGTGGAGGCCGTCTTCTGTTACTGTCGTGTAGTATATCTAGATGGGCTCCGTCGCACCGACTGCACCTTTTCTTTAGGCGGCATTCGGCAGCCATGTGTGGTCGCGCACATCGGTAACAGCGCCTGTTGGACTTTATCCATTGACTCACTTCTTCTGCATTCATCTTTGTGAATAGGTCACATTGTGACAGCCAGTGTTCTTTCTCACAGTAGGGGCACGCTATCTTCCACTTCTCCTTTCTCGAGGGGGTACTGTGGCTCTTACTGCTCGGTACTGACTCTGATTGGTGCATGACAGTCACCGATCTTCTTCCATCATTTATTCTCCTGGGTCCCTCTCTGGAGCTTGGCGTGCTCCGCCCGAACGTATCCAGTCATAAGCTGCTGACTTCTCTCGCCAGGAAGTCGGCTAGATCAAGGAGGGATGGTTCGGGGCCGTTGGGATCCCGGTAGTCTCTCTGCCGCCTAAAACGCTCTTGTCTTGCGGGTGGCAGCTTCTCCAAAATCCTCTCGACGTTAGAGTTGGCGTATAGCTCATGCATGCCCTTTTCCCGTTACGCTCCCAGCATCCCTACCAGGGACTGCACTTGATTGACAGGTCGTCTAGTGAGCGATTGTCTGTTGCTGGGGGTAGGCGATCAATATGCCTTATCTCT
Organism: Notolepis coatsorum; assembly: GCF_963971535.1. Taxonomy (NCBI): domain Eukaryota; kingdom Metazoa; phylum Chordata; class Actinopteri; order Aulopiformes; family Paralepididae; genus Notolepis; species Notolepis coatsorum. Next base: position 124,325,533 of record NC_140168.1, on the reverse strand, counting down.
TGGATTACGTAATCCCATATACGTCCATATCTCTGGTCCAGCGCGGCTAGGGCCGCTGTGTATGGGGTCGAAGAGGTGGCATAGGCTAGCGCTATATTGTGCGCTCGCGGTACTTTCAGGTGCTTCAGTAATATTGCATACTTGTGGCGTTCATCAGCGACATCCACCATCATTGTCTCTAAGCACATCCGGAGCTCTGTGTACTGTGCTCGACTCTCATAGGCGAAGTCTGGGAACGACGGCGTGGCAATGTATGACGCCGTGGATGGCTGATACATCGGCGAGCGTTGGGGGAGAGACCTCCTAGGCGAGTCCCCTCTTGCGCCTCTCTGTGGGCTGGTACTGACAGGGTACCATGGCCCGCTGGTCCAGGTGCTATTCCTCGGGGCTGGTCATGCGTCGTGCTCACCCGTGAATAGAGTCGGGGGTCTGTAGCGCAGCGCCGCGGGGGTATAGCCTGGGCTGTACTGGACCTCCTGGTCCGGTGGAGTACTGTGCTGTCGTCGGGCTTGGTTCTCCTCCTCTCCCTCTTCTTCCTCTATCAGATCTTCCAGATCCTGTAATCGTTTATTTAGCTTCTCCGCAGTGTATGCCGCTCCTTCCTTGTAGCTGGGTCTCGCTTGGACCGGTCTGGGAAGGGGGTCTGCGGGGGGTATAGGCTCGGTCTGTTGGTCAAGTTCAGGGTCGCTTGTTCGGTTAGGAGACGCTGCCCTTGACTGTTGTCTCGACGAGTTCCTTGAACCCCTGGCGGAGGGAGAGGGTGTTGCCTTGCGGATCAGCTGCTCCATTAGCTGCGCTTGTAACTTGTCGTGCTCGACTTCGCGCTTGGTGAGATCTGCTTCTCTTTGGGCACCGGCAGCGGCACGCTGGGCGTCGGCCCGGTCTCTTGCCATATTCTCTTCCGTCTGAAGGCGTCTCATCTCCAGGCGTGTGCGCTCTTCCTCGCTCCGTTGTTGCGCTTGGAGTTGTTCGCGCTCGCTAAGCGCCTGTGCTTGGAGTTGTTCGCGCTCGCTAAGCGCCTGTGCTTGGAGACGATCGCGTTCACCCTGAAGTCGATCGCGTTCGGTAGAGGCTGTCAGGCTGACGAGGAACGCCTGTTGTAGCATCCTCTCCGCTTCGCTGGGGGAAGGCGGTTGTGGAGGTGAGCCGCTCCTGCGTGAGCCGCTCCTGGGTGTACTCGTTGGGGAGTCCTGGAGCTCTATTTCCTCGGCGCTCTCCTCCTCTTCTTCCGTGCAGAGTTCTCTCTCTGTAGGGTTGTCTTCCTCCCGGGGCTGGTCGGGGACTACTTCTTCGGTAGTGGCGGGGGGTAAAGGCATGTCAGCTCCCTCCTGGTCCCCACCGTGAGCTTGGTCAGTTACATTAGGACCTACTAAGGCCTCTGTGGTCGGGGAAACCTGGTCGTTAAGGTCAGACATAATTTTACTTTCTACTTTTACCGCGTTTACCGTTTGTCGAAGGCTAGGTAGTTGACTGACAGCGTAATCCTCTAAGTACTGAGGTGTCTGTCGTCTGCGCCGCGGGCGTTCTAGGTTAGGAGGACCGTTTCGTGGAGTGTTCATCATAGGCCATTTCAATATTAATAACACTATATTAATATTACACTAGTTACCCTCCGGCTCGAAGGACCAATTGTAACTGAGGGGTACAATTCCCTGACTGTATTGTTAAGTATGGTAATATTAAACCACTACCTCTTGTACTTTAACTTCTGTCCATCCAGTACATGATATAAATATGATGAACACTTTCCCACCTGATGAAACGAAGTCCACACAAATGTACAAATCGAATATTTAATATAGCAAAAGGTATATACAACGTTCACTTGTTTACACTTATGATTTGAAATGCACTTGTATCGCAAATGAGTATTCGTAGGTAAATCAACATTGAATGTCCAATCTCTGGTTACGCAGGGAGTAAGTATACAACCTGTTTCTTTAGGAAACTATAGCGATGGTACTTAAATGATTATAGCTGGATACACTAAGGGGGGGGGGGGGTCCCGCTGGTTGTAAGACAGTAGGAGGGGGGGGTTAGAGAAGCCGCTGGCGGTATCCCATCTGGCCGACGATTTCTTGGGAGAATTCAAAGTCTTGAACACGGTGCCCACAGAACCTCGGTCCGCAGACGAATACAGCTGGACCCTCTGGTGGACGGTAGCTGCCGGTCCACAACGGAGAGACGTGAGGCGACCTCACTGGTGTAGAGCGCCGTCTCACCTGGAGTCCTCTCCGGGGGGTAGTTCCAACACTCCGCAGTGTTGGCCGTTATCCATGGAATAATCAAAGCACCCAAAGCATAATCCAAGCCGTGGAAGGCTCGCCGTCGTCCGGGTAGAGTAATCCAATATACAGGTCCAGTCGCCCTGGCCCGGAGCTCCTCGGATGCAAGCACCACTAGTGGTCTGCCCAGCCTGGTTAAGACTCCAGATAACGTCAGGAACGATGGGGGTACTGATAACTTTATAACTCTAACCGACACGATGCACCATACATAAATAGACTATTATTAGCTTAATAGAATACGTCCAACTCGACGGTATAGTGCCAACTATGACTATTCAACTATTAATCCACACGATATCTCAATGCCTATTCTGAGGCCAAGTAGGCCTTACTACACCACACGTGCGTCGTGGGTGAGGCTTCGCGTCTGTTACTCGGTTGGAGGGTAAAGAACTGGACTAAAAGAAAGTTCTACTTTACTTGCGCCATATATATATATGCGCTGTGAACAAATAGTACCATTCGTATATCGCCAGACGTATTCCTACGCTGGTACCGGGCTTGCCACGACATGTTGGTCGGCACGATTGTACTTGAACCTAGGGGTATGGCTGCTGGCGCCAGGTTCTCGTCCAATGGTAGAATGAAACTATTATGGGCTGTTTAGTAGACTAAAGGGATATTCAGTGCATATTGTACAAGGAATATACAGGGGATATCAAACGATATACAAATACTATTTAAATATATATATATAATAAATACATATATTCGGTTTAATCTGATCCTTCACAACAATACCCGAACTGGGTTTTAACAAGATCTGTCTGCCAAGTCTCATTATCTGCATATTGGGTTCAACACGTTGAGTCGTACTCGTAATTGTACTATATTCTATTGTGCTATATTTAATTTAGTTCTCATCCGATATAATTGTATTCAACCTCTTATTTACAGTCGTACAGCCCTGGGCCCTCATTTATCAATGGTGCGTACACACAAATATGTGCGTAACCCGTGTGTACGATAATTTCTAAGCAAAGTGTGTGACTTATCAATTTGAACGTGTGCTTGACTTTGTGCGTATATTTACGCACAGCTCTGACCGTGCGTACCTGGCGCCCGGCGGTAGAATATTATTATTGCACACGGGAATAAGCTTCCGTGTATTACTTCCAACACTGGCACCTGTTCTGTATGAACCGTAATTCATTATAGTTCATTGTAAAATAGCGACAGTAGTGTAATTATAACGTGCTCACACGCGAACAAGAGGTTGGCCTGCTTGTTTGGCACGGGGGAAGACGCAGAACACCCACCTCCAAACGCGATTAAATATTGTTTCAAATAAAAAGCAAAATACTATTATTTTGTGTCATGTTTCCAAATAAGATTGGTCACAACGAAATGCTTTCTACTTCAATTTGTTGGTTAGAATAGATGACCTCCGTTGAAACTTCACTGAGACTAACAGTCTATTTGTGAGCTCCCGCACAGACGTGATAATAATAATAATAATAATAGTAATAATAATAATAATAATAACTAGACAATTCCGCGCGGGGGAAATTGTGAAAGTGTGGGTGATGCCTGTGCACCGCGGGCCAACGGGAGAGGGTCTCTCACGAGTCTCTATGACAAACGCTTCAAAGGATACAAAAAGGGGGCGCGGCCTAAGGATTGGGGGAGTGGTCAACATAGACCAATGAAAGAGGATATCCCTACTGAGTGCAATGACACAACCCGCAAGTCGCATAGCACTATTACACTATTACACACTATTACACAATATTACACTATTACACACTATTACACACTATTATACTATTACACACTATTACACTATTACACACTATTACACACTATTACACACTATTACACACTATTACACTATCACACACTATTACACTATTACACACTATTACACACTATTACACACTATTACACTATTACACACTATTACACTATTACACTATTACACACTATTACACTATTACACACTATTACACTATCACACACTATTACACTATTACACTATTACACACTATTACACACTATTACACACTATTACACACTATTACACTATTACACACTATTACACTATTACACTATTACACACTATTACACTATTACACACTATTACACACTATTACACTATTACACACTATTACACTATTACACACTATTACACTATTACACTATTACACTATTACACACTATTACACTATTACACACTATTACACTATTACACACTATTACACTATTACACACTATTACACTATTACACACTATTACACTATTACACACTATTACACTATTACACACTATTACACACTATTACACTATTACACACTATTACACTATTACACTATTACACACTATTACACTATTACACACTAATACACTATTACACTATTACACACTATTACACACTATTACACTATTACACACTATTACACTATTACACACTATTACACTATTACACACTATTACACGATTACACACTATTACACACGATTACACTATTACACACTATTACACTATTACACACTATTACACTATTACACACTATTACACTATTACACTATTACACACTATTACAATATTACACTATTACACTATTACACACTATTACACACTATTACACACTATTACACTATTACACACTATTACACTATTACACAATATTACACACTATTACACTATTACACTATTACACTATTACACACTATTACAATATTACACTATTACACTATTACACACTATTACACACTATTACACACTATTACACTATTACACACTATTACACTATTACACAATATTACACACTATTACACTATTACACACTATTACACACTATTACACACTATTACACACTATTACACACTATTACACACTATTACACACTATTACACTATTACACACTATTACACACTATTACACACTATTACACTATTACACACTATTACACTATTACACACTATTACACTGTTACACACTATTACACTATTACACACTATTACACTATTACAATATTACACACTATTACACTATTACACACTATTACACTATTACACACTATTACACTGTTACACACTATTACACTGTTACACACTATTACACTATTACACACTATTACACTATTACAATATTACACACTATTACACACTATTACACTATTACACTATTACACACTATTACACTATTACACACTATTACACTATTACACACTATTACACTGTTACACACTATTACACTATTACACACTATTACACTATTACACACTATTACACTATTACACACTATTACACACTATTACACACTATTACACACTATTACACACTATTACACACTATTACACTATTACACACTATTACACACTATTACACTATTACACACTATTACACTATTACACTATTACACACTATTACACACTATTACACACTATTACACACTATTACACACTATTACACACTATTACACACTATTACACTATTACACACTATTACACTATTACACACTATTACACTATTACACTATTACACACTATTACACTATTACACAATATTACACTATTACACTATTACACTATTACACTATTACACACTATTACACACTATTACACACTATTACACACTATTACACACTATTACACTATTACACACTATTACACTATTACACACTATTACACACTATTACACACTATTACACACTATTACACTATTACACACTATTACACACTATTACACTATTACACACTATTACACTATTACACACTATTACACTATTACACACTATTACACTATTACACACTAATACACTATTACACTATTACACACTATTACACACTATTACAATATTACACACTATTACACTATTACACACTATTACACTATTACACTATTACACACTATTACACACTATTACACACTATTACACTATTACACACTATTACACTATTACACTATTACACACTATTACACTATTACACTATTACACACTATTACACTATTACAATATTACAATATTACACTATTACACACTATTACACACTATTACACACTATTACACACTATTACACTATTACACACTATTACACACTATTACACACTATTACACACTATTACACTATTACACACTATTACACACTATTACACACTATTACACACTATTACACACTATTACACTATTACACACTATTACACACTATTACACTGTTACACACTATTACACACTATTACACACTATTACACTATTACACTATTACACACTATTACACTATTACACACTATTACACTATTACACACTATTACACTGTTACACACTATTACACTATTACACACTATTACACTATTACACACTATTACACTATTACACACTATTACACACTATTACACTATTACACACTATTACACACTATTACACACTATTACACACTATTACACTATTACACACTATTACACACTATTACACACTATTACACTATTACACTATTACACACTATTACACTATTACACACTATTACACACTATTACACTATTACACTATTACACACTATTACACTATTACACAATATTACACTATTACACTATTACACACTATTACACACTATTACACACTATTACACTATTACACACTATTACACTATTACACACTATTACACTATTACACACTATTACACACTATTACACTATTACACACTATTACACTATTACACACTATTACACTATTACACTATTACACACTATTACACTATTACACACTAATACACTATTACACTATTACACACTATTACACACTATTACAATATTACACACTATTACACTATTACACACTATTACACACTATTACACTATTACACTATTACACACTATTACACACTATTACACTATTACACACTATTACACACTATTACACACTATTACACACTATTACACACTATTACACACTATTACACTATTACACTATTACACACTATTACACACTATTACACACTATTACAATATTACAATATTACACTATTACACACTATTACACACTATTACACACTATTACACACTATTACACACTATTACACACTATTACACACTATTACACTATTACACTATTACACACTATTACACACTATTACACACTATTACACACTATTACACTGTTACACACTATTACACTGTTACACACTATTACACTGTTACACACTATTACACTATTACACACTATTACACTATTACAATATTACACACTATTACACTATTACACTATTACACACTATTACACTATTACACACTATTACACTATTACACACTATTACACTGTTACACACTATTACACTATTACACACTATTACACTATTACAATATTACACACTATTACACTATTACACACTATTACACTATTACACTATTACACACTATTACACTATTACACACTATTACACTATTACACACTATTACACTGTTACACACTATTACACTATTACACACTATTACACTATTACACTATTACACACTATTACACTATTACACACTATTACACTATTACACACTATTACACACTATTACACACTATTACACTATTATACACTATTACACACTATTACACACTATTACACACTATTACTCTATTACACTATTACACACTATTACACTATTACACACTATTACACTATTACACACTATTACACACTATTACACTATTATACACTATTACACTATTACACTATTACACACTATTACACTATTACACACTATTACACTATTACACACTATTACACTATTACACACTATTACACACTATTACACACTATTACACTATTATACACTATTACACACTATTACACACTATTACTCTATTACACTATTACACACTATTACACTATTACACACTATTACACTATTACACACTATTACACACTATTACACTATTATACACTATTACACTATTACACTATTACACACTATTACACTATTACACACTATTACACTATTACACACTATTACACTATTACACACTATTACACTGTTACACACTATTACACTATTACACACTATTACACTATTACACTATTACACACTATTACACTATTACACACTATTACACTATTACACACTATTACACACTATTACACACTATTACACTATTATACACTATTACACACTATTACACACTATTACACACTATTACTCTATTACACTATTACACACTATTACACTATTACACACTATTACACTATTACACACTATTACACACTATTACACTATTATACACTATTACACTATTACACTATTACACACTATTACACTATTACACACTATTACACTATTACACACTATTACACGATTACACTATTACACACTATTACACTATTACACAATATTACACTATTACACTATTACACACTATTACACACTATTACACACTACACACTATTACACTATTACACTATTACACACTATTACACACTATTACACTATTACACACTATTACACTATTACACACGAATACACTATTACACTATTACACACTATTACACTATTACACACTATTACACACTATTACACTATTACACACTATTACACTATTACACACTATTACACACTATTACACACTATTACACACTATTACACTATTACACTATTACACACTATTACACTATTACACACTATTACACTATTACACTATTACACACTATTACACTATTACACACTAATACACTATTACACTATTACACACTATTACACACTATTACAATATTACACACTATTACACTATTACACACTATTACACTATTACACTATTACACACTATTACACACTATTACACTATTACACACTATTACACTATTACACACTATTACACTATTACACTATTACACACTATTACACTATTACAATATTACAATATTACACTATTACACACTATTACACACTATTACACTATTACACTATTATACACTATTACACACTATTACACACTATTACACTATTACACTATTACACACTATTACACACTATTACACACTATTACACTATTACACACTATTACACTATTACACACTATTACACACTATTACACACTATTACACTATTACACACTATTACACTGTTACACACTATTACACACTATTATACACTATTACACACTATTACACTATTACACACTATTACACTATTACACACTATTACACTGTTACACACTATTACACTATTACACACTATTACACTATTACACACTATTACACACTATTACACTATTACACACTATTACACTATTACACACTATTACACTATTACACACTATTACACTATTACACTATTACACACTATTACACTACACACTATTACACACTATTACACTATTACACACTATTACACACTATTACACACTATTACACACTATTACACACTATTACACTATTACACACTATTACACACTATTACACACTATTACACTATTACACACTATTACACTATTACACACTATTACACACTATTACACTATTACACTATTACACACTATTACACTATTACACAATATTACACTATTACACTATTACACACTATTACACACTATTACACACTATTACACTATTACACACTATTACACTATTACACACTATTACACTATTACACACTATTACACACTATTACACTATTACACACTATTACACTATTACACACTATTACACTATTACACACTATTACACTATTACACACTATTACACTATTACACACTAATACACTATTACACTATTACACACTATTACACACTATTACAATATTACACACTATTACACTATTACACACTATTACACTATTACACTATTACACACTATTACACACTATTACACACTATTACACTATTACACACTATTACACTATTACACTATTACACACTATTACACTATTACACTATTACACTATTACACACTATTACAATATTACAATATTACACTATTACACACTATTACACTATTACACTATTACACACTATTACACTATTACACTATTACACACTATTACACACTATTACACACTATTACACTATTACACACTATTACACTATTACACACTATTACACACTATTACACACTATTACACACTATTACACACTATTACACTGTTACACACTATTACACTATTACACACTATTACACTATTACACACTATTACACTATTACACACTATTACACTGTTACACACTATTACACTATTACACACTATTACACTATTACAATATTACACACTATTACACTATTACACACTATTACACTATTACACTATTACACACTATTACACTATTACACACTATTACACTATTACACACTATTACACTGTTACACACTATTACACTATTACACACTATTACACTATTACACACTATTACACTATTACACACTATTACACTATTACACACTATTACACACTATTACACACTATTACACACTATTACACTATTACACACTATTACACTATTACACTATTACACACTATTACACTATTACACACTATTACACTATTACACAATATTACACTATTACACACTATTACACACTATTACACACTATTACTCTATTACACTATTACACACTATTACACTATTACACACTATTACACACTATTACACACTATTACACTATTATACACTATTACACTATTACACTATTACACACTATTACACTATTACACTATTACACTATTACACACTATTACACTATTACACTATTACACACTATTACACTATTACACAATATTACACTATTACACTATTACACACTATTACACACTATTACACACTACACACTATTACACTATTACACTATTACACACTATTACACACTATTACACTATTACACACTATTACACTATTACACACGAATACACTATTACACTATTACACACTATTACACTATTACACACTATTACACACTATTACACACTATTACACACTATTACACACTATTACACACTATTACACTATTACACACTATTACACACTATTACACTATTACACACTATTACACTATTACACATTATTACACTATTACACACTATTACACTATTACACACTATTACACTATTACACTATTACACACTATTACACAATATTACACAATATTACACTATTACACTATTACACACTATTACACACTATTACACACTATTACACTATTACACTATTACACACTATTACACACTATTACACACTATTACACACTATTACACACTATTACACACTATTACACTGTTACACACTATTACACTGTTACACACTATTACACTATTACACACTATTACACTATTACAATATTACACACTATTACACTATTACACACTATTACACTATTACACACTATTACACTATTACACACTATTACACTATTACACACTATTACACTGTTACACACTATTACACTATTACACACTATTACACTATTACAATATTACACACTATTACACTATTACACACTATTACACTATTACACTACACACTATTACACTATTACACACTATTACACTATTACACACTATTACACTATTACACACTATTACACTATTACACACTATTACACACTATTACACACTATTACACTATTACACTATTACACTATTACACACTATTACACACTATTACACACTATTACACTATTACACACTATTACACTATTACACACTATTACACTATTACACACTATTACACTATTACACAATATTACACTATTACACACTATTACACACTATTACACTATTACACTATTACGCACTATTACACTATTACACACTATTACACTATTACACTATCACACACTATTACACACTATTACACTATTACACTATTACACACTATTACACTATTACACACTATTACACTATTACACACTATTACACTATTACACTATTACACACTATTACACTATTACACAATATTACACTATTACACTATTACACACTATTACACACTACACACTATTACACTATTACACACTATTACACTATTACACACTATTACACTATTACATTATTACACACTATTACACTATTACACTATTACACTATTACACACGAATACACTATTACACTATTACACACTATTACACTATTACACACTATTACACACATTACACTATTACACACTATTACACTATTACACACTATTACACACTATTACACTATTACACACTATTACACTATTACACACTATTACACAATATTACACTATTACACACTATTACACTATTACACACTATTACACTATTACACACTATTACACTATTACACACTATTACACTATTACACTATTACACACTATTACACACTATTACACTATTACACACTTACACTATTACACCATTACACAATATTACACAATATTACACTATTACACACTATTACACTATTACACACTATTACACTATTACACACTATTACACTATTACACTATTACACTATTACACACGATTACACTATTACACACGATTACACTGTTACACACTATTACACTATTACACACTATTACACTATTACACACTATTACACACTATTACACTATTACACACTATTACACTATTACACACTATTACACTATTACACACGATTACACTGTTACACACTATTACACACTATTACACTATTACACACTATTACACTATTACACTATTACACACTATTACACTATTACACAATATTACACAATATTACACAATATTACACTATTACACTATTACACACTATTACACTATTACACACTATTACACACTATTACACTATTACACTATTACACTATTACACACGAATACACTATTACACTATTACACACTATTACACTATTACACACTATTACACACATTACACTATTACACACTATTACACTATTACACACTATTACACACTATTACACTATTACACACTATTACACTATTACACACTATTACACACTATTACACTATTACACACTATTACACTATTACACACTATTACACTATTACACACTATTACACTATTACACACTATTACACTATTACACTATTACACACTATTACACACTATTACACTATTACACACTTACACTATTACACCATTACACAATATTACACAATATTACACTATTACACACTATTACACTATTACACACTATTACACTATTACACACTATTACACTATTACACTATTACACTATTACACACGATTACACTATTACACACGATTACACTGTTACACACTATTACACTATTACACACTATTACACTATTACACACTATTACACACTATTACACTATTACACACTATTACACTATTACACACTATTACACTATTACACACGATTACACTGTTACACACTATTACACACTATTACACTATTACACACTATTACACTATTACACTATTACACACTATTACACTATTACACAATATTACACAATATTACACAATATTACACTATTACACTATTACACACTATTACACTATTACACACTATTACACACTATTACACTATTACACACTATTACACTATTACACACTATTACACACTATTACACACTATTACACTATTACACACTATTACACTATTACACACTATTACACACTTACACACTATTACACTATTACACACTATTACACTATTACACATTATTACACTATTACACACTATTACACTATTACACACTATTACACTATTACACTATTACACTATTACACACTATTACACTATTACACTATTACACAATATTACACTATTACACTATTACACACTATTACACACTATTACACACTATTACACACTATTACACTATTACACACTATTACACACTATTACACTGTTACACACTATTACACTGTTACACACTATTACACTGTTACACACTATTACACTATTACACACTATTACACTATTACACACTATTACACTATTACACACTACACTATTACACACTATTACACTATTACACACTACACTATTACACACTATTACACTGTTACACACTATTACACTATTACACACTATTACACTATTACAATATTACACACTATTACACTATTACACACTATTACACTATTACACTATTACACACTATTACACTATTACACACTATTACACTATTACACACTATTACACTGTTACACACTATTACACACTATTACACTATTACACTATTACACACTATTACACACTATTACACACTATTACACACTATTACACACTATTACACTATTACACACTATTACACTATTACACACTATTACACACTATTACACTATTACACTATTACACACTATTACACTATTACACAATATTACACTATTACACTATTACACACTATTACACACTATTACACTATTACACTATTACACTATTACACACTATTACACTATTACACACTATTACACTATTACACACTATTACACACTATTACACTATTACACACTATTACACTATTACACACTATTACACTATTACACTATTACACACTAGTACACTATTACACACTATTACACTATTACACACTATTACACTATTACACACTATTACACTGTTACACACTATTACACTATTACACACTATTACACTATTACACACTATTACACTATTACACACTATTACACACTATTACACACTATTACACTATTACACACTATTACACTATTACACACTATTACACTATTACACACTATTACACTATTACACACTATTACACTATTACACTATTACACACTATTACACACTATTACACACTATTACACTATTACACACTATTACACACTATTACACACTATTACACACTATTACACTATTACACACTATTACACACTATTACACACTATTACACTATTACACTATTACACACTATTACACTATTACACACTATTACACACTATTACACTATTACACACTATTACACTATTACACAATATTACACTATTACACTATTACACACTATTACACTATTACACACTATTACACTATTACACACTATTACACTATTACACACTATTACACTATTACACACTATTACACACTATTACACTATTACACACTATTACACTATTACACACTATTACACTATTACACACTATTACACTATTACACTATTACACACTATTACACTAATACACACTATTACACTATTACACACTATTACACTATTACACACTATTACACACTATTACAATATTACACACTATTACACTATTACACACTATTACACTATTACACTATTACACACTATTACACACTATTACACACTATTACACTATTACACACTATTACACTATTACACTATTACACACTATTACACTATTACACACTATTACACTATTACACACTATTACACAATTACACCCTATTACACTATTACACACTATTACACACTATTACACACTATTACACACTATTACACTATTACACACTATTACACTATTACACACGATTACACTGTTACACACTATTACACTATTACACACTATTACACACTATTACACACTATTACACTATTACACACTATTACACTATTACACACGATTACACTGTTACACACTATTACACACTATTACACTATTACACTATTACACACTATTACACTATTACACTATTACACACTATTACACAATATTACACAATATTACACTATTACACTATTACACACTATTACACTATTACACACTATTACACACTATTACACACTATTACACACTATTACACTATTACACACTATTACACTATTACACACTATTACACACTATTACACTATTACACACTATTACTATTACACTATTACACATTATACATTTACATTTACATTTAGTCATTTAGCTGACGCTTTTATCCAAAGCGACTTACAAGTTCTGTGCGACAAGACAGCAAGAAGGGTATAACTCTATCAGCTGAGTAACAATGTCCATCAAAGTGTTGCGTGTTACAATGTAGGTTAGTTTATTAGGACAAGTGCATGACATTAAGGTTAGTCGGGGTTAGATTTTTTTTTTTTTTTTTTTTTTTTTATCATTTCAGATAATGGTTGAAGAAGTGAGTCTTTAGTCGACGGCGAAAGATTGGACGGGATTCGGCTGTCCTAACTGGGATGGGTAGTTCATTCCACCATTGTGGGGCAAGGACTGAGAATAGGCGGCTTCTCTTTGATGACCCTCCGGGAGCTTGGATAGGAGTAGATCTGAGGCGGCCAGAAGATGCAGAGCGTAGGGGTCTTGAGGGTGTGTAGTTAGAGACCATTGACCGGAGGTAGGCGGGAGCGGTTCCCTTTGCCGCACGGTATGCTAGGTCGAGGGCCTTGAAGCGGATACGTGCAGCAATGGGGAGCCAGTGTAGGTCCCTAAGAAGTGGGGTGACATGGGCCGACTTCGGTAGGTTTGAGATCAGGCGGGCCGCTGCATTTTGAATGAGTTGAAGAGGCTTGGTGGCAGTGGCCGGGAGGCCAGCTAGCAGTGCGTTGCAGTAGTCGAGGCGGGAGATGACTGTTGATTGGACGAGGAGTTGGGTGGCTTCTTTTGTCAGGAAGGGGCGTATCCTTCTGACGTTGCTCAGGAGGAATCTGCAGGTTCTGGTTGTCGCTGCGATGTGAGCAGAGAAGTTCAACTGGTCGTCGAGGACAACACCAAGGTTCTTGGCGGTCGGCGACGCGGTCACAGCTGCATTCTCGACTGTGATGGAGAGGTCGGTCAGGGGGGAGGATTTGGCCGGCAGGTGGAGCAATTCTGTTTTGCTTAGGTTCAGTTTGAGGTGGTTGGTCGTCATCCAGGCGGAGATGTCGGACAGACAGGCCGAGATCCGCTCAGAGACGTGGATATCTGAGGGAGGGAAGGAGAGGAAGAGTTGAGTATCATCGGCATAACAATGATATGAGAAGCCATGAGATGTGATAATGTTACCCAGTGATTTAGTGTAGAGGGAGAAGAGAAGGGGTCCTAGGACCGAGCCCTGGGGGACACCCGTCCGGAGGGGGCGGGTGGCCGACAGAGTCCCTCTCCATGACACTTGGTAGGAGCGGTCATTGAGGTATGATGTCAGCCATGTCAGCGCAGATCCAGCCACTCCCATTCCTGCGAGGGCCGCGAGGAGGATCTGATGGTTGACTGTGTCGAAGGCTGCAGATAGATCTAGGAGAATCAGGACAGAGGAGAGGCCTTTCGCTTTTGCTAAGTGAAGTGCCTCTGTGACCGCAATGAGGGCCGTTTCTGTGGAGTGGCCAGTCCGGAAGCCAGACTGATTGGGGTCTAGGAGGTCATTCTGTAAGAGATAAGCAGTAAGTTGGTTGGATACAGCACGTTCAAGTGTTTTAGAAAGGAAGGAGAGAAGAGAGACAGGGCGATAGTTGGCTATGACGGTGGGGTTCAGGGTTGGTTTTTTTATGAGGGGCGTGACTCTGGCTTGTTTTAGGGAGGTGGGGACCACCCCCGAGTTGAGTGAGGAGTTGATGGTTGCAGTTAGGAATGGGAGGATGTCCGGTGCTATGGTCTGGAGGAGTGGGGAGGGTAGCTGGTCCAGCTGGCATGTAGTCGGACGGTTCGACGTTACCAGTGTCAGGGTCTCGGCTTCTGTAATGGGAGAGAAAGATGACAGAGTGAAGGATGAGGTTCTCGATTCAGCGTTTGGAATGGGTGGGGGTTGGGAGAAGGAGCTGCGGATGTTCTCCACTTTTTCCTCAAAGAAGATCGCAAAGTCTTCGGCAGAAAAAGATGAGGGAGGAGGAGGTGGGGGGGGGAGTGAGGAGGGAGGACATGGTAGCATGCAGTTTGCGAAGATTCTTGTCAGAGGCCTCGATCCTATTGTGAAAGAAAGAAGCTTTGGCATTAGTAATGGTTTTGAAGAATGTTAACAAGAGGTTGTGATATGTGTCGATGTCAGCAGTGAGGCGTGACTTTCTATACTTCCTCTCAGCCGCTCTATTACACACTATTACACTATTACACACTATTACACTATTACACTATTACACACTATTACACTATTACACTATTACACAATATTACACAATATTACACTATTACACTATTACACACTATTACACACTATTACACACTATTACACTATTACACACTATTACACACTATTACACACTATTACACACTATTACACTATTACACACTATTACACACTATTACACACTATTACACTATTACACACTATTACACTATTACACACTATTACACACTATTACACACTATTACACACTATTACACTATTACACATTATTACACTATTACACACTATTACACTATTACACACTATTACACTATTACACTATTACACACTATTACACTATTACACAATATTACACAATATTACACTATTACACACTATTACACACTATTACACACTATTACACTATTACACACTATTACACACTATTACATTTACATTTAGTCATTTAGCTGACGCTTTTATCCAAAGCGACTTACAAGTTCTGTACGACAAGCCATCAGGAAGGGCACAACTCTATCAGCTGAGCAACAATGTTCATCAAAGTGTTGAGTGCTACAGTGTAGGTTAGTTTATTAGGACAAGTGCATGACAGTACGGTTAGTTAGGGTTAGATTTTTTTTTTTTTTTTTTTTTATATTCAGATAATGGTTGAAGAAGTGCGTCTTTAGTCGACGGCGAAAGATTGGACGTGATTCGGCTGTCCTAACTGGGGTGGGTAGTTCATTCCACCATTGTGGGGCAAGGACTGAGAATAGGCGACTTCTCTTTGATGACCCTCCCGGAGCTTGGATAGGAGTAGGTCTGAGGCGGCCAGAAGATGCAGAGCGTAGGGGTCTTGAGGGTGTGTAGTTAGAGACCATTGACCGGAGGTAGGCGGGAGCGGTTCCCTTTGCCGCACGGTATGCTAGGTCGAGGGCCTTGAAGCGGATTCGTGCAGCAATGGGGAGCCAGTGCAGGTCCCTAAGAAGTGGGGTGACATGGGCCGACTTCGGTAGGTTTGAGATCAGGCGGGCCGCTGCGTTCTGAATGAGTTGAAGAGGCTTAGTGGCAGTGGCCGGGAGGCCAGCGAGCAGTGCATTGCAGTAGTCGAGGCGGGAGATGACTGTTGATTGGACGAGGAGTTGGGTGGCTTCTTTTGTCAGGAAGGGGCGTATCCTTCTGACGTTGCTCAGGAGGAATCGGCAGGTTCTGGTCGTCGCTGCGATGTGAGCAGAGAAGTTCAACTGGTCGTCGAGGACAACACCAAGGATCTTGGCGGTCGGGGACGCAGTCACAGCTGCATTCTCGACTGTGATTGAAAGGTCGGTTAGGGGGGAGGATTTGGCCGGCAGGTGGAGCAATTCTGTTTTGCTTAGGTTCAGTTTGAGGTGGTTGGACGTCATCCAGGCTGAGATGTCGGACAGACAGGCCGAGATCCGCACAGAGACGTGGATATCTGAGGGAGGGAAGGAGAGGAAGAGTTGAGTATCGTCGGCATAACAATGGTAGGAGAAGCCATGAGACGTGATAATGTTACCCAGTGATTTAGTGTAGAGGGAGAAGAGAAGGGGTCCTAAAACCGAGCCCTGGGGGACACCCGTCCGCAGGGGGCGGGTGGCCGACAGGGTCCCTCTCCATGACACTTGGTAGGAGCGGTCATTGAGGTATGATGACAGCCATGTCAGCGCAGAGCCAGCCACTCCCATTCCTGCGAGGGCCGCAAGGAGGATCTGGTGGTTGACTGTGTCGAAGGCTGCAGATAGATCTAGGAGAATCAGGACAGAGGAGAGGCCTTTCGCTTTTGCTAAGTGAAGTGCCTCTGTGACCGCAATGAGGGCTGTCTCTGTGGAGTGACCAGTCCTGAAGCCTGACTGATTAGGGTCTAGGAGGTCATTCTGTAAGAGATAAGTAGTAAGTTGGTTGGATACAGCACGTTCAAGTGTTTTAGAAAGGAAGGAGAGAAGAGAGACAGGACGGTAGTTGCCTATGACGGTAGGGTTCAGGGTTGGTTTTTTTATGAGCGGCGTGACTCTGGCTTGTTTTAGGGAGGTGGGGACCACCCCCGAGTTGAGTGAGGAGTTGATGGTTGCAGTTAGGAATGGGAGGATGTCTGGTGCTATGGTCTGGAGGAGTGGGGAGGGTAGCTGGTCCAGCTGGCAAGTAGTCGGACGGTTTGACGTTACCAGTGTCAGGGTCTCTGCTTCTGTAATGGGAGAGAAAGATGACAGAGTGAAGGATGAGGTTCTCGATTCAGCATTTGGAATGGGTGGGGGTTGGGAGAAGGAGCTGCGGATGTTCTCCACTTTTTCCTCAAAGAAGATCGCAAAGTCTTCGGCAGAGAAAGATGAGGGAGGGGGGGGTGGGGGGGGAGTGAGGAGGGAGGACATGGTAGCATGCAGTTTGCGAAGATTCTTGGCAGAGGCCTCGATCCTATGGTGGAAGAAAGAAGCTTTGGCATTAGTGATGGTTTTGGAGAATGTTAACAAGAGGTTGTGATATGTGTCGATGTCAGCAGTGAGGCGTGACTTTCTATACTTCCTTTCAGCTGCTCTCAGGACCTGTCTTTGTTCTCTCACTGGATCTGTCAGCCATGGACTGGGTGGGGAACGGCGGGCAGGTTTCTCAACGAGGGGACAGAGCTTGTCGAAGGAGGTTGCAAGGGCTGAAAGGAGGGTGGAGGTTGCCATCTCTGTGGAGAGAGCAGAGAAGGTGTCACTCAAAGGTAGAGCGGATAGTATGTCAGAGGAGAGGGTGGAGGGGGATAGGGAGGGCAGGTTGCGTCTGAGTGAGACTGTTTGAGTTGGGGTGAAGACCTTTCGGTTAAGCATGAGAGTTAGTGAGAAGGATATGAAGGAATGGTCAGATACATGTAGGGGAGTTACCGTGGTGTTAATGATGCTGGAGTTACGGGAAAATATGAGATCCAAGGAGTTGCCTGCTTTGTGGGTGGGAGGCATGGCAGTGGGAGTCAGGTCAAACGATTGTAGGAGGGAGACTACTATGACTATTACACACTATTACACACTATTACACACTATTACACTATTACACACTATTACACTATTACACACTACACTATTACACACTATTACACACTAATACACTATTACACACTATTACACTATTACACACTATTACACTATTACACTATTACACTATTACACACTATTACACACTATTACACTATTACACACTATTACACTATTACACACTATTACACTATTACACACTATTACACTATTACACTATTACACACTATTACACTATTACACACTATTACACTATTACACACTATTACACTATTACACACTATTACACACTATTACACTATTACACACTATTACACACTATTACACACTATTACACACTATTACACTATTACACACTACATTTACATTTAGTCATTTAGCTGACGCTTTTATCCAAAGCGACTTACAAGTTCTGTACGACAAGCCATCAGGAAGGGCACAACTCTATCAGCTGAGTAACAATGTTCGTCAAAGTGGTGAGTGCTACAGTGTAGGTTAGTTTATTAGGACAAGTGGAGAGGGTGGAGGGGGATAGGGAGGCCAGGTTGCGTCTGAGTGAGACGGTTTGAGTTGGGGTGAAGACCTTTCGGTTAAGCATGAGAGTTAGTGAGAAGGATATGAAGGAATGGTCAGATACATGTAGGGGAGTTACCGTGGTGTTAATGATGCTGGAGTTACGGGAAAATATGAGATCCAAGGAGTTGCCTGCTTTGTGGGTGGGAGGCTATTACACACTATTACACACTATTACACACTATTACACTATTACACACTATTACACTATTACACTATTACACACTATTACACTATTACACACTATTACACTATTACACACTTTTACACTATTACACACTATTACACACTATTACACTATTACACACTATTACACACTATTACACTATTACACACTATTACACACTATTACACACTATTACACTATTACACACTATTAAACTATTACACTATTACTCTATTACACACTATTACACTATTACACACTATTATACTATTACACACTTTTACACTATTACACTATTACACACTATTACACACTATTACACTATTACACACTATTACACACTATTACACACTATTACACTTTTACACACTATTACACACTATTACACTATTACACTATTACACACTATTACACACTATTACACTATTACACTCTATTACACTCTATTACACTATTACACACTATTACACTATTACACTATTCCACACTATTACACCGAGTACAATGGCACAATCCGCAAGTCTCTACGACAAACGGTTCAAGAGATACACTGAGGGGATGTGGCCTAAGGGGGCGTGGTCTAAGGATCGGGGGAGTGGTCAACATCGACCAATGAAAGGTGGTCAACATCGACCAATGGCACAATCCGCAAGTCTCTACGACAAACGGTTCAAGAGATACACTGAGGGGGTGTGGCCTAAGGGGGCGTGGTCTAAAGATCGGGGGAGTGGTCAACATCGACCAATGAAAGGTGGTCAACATCGACCAATGGCACAATCCGCAAGTCTCTACGACAAACGGTTCAAGAGATACACTGAGGGGGTGTGGCCTAAGGGGGCGTGGTCTAAGGATCGGGGGAGTGGTCAACATCGACCAATGAAAGGTGGTCAACATCGACCAATGGCACAATCCGCAAGTCTCTACGACAAACGGTTCAAGAGATACACTGAGGGGGTGTGGCCTAAGGGGGCGTGGTCTAAGGGTCGGGGGAGTGGTCAACATCGACCAATGAAAGGTGGACAACATCGACCAATGGCACAATCCGCAAGTCTCTACGACAAACGGTTCAAGAGATACACTGAGGGGGTGTGGCCTAAGGGGGCGTGGTCTAAGGAATTGTTCGGGACTAAGGGGGTGTGGCCTAGGGGGCGTGGTCTAATGATCAGGGGAGTGGTCAACATCGACCAATGAAAGGTGGTCAACATCGACCAATGGCACAATCCGCAAGTCTCTACGACAAACGGTTCAAGAGATACACTGAGGTGGTGTGGCCTAAGGGGGCGTGGTCTAAGGATCGGGGGAGTGGTCAACATCGACCAATGAAAGGTGGTCAACATCGACCAATGGCACAATCCGCAAGTCTCTACGACAAACGGTTCAAGAGATACACTGAGGGGGTGTGGCCTAAGGCGGCGTGGTCTAAGGTTCGGGGGAGTGGTCAACATCGACCAATGAAAGGTGGTCAACATGGACCAATGAAAAATGAAAGAGGATATCCCTACCGAGTACAAAGGAACAACCCGCAAGTCTCTACGACAAACGGTTCAAGAGATACACTGAGGGGGTGTGGCCTAAGGGGCCGTGGTCTAAGGATCGGGTGAGTGGTCAACATCGACCAATGAAAGGGGGTGTGGCCTAAGGGGGCGTGGTCTAATGATCGGGGGAGTGGTCAACATCGACCAATGAAAGAGGATATCCCTACCGAGTACAATGGCACAATCCGCAAGTCTCTACGACAAACGGTTCAAGAGATACACTGAGGGGGTGTGGCCTAAGGGGGCGTGGTCTAAGGATCGGGGGAGTGGTCAACATCGACCAATGAAAGGTGGTCAACATCGACCAATGGCACAATCCGCAAGTCTCTACGACAAACGGTTCAAGAGATACACTGAGGGGGTGTGGCCTAAGGGGGCATGGTCTAATGATCAGGGGAGTGGTCAACATCGACCAATGAAAGGTGGTCAACATGGACCAATGAAAAATGAAAGAGGATATCCCTACTGAGTACAATGACACAACCCGCAAGACAGAGGGCGCTGTCCAGCAATTCAGTACTGCAACACAGTGATGGGCAATGATGGGTTAAGTCGATGAGGTCATTGGCAGCTCAGCTGAGCCATGAGCCCTGAGCCTCACAGCTGTTAGGCTGAACCAATCAGCCATGAGCACAATGACTTGCATATTCTGAATTTTCTTTGCATGACTGCATTGTCACGTTGATTAAAAGAAAACTATAAGAGATGAAGCGTTGTGACTCGCACAGGAGCACTACAACGAGAAGGCGAAGGGTTGTGTGCGATATTGTGGCATTCGTGCGATATTGTGGCACTCCTTCGGCCATCGGAACAGAAGGGTAAAAAAGAGTGGGAAAAAAGAGATTCCTAGAGTGCGATTGCATGGCGGTCAATGGAGAGGAGAACCTTCAAATAAATGGTCGTCAGTTGAGATAGAAATGTCCAATTCCATTTATTTTTCTTTTGTGAGCGGGCTGACAGCCGTGTCATCGTTTTGATGTGTTTGTTTTATTTCTACGTCCAAAATTGAGATCACACTCGCAATTCACCCAAGGTAGTGGAAAAAAGATTATTTCAGCTGCTACAAGTTGCAATGCATTTCCAATGGGACCGAAATGTTACCGTTTAAAGTCGATTCGTAGCCAGACGGTGCGGTGAAACTTTACGAGTTCGAAAAACCGCTGTTGCCATAGGCAGGCCGGTCGTTTTTATACCTTTCACGTGTATGGGGCGCGAACGCTCTGGTACGAGTGGTGTTTGCAAAATCGGTGGAATAAAGAAAGAAAGAAAGAAAGAATAAAAAGAGTATAGATAACTAGACAATTCCGCGCGGGGGAAATTGTGAAAGTGTGGGTGACGCCTGTGCACCGCCGGCCAACGGGGGATAGGGTCTCTCGCGAGTCTCTATGACAAACGGTTCAAAGGATACAAAAAGGGGGCGTGGCCTAAGGATCGGGGGAGTGGTCAACATAGACCAATGAAAGAGGATATCCTTACTGAGTGCAATGACACAACCCGCAAGTCGCATAGCACTATTACACACTATTACACTATTACACACTATTACACAATATTACACTATTACACACTATTACACTATTACACACTATTACACTATTACACACTATTACACTATTACACACTATTACACTATTACACTATTACACACTATTACACTATTACACTATTACACACTAGTACACACTATTACACTATTACACACTATTACACACTATTACACTATTACACACTATTACACTATTACACACTATTACACTATTACACTATTACACACTATTACACTATTACACACTATTACACTATTACACACTATTACACTATTACACACTATTACACACTATTACACACTATTACACACTATTACACTATTACACACTATTACACTATTACACTATTACACACTATTACACTATTACACACTATTACACACTATTACACTATTACACACTATTACACTATTACACACTATTACACACTATTACACACTATTACACACTATTACACACTATTACACACTATTACACTATTACACTATTACACACTATTACACTATTACACACTATTACACACTATTAAGTTTTTCAAGTTTCAAGTTTCTTTAATAGTTGTCATACAGAAGTACAGAATACTTTTGTACAAAATGCTTCTTACTGTTGCGCTCCAGAGACTGTGCATGACAAGATAAGTATGAAATAAAAACATAGTAAAAATTAGAAGTAAAAAAAAAAAAAAAAAAAAAAAGGGGTCACAGTGTTCAGTTTAGACATATGTACAATGTTCGTAGACGTAGTTACCATACAATATACAATACTGTGCAGTGTACTAATATACAATACTATATAGTGCAAGGCATAAATGGACGAGGTGCAGTTTAGGTACAATTCACAGTAGGTGTACGAGTTGTAGTGCAAATCCTTTATCAATAAATATAAAGTGTAAGTGTGTTTGTGTGATCTAAAGTGTGGAGAGTGGGTGCTGCAGTGTGTTGTTTGTTTGAGTGAGTGTGTGCGTGTGGGTGTGTGTGCTGTGTGCATTTGATGGTTGTTGCATAGTGATTATTGTTCGTTTAGCGATTATTGTTCGTTTAGCAGCCTGATGGCCTGGGGATAGAAGCTCCTTCTGAGTCTTTCTGTGCTCGCCATAAGACTCCGGTATCGCTTGCCTGACGGCAGCAGTTCAAAGAGGCAGTTGTTCGGGTGGCTCGAGTCCTTAATAATTCTCTTAGCCTTCCCCTTGCACCGCTTGTTGTAAATGTTCTGGAGGGTGGGAAGCCCCCCTCTAATTGTGCGTTCGGCTGAACGTGTCACTCTTTGTAGTCTGCTACGGTCTTGTGCAGTGCTATTCCCAAACCAGGAGGTGATGTTGCCGGTCAGGATGCTCTCTATTGTACATGAGTAGAAGTTCCTAAGGATCTTCTGACTGACTTGGAACTTCCTTAGGCGCCTGAGGAAGTAGAGGCGTTGTCGTGCCTTCTTCACAACACTGTCAATGTGTGTGGTCCATGTCAAGTCCTCGGATATGTGGGCTCCGAGGTACTTGAAACTGTTCACTCTCTCAACTGGTGCCCCGTCGATGCTGAGGGGGCTGTAGTCCTTGACCCCCGACCTCCTGAAGTCCACAATCATCTCTTTTGTTTTGCTGACGTTCAGGGAGAGGCAGTTCTCCTGACACCACTGTGACAGGTTCTCTACCTCTTCCAGGTAGGCCCTTTCGTTATTACACACTATTACACTATTACACACTATTACACACTATTACACTATTACACACTATTACACTATTACATTATTACACTATTACACACTATTACACTATTACACACTATTACACTATTACACACTATTACACTATTACACACTATTACACTATTACACACTATTACACTATTACACTATTACACACTATTACACACTATTACACTATTACACACTATTACACTATTACACACTATTACACTATTACACTATTACACACTATTACACTATTACACACTATTACACTATTACACTATTACACTATTACACACTATTACACACTATTACACAATTACACACTATTACACACTATTACACTATTACACACTATTACACTATTACACACTATTACACTATTACACACTATTACACACTATTACACACTATTACACACTATTACACTATTACACACTATTACACACTATTACACTATTACACACTATTACACTATTACACACTATTACACTATTACACTATTACACACTATTACACACTATTACACTATTACACACTATTACACTATTACACTATTACACACTATTACACTATTACACACTATTACACTATTACACACTATTACACTATTACACACTATTACACTATTACACTATTACACACTATTACACACTATTACACACTATTACACACTATTACACACTATTACACTATTACACACTATTACACTATTACACTATTACACACTATTACACTATTACACACTATTACACACTATTACACTATTACACACTATTACACACTATTACACTATTACACACTATTACACACTATTACACACTATTACACACTATTACACTATTACACTATTACACACTATTACACTATTACACACTATTACACTATTACACACTATTACACTATTACACACTATTACACTATTACACTATTACACACTATTACACACTATTACACACTATTACACACTATTACACACTATTACACTATTACACACTATTACACTATTACACTATTACACACTATTACACTATTACACACTATTACACACTATTACACTATTACACACTATTACACACTATTACACTATTACACACTATTACACACTATTACACACTATTACACACTATTACACTATTACACTATTACACACTATTACACTATTACACACTATTACACACTATTACACACTATTACACTATTACACACTATTACACACTATTACACTATTACACACTATTACACTATTACATTATTACACTATTACACACTATTACACTATTACACACTATTACACTATTACACACTATTACACTATTACACACTATTACACACTATTACACTATTACACACTATTACACTATTACACACTATTACACTATTACACTATTACACACTATTACACACTATTACACACTATTACACTATTACACTATTACACACTATTACACTATTACACACTATTACACTATTACACACTATTACACTATTACACACTATTACACTATTACACTATTACACACTATTACACTATTACACACTATTACACTATTACACACTATTACACACTATTACACACTATTACACACTATTACACTATTACACTATTACACACTATTACACTATTACACACTATTACACTATTACACACTATTACACACTATTACACACTATTACACTATTACACACTATTACACACTATTACACACTATTACACTATTACACACTATTACACTATTACACACTATTACACTATTACACTATTACACACTATTACACACTATTACACTATTACACTATTACACACTATTACACTATTACACACTATTACACTATTACACACTATTACACTATTACACTATTACACACTATTACACTATTATACTATTATACTATTACACACTATTACACACTATTACACTATTACACACTATTACACTATTACACACTATTACACTATTACACACTATTACACTATTACACACTATTACACTATTACACTATTACACACTATTACACTATTACACTATTACACTATTACACACTATTACACACTATTACACTATTACACACTATTACACTATTACACACTATTACACTATTACACACTATTACACACTATTACACTATTACACTATTACACACTATTACACTATTACACACTATTACATTATTACACTCTATTACACTATTACACTCTATTACACTATTACACTATTACACACTATTACACTATTACACACTATTACACTATTACACTATTACACACTATTACACTATTACACTCTATTACACTCTATTACACTATTACACACTATTACACTATTACACACTATTACACTATTACACACTATTACACTATTACACTGAGTACAATGGCACAATCCGCAAGTCTCTACGACAAACGGTTCAAGGGATACACTGAGGGGGTGTGGCCTAAGGGGGCATGGTCTAAGGATCGGGGGAGTGGTCAACATCGACCAATGGAAGAGGATATCCCTACCGAGTACAAAGGAATAACCCGCAAGTCTCTACGACAAACGGTTCAAGAGATACACTGAGGGGGTGTGGCCTAAGGGGGCGTGGTCTAAGGATCAGGGGAGTGGTCAACATCGACCAATGAAAGGTGGTCAACATGGACCAATGAAAAATGAAAGAGGATATCCCTACCGAGTACAAAGGAACAACCCACAAGTCTCTACGACAAACGGTTCAAGAGATACACTGAGGGTGTGTGGCCTAAGGGGGCGTGGTCTAAGGATCGGGGGAGTGGTCAACATCGACCAATGAAAGGTGGTCAACATGGACCAATGTAAAATGAAAGAGGATATCCCTACTGAGTACAATGGCACAATCTGCAAGTCTCTACGACAAACGGTTCAAGAGATACACTGAGGGGGTGTGGCCTAAGGGGGGCGTGGTCTAATGATCGGGGGAGTGGTCAACATCGACCAATGAAAGGTGGTCAACATCGACCAATGGCACAATCCGCAAGTCTCTACGACAAACGGTTCAAGAGATACACTGAGGGGGTGTGGCCTAAGGGGGCGTGGTCTAAGGATCGGGGGAGTGGTCAACATCGACCAATGAAAGGTGGTCAACATGGACCAATGAAAAATTAAAGAGGATATCCCTACCGAGTACAAAGGAACAACCCGCAAGTCTCTACGACAAACGGTTCAAGAGATACACTGAGGGGATGTGGCCTAAGGGGGCGTGGTCTAAGGATCGGGGGAGTGGTCAACATCGACCAATGAAAGGTGGTCAACATGGACCAATGAAAAATGAAAGAGGATATCCCTACTGAGTACAATGGCACAATCTGCAAGTCTCTACGACAAACGGTTCAAGAGATACACTGAGGGGGTGTGGCCTAAGGGGGCGTGGTCTAAGGATCGGGGGAGTGGTCAACAACGACCAATGAAAGGTGGTCAACATGGACCAATGAAAAATGAAAGAGGATATCCCTACTGAGTACATTGACACAACCCGCAAGACAGAGGGCGCTGTCCAGCAATTCAGTACTGCAACACAGTGATGGGCAATGATGGGTCAAGTCGATGAGGTCATTGGCAGCTCAGCCACGAGCCACACAGCTGTTAGGCTGAACCAATCATGAGTGAGCCACGAGCCACACAGGTGTTGCAATCACAATGACTTGAATCACAATGACTTGCATTTTCTGGATTTTCTTTGCATGACTGCATTGTCACGTTGATTAAAAGAAAACTATAAGAGATGAAGCGTTGTGACTCGCACAGGAGCACTACAACGAGTAGGCGAAGGGTTGTGTGCGATATTGTGGCATTCGTGCGATATTGTGGCACTCCTTCGGCGATCGGAACAGAAGGGTAAAAAAGAGTTGGAAAAAAGAGATTCCTAGAGTGGATTTGCATGGCGGTCAATGGAGAGGAGAACCTTCAAAGAAATGGTCGTCAGTTGAGATATAAATGTCCAATTCCATTTATTTTACATGTGACATCACCGTATGTGTACATGTCTCTGTCAGCCTGTCGCGTATTTCTCCCATAACACGCTTCGCTCGGCTTAGTCCACTTTTCCACATTTCATGGGGGTGTTCCATTACCGTATATGGTTAATTATGGGCGGTTCTATATGCAAATACTTAAAACCGTGCACGAGCGCGGAGCGTAGAACAAATGGTATTTATCAACACGGAGTGTGCGTAGAACCTATGTACGCACGTTTGATAAATCCCGATCTTTCTGTGCGTACACACATTCTAAATTCTGTGCTTAAGAACGAAAATAGAACACTCTCTACGCATTGTTGATAAATGAGGGCCCTGGCCTATAATTTATTTCATAATTCTATTGTTCTTAATTTAGCTCATATTTCATTTTCCACCTCTTTATTGTATTATCTGTCTGTTAATGTCTGTCCGATAATGTCGCACCAGTAACGTCCAAAGAAAATTCATTGTATGTGAAAAGTATACATGGCAATAAAGACCTTTCTGATTCTGATTCTGATTCTGATCTTGCATTTGCCCGGTATTCCCTCTCATCACCGTCCTTTATACATCCCACTATCGCAGAGTCACCAGGACATTTTTGAAGGTGGCAGGACTCTGACTGATAGTGGAAGTCATTGGTGCAGACGGTGAAGAGGAAGGAAGACTGCACCAGGGAGGGAGGGGGGGGGGGGGGGCAGTTGAGAGGAGGGAGGGGGTTGCTGGAGAGGCTGAGAGGCGGGGGA
Source organism: Notolepis coatsorum (assembly GCF_963971535.1). NCBI lineage: Eukaryota > Metazoa > Chordata > Actinopteri > Aulopiformes > Paralepididae > Notolepis > Notolepis coatsorum. The sequence continues at coordinate 124,294,141 of NC_140168.1, read as the reverse complement.
GGGGTGGACAGGGAAACTGGAGTTGTGTCAGGGGGGGGGGGGGGGGGGGGGGGGCAGAGATTAGCCGGGCCGGGCCGCTGTGCTCATTAGCCCTGTCCACGTCTCCATCCACTCCCCTCCCCCCCGCCGGTTTAATGCCAGTTATGGTCTGCATTCCAGTCCAAACTGATTTGATGCCCTTATTCACCAGTTTCCTCTCCAACTTCCTCCTGTATTTCTCTTTGCCCTGTCTGAGGTTGATTCTCAGAAGCCCCTGAACTCTTTTGACCTCCTCCCTGTTGCCTGCGTTGAAAGCCCTCTTCTTTTCGTTCAGTATGGCTTTGATGTCCTTAGTGACCCATGGCTTGTTGTTAGGGTAGCAGGTAACAGTCCTAGATGGAACATTGGAGTCAGGGGCGGATTTAGGATTGTAGGAGATCCGGGGCTTAGCCCAGATGGCCCCCCCCCTTTTTTTTTTTCTTTTTTTTTTTATATAAAAAAAAAATTGTATTATTTTTTTTAGTTTTTGGGCAGGCAAGGGGTGGTTTGGAGGGGGTCCGGCACAACCCCCTCCACGACAGATTTTTTTTGAATTGAATGAACCTGTACGTGCAATTTCCTGCAATATAGAGCCTTCAATCTTGACCAATAAAGCTGCTCTTTTCACTATAAAACTCAGTTAACCATAACGTAGTTATGGTTAGATTTATATATTGGGGGGGGATATATCATATTTTTCATATAATCAAAAAGTGGTGGAGCAAGATCATACCTTTGCTCCCCCAAGTTCAATAGTGGGAGAGCAGAGATGCTCCGAATGCTCTTATGGCCAGGCATCTATGATTCACTGATACAAAGTCAAATAGTGCAGTGCAATAAAATAGTTAGTCAAATAGAATAAAATAATGCAATAGTGCATTGCAATAAAATAGTTATCATCGTATTTTTTCGGGAGGCCGGTAAGGAGTGCATTACAGTAGTCGAGTTGGCTTGAGATAAAGGCATGGATCTGGTTTTCAGCGTCCTTTTGATTTATAAATGGCCGTACTTTAGCTATGTTTCTAAGGTGGAAGAATTAAGTTTTTGTCAACTTGTTGATTGTGATTTAAAGCTTAGGTCTGAGTCTACCATAACACCAAGACTTAACTCACTCAAATACAGTTAGCAGCTGGATAGACCACAGATGGAAATTAGCTTCTGCTAAATCTGGTGCAAACATATTTTCATGTAACAATGATGAATTGTAAAAAAAAAAAAAAAAAAACATTTTTTTTTGTTTTTTTTTGTTTTTAAATAGATTCGGGGCTTTTCAGAATACATCCGGGGCTTGAGCCCAGGTAGCCACCCCCTAGCTCCGCCCCTGATTGGAGTCCACACAAATGTTTATATAATCCGTGATGCACTCTGTGAGCCCATCAATGTCCTCTCCGTGGGGCTCACAGAGTGCATGCCAGTCTGTGACCTCAAAGCAGCCCTGTAGTGCCTCTTGAGCTTCCTCCGACCACCTTCTCACAGTTATTTTGGTCGCAGGCCGTCTTCTGACCAGAGGCACATAACAGAACATAACACATATCACGTTGATGCCTCCCACTCCTGCGAGATCGGTAGTGGTCTGCAAAGAAGAGGCGCGCGTGATTTGGGTGGTAGCAATATCACTGCAGGGCTACGGTGTGTAGGAACCCATGGGGTCCTTACACCTTGCATGTCTGGCTGCAGAACAACTCCTCAGCATGCTTGACGGCGGGTGCGCTCTGGGATTATTATCACATATGGCTACGAGAGTGCCATATGTCGGGATGAGTAGAGAGAACGTTGAGGCTGGGGCTTGTCTTGCAGTTCGCACAACCCCACCCTCCGTATTCAGGTTTGGTGCAGACCCTATTGTCAGGGTCAGCAGCACTGACAGCTCTGGCCGACGAGATCCAATCTCTGTTGGCGAAGCAGGCCGTAGTCGTGGTCCCGAGAGAGGACGCGATGTCAGGCATCTACTCCCGTTATTTTCTGGTGCCCAAAAAAACGGGAGGGGTCAGACCTATACTGGATCTGTCTGCGTTCAATCGTCTGATTGTGGCGAGACCATTCAGGATGTTGACCGTCAAACACCTGCTACTTGCTGTCAGGGTGGGAGACTGGTTCACCTCCATAGACCAGAAGGATGCGTATTTTCACATCCCGATTTTCCCTCCTCACAGGAAGTTCCTGCGGTTCCTATTTCAGGGCGTAGTGTACGAATACCAGAGGTTGCCATTCGGCTACTCTCTGGCTCCCCGCACATTCACCAAGTGCGTAGAGACTGCGCTGGAGCCTCTACGTCGTCAGGGGATACGAATTCTATTCTATCTCGACGACATATTGCTCCTCAGCCGGTCGGAGGAGGTCGCCAGGTCTCATACCAGGCTGGTGGTGGAATTCCTAACCAGGCTGGGTTTTGCTGTGAACTGGAAGAAGAGTACGCCTCTTCCCAGTCAACAGGTGGAGTATTTGGGCTAGACTCTGAGGTCAAGACCCATGAGGGTAACCCTCTCGGAGCAACGGAGGGTGTCTATCCTCCACGCGCTCGGGGGTTTCCGTCTTGGAAAGACGTCACGGCGCTGCAGGTGATGCGCCTGCTCGGTATGATGGCATCTGCTCACGCTGTGGTCCCTCTTGGCCTCCTCTTCATGAGGAGGATACAGAGGTGGTTCTCCAGTATGAGAATAGACCCGGTGAGGGACAAATGGAAATGGTTGACGGTTCCTTTGTCGATATGGGGAGATCTCGCCCATTGGAGGAGGCCTGGTATCCTCACCAATGGGGTCCCCATGGGCAGCAGGCGTTCACACGTCACGGCGTTCACACGTCACGGTCTTCACCGACGCTTCCCTCACGGGATGGGGAGGGACGTGTCGGACCGACGTAGTGGGGGGCAGCTGGACGATCCATGCTGCCCGGTCTACCCTGCACATCAATGTGTTGGAATTGAAGGCGGTCCTCCTGGTCCTCAGGCGGCTCACCCACTTGGTGGTAGGCAAGCACGTTTTGGTCAGAATGGACAGTATGACGGCAGCGGCGTATATCAACAGGCAGGGTGGAGTACGCTGCGCAGTCTGAAGGCGCTCCACATCCCTGGCAAGGAGAATGTGGGCGCGGATATGATGTCACGGGGCGGTCCTCGTCACGACGAGTGGGAACTGCGCCCAGACATAGTCAGGCAGATCTGGGATCGCTTCGGGGGAAGCTTCAGTGGATCTGTTTGCGAGCAGACAATCTCACAAGTTCCCCTTGTGGTTCTCGGTCAGCCGGGGAGACAATCCTCCCTTGGGGGTGGATGCTTTCTCAGTGTATCCATGGCCGCCCGGGCTTTTGTACGCCTTTCCCCCCACACACCTGGTGAGTCAGTTGTTGGAGCGGGTACGGTGGGAGCACAGGACCGTGATCCTGGTTGCGCCGGACCGGGGCACAGCTGTGTGGTTCCCGGTCCTGATCCAGCTACTGGTAGCCCCGCCGTGGCCTGTTCCTTGGTCGGCGAGGGCCCTCTCTCAAGCGTACGGGTCGCTGTATCAGCCCCCGGTGCTGGGCCAACCTCTGATGGTTTGGCTGGTGAGAGGGTGAATCTGGAGAGGATGGACCCTTCTGTGGTTGACACCATCCGGAATGCGCGTGCTCCCTCCACTATCGCGTTTTACGCGGGTAAGTGGCGTATGTTCCAAGAGTGGTGTAAGGCGGGGGCCGGGACCCGGTGTCCTGCCCCCTGGATGCTGTCCTTATTTTCCTTCAGTCTCTCCTTGATAGACTGTCGGCTTCGACGGTGAGGGTATATGCTGCGGCTATATCCTCTTATCATGAGGGGTTTGAGGCTGTTGTATTGTTCAGCCACCCTCTTGTGAAGCGTTTCCTGCTTGGCGTTCGACGCCTTAAGCCGGTGAAACGCTCTCTGGCTCCGAGCTGGGATCTTCAATTGGTCCTCGGTCAGTTGTCCATGGCCCCGTTTGAGCCTCTTGAGCAAGCGCCGTTGGAACAGCTGTCGTTCAAGACTGCGTTCTTGCTGGCCATCACCTCCGCTAAGCGTGTGGGTGAGCTTTGTGCTCTCTCGGTGCGGTCCGAGTGCCTGTCTATTCATTCCGATAGCGGTGCCGCTCTGCGGCCTAATCCAGCCTTCGTGCCAAAAAATATCCGGAGTTCTTTCCGCTCCAGGGATATTATGGTTCAGGCGTTTCATCCGCCTCCTCACGCTAGTGAGTTGGAGGCGGGCCTTCACCTGTCATGTCCGGTCCGGGCTTTGGGGATTTACCTCAGCCGTACTCAGGGCCTCAGGGCTACCGATCAGCTCTTTGTCTGTTACGGTGGCTCTCATGCTGGTAAGGCACTGTCGAAACAGCGCCTGTCCCATTGGTTGTGCGAGGGCATTGCCCTTTGCTACACGTTGCCCGGGCTGGCTCCCCCTGGGGGCGTCAGGGCGCACTCCACTCGTGGGGTGGCGGCCTCTGCCGCCCTGCTGGGTGGGGCCTCGGTGGAGGACATCTGTGCTGCGGCTTCATGGTCCTCACCGGGTCCCTTCGTAAGGTTTTACCTCATGGACATGACCGGGGGTTCTGTCTCCCAGGCGGTTCTGAGGTCTGGAACCTCTCCTGCTTCCCATCCTTTGGTGGGGTAGCAGGGGTGTGTGGGTGTGGGCCACAATGTGTTGTGTCACACGTGGTTCCGCCTGTGCTGTGCGTTCAAGAGGTTCTAGTTCCCTCTTGTTCGCACTTGGGTGGAGTTGAGTGCCGCCCCCTCTTCATTAGGAAGGGTGGGGTGACGGGACTCCCCTCCCCCCTGATGTGGGCTTTCGGGTCCTCGGGGGGTGCATTTGTCGGTCCTCGCGTCTGCTCTGTCCCCATATCTCGATGGCGAAGAGCAGGACGCGATTCGCCAGTACGACTATATAACGATAGGTTATGTATATAACCTAGTTATATGAGTACTGGCTGAGCGTCCTGCTCTTAGCTTGCCCTGAGGTCCCTTGGGGAAACTTTTCTTTGGAAACGGTTTTCCGAGGAAGAGCGAGTGGTGACCACTCCTAGTGCTATATAGTACGTCACTAGGGTGGGGCCTGGCAGGTGCTGGGTGTATTTGTTTTTATTCGTTGATGGAGTACACTAGGTACTGGAGATGAGGTATATCTCGATGGCGAAGAGCAGGACGCTCAGCCAGTACTCATATAACTAGGTTATATACATAACCTATCGTTTATCATGATGTCTTCTCAGGTGGTTCTGTGTAACAAACCATCTGATTTATCAGGTCAATTCAGGTTACTGTACCAAGCTCAGGTCAGTCACTGCTGGGGTGTAAAAAGTACCCAGAAATTATACTTAAGTGAAAGTATGGGTACCGTCTCAAAATCTTACTCAAGTAAAAGTCAGTATCTGGCTAAAAACACACATGAGTAAAAGTAAAAAAAAAGTACAAAAAAGTTAAAGTAAAATTTTGTTTTATTCCGGGGCAATGAGATGTTCCATTTCGTCCTCTTCATCACTCGTACTATCGTTTGTGGCCATCTTCTGTAGCTTGTCACCCTGACCGTCTATTCTTCTGACAGCAGGTGTAAACCTGTTAAGTTTTTTTGTATCATAAATCAATCAATAGAGACCATACTAGATCCCCAATTATTATATCATTGGAAAGCCACACTCATTGGCTACAACCCTGTGCAAAGATTTTCGAGATCGCCAAATGATTGACGGAGCTAGAGCCCCGGGAGTCGGGGGTGGTAATGTGTACTTTTGCGTACTTTGGGGCACGCCTCACATATCGGCATGTAACTCGAGAACCACTGAACGGATTCTGTCACCTGAAAGGGCAATCGACAGGCAACAAATGGGGCTTTAATTCTATCTATATATTGTATTAAAGGAAATGCACACCCGAGCCACTAGAGGTCGGCAAAGTGGCATCGCGAATCGTCCTCATGAGGGCCCACATGTGGGCCCTTGGATGTTAAGAGGTTAATGTTTTTTTAATTTATTTTTTTTAGCCAAGAGTAAAGACCATAACCCTATCAAAACAGTAATCAAAGTGTATATTTAAATTTTTACTGATGTTTTATACGATTTATCAGAAATACGGATTTATCGAAAAAATGCTAATTATATCTCTTTTATCGTAAAACCGCAAGGAAATGATTAAATCCAGATTCAACCCTGCCATTGGATAGAGGAGCCTTTTCCCTATCCATAGATGTATGATTTGGCCATAATAAGGTCAAGGTCAAGTTCAAGGTCAAATATGAATTCATAATTAAAATCGATTATCATTTATTACTGTATCTACAAATCCTTCTGTTTAATCATCTTCCCTTTATTCATTTGCTTAGATTTATTTTACACTTGATCTCAATAAGGTGGTGAATGAGCTCAGTGAGTGAAATCTCTTACCCCGCAGATTTAACATGGTGTTATTCACCGTCAAAGATGCAAAAATAAATCATAATTTATATTCTCCTTTTCTTCATTACAATTTACTCAAGCCTAGTAACAGACACAATATTTCTGATACTGGAAATACATACCCCCAGGTCCCTAGATGTTCCTAGATACCAAGAACATGCTAATTGACCTTGCAGAAGTGGAGCAATCTTCAATTTACTTAGGCATGTACCTTTAGGCGAATTTTCTGAAAATAGGGCTACCACAGGTTAATCAGAGATCCCCGCTTTCTAGTCTTGCACAAGGACCAATCAGCATGGGTATGGGCGAGTTCATTTTCCATTGATGGGGATTTGATTGGCTGTTTTTACATAAAGCGCGGCCGCAGGATTAATAGCGTTAACGTTAGTTCGACCAGAGAAACAAATATACTAATTAAAATGGTTGGAACTGCGAGATTTGTACTTTGTAGGTCTGCATTTTAAATGTAAGGAGTAAAAAGTATGTTAAAAAAAAAATCTGCTTTTTCTGGTCACGCAGGACCGATAGAGGAGAGGGCGAACGGGAGGAGATGTGGGGAAGACATGCGACAAATATCGCTGGGAGCGGGTGGCGAACCAGGGACGGCCGCGTAGGTGTGCCAGGCACTATGTGGTATAGTATGTTTTTTTTCTCTGAAATGTAATTGAGTAAAAGTACAAGTATAAAAACCTAATAATACTCGAGTAAAGTACAAATCCCCCAAAACAGTACTTAAGTATTGTAACGAAGTACAATTACTCAAGTACTTTACACCCCTGCCATCTGATTTATCAGGTTACTTCAGGTTACTGTACCAAGCTCAGGTCAGTCAGTGATTCAGCTGCTTTCTATTAGACTGAACTGAGGCTGCTCCACTAAATACATTCGCAGTCCACTAATAGTTATAGTACTTTGTCAACTAATTAGATTAGTTGATTTAATGGACAAGTCTGTTTATGCTTGGTATGCTTTAAATCTAGTGCTGACCAGAGATGTGCTTTTAATCTTCAGGAAATAACAGACACGTTACTAATAATCAGCTAACAAAAGCTTGTTCCACTATGACCAAACCGACTAATTGACTAACCATGTGACACCCCACACTGATCTGGTCAGATCACAGATGGGGTTTTAATGTTTAAAGTTTTATTTTCCTTAACTCATTCACTGCCAACGACGATTATACTCGTTATTGGCCGCCAATCGTTGAACGCCAACAACGAGTATACTTGTTATTTCTTTTATTCAATATTTCTATTCATTACACGCCCACTGACTCGGGGTTAACATTGGGAATCGCATTGAGAATGCCTAGGTGCTATGCCGGCCGCATCACGCTAGACGGCGGTATAGAGCACCTTTTCTAACATTGTATCCTGGGCTGTGGGATGGCCAAGGGTTTCGGGTTACATTTTTCCTTGTCGGGCAAGACGAACGGTTCTGCCGGTTACATTGAAGCCCGTCAAATATGCCCGATCCATATGTTATGGTGGATTATGCCGTCGAGCAAATGGTCATTGGATATACCAGATGGCGATCAAACAATTGGAATATTCTTTTTGGATTACTCCCGGCCACAGGTAAGGACGATTTGACGTAAATTTTAGCTTGACCCTGCAATGCTTTCATACCAATCGGGCTGATTGTTTTGAGTGTTCAATGCTAATGCCGTTACTGACAATCAAATAATCAGAAATGACCCCCCCCTTCATGCATTCATGATAGAACATAATACCTATGTGGATTTGATTTTGGAACAATAGCGGGTTCAGGCAAGAAACGGCAACGTCTACAATGGAATCGACGTATACTGCCATAACTAAGCATTTCATGAATTACCCTAGACCGCTCTAAAACCATACTTATATTCACCACGGTATAACACGGGAACATATGGATGGAAAAAGTATCTTTTTTTTGCATCTTGACCGGAAGAAACTCAATGTCAAATTACTATAGTATTGTATCCATGGCTATAATATAGAATATAGATTTAGCTCTACAAACAAGGTGACTAACTCCCATCGTTTAAAGCGTGGCAGTAGCTACCACAGGATAAGGCTAATCCCTGGCAGTCAATGAGTTAACAACCACAACTCTAAAATAAAACGCTCAGCGGTTGTAAAACATCGTGACGCAATCAGAAAAAGTTAAATCACAATGACTTGCACAAAACTATTTATTCATTGGAAAGAATAAAACATGGTGCAGGCCCTCACGTTTAGACACCCGCCTCTCTCTCTCTGTCTCCATCTCCCACTCTTCCTCTTCCTCTGTATCCCTCCCTCACGTCAAGAATGTCCTTAACTGACCCAAAGTAATCGGCAATTTATTATACTTTAATACTTATAGCACATGCATAAGTCTCGTCTCTTTTGAAAGGAAACATTCTGAATTTGTATCCACAACAGGAAGAATCACTCTGAGTGCTTTTTAAATTTTGAAGTTAAGTTAAGTTTTTACGTTTTCTTTTTTACTTCCATTTGAATTATCTTGCAAACAGAGGCCTCTTACAGGTTACAGCTGATAGGTATGACCTGGAAACCACAATGGGTCCATAGACTAAAGCCTTATCTAGTACAGGTTGATAACAATAGTTGATAACAATACCACAGACAATGAGTGTTTTACACAACTTTGTATAATGGTATGTCTATGCGTTTTTCCAAAATGGCCACTTGGAGTCTCCAAACACGATAAAAGATGAATGTATTGCCACACAACCAGGTTGGTGGTATTTGTGATTGGTACAGAGTGTATTGAAGCTCTACAGTACATAAAATTGGAACATAGATACATCCACCCCCCCCCCCCCCTTTCCAGCAATAAATTTTTTTTTACTCTTGAACGCTTCAACGTACATTCAAAATCTTGGGCTCTAATGAAAGGTTGCACATATTACACATTATTTATAATAGAAAAATTTAAAAAATATAATAATAAAAAAATATATATAATAAAAATATAATACCTTGAGTAGGGTATCAATCGAACGGTGACAATCTTAGCTTTCAAGCAATGCATTGGTTCATTGGCATAAAAGCATCGGATCGCCTTAAAAAGGAGGCCAAAGTGCCACGAGTGCAAAATGGCCCCTATAGGTGCCGGTGACAGTTAAGTGGTAGGGAAGAAAAAGATGCAGTTTGTAATATTAACCCTTTCACTGCCACACGACATCCGGTTAACCCTTTCACTGTGACAATACAGAAGGTTAGCCCTTTACTATCACACAACCGACGGCGATGTTCCATCATTAGCATCATTAGCTCTGCAGATGTTGTGATGCTAATGATGGAGCATCGCCGTCGGTTGTGTGATAGTAAAAGGTTAACCTTCTGTCGTGTGGCAGTGAAAGGGTTAATAAAAGTAGTCATAAGACAGTCTCACGCCAGCCCGATCTCAAAATATGTAACTACCTTTCTGAAAACAGAAAAAAGGACAGAAAAAAGGTACATATTGTACGTTATGTTATAGCCATGAGTAATATATTGACATATTTACGTAAATGTACAATGTAAGTATACGTATTACAATAAGTACATATATTACATTTACAATTTCTTACTTTTAACGTTTTCAGAGACCCTCAGCCTAGCCCAAACCTTAACCCTAACTTTATATTTGAACCATAACCGAACAAACTATAATCATAGTATTGCTAGGTTTGTATCAAGGTGGGTGGTTTAGTCTAGTGGCGAGAGCACTCATCCGCAACTACAATCATTGTTGATTGATTGATTGAAAACATTAGCAGAATGGGTACAATACAGTACAGCTCAATACAAACAACTGCTAAGAAGATGCAGACCAGAAAAAGATGTTTGTCTTGTTTACATAAGGGTCCACCATTTTCAATTCATCAAGACATTTATGACATACAAGACATACAATTATGTTGGTTCGACTCCCGGTCACAGTGTTTGTTTTGGACTTCTGCCGATACGAAATGTAAATATATTACTTATACAAGACATAAATATAATGGCTATAACATAATGTGCATTATGTACCTTTTTTCCTGTGGTCTATTAGTACTTTATTTCAGTTTTCTGATGAGGCAGCAGCTATCTACATTCTGCATGAGGCAAAACCCAGCAACAAACTTATTAGTCTTTTACCATTATTCTTTCAATTATTCTTTCACACTTTTTGAAAGCATGGCTCTGGCTGGACCTCTATGGTTAGGCCTGTCGTGCGAGGCTCCCAGGGAAGGTACACCACGCAATGCTCTGAAGGACAAAACAACACGAGAAGGCCACCCCCTCCCTACACTACGTCACCACCCTCAAACTGCCCAAACTTTGTCACGCTATGTTTGTGCTATTAATATGGTGCTGGTATACTAATGCACTCGGTAAAAAGCAGAAGTGGACCAGACCATGTTCTAAATGAAATGTTTTACCTTGGTGATGTGTCTCAATACCAAACAGAAACGTGCCAGAGGCACAGAATAAGGACTCTGCGACACATTATTTGGAATGGTCTTGGTGCAAAGAAATATCAACACGGTTACACAACAATAGACTATTATGTATCACTCTACACACATTTACTGCTACATGTAAAGAAGAGAGAAACCTTCAGCTAGTTAATAACTGTGATTGAATGCATTCTGCGTTATTTAAAAATGATTTATTAATAATAAATCCATTATTATTATTATTATTATTATTTGCATATACCTAGCATCCAAACTGGAATAAAGATAACACATAATGTGATTCTCTAAGGATGTAAACCAGAAAGATGCTGCTAAATATTCAATAGACTAAAAGTCGGCCCTTCAAACAGAGCGGAGGTTGGTGTTGAGTGTGTAGAGCCATGTGTAGAGCCATGTGTAGGCCATGTGTAGAGCCATGTGTAGGCCATGTGTAGAGCCATGTGTAGAGCCATGTGTAGAGCCATGTGTAGAGCCATGTGTTGAGCATGTGGGGCCATGTGTAACCCAACCCCCTCCAATGTACAGTAATTTACCTAGTATGGTTTTGTCAATATTCCAATGTACAGTTTTGCTTGTTAGTACAGTGTCCCCCCCCCCCCCCCCCCAATGTACAACAGTTTTACTTGTTTGTACAGTGTCGTCGTCCCCCCAACCCCCTCCAATGTAAATTACCCAGTATGGTTGTCAATATCCCAATGTACCCAACCCCCCCCACACAACCCCACCCAACCTCCTCCAATGTACAGTTTTTACGTCAAATGTATATACTCCCTTTTCTTGACTCTTTTTGTATCACAAACAGTACTGTATTTGCAAATCTGGTATGTCATAAATGTATAGATGTAGCAGTACTGTCTATCTGTATGTCATGTATGTCATATATGTCCTGATGAATTGAAAATGGGGGACCCTGATGTAAACAAGACGAAAGTCTTTCTCTGGTCTGCATCCCCTTAACAATTGTGTGTATTGAGCTGTACTGTATTGTACCCATTCTGCAATCTGTTAATAAAGTTTTCAATCAATCAATCAATCAATCATTTGTAGAGCCATGTGTAGAGCCATGTGTTGAGCGTGTGGGGCCATGTGTAGGCAATGTGTAGAGCCACGTGTAGAGCCATGTGTAGGCCATGTGTAGGCCATGTGTAGAAGTCAAGTTAGACCGTCCTCACAATAGTTGACACTGGGTGCTGCAATCCCGAAGATAAATGTAGAATAAAGCAGGAAGCCGGACCAGCACTCTCAGGTTTCAAATTTTAATTGCAGCCGGATACATACATGTTTCAGAACCAATGTGTTCCTTCTTCAGTGTTGATGGCTAGCAGTATTAGTTTAGGAAAAATGCTGGCTATATACAAGGTGGGCAGGAAGTGACATCAAAAACAGGTGTGCCTGGGATTACTGGTTAACTTTGACCCTAGGAAGGACATTTAAATATGGAGTCAATTCCTAAATAATAATAATAATAATAATAATAATAATAACTTTATTTGTATAGCACTTTTCATACAGAGGTTGCAGTTCAAAGTGCTTCACAACAGTAAAAAATACAGGCATAAGCGGGCATAAAAAGATAGACAGGTAGCAAGGTATGGCAAATCACAGTGTTTCACATTAGGATCTAGCATCCCAATAGGCTCTCTGCTTACAGTTTTCAGTAACACAAATAGTAAAAATAGTTTAAAATGATTCAGTTTAAAAATAGTCAAAAAATTATAGAACGGACATAAAAAATACAGGCATGAGCGAGCATAGCAAGGTATGGCAAATCACAGTGTTTCACATTAGGATCTAGCATCCTAATAGGCTGTCTATTCAGTAATACAAATAATCACAGTGTTTCACATTTGGATCTAGCAAATAATAAAAATAGTTTAAAATGATTCAGTTTAAAAATAGTCATCAGTAGGAAGTAAAAAGTGCAATGACCGACACATGAATTTGATAGGCAGTGTATAAGAGTAGGCAGGGTAAGAATAGTGCAGGTAAATACAAGTTGTGTCAGGATATCCTTGATGTTTCCTCTTGCCACTAGGTGGTAGCAGATATCTATCAGTGAAATGCCTGAGCAAAGAGGTTTTAAGTAGGGATGTCCGATATTATCGGCCGACCGATATTATCGGCCGATATCGGCAGTAAAATGTGATATCGGAAAATATTGGTATCGGTAAAAAAAATTCAAAAAACAATAACAATATTTGTTATATAAATATCCAGTGAAATTATTAGTTACCTGAAATTATTCAGTTTTTGGGGGGGGGGGGGGGGAAACCCTGCATATATCGGTATCGGCTGATATCGGTTGATATCGGTATCGGAAATTAAGAGTTGGACAATATCGGAATATCGGTATCGGTAAAAAAGCCAATATCGAGCATCCCTAGTTTTAAGCTGTCTTTTAAAGATGTCTAGCGAAAATACACGTGACAATAGTGGTGGTTGTAGGGTGTTTGAGCTTGTAGCGCTAGTTAGCTCATAGCTATCGTTAGCTTCTAACGGTGTATACACAATATGTACAACGACACAATGATCAAAACCTTATAAATACTATTGTCATGTCCATAAGTTCCCTGGCAGAATACTTGTGAGGACAAGGGTATACAAGGAGGAGAGAACCATTTTAAATCGGGTATTCATGCTGGCTAACAAGCTGGGTAGCTATGAGCTAACTAGCGCTACAAGCTCAAACACCCTACAACCACCACTATTGTCGCGTCCACAAGCTCCCCTGGCAGAACACCAGCAAAGACAAAGGCACACAAAGAGGAGAGAACCACCCCAAATCGGGCACTCGAGCCGGCCAACAAGCGACCTGCGTCTATGCCTTCTACATCGGGCATTCATGCTGGCTAACAAGCTGGGTGTCGTGGTATGGCGTTAGCACAACAATAGCTACCAAGCTAAGCTACGTTACCTTCTAACGGTGTATACACAATATGTACAATGACACAATGATTTACATTATTACATATGGTAACGTGGTTGTGGCTTTTACAAATAGTGGTTAGCTTTAGAGATGGATGGCTATGATCACGGAGCAATAGTGCTGTTAGGTGAAACAGATAGAGCTTCATTCATCACTCGGCTAGTAGTAGCAAGGCTCTCTGGCTGCCGCTAGCTGGCGTGTGACTCTCAGGCGTAAGCGGGGTAAGGGGGGCGTGCTAGCGTAGGGTCACGTGGGCTTAGTGGCCAATCAGGCGAACCCGGAAACCGAAATCCGACTAAATCCGTTGCGGAAGTGATACACGCTTCCTGCCCACCTTGTATATAGCCACCATTTTGCCTAAAAACTAATACTGCTAGCCATCAACACTGAAGAAGGAACACATTGGTTCTGTTGGGCCATGTGTAGGGCCATGTATCCGGCTGCAATTAAAATTTGAAACCTGAGAGTGCTGGTCCGGCTTCCTGCTTTATTCTACATAGGCCATGTGTAGAGCCATGTGTAGAGCCATGTGTAGAGCCAACTAGGCCATGTGTAGAGCCATGTGTAGGCCATGTGTAGGCCATGTGTAGGGCCATGTGTAGAGCCATGTGTAGGGCCATGTGTAGAGCCATGTGTAGGCCATGTGTAGGCCATGTGTAGGCCATGTGTAGGGCCATGTGTAGAGCCATCTGTAGGGCCATGTGTAGAGCCATGTGTAGGGCCATGTGTTGAGTGTGTAGGGCCATGTGTAGGGCCATGTGTAGGGCCATGTGTTGAGTGTGTAGGGCCATGTGTAGGGCCATGTGTAGGGCCATGTGTTGGGCCATGTGTAGGGCCATGTGTAGGACCATGTGTAGGGCCATGTGTAGGGCCATGTGTAGGGCCATGTGTAGAGCCATGTGTTGGGCCATGTGTAGAGCCATGTGTAGAGCCATGTGTAGGGCCATGTGTAGGGCCATGTGTAGGGCCATGTGTAGAGCCATGTGTAGAGCCATCTGTAGAGCCATGTGTAGAGCCATGTGTAGGGCCATGTGTAGGGCCATGTGTAGGCCATGTGTAGCGCCATGTGTAGGCCATGTGTAGAGCCATGTGTAGGGCCATGTGTAGGCCATGTGTAGAGCCATGTGTAGGCCATGTGTAGGCCATGTGTAGGGCCATTTGTAGAGCCATGTGTAGGGCCATGTGTAGGGCCATGTGTAGAGTCATGTGTAGGGCCATGTGTACGGCCATGTGTAGGGCCATGTGTAGGCCATGTGTATGGCCATGTGTAGAGCCATGTGTAGGGCCATGTGTAGAGCCATGTGTAGGGCCATGTGTAGGGCCATGTGTTGGGCCATGTGTAGGGCCATGTGTAGAGCCATGTGTAGGGCCATGTGTAGAGCCATGTGTAGAGCCATGTGTATAGCCATGTGTTGAGCCATGTGTAGGCCATGTGTTGAGCCATGTGTAGGGCCATGTGTTGAGCATGTGGGGCCATGTGTAGAGCCATGTGTAGGGCCATGTGTAAGGCCATGTGTAGGGCCATGTGTAGATCCATGTGTAGAGCCATGTGTAGAGCCATGTGTAGGCCATGTGTAGAGCCATGTGTAGGGCCATGTGTAGAGCCATGTGTAGGGCCATGTGTAGGCCATGTGTAGAGCCATGTGTAGGCCATGTGTAGGCCATGTGTAGGCCATGTGTAGAGCCATGTGTAGGGCCATGTGTAGGGCCATGTGTACGTCCATGTGTAGGGCCATGTGTAGAGCCATGTGTAGGACCATGTGTAGGCCATGTGTTGGGCCATGTGTAGAGCCATGTGTAGGGCCATGTGTTGAGCATGTGGAGCCATGTGTAGAGCCATGTGTAGGGCCATGTGTAAGGCCATGTGTAGGGCCATGTGTAGAGCCATGTGTAGAGCCATGTGTAGGGCCATGTGTAGGCCATGTGTAGAGCCATGTGTAGGGCCATGTGTAGAGCCATGTGTAGAGCCATCTGTAGAGCCATGTGTAGAGCCATGTGTAGGGCCATGTGTAGGCCATGTGTAGCGCCATGTGTAGGCCATGTGTAGAGCCATGTGTAGGGCCATGTGTAGGCCATGTGTAGAGCCATGTGTAGGCCATGTGTAGGCCATGTGTAGGGCCATGTGTAGAGCCATGTGTAGGGCCATGTGTAGGGCCATGTTTAGAGTCATGTGTAGGGCCATGTGTACGGCCATGTGTAGGGCCATGTGTATGCCATGTGTATGGCCATGTGTAGAGCCATGTGTAGGGCCATGTGTAGAGCCATGTGTAGAGCCATGTGTAGGGCCATGTGTAGGGCCATGTGTTGGGCCATGTGTAGAGCCATGTGTAGGGCCATGTGTAGAGCCATGTGTAGAGCCATGTGTAGAGCCATGTGTTGAGCCATGTGTAGGCCATGTGTTGAGCCATGTGTAGGGCCATGTGTTGGCCATGTGTAGGGCCATGTGTAAGGCCATGTGTAGGGCCATGTGTAGAGCCATGTGTAGAGCCATGTGTAGAGCCATGTGTATGCCATGTGTAGAGCCATGTGTAGGGCCATGTGTAGAGCCATGTGTAGAGCCATGTGTAGGGCCATGTGTAGGCCATGTGTAGAGCCATGTGTAGGCCATGTGTAGGCCATGTGTAGAGCCATGTGTAGGGCCATGTGTAGGGCCATGTGTAGAGCCATGTGTAGGGCCATGTGTACGTCCATGTGTAGAGCCATGTGTAGAGCCATGTGTAGGACCATGTGTAGGCCATGTTTTGGGCCATGTGTAGAGCCATGTGTAGGGCCATGTGTTGAGCCATGTGTAGGGCCATGTGTAGACCATGTGTAGGGCCATGTGTAAGCCATGTGTAGAGCCATGTGTACGGCCATGTGTAGGGCCATGTGTAGAGCCATGTGTAGGGCCATGTGTAGAGCCATGTGTAGGACCATGTGTAGAGCCATGTGTAGGCCATGTGTAGGCCATGTGTAGGGCCATGTGTTGAGCCAGGTGTAGAGCCATGTGTAGAGCCATGTGTAGAGCCATGTGTAGGCCATGTGTAGCCATGTGTAGGGCCATGTGTTGAGCCATGTGTAGAGCCATGTCTATAGCCATGTGTAGGGCCATGTGTAGGACCATGTGTAGGGCCATGTGTAGGGCCATGTGTAGGGCCATGTATAGGGCCATGTGTAGAGCCATGTGTAGGACCATGTGTAGAGCCATGTGTAGGCCATGTGTAGCCATGTGTAGGGCCATGTGTTGAGCCATGTGTAGAGCCATGTGTATAGCCATGTGTAGGGCCATGTGTAGGACCATGTGTAGGGCCATGTGTAGGGCCATGTGTAGAGCCATGTGTAGGGCCATGTGTAGGGCCATGTGTAGGGCCATGTGTAGAGCCATGTGTAGAGCCATGTGTAGGGCCATGTGTATAGCCATGTGTAGGGCCATGTGTTGAGCCATGTGTAGAGCCATGTCTAGAGCCATGTGTAGGACCATGTGTAGAGCCATGTGTAGGACCATGTGTAGGGCCATGTGTAGAGCCATGTGTTGAGCCATGTGAAGGGCCATGTGTAGAGCCATGTGTAGAGTGTGTGGGGCCATGTGTAGAGCCATGTGTAGGGCCATGTGTAGAGCCATGTGTAGAGCCATGTGTAGGGCCATGTGTAGAGCCATGTGTTGGGCCGTGTGTAGGGCCATGTGTAGGGCCATGTGTAGGGCCATGTGTTGAGTGTGTGGGGCCATGTGTAGGGCCATGTGTAGGGCCATGTGTAGGCCATGTGTAGGGCCATGTGTAGGGCCATGTGTTGGGCCATGTGTGGGCCATGTGTAGAGCCATGTGTACGCCATGTGTAGGGACATGTGTAGGGCCATGTGTAGGGCCATGTGTAGGGCCATGTGTAGGGCCATGTGTATAGCCATGTGTAGGGCCATGTGTAGAGCCATGTGTAGGGCCATGTGTAGGGCCATGTGTAGGGCCATGTGTAGAGCCATGCATAGGGCCATGTGTAGGGCCATGTGTAGGACCATGTGTAGAGCCATGTGTAGGGCCATGTGTAGGGGCATGTGTAGAGCCATGTGTAGGCCATGTGTTGAGCCATGTGTAGGGCCATGTGTAGGGCCATGTGTAGAGCCATGTGTAGGACCATGTGTAGGGCCATGTGTAGAGCCATGTGTAGAGCCATGTGTAGAGGCATGTGTAGAGCCATGTGTAGGGCCATGTGTAGAGCCATGTGTAGAGCCATGTGTAGGGCCATGTGTAGAGCCATGTGTAGAGTGTGTGGGGCCATGTGTAGAGCCATGTGTAGGCCATGTGTAGAGCCATGTGTAGGCCATGTCTAGGGCCATGTGTAGGGCCATGTGTAGGGCCATGTGTAGAGCCATGTGTGGGGCCATGTTTAGAGCCATGTGTAGAAACATGTGTAGGCCATGTGTAGGGCCATGTGCTGAGTGTTTAGGGCCATGTGTAGGGCCATGTGTAGGGCCATGTGTTGAGTGTGTTGGGCCACGTGTTGGGCCATGTGTTGAGCCATGTGTTGAGCCATGTCTTGAGCCATGTGTAGGCCATGTGTTGAGCCATGTGTAGGGCCATGTGTTGAGCATGTGGGGCCATGTGTAGAGCCATGTGTAGGGCCATGTGTAGGGCCATGTGTAGGCCATGTGTATAGCCATGTGTAGGGCCATGTGTAGAGCCATGTGTAGAACCAGGTGTAGGCCATGTGTTGGGCCATGTGTAGAGCCATGTGTAGGGCCATGTGTAGGCCATGTGTAGAGCCATGTGTAGGCCATGTGTAGGCCATGTGTAGAGCCATGTGTAGGGCCATGTGTAGGGCCATGTGTAGAGCCAAGTGTAGGGCCATGTATACGTCCATGTGTAGGGCCATGTGTAGAGCCATGTGTAGAACCATGTGTAGGCCATGTGTTGGGCCATGTGTAGAGCCATGTGTAGGGCCATGTGTTGAGCCATGTGTAGGGCCATGTGTAGACCATGTGTAGGGCCATGTGTAGGCCATGTGTAGAGCCATGTTTACGGCCATGTGTAGGGCCATGTGTAGAGCCATGTGTAGGGCCATGTGTAGAGCCATGTGTAGGACCATGTGTAGAGCCATGTGTAGGCCATGTGTAGGCCATGTGTAGGGCCATGTGTTGAGCCATGTGTAGAGCCATGTGTAGAGCCATGTGTAGGCCATGTGTATAGCCATGTGTAGGGCCATGTGTAGAGCCATGTGTAGAACCAGGTGTAGGCCATGTGTTGGGCCATGTGTAGAGCCATGTGTAGGGCCATGTGTAGGCCATGTGTAGAGCCATGTGTAGGCCATGTGTAGGCCATGTGTAGAGCCATGTGTAGGGCCATGTGTAGGGCCATGTGTAGAGCCAAGTGTAGGGCCATGTATATGTCCATGTGTAGGGCCATGTGTAGAGCCATGTGTAGAACCATGTGTAGGCCATGTGTTGGGCCATGTGTAGAGCCATGTGTAGGGCCATGTGTTGTGCCATGTGTAGGGCCATGTGTAGACCATGTGTAGGGCCATGTGTAGGCCATGTGTAGAGCCATGTTTACGGCCATGTGTAGAGCCATGTGTAGAGCCATGTGTAGGGCCATGTGTAGAGCCATGTGTAGGACCATGTGTAGAGCCATGTGTAGGCCATGTGTTGAGCCATGTGTAGAGCCATGTGTAGAGCCATGTGTAGGGCCATGTCTAGTCCATGTGTTGAGCATGTGGGGCCATGTGTAGGCCATGTGTAGAGCCATGTGTAGAGCTATGTGTAGGCCATGTGTAGAGCCATGTGTAGGGCCATGTGTAGGCCATGTGTAGAGCCATGTGTAGGGCCATGTGTACGGCCATGTGTAGGGCCATGTGTAGGCCATGTGTATGACCATGTGTAGGCTATGTGTTGGGCCATGTGTAGAGCCATGTGTAGGGCCATGTGTTGAGTCATGTGTAGGGCCATGTGTAGACCATGTGTAGGGCCATGTGTAGACCATGTGTAGAGCCATGTGTAGACCCATGTGTAGAGCCATGTGTAGGGCCATGTGTAGGCCATGTGTAGAGCCATGTGTAGGCCCTGTGTAGAGGCATGTGTAGGGCCATGTGTTGAGCGTGTGGGGCCATGTGTAGAACCATGTCTAGAGCCATGTGTAGGGTCATGTGTAGGACCATGTGTTGAGCGTGTGGGGCCATGTGTAGAGCCATGTGTAGGGCCATGTGTAGGGCCATGTGTAGGGCCATGTGTAGGGCCATGTGTAGAGCCATGTGTAGAGCCATGTGTAGGGCCATGTTTAGGGCCATGTGTAGAGCCAGGCGTAGGGCCATGTGTAGGGCCATGTGTAGATCCAAGTGTAGGGCCATGTGTAGAGCCATGTGTTGAGCCATGTGAAGGGCCATGTGTAGAGCCATGTGTAGAGTGTGTGGGGCCATGTGTAGAGCCATGTGTAGGGCCATGTGTAGAGCCATGTGTAGAGCCATGTGTAGGGCCATGTGTAGAGCCATGTGTTGGGCCATGTGTAGGGCCATGTGTAGGGCCATGTGTAGGGCCATGTGTTGAGCGTGTGGGGCCATGTGTAGGGCCATGTGTAGGGCCATGTGTAGGCCATGTGTAGGGCCATGTGTAGGGCCATGTGTTGGGCCATGTGTGGGCCATGTGTAGAGCCATGTGTACGCCATGTGTAGGGACATGTGTAGGGCCATGTGTAGGGCCATGTGTAGGGCCATGTGTATAGCCATGTGTAGGGCCATGTGTAGAGCCATGTGTAGGGCCATGTGTAGGGCCATGTGTAGGGCCATGTGTAGAGCCATGCATAGGGCCATGTGTAGGGCCATGTGTAGGGCCATGTGTAGAGCCATGTGTAGGGCCATGTGTAGGGCCATGTGTAGAGCCATGTGTAGGGCCATGTGTAGAGCCATGTGTAGGCCATGTGTTGAGCCATGTGTAGGGCCATGTGTAGGGCCATGTGTAGAGCCATGTGTAGGACCATGTGTAGGGCCATGTGTAGAGCCATGTGTAGAGCCATGTGTAGAGGCATGTGTAGAGCCATGTGTAGGGCCATGTGTAGAGCCATGTGTAGAGCCATGTGTAGGGCCATGTGTAGAGCCATGTGTAGAGTGTGTGGGGCCATGTGTAGAGCCATGTGTAGGCCATGTGTAGAGCCATGTGTAGGCCATGTCTAGGGCCATGTGTAGGGCCATGTGTAGGGCCATGTGTAGAGCCATGTGTGGGGCCATGTTTAGAGCCATGTGTAGAAACATGTGTAGGCCATGTGTAGGGCCATGTGCTGAGTGTTTAGGGCCATGTGTAGGGCCATGTGTAGGGCCATGTGTTGGGCCATGTGTTGGGCCATGTGTTGAGCCATGTGTTGAGCCATGTCTTGAGCCATGTGTAGGCCATGTGTTGAGCCATGTGTAGGGCCATGTGTTGAGCATGTGGGGCCATGTGTAGAGCCATGTGTAGGGCCATGTGTAGGGCCATGTGTAGGGCCATGTGTAGAGCCATGTGTAGGCCATGTGTATAGCCATGTGTAGGGCCATGTGTAGAGCCATGTGTAGAACCAGGTGTAGGCCATGTGTTGGGCCATGTGTAGAGCCATGTGTAGGGCCATGTGTAGGCCATGTGTAGAGCCATGTGTAGGCCATGTGTAGGCCATGTGTAGAGCCATGTGTAGGGCCATGTGTAGGGCCATGTGTAGAGCCAAGTGTAGGGCCATGTATACGTCCATGTGTAGGGCCATGTGTAGAGCCATGTGTAGAACCATGTGTAGGCCATGTGTTGGGCCATGTGTAGAGCCATGTGTAGGGCCATGTGTTGAGCCATGTGTAGGGCCATGTGTAGACCATGTGTAGGGCCATGTGTAGGCCATGTGTAGAGCCATGTTTACGGCCATGTGTAGGGCCATGTGTAGAGCCATGTGTAGGGCCATGTGTAGAGCCATGTGTAGGACCATGTGTAGAGCCATGTGTAGGCCATGTGTAGGCCATGTGTAGGGCCATGTGTTGAGCCATGTGTAGAGCCATGTGTAGAGCCATGTGTAGGCCATGTGTATAGCCATGTGTAGGGCCATGTGTAGAGCCATGTGTAGAACCAGGTGTAGGCCATGTGTTGGGCCATGTGTAGAGCCATGTGTAGGGCCATGTGTAGGCCATGTGTAGAGCCATGTGTAGGCCATGTGTAGGCCATGTGTAGAGCCATGTGTAGGGCCATGTGTAGGGCCATGTGTAGAGCCAAGTGTAGGGCCATGTATACGTCCATGTGTAGGGCCATGTGTAGAGCCATGTGTAGAACCATGTGTAGGCCATGTGTTGGGCCATGTGTAGAGCCATGTGTAGGGCCATGTGTTGTGCCATGTGTAGGGCCATGTGTAGACCATGTGTAGGGCCATGTGTAGGCCATGTGTAGAGCCATGTTTACGGCCATGTGTAGGGCCATGTGTAGAGCCATGTGTAGGGCCATGTGTAGAGCCATGTGTAGGACCATGTGTAGAGCCATGTGTAGGCCATGTGTAGGCCATGTGTAGGGCCATGTGTTGAGCCATGTGTAGAGCCATGTGTAGAGCCATGTGTAGGGCCATGTCTAGTCCATGTGTTGAGCATGTGGGGCCATGTGTAGGCCATGTGTAGAGCCATGTGTAGAGCTATGTGTAGGCCATGTGTAGAGCCATGTGTAGGGCCATGTGTAGGCCATGTGTAGAGCCATGTGTAGGGCCATGTGTACGGCCATGTGTAGGGCCATGTGTAGGCCATGTGTATGACCATGTGTAGGCTATGTGTTGGGCCATGTGTAGAGCCATGTGTAGGGCCATGTGTTGAGCCATGTGTAGGGCCATGTGTAGACCATGTGTAGGGCCATGTGTAGACCATGTGTAGAGCCATGTGTAGACCCATGTGTAGAGCCATGTGTAGGGCCATGTGTAGGCCATGTGTAGAGCCATGTGTAGGCCCTGTGTAGAGGCATGTGTAGGGCCATGTGTTGAGCGTGTGGGGCCATGTGTAGAACCATGTCTAGAGCCATGTGTAGGGCCATGTGTAGGACCATGTGTTGAGCGTGTGGGGCCATGTGTAGAGCCATGTGTAGGGCCATGTGTAGGGCCATGTGTAGGGCCATGTGTAGGGCCATGTGTAGAGCCATGTGTAGAGCCATGTGTAGGGCCATGTGTAGAGCCATGTGTAGAGTGTGTGGGGCCATGTGTAGGGCCATGTGTAGGGCCATGTGTAGGGCCCTGTGTAGGCCATGTGTAGAGCCATGTTTACGGCCATGTGTAGGGCCATGTGTAGGGCCCTACACATGGCTCTACACATGGCTCTACACATGGCTCTACACATGGCTCTACACATGGCCCTACACATGGCCCTACACATGGCCCCACACACTCTACACATGGCTCTACACATGGCCCTTCACATGGCTCAACACATGGCTCTACACATGGCCCTACACATGGCCCTACACATGGCTCTACACATGGCCCTACACTTGGATCTACACATGGCCCTACACATGGCCCTACGCCTGGCTCTACACATGGCCCTAAACATGGCCCTACACATGGCTCTACACATGGCTCTACACATGGCCCTACACATGGCCCTACACATGGCTCTACACATGGCCTACACATGGCCCAACACATGGCCCTACACATGGCCCTACACATGGCTCTACACATGGCCCTACACATGGCCCTACACATGGCCCAACACATGGCTCTACACATGGCCCTACACATGGCTCTACACATGGCTCTACACATGGCCCTACACATGGCTCTACACATGGCCCCACACACTCTACACATGGCTCTACACATGGCCCTACACATGGCTCTACACATGGCCCTACACATGGCTCTACACATGGCCCTACACATGGCCCTACACATGGCTCTACACATGGCCCTACACTTGGCTCTACACATGGCCCTACACATGGCCCTACGCCTGGCTCTACACATGGCCCTACACATGGCCCTACACATGGCTCAACACATGGCTCTACACATGGCCTACACATGGCCCTGCACATGGCCCTACACATGGCTCAACACATGGCCTACACATGGCTCTACACATGGTCCTACCCATGGCTCTACACATGGCCCTGCACATGGCCCTACACATGGCTCTACACATGGCCCTACACTTGGCTCTACACATGGCCCTACACATGGCCCTATGCCTGGCTCTACACATGGCCCTACACATGGCCCTACACATGGCTCTACACATGGCCCTACACATGGCCCTACACATGGCTCTACACATGGCTCTACACATGGCCCTACACATGGCTCAACACATGGCTCTACACATGATCTACACATGGCCCTACACATGGCTCAACAAATGGCCTACACATGGCTCTACACATGTGTAGGCCATATGTAGAGCCATGTGTAGGGCATGTGTATGCCATGTGTTGAGCGTGTGTAGGCCATGTGTAGGCCATGTGTAGGGCCATGTGTAGGCCATGTGTTGAGAGTGTAGGGCCATGTGTAGGCCATGTGTTGAGCCATGTGTCTGAGCATGTGGGGCCATGTATTTAGCATGTGGGGCCATGTGTACGCCATGTGTTGGGCCATGTGCCTGAGCGTCACGTGAACCTACGCGCTGCTCATCACTTTCTTTCTTTCAGCTTCAGCTTTGACCACATGTTTGTGAGCGTCGCCTGGGTTGAGCTTATTTTCCAATTATAAAAGGAAACAGTGACTTCTGAGAATATCAGTTAGGGACACAATGTGTATAAACTGTTTTGTTTATCATTTTGGTCCAATGAGAACACCGCAATAACCCTACAGGAACCGGCAACCTAAATGGAAAGCCGCTGCGGGCTTCTTTGAGTAGAGTTGAGTTGAGAGTGATGTCCTAGTTGTGGTTTACCCCCCTAAAATGGAATATCAGCAACCATTGTCAAAATGTACATTGCTGTAGTTTTTACTCTGAGCCATTCACTACTCACTATGCATATTATTGGTTTGACCGGTTGTGAAAGTCAGGTAAATATCACTCTACTTGGTTTTTATTGGGTGCAGTTATTATTCAGGAAACTGAAGTATTCCTTCTTTGAGTTGACACTGGTAAATACTGTATCCAAATAGATCAGTTTATATTGGGATGAGGTGTGCAGCCAACTTATCCATTTTCTTTTTACCTTTCTTTTTACATTTGACATTACTAAATTACGTTCACTAGCATGCTTAGCGATGCGTGACGTCAAATCAAATCAAATGTATTTGTAAAGCCAGAGATCACAAGGTAATGCCCCCATGGGCTGGACAGGTCTTAAATCAAGAAGAAACATCACAATAAATCAAGAACAAAAACCACCATAAAATCCAAATATGCAACAGACATAGCCCAGCGATGAAAAGGAAAAACTCACAAAAAACCTAGCAATAAGAAAAAAGAGAGAAACCGTAGAAGGGACGTTCAAAGGGGGATCCCCCAACTTGGATGTTGGTGATAATAGTGTTGCTATGGATAAACAGGCGAATAGTTGGTATATATGTACATATACGTGTAATAAAACATATATATGTACATGCAGTAGCAACTGGGGTACATACGAACATTTTGAAAGATTTAAATAGAATAGAGCTAAGAACAACAACAACAAAAGAAAAAACATAGAGGAACGAGCCTCGGAGCTCAAAATATCACAGTCATATTCCATTTGGATGAATGTATGCGTCGTGTATGTATTCCGCTCGGATCCATTTGACATTTTCTCAATGTCTCAAATACTAACACTACAGTAGATCAGGTACTGGATGGCCTGGAAGCCGTCTCTATCTGTGGCTAACCAGGTAGACGTCTTCTGCAGACGGATCTCTCTATATGACCCTGTGTGGCTGCTCCCTCAAAGGTTGGCGTCTCTACGCACGTGTCTGATGACGACGTCTCTCCCAGTAGCCTATAGTCACAAACAGGGAAGTGAGACACACACCACAATGCCACTTCCTCATGCCTCTCTGGACCAGAACATTTGGTTTTCACACAAAGCTGACATTGTTCACTATATCCAAAGGTCATTATTATCCCTTATGTCGATAGCAAACATGTCAAGGGCACCGTGTACAGTAGCTCTGGGGCATTAGCTCCACGTTAGTCAAATATGATTCTTGGAGTTCTGTTTAGGTCAAGACCACACCAAAATAGTTGTTCCGATATAAACCTTTAACCCTTTCACTGCCACACTACAGAAGGTTAACCCTTTACTATCACACTGGGTAGTGTGATAGTAAAGGGTTACCCTTCTGTAGTGTGGCAGTGGAAGGGTTAACCTGCTGCATGTGGCAGTGAAAGGGTTAACCTTCTGTATTGTCGCAGTGAAAGGGTTAAACCATTTGGTAGTGCAGCAGTGAAAGGGTTAAAGGAGACCCCCCCCACTCCCCCATCTGATATTCAGATGGCCGTAGAGCTAGAGAAAATCCTTAGCCCTTTCACTGCCACACTACCAAAGGGTTAAAGGAGCTATGGAAAAACCTTAGAACCAGTTGAAACTGGAATCCATGTTTAGGTTATCTGGTAATCACCACACAAACATTAGCAAAAGGTAGCTACAGTAACCGCCGCTAATGCTAACTGGATTGGATTGATAGGGGCACTCATGACATGAATCAATCAATGAATGCCATAATTCTTAGGTAAATCATCTTAAATCAACATGACCTGACACTTGAGGATGATTTAGAGTTCATTTTAAGGTGCTGCTTATTACTTGTAGAGCCCTTCATGGTCTATCACCTGGATACCGTAAAAAGATGTGAATCCCTACCCACATTCAAAACCGCTCTTAAAGAGCACCTACGGGAGACTGCAATTCTAAACTGGCCACCGTAAATGTCCACCCCCCCCTCCAAATAGACAGTCTCCTCCCCACAGTCTAACCCCATCATATGTATATATTCTCTGTTAGGATCTATGGGTAACAGTACAGTATATTTGCATATCGTATATATATCACAAATGTAACAGTACTATATACCTGTATGTCATGTATGTCCCTATGCCATAAATGTCATGATGTCATGTATGTTGTGTATGTCATCAATGTCACTATGAATTGAAAATGGGGGACCATGATGTAAACAAGACAAACCTCTTTCTCTGGTCTGCATCCCCTTAACAATTGTGTGTATTGAGCCGTACTGTATTGTACCCATTCTGCAATCTGTTAAATAAAGTCAGTCATACATTTCAGACATTCTTACACCTCACTCAACTAACCGGGCCCTTAGATCCTCTGACAAACTTTTATTGTCGGTCCCTAGAACCCGACTTGCAACCCGGGGTGATTGGGCCTTTCAGGTAGCTGCTCCCAAACTGTGGAGTGCCCTCCCCTTCTCCCTGAGATCAATAGATACATGAAACTGCTAAAAACTTTACTGTTCAGATGGGCGTTTGGCTAGTCTTATCTTGGTTTTACTTTGCATTATACTTTAGTTGGTGTGTTTTATGTTTTGTTTTTGACTGGAAAGCACTTTGTGATCCTGTATCTTGAAAGGTATAAATAAAATGTACTTAGTTACTAAAATATGTTTTTGAAAACATTTGATGCAAGAGATAGGTAACACATTTGCTGAATCTCGATTCATATTTGATCTGCAATGCCTAGTTTGACGGTTTGTGTTACGGTTTGGTAAAGGTGTTGGACCCAGGTGCAGTGCAGAACAGAGGAGACTGGATGCACGTGCGGGTTTTCAAACAAAGTGATACTCTTTATTGGAGTACACGCATGAACACACGCATGAACACGCATGTGAACACACGCATGAACACACACATGAACACACGCATGAACACACGCATGAACACACACATGAACACACGCATGAACACACGCATGAACACACACATGAACACGCACGTGAACACACACATGAACACGCACGTGAACACGCACGTGAACACGCATGTGAACACGCACATGAACACGCACATGAACACACACATGAACACACACATGAACACGCACATGAACACGCACATGAACACACACATGAACACTCACGTGAACACGCACGTGAACACACACATGAGCACGCACATGAACACGCACGTGAACACACACATGAACACGCACGTGAACACACACATGAACACGTACGTGAACACGCACATGAACACGCACATGAACACGCACCTGAACACACACATGAACACGCACGTGAACACGCACGTGAACACACACGTGAACACACACATGAACACGCACATGAACACGCATATGAACACACACATGAACACACACATGAACACTCACATGAACACACACGTGAACACACACATGAACACACAAATGAACAAAGTTTTTGTATGATTATTGACATATTATAATGTATATAAAAAAACATAAATAACAAAAATGAGCAGGCACTTGGTTTGCTTTTAAATATCTGGGTGAAATGTTCCAACTTATATGGAGTCCTCTGCTGAAAAAGGTTGGGCACTACTAGTTATCTGAGCAGATTCCTGAGATGTAGAGGACATGGCATATTTTATTAAGACAACTAAGTCAGTTCACTACCTGCACAGAAGCAACTTAAAGCAAGTGCACTGGTGTCCTCTCTCTGTGGCACCCTGCCAGGGTTAAAGCTAGACATTAAACATTCAGACATAGCAGATGTCTGACATTACTGACATCTCTGGGGTAAAATGCTGTCAGGACAAGTTGTTATACTATCAAGAGGTGAGGATAGAACAGGTGAACCTGTAGACAAGAGCAGAACACAGAACTGAGGCAGATACAGGAGAAACCCCAGTGATGGGTATAATTATTTAGCAGTGACTGGGCTGAGGAATGGGGTCAAGCTGAAGGGGGAAAAGTTCCCAGGCGAGGGGCTTGGGCTAGAGGTCTGAGGGGAGATCAGACGAGGGGCTTGGGCTAGGGGGCTGAGATGAGGGGAGACCAGACGAGGGGCTTGGGCTAGAGGGGCAGAGCTGAGGGGAGACCAGACGAGGGGCTTGGGCTAGAGGGGCAGAGCTGAGGGGAGACCAGACGAGGGGCTTGGGCTAGAGGGGCAGAGCTGAGGGGAGACCAGACGAGGGGCTTGGGCTAGAGGGGCAGACTGAGGGGAGACCAGACGAGGGGCTTGGGCTAGGGGGCTGAGGGGAGACCAGACGAGGGGCTTGGGCTAGAGGGGCAGAGCTGAGGACAGGAGTTCTGAGTCAGACACTAGAGTCATGTTGGAGAATTGGAGGCACAGGAAAACAGGAATTAGTCACAGGCAAATACTGACGGAACAGTAATCAAAGGCTAGAGCCACGACTAACTGTATAACAGAGTCTACGGTCTGGCATAGTGAAGTCTGGACCGGGTCTTTATGGCTAATTGATGAACAGATGACAAACAACTGATAGCCTGACTCCTGCACACATATCTCAATCAGAGAGAGAGAGAGAGAGAGAGAGAGAGAGAGAGAGAGAGAGAGAGAGAGACCTGGACAAGAGGCAGGGGAACTATGTGAGAATGCTGTTCATCGACTACAGCTCAGCATTCAATACCGTAGTCCCCTCCAAACTCATAGCCAAGCTCAGGGACCTGGGCTTGAACTATGACCTCTGCCAGTGGGTCTTGGACTTCCTGACGGGCAGACCCCAGGTGGTAAGAGCAGGCAACTGCACCTCCTCATCCATCACGCTCAACATAGGGGCCCCCCAGGGCTGTGTTCTGAGCCCCCTCCTCTACTCCCTGTACACACATGACTGCGTAGCACAGCGGAACAACAACACCATCATCAAATTTGCTGATGACACAGTAGTGGTGGGCCTGATCTCTGCCAACGACGAAAGGGCCTACCTGGAAGAGGTAGAGAACCTGTCACAGTGGTGTCAGGAGAACTGCCTCTCCCTGAACGTCAGCAAAACAAAAGAGATTATTGTGGACTTCAGGAGGTCGGGGGTCAAGGACTACAGCCCCCTCAGCATCGACGGGGCACCGGTTGAGAGAGTGAACAGTTTCAAGTACCTCGGAGCCCACATATCCGAGGATTTGACATGGACCACACACATTGACAGTGTTGTGAAGAAGGCACGACAACGCCTCTACTTCCTCAGGCGCCTAAGGAAGTTCCAAGTCAGTCAGAAGATCCTTAGGAACTTCTACTCATGTACAATAGAGAGCATCCTGACTGACAACATCACCTCCTGGTTTGGGAATAGCACTGCACAAGACCGTAGCAGACCGTAGCGAACAACTGCCTCTTTGAACTGCTGCGGTCAGGCAAGCGATACCGGAGTCTTAAGGCGAGCACAGAAAGACTCAGAAGAAGCTTCTATCCCCAGGCCATCAGGCTGCTAAACGAACAATAAGCACTATGCAACAACCATCAAATGCACACAGCACACACACCCACACGCACACACTCACTTAAACAAACAACACACTGCAGCACCCACTCTCCACACTTTAGATCACACAAACACACTTTATATTTATTGATAAAGGATTTGCACTACAACTCGTACACCTACTGTAAATTGTACCTAAATTGCACCTCATCCCATTTCTGCCTTGCACTATATAGTATTGTATATTAGTACACTGCACAGTATTGTATATTATATGGTAACTCAGTTACGTCTATTCTGCATCGAACATTGTACATATGTCTATACTGAACACTGTGACTGTAATTTTGTATTTTATTTTTTTGCGAGGCCCCCCTTCCCGCGAGGCCCTGTGCGACCGCACTGCTCGCACCCCCCCTGAGGCGGCCCTGCCCCCGACACTCAACTAACCGCCTCAGCCAGTCCTTCATACCAGCGGCCATCAGGCTCCACAACAGTGGGGAGGGACTGCTGCCAGACATCCAACTACAACTACTAGGAACCTAGTATCTGAGTCCCACCTAAAAGGACAAAACCTTATGCATACTTTATGTGAATACTGTATACTACATCAGAGCATGTATTTAGCATTTTAGCATCTAGCATGCTTAGATTATATATTAGATTAGATGAGACTATTGGATTATCAGATTATATATTGCATATATTTAGCTTTTAGCATTTTTTGATTATATATTAGATTAGATTTAGACTATGGGATTACTAGATTATATATTGCATATATTTAGCATTTTAGCATTTCGTATCTTTAGATTATCTATTAGATTAGATTTAGATTATTAGATTATATATTGTAACCATATTTATTGTAGGGCAAAATAACTGAGAGGGCATACATACCCTCATCTTGCACCTTGTTGCCCATATGCGCATGTCCAGAGTTACAGTAACTATATTGTATATTGTTTACACTGCCTTTTTATTCTATTTTAATTTTTACTTCTCCACTGTACTACTATTGTGGTATAATTTGGTAAACTATAGCTCCTAAAAGTGTATTGGAATATGTCTCTCATAAGAGAAAAGGTTGTAAGTACATAGGCTTTGGTCAGAAAACAGCTGTCACATGCAGTCAAAGGGCCACGTTAGAACAGGATGTAATCAAGGCAGGGTGTGTGAAGCAGCTTGGAATGTGAGAGACAATAGATGGTCAACAGAAACTGTTTATACAGGAATCTCATGTAGCTGTTATCTCCTGCCCGCGGCCTGGGGACATAGGAGGCAGACCAACTGGTCTGAGTAGTATGGAGGAGGTTTCAAATAGAAATTATCATACAATAACTTAAATGTGTTTTTACTGATTTAGGATGCTTACAAGTAATGTGAAATACCTGCAAATATTACTGTTATGTTGTGCTAAGAATTTGGGACGTAATGATATGAAATATGAAAGATTCTACTAGTTAAAAGTAATATGTCTGTGTTTAGAAATGAGATGAAAACTGTGGTACAATTAGGAGAAGAATCTTTGAAGTAAACAAATGAGCCTTGGTTGAATTAAGTGGGAAATATTATAATGATTAAATATAAACTGTTTGTAGCTATTCAACTTAAGCTAAAAAGGACTGTTCTGAGACTTAATACCAAGAATATTAAGTCTATTTTTACCTAGCAAATAGCCTGTTGATTTGAAACAATGAAAAATGGAGCGGTTGGGCCCAGTCCAGCCTCCTTTGGGATTTGATCTATGAAGGCTGGTGATTGGAGGAGACTATAAGTGTGAGGTCATTGATGACTTTGAGGAGTTTCGGCTGATTGATAAAAGGGGGTGTGGGATTCACAAGGACAGAACAGACCGGTTCAGAACACACCACCCCCACACAGAGGACGGCGAAACGGCAAGCAGAGGAACACGAAGAAGAAGCTTTTTGGAACGAGAAAAGAATCCCTTTGTTGTCAGCAGACAACAAAGAAAATCAACAACTCAACGATGAAGATTATTATTCTTTAATCTACCTTCTTAGTCTAGTATTGGGGACAAACGGCATAGTGTTTAGTCCATCAATACTAGTGCACACTCCATTTTCCATTGAAACCAGAATCATTGTTATTTCACTTTTTACTTTGAATTAAAAACAGATCTGAGACAACTTCTCCTCTTCATTCTCCTGCTTAGCTGCCGTCCTACAGACCGCACTGGTCTTTATAAGTAAATAGGTTTTAAGGTGAATTTAGATACACAATGCAGAGTAAGGTAGTTAAATGGTTTTATAAGATAAAACCCTTATTCCTTTTTACTATACTATAATTCTGTGACCTGTATGTCTTCTACTACCTGTACCTCCCCTCCCCGGTGTTTAATAAACACTTCTAGCCAGGACATATCTGGACATATAAGACATATATGTATCATGTTTATTTTTTTGTTGGCTGGGTTTGCATGCGGATTAAGGGAGATGTCAATCTGTTGTCTACGGTGGTAGTACAGGCGCAGTACATTTAGCTGCAAAAGCCCGATCAAGCTCAATAGCTTCTGTAACACGAACGCAACTACTCTGTACATGCCATTGTTGTTGTGATGTGGGAGTTTGCACATGCGGTTAAGGGAGAGGTGGGCTATCGCATCATCGGTTCAGGAGAAGACGCATATCGCTTGTAAAGATGGTGACGCAAGGGGGGCATCTTCAGAATTGCGCACTCTGGGAGCCGGTCTCAGAAAGTAGCGTCTTCAGGCTGCCAGAACGCAGTTCCGTGTGCATGAAAGGTGCATACGATCAAATACTTTGACTGATACGACCAAAATCGGTTCCGTCTGGACATGGCCTGCTATGATGCCTGAATTTCCCCAAGGGGATCAATAAAGGAATATCTGATCTTACTGTATGTTATACCTGTCCTGTGTTACAGGTATAAGACAGGACAGGAATGCAGGGGCGTGCACAGATAGGGCAGAGGGGGGGCTTGAGCCCCTGCCCTTTTGCCCAAAGTGCCTCCAAAAAAAGATTAATTGTTGTTTATTTTTTTTTCAAATATGAAGATGGAAATGTATACTACTATCCACGAAAGAATATACCTTATCAACTTAGAAAGTACCCTACATGCAAGCCAGTCAGTTGATTTTCAAATATGAAGATGGTAGGGCTGACCTAGACTAGTCGAATAGTCGACTAATCGATCAAAAGGAGCCGTAGTCGACTGCCAACCTCTTAGTAAAAAAAGAAAAAAAGATTATATATATATGTTTTATTATTATAAAAAAAAATGTAATCATTCTTTCCTAGAGGCCTAGAAGCGTGGCTAACGCTAATGGCGCACATACCAGCGAGGCTAACTGCCTAAGAAAACGGGCACAGAGGCACTGAAAGAGGATTTCAGACACTAGACATAATCAAGATGTATCCATCAGTGGACCAATTGCATGCTTTCTCAGAGGACAAGAAGCCTTCAGTCGACTCCTTCAGACATTAAGCACCCCCCCACAGCCCAAATGGAAGTGAAATTGGCACATTTCGGCCAATCAAAGTCGACTATACAAATCCTTAATCGGGGACAGGCCTACTATCCACGAAAGAAGATACCTTATCATTAGGGATGTTCGATATTGGATTTTTTACCGATATCCAATATACCGATATTGTCCAACTCTTCATTTCCGATTCCGATCAACCGATACGATATACTGAATAATTTCAGGTAATTAACATTACATATCTCTTGTCGTGGAATTAACACAACATTATGCATACTTTTGACAATAAATAAAATAAGAATTTGTTCTCACTTGCTTGCCTGGGTAACTAAAGGTTAAATAAATGTAAAAAAATATATAAAATTATTAAAACCGATACCGATAATTTCCAATATTACATTTGAATGCCAATATCGGACATCCCTACTTATCATGTGTCTTTACTCCTGCAGGTCTGAGTATACCTCATCATGTGTCAGGTCTGAATATACCTCATCATGTGTCTGGTCTGAATATACCTCATCATGTGTCAGGTCTGAATATACCTCATCATGTCTCCTGCAGGTCTGAATATACCTCATCATGTGTCTGGTCTGAATATACCTCATCATGTGTCTGGTCTGAATATACCATCATGTCTCCTGCAGGTCTGAATATACCTCACCATGTGTCTGGTCTGAATATACCTCATCATGTGTGTTGTGAAGGGCCAGATTAAACCGAATATATATATTTATTTATATATATATATTTAATTGTATTTGTATATTCTCTAATATTCCCTGATATCCCTTGTATATTCCTTGTACAATATGCATTGAATATCCATTCTAGCCTACTGAACATCCCATAATAGTCTCCATTCTACTATTGGTCGAGACCTTGGTGCCAGGCTGCCATACCCCTCAGACCCAGTTCAAACGTACCGCTCCACATGTACGAACAAGTCCTAGTTCCGCGTAGGAATCTGGCTACCGCACCACTAATGGGACTATTTGTTCATAGTGCGTATATATACTGCGCTACTAAAGTAGGACTTCCTTTTCAGTCCAGTTTCTTACCCTCCAATAGAGTCACAGACGTAAAGCCTCCCCGCGACGCCACGTGTGGGAGTAAGGCCAAGTTCGCCTACCATCGGTATTGAGACATCGTGTATATTAATATTTGAATAGTCATATTTGGCACTATATCGTCGAGTTGGACGTAGTCTATTAAGCTAATAATAGTCTGTTAATATATAGTGCTTCGTGCGGTGAGAATACTACCGTAGTCAGTACCCCATCGTTTCGGGCAGAGAACTGGCTGCTTACCCAGGGTGGTTTA
The DNA here is from genome assembly GCF_963971535.1 of Notolepis coatsorum. NCBI lineage: Eukaryota > Metazoa > Chordata > Actinopteri > Aulopiformes > Paralepididae > Notolepis > Notolepis coatsorum. The sequence goes on along the minus strand of NC_140168.1, from coordinate 124,259,354 downwards.
CCCCATGTGAAGCTGCACCCGAGGAGCCCCAGAGCCGACGAGCGAGTGGACCTGTATACTGGATTATTCTACCGACGACAGCCCGCCTTCCCAGGCACGGATTATGCTTTGTACACATTGATTATTCCATGGATAAAGACCCCCGACACTGCCGTGTGTTGGAACCCCCCCCCCTGGAGAGGACGCAAGGTGAGGAGACGCTCTGCAAGACGAGGTCGCTTCACGTCTCTCCTCCGTGGACCGGATGACGCCGGCCCACAAAGAGTCCACCTGCTTTCATCTGTGGTCCAAGGATCGCCGGCGCATTGAACGGCACTACAGTGGGTTCACCTGGGATACCCTTGGCCGGACGAGGCAGCCGGATTCTACCCCCCCCCCCCTCCTACTCCTGTCGGCTTACAAGCGACCGGATTAACCCCCCCTTAGTGTATCTAGTATATAATCATTAAAGTATCATTGCTGTTATTCCTTAACTATTCCAGGTCGTATATTTACCACCTGCGCCATCAGAGATTGGACATTCTCTATTGATATACCGACGAATACTCTTTGCCATAAAAGTGCATACTATTTCAATTCATAAATGTAATTAAGTGATTAAGTGCTTGCTCTACACACCATTGCTGTGTAGTAATAAACGCATACTTCGACTTCGTACATTTGTGTTGGATCCGTTTCATCTACGTGAGAGTGTTTATGATAATATATTTATGCCGTGTACTGGGTGGCCGAATATTAAGTACAAAGGTAGTGGTAGTAAGTATCATATCTAGTAATACAGTCAGGGAATTGTACCCCTCAGTTACAATTGGTCCTTCGAGCCGGATGGTAATCAGTGTAATATTAATATAGTGTTATTAATATTGAAATGGCCTATGATGAACACTCCACGAAACGATCCTCCTAACCAACGCCCGCAGCGCGAACGACGGCTCCCTCAGTACTTAGAGGCTTACGCTGTCAGTCAACAACCTAGTCTTCTACTAACAGTAAACGCGGTAAAACTAGAAAGTAAAAGTATGTCTAACCCCAACGCCCAGACTACCCCGACCATAGAGGCCCCTACGGGCTCTAATGTAACTGACCAAGTTCACGGTGGGGACCAGTGGGAACCAGACATGACTTCACACCCCGCCAGTACTGAAGAAGTAGTCTCCGATGAGTCCCGGGAGGAATACAACGCTACCGAGAGAGAACTCGGCACGGAAGAAGACGGGGAGAGCACCGTGGAGATAGAGCTCCAAGGCTCCGCAAGGAGTACCCCGAGGGAAGGCTCCCCTATACAACCGCCTTCTCCCAGCGAGGCAGAGAGGACCCTACAGCAGGCCTTCCTCATCAGCCTGAACGCCGCTGCTGAACGCGACCGACTGCAGATCCAGCAGCGAAGCGAACACGAGCAGATACGTCTAGAAATAAGACGCATTCAGATGGAAGAGAATGTGGCCCGAGAACGAGCCGGTGCTCAACGGGACGCAGCGCGCGACAGACAGCAGTCGCAACTAATAGAACAGCTGATCAGACGGACAACACCCTCTCCCTCCGCCAGAGGCTCCAGGAACTCGTCTAGACACACCTCCAGGGCGGCATCCCCTAGCCGAGTAAACAACCCTGAACTTGACCAACAGACGAGGTCTATACCCCCCACAGACCACCTCCCCCCACCGGTCCAAGCGAGACCTAGCAACCGGGAAGGAGCAGCATATCCTGTGGAGAGGCTAAACCAGAGACTACAAGCACTGGATGACCTAACTGAAGACGAAGAGGAAGAGGAGGAGAACCACGCCCGAAGACAGCACAGTACTCTACCGGACCAGGAGGTCCGGTACAGCCCAGGCTATACTCCCGCGGAGCTGCGCTACAGACCCCCGACTCTATACACGGGTGAGCACGACGCACGACCCGCACCGAGGAACAGCACCTGGACAAGCGGGCCATGGTACACTGCCGGTACCAGCCCATACCAAGGAGCGGGAGGAGACTCGCCTAGGAGGCCTCTCCCCCAACGCTCGCCGATGTATCCACAGTCAGCGTCATACATTGGCACGCCTATGGTACCCGACTTCACCCAAGAGAACCGGGCCCAGTATACAGAACTCCGCATGTGTCTGGAGACCATGTTGGTGGATGTATTGGATGAACGCCACAAATACGCCATCCTACTGAAGCACTTAAAGGTGCCCCGCGCACATAATATAGCGCTCGCCTACGCGACTTCCACCACCCCATACACAGCAGCGCTGGTAGCACTGGACCAGAGGTATGGGCGCATATGGGATTACGTGATCCAGGAGATCCGACACATCGACCGCTTACCCCCAGCAATAGACAATCGAGCACTGGACGACCTGTCCATCAGAGTGCAGTCCCTGGTAGGGATGTTGGGAGCGCAAAGAGAGAAGGGGAGGCATGAACTACGCTAACTCAAATGTGGAAAGGATTCTGGAGAAGCTGCCGCCCGCTCGTCAGGAGCGCTTTAGGCGGCAGAGGGACCACAGAGACCCGAATGGCCCCGAACCGAACCTCCTCGATCTAGCAGACTTCCTGGCGAGAGAAGTCAGCAGCCTACGGCTAGATACATTCGGACGGAGCACCCCTGGCTCCAGAGAAGGAACCAGACGACTAAATGATGGAAGAAGATCGGTGACTGTGATGCACCAATCGGAGTCAGTACCGAGCAGCAGGAGCCACAGTACCCCCTCCAGAACGGAGAAGTGGAAGATAGTGTGCCCCTACTGTGAGAAAGAACACTGGCTAGCGCAATGTGACTCCTTCCCCAAGCTGAACGCGGAGGAAGCAGGTCAATGGATAAAGTCCAACAAGCGCTGTTTTCGCTGTGCGCGCTCACACATGGCAGCCGAATGCCGCTTAAAGAAAAGGTGCACCAAGTGCGATGGAGCCCATCTGGACATACTTCACGACAGTAACAGACGGCGCCCTTCACCCGCACCATCCAGCCGCAAAGCGAGCGTCATGTACATCGATCCCGCCAGCAGCAGTGGAGCCCGAGTACTCCTAAAAGTAGTGCGTGTGACACTAAGCTACCAGAATAAAGTCCTGGACACTTACGGCGTCCTCGATGACGGGTCAGAGAAGACCCTGCTGCTCGCCTCCGCTGCGGCCCAGCTAGGGCTGCGGGGAAGCGAAACCCAAATGACAATTCGGACAATAAGACGAGATTTGAAGACGATAAAGGGCGAGAATGTCTCATTCTCTATCGCAGCAAGCGGCCAGCCTGAGCGACGGTACCAGATTGCAGACGCTTTCACCAGCCAAGAAATAGGACTGTCGCGGTACACATACCCCGTCGCCAAGCTGATGGAGAAATATGCACATCTGCGCAAGTTACCGATCCCGCTCATAGACAATGCTATGCCGACCCTGTTGATAGGCTCCGACCATGCAGACCTCATTGTCCCGATAGACCGGGTTCATACCGGACCCCGAGGCTGTCCTGCAGCAGTCGAGACCCGTTTGGGATGGACTCTCCAAGGCCCGCTCGCCAAATCTCTCAACCGAAGTACAGCCACTAGATGTCTCCACTCCCGAGTCACAGAGGGAGAAACCGCACTCCTGCAACACGTAGAGCGGCTATGGACCTTGGAACAAATGCCCTTTAAGAACGGAAAGAAAGACATTCGCTCTAAAGATGACATTTACGCCATTCACCTCCTCGAGACAGGGACCAAGAGAGTCCCGGTCAACGGCGTGTTGAGATACGCCACGCCACTCCTGCGGCGAGAAGGAATGCCTACTTTCCACGCCAAGACAGACGCCACAGAACGGTACCTGCTGAACACGGAGCGGCGCTTAGCCAAGAACCCCGCCCAAGAGAGTGTATACCGCGCTGAGATTGAGAAGCTCATCACAGCGGGACACGTCACAAAGATGGACATTAAAGAGGCTGACCAGACCACTGAATCGTGGTACGTGCCCCACCACAAGGTCCATCACAACGGTAAAGACCGCATAGTATTTAACTGCAGCTACCAGATCGGATCCCAAAATCTAAATAAAGAGTTACTGCCCGGTCCCACACTCGGCCCCTCCCTACTCGGCGTTCTACTCCGCTTCCGCCAGGAAAAGGTGGCCATCAGCGGGGACATTAAAGGAATGTTCCTGCAGGTGAGATTAGTAGAGGCGGACAAGCCCCTGTTACGGTTCCTATGGAGAGAGAAGCCAGGAGATGAGCACCCAGCCATCTACCAATGGGAAGTCCTCCCCTTCGGAACGACGTGCAGCCCCTGCTGTGCTACATTTGCACTACAGAAACATGTAGCAGAGGACCCAGCAGCGGACGAAGAGGTCCGACACAGCGTAAAGAACAGCTTCTACGTAGACAACTGTCTACAAAGCCTTTCAACCCAGGAAGAAGCCGAGGCTCTCCTGATTAAACTCCGCGCCTCATTGATCAAAGGCGGCTTTGATCTCAGGCAGTGGGCCAGCAGCGATCCGCAAGTACTGCGCAGCCTCTCCTCCGAGGACAAGGCAGCCAGCAGCGAGACCTGGATGGCTACAATCCCGGGAGAAGCCCAGGAGATGACCCTGGGATTGGTGTGGCGATTCAAAACAGATTCGCTTCACTACAGACACAAGCCCCTGACTACGGAGCAGGGAAGGCCGGCGGCGGCGCCGACCACCAGACGGAGTGTGTACACAACACTCGCCCGACAATATGACCCGCTAGGATGTATTCTACCGTACACCACCAGGGCAAAAATGATTGTACGAGCATTGTGGGACAAGGACCAGGGCTGGGACGACCCCATTCCCGCACACCTTGCATCCACCTGGAGAGAGTGGGAGATGGAGCTCCACTCACTCCCAGGCGTTAATATGCGCCGAAGCTACTTCCCACCCACGGTGAGGCCAGAGACATGTAAAATGGACTTACACGTCTTCAGTGACGCCTCAGAGGTCGCATACGGATCAGTAGCCTACTTACGGGCCCAAGACCAGGGGGGAGAGATCTACACAGCATTTGTCCTCGCCCGCTCGAGAATAGCCCCACGCAAGCAACAATCTATCCCACGTCTAGAGCTCTGCGCAGCTCTAGCCGGAGCGCACCTAGCCACGCTCATCCAACGTGAGCTCACCATACCGGTGTCTAGAACAATCCTGTGGTCAGATTCCACGACGGTACTCGCCTGGATCAAATCGGACTCATGCAAGTACAAAGTCTTCGTGGGAGTCAGAGTCACCGAGATTCAAGACTTAACCGAAGAGTTAACCGGAGAAACAGAGTGGCGCTACGTTGATACAAAACAGAACCCAGCTGACGTCATCACCCGGGGGATGCCCCTGGATGACCTCACCCGTCGCAATGTCTACAGTGACGGCCCCGCATTCCTAAGACTCCCGGAAGGACAGTGGCCCATGCCTATCCCGAGGGAAGCAAGTCCAGAGGAGGTGGAAAATAAGAAGTCTGTGTTCTGTGGATTGAGCACCGTAGCCTCCACCGACCCTAACATAGACGATTGCACGTCCATAGAGAGTGCACAACAAAGAACATTCCTGCGGTACCACCCGGAGTGCAAGTCCCCCGCTGATATGTCAGCAGCTAACTACGAGGAAGCAGAATTGCTTCTACTGCAGCGAGCCCAGAGAGACTCGTTCCCCGATGAATTGGCCTGTCTACAGGGAGGAAAGCCCGTCCCATCCGACAGCAGATTAATTCATCTGGCCCCCGAGAGCGACGCTCATACCCTCATCAGAGTGGGTGGTCGCCTACGCAGAGCCCCCAATCTACCGGATGACATTAAATACCTGATCGTATTGAACAGCCGACACAAGGTCACAGAGCTGATTATAAAGAAATACGATGAGGATGTACATCACGCAGGAGCAGAAAGAGTCTTCGCGGAAATCAGACGTCGTTACTGGATCCTACAAGGAAGAGAGGCGGTACGACGCTTCCAGCGAACATGTCTAGACTGCCGCAAGTGGCGCGCGCAGCCCAGCATACCAAGGATGGCTGACCTTCCTCCATGTCGCCTCCGAATCGGTGACAAGCCATTCCACTCAACGGGTATGGACTGCTTTGGCCCGCTGCACATAAAGAAAGGAAGAGGAACCGAGAAGCGGTGGGGTATTGTATTCAAATGCATGACCACCAGAGCGATACACATCGAGCTTCTCCCGACCATGAGCACAGACTCATTCCTTATGGCCTTCCGAAGATTCACATCACGGAAAGGAAGACCGTCTACCCTATTGTCCGATCATGGGACAAACTTCAAAGGCGGCGAAAGAGAGCTGAGAGAGAGCTTCCAAGCTATGGGCCCAGAACTTAAGACCCACCTCGCTCCAGCACAGGTTGATTTCCAATTCAACCCCCCAAACGCACCCCACTTCGGTGGCACTTGGGAACGAGAAGTGCGCTCCATAAAGACAGCCCTGTACGCAGTACTTGGGGCCCAGACTGTGGCGGAAGAAGTCCTAATGACAGTCCTCACGGAGATTGAGGGAGTACTTAACTCGAAGCCCCTCGGATATGTCTCCAGTGATGTGGCGGATATCGACCCAGTTACCCCCAACACACTCCTGATGGGGCGGCTAGATCCTGCATTACCCCAGACAATGTACCGGCCTGAAGAAGCGAACGGCCGACGAATGTGGAGGTACAGCCAAGTATTAGCCGACAAGTTTTGGAACAGTTTCCTACTGCACTACCTACCGTCTCTACAGACCCGCCAGAAGTGGGTAAAGGAGAGAGACAATTTGACAGAAGGAACAGTCGTCATGATTATTGATCAATCACTGCCCAGAGCCGGCCGCGTAAGCAAAGTGATCACCGGTGCCGACGGCAAGGTCCGAGCAGCTGAAGTGCTCGTCCAGGGTCGCACTTACACCCGTCCCGTGGCGAGGCTCATAGAACTGCCTCGACTCCCAGACACAATCGATGATGACCATGACCCTATAACCCTATGACTTTGTGAAGTTGACTGACCCCTACAGCAAACCCTTATGTGTAAATAGACAACGCGATTAATCTGTCTCTGTTTAACTGATTAGGTCTGGGACCTATTCAGGGGGTGGCTGTTGTGAAGGGCCAGATTAAACCGAATATATATATTTATTTATATATATATATTTAATTGTATTTGTATATTCTCTAATATTCCCTGATATCCCTTGTATATTCCTTGTACAATATGCATTGAATATCCATTCTAGCCTACTGAACATCCCATAATAGTCTCCATTCTACTATTGGTCGAGACCTTGGTGCCAGGCTGCCATACCCCTCAGACCCAGTTCAAACGTACCGCTCCACATGTACGAACAAGTCCTAGTTCCGCGTAGGAATCTGGCTACCGCACCACTAATGGGACTATTTGTTCATAGTGCGTATATATACTGCGCTACTAAAGTAGGACTTCCTTTTCAGTCCAGTTTCTTACCCTCCAATAGAGTCACAGACGTAAAGCCTCCCCGCGACGCCACGTGTGGGAGTAAGGCCAAGTTCGCCTACCATCGGTATTGAGACATCGTGTATATTAATATTTGAATAGTCATATTTGGCACTATATCGTCGAGTTGGACGTAGTCTATTAAGCTAATAATAGTCTGTTAATATATAGTGCTTCGTGCGGTGAGAATACTACCGTAGTCAGTACCCCATCGTTTCGGGCAGAGAACTGGCTGCTTACCCAGGGTGGTTTACCCCATGTGAAGCTGCACCCGAGGAGCCCCAGAGCCGACGAGCGAGTGGACCTGTATACCGGATTATTCTACCGACGACAGCCCGCCTTCCCAGGCACGGATTATGCTTTGTACACATTGATTATTCCATGGATAAAGACCCCCGACACTGCCGTGTGTTGGAACCCCCCCCCCTGGAGAGGACGCAAGGTGAGGAGACGCTCTGCAAGACGAGGTCGCTTCACGTCTCTCCTCCGTGGACCGGATGACGCCGGCCCACAAAGAGTCCACCTGCTTTCATCTGTGGTCCAAGGATCGCCGGCGCATTGAACGGCACTACAGTGGGTTCACCTGGGATACCCTTGGCCGGACGAGGCAGCCGGATTCTACCCCCCCCCCCCTCCTACTCCTGTCGGCTTACAAGCGACCGGATTAACCCCCCCTTAGTGTATCTAGTATATAATCATTAAAGTATCATTGCTGTTATTCCTTAACTATTCCAGGTCGTATATTTACCACCTGCGCCATCAGAGATTGGACATTCTCTATTGATATACCGACGAATACTCTTTGCCATAAAAGTGCATACTATTTCAATTCATAAATGTAATTAAGTGATTAAGTGCTTGCTCTACACACCATTGCTGTGTAGTAATAAACGCATACTTCGACTTCGTACATTTATGTTGGATCCGTTTCATCTACGTGAGAGTGTTTATGATAATATATTTATGCCGTGTACTGGGTGGCCGAATATTAAGTACAAAGGTAGTGGTAGTAAGTATCATATCTAGTAATACAGTCAGGGAATTGTACCCCTCAGTTACAATGTGTCTGGTCTGAATATACCTCATCATGTGTCTGGTCTGAATATACCTCATCATGTGTCTGGTCTGAATATACAGTTTCAGTTTCATTTATTTATTTCAAACCATGCAACCTATACAATACAAGACAACCAGGGCGACAGTGGCTCAGGAGGTAGAGCAGTCGTCTTGCAATCCGGAGGATCCCGGTTCGATTCCCGCTCCTCCCGGGTAGCGTGTCGATGTGTCCTTGAGCAAGACACTTAACCCCTAATTGCTCCTGATGAGCATGTCGGCAACTTGCATGGTTGCCTCTGCCGTCGGTGTGTGAATGTGTGAGTGAATGGGTAAAATATGAGGAACAAATTGTAAAGCACTTTGGATAAAAGCGCTGCTATATAAAAAAGCAGCCATTTACCAACCAACAGTACAATAACCACCACAAAACAATAGACAACAGTAACAACAGACACCACTTAATGGTTTGAAAAGGGGGATGGAAGAAGCTAAGCTTGTTAATTTCCATTCCCCACACACCCTGACTATCAATTGCTATACATACAACATGTAACATAGCTCTGTTTCCCACATTCCCCTGACATCTCAACCAGACATACATGAGTCTGACTAGTTAATTTAATACATATTCTATATAACATATTCCTTTTACAGTTTTTCTCAATTGTTTTGGTGCATTACTCTGATCAGAATTAAAGTTCTCATAACTGTTAGTGCATTTCTCAAAACAATTAGTACAAACTGCAAAACCTAGTTGATAACCTGCAGAAGCGTGTCACTTGCTCAAAATGGACAGTTCATTCCCCAAAAGCAAGTATTCATGTCAATGAAAGTGTCACTGTCATCAAAATGAAAAGTCCTGACACCATTGTTTATGAACAAGATAGTCAAATGGCTTTGTCATGTTTTCATTATGACAGATCACTCTGTAAGTGTTTTCCAATGCAAAAAAGTCAGATATTGGTGACACTACCTGAAAATGCTCAAGACAGCACTATACACTATTTGCACAGCAATTTGAAATCTACAGTTACACATTACTGTACACACTGTACACATTGTAATATTCCCTCCTTGTTGGTCTGGGACATCAATGGTTGCTCTCTGTCCAATGGGATTTCTTCCACGCGGTCTAACTTTTGCCAGATTGAAACCCGCCTCATCAACGTATAATGTGTGCAGCGGTTCCCTGGTACACGCTTTATCCCAGAAGAGAGAGAGATAAAAACTATAAACTTTTCCTGTGTAACATACAGTTTTTCTCAATTGCTTTGGTGCATTTCTCTGATCAGAATTCAAGTTCTCATAACTGTTAGTTCAACCTCCACAACATTTTGTCATTTGTGCACACCATAGTAGCAGTTTCTCATTCCTCCGAACAAATTGCAAATGCTTTTGGACATGCATCAATTGCTTTCATACAATTCTCTGCCGTTTTATGACATTATCATTTGCTTATGTCATGTCAGTCAAAATTAACTATACTTATGACTGCTGAATAGTCATTCCCTATAAAACTAATAGTCCTCATTTCATTGCTTGAGTCATTACATACAAAAATGTTGAACTAGTTGTCAAAATCTGTCAATCACGGCCTCACAATGGCTGAGGCTGGTCGAAGGGTGCAGCCAAATGTTGAGAGAACCACTGTAAATAAAATTACTGTATTCAAACATTTCATCGGGAGAGCAGGTGTGTATACTGGACAGTAATTCAGCACTAAACAATCTGCACTGCACTACTGCCATTGTGTCATACATGAAGCTTGCAGTGGGACAAGAACTTGTCACTTTTTACATTTTACATTTAGACAGCTTTACTGCAGCACAGATTTACTGTATTGTAGTGTAAAGTAGTGTTACAGTAAAGATTTACCATATTTACAGTATGGTACTGTACTGCAGCATTTTACAAGTGGGAAGCACTGTTATTGTACACTACAGTAATATGGGTTACTGTAAAGCAGTATATCTCATGTTTGCTGTACATTACTGTAATTTTACTCTGCACCACATAGGATTGCAAGACAACCTTGCAGAGGTGGAAGAGGGCCCCTTTTTACTCCGCAACAAGAGGAAGCCATTTGTGCAATGGTGATTGCAAACAATGCCATAAGGTTGAGAGAGCTACAAAGCGCTGTTATAGAGGATGACAATATCTTTGGGAATATTGAATCTGTTTCAATCGCTACAATTGACAGAGTGCTCAGGGGAAATTAAATGTGCATGAAACAATTGTAGTACAATGTGCCATTTGACCGCAACAGCGACAGAGTGAAGGAGATCCGCCACCAGTATGTACAAGTAAAACATTTGTGTGTTCTATGCATACTCTAATGTTCAGTGCTGTAAACTGGTTACTTTGTATAGTGCCATGCAGTACACTTACATGACAGTTCATACAGTACAATATGTTGTCCAAAATGCATTATGTTACACAGGAAAAGTTTATAGTTTTTCTCTCTCTCTCTCTTCTGGGATAAAGCGTGTACCAGGGAACTGCTGCACACATTATACGTTGATGAGGCGGGTTTCAATCTGGCAAAAGGTAGAAGGCGTGGAAGAAATCACATTGGACAGAGAGCAACCATTGATGTCCCAGACCAACAAGGAGGGAATATTACAATGTGTACAGTGTGTACAGTAATGTGTAACTGTAGATGTCAAATGGCTGTGCAAATAGTGTTTAGGGCTGTCTTGAGCATTTTCAGGTAGTGTCACCAAGATCTGACTTTTTTGCATTGGAAAACACTTACAGAGTGAACTGTCATAACGAAAACATGGCAAAGCCATTTGACTATCTTGTTCATAAACAATGGTGTCAGGACTGTTCATTTTGATGACAGTGACACTTTCATTGACATGAATACTTGCTTTTGAGGAATGAACTATCCATTTTGAGCAAGTGACACGCTTCTGCAGGTTTTGCAGTTTGTACTAATTGTTTTGAGAAACAGTTATGAGAACTTTAATTCTGATCAGAGAAATGCACCAAAGCAATTGAGAAAAACTGTAATGCATTTTGGGCAACATATTGTACAGTTTGAACTGTCATGTAAGTGTACTGCATGGCACTACACACAGTAACCAGTTTACAGCACTGAACATTAGAGTATGCATAGAACACATAAATGTTTTACTTGTGCATACTGGTGGCGGATCTCCTTCACTCTGTTCCAGTCAAATGGCTACTCATTTGTCAATTGTACTACAATTTTTTCATGCACATTTAATTTCCACTGAGCACTCTGTCAATTGTAGCGATTGAAACAGATTCAATATTCCCAAAGATATTGTCATCCTCTATAACAGCGCTTTGTATCTCTGTCAACCTTATGGCATTGTTTGCAATCACCATTGCACAAATGGCTTCCTCTTGTTGCGGTGTAAAAAGGGGCCCTCTTCCACCTCTGCGAGGTTGTCTTGCAATCCTATGTGGTGCAGAGTAAAATTACAGTAATGTACAGCAAACATGAGATATACTGCTTTACAGTAACCCATATTACTGTAGTGTACAATAACAGTGCTTCCCACTTGTAAAATAATGCAGTACAGTACCATACTGTAAATATGGCAAATATTTACTGTAACACTACTGTACACTACAATACAGTAAATCTGTGTTGCAGTAAAGCTGTCTAAATGTAAAATGTAAAAAGTGACAAGTTCTTGTCCCACTGCAAGCTTCATGTATGACACAATGGCAGTAGTGCAGTGCAGATTGTTTAGTGCTGAATTACTGTCCAGTATACACACCTGCTCTCCCGACGAAATGTTTGAATACAGTAATTAAATTTACAGTGGTTCTCTCAACATTTGGCTGCACCCTTTGACCAGCCTCAGCCATTGTGAGGCCGTGATTGATAGATTTTGACAACTAGTTCAAAATTTCAGTATGTAATGACTCAATCAATGAAATGAGGACTATTAGTTTTATAGGGAATGACTATTCAGCAGTCATAAGTATAGTTAATTTTGACTGACATGACATAAGCAAATGATAATGTTATAAAACAGCAGAGAATTGTATGAAAGCAATTGATGCATGTCCAAAAGCATTTGCAATTTGTTCGGAGGAATGAGAAACTGCTACTATGATGTGCACAAATGACAAAATGTTGTAGAGGTTGAACTAACAGTTATGAGAACTTTAATTCTGATCAGAGAAATGCACCAAAACAATTGAGAAAAACTGTAATGCCAAACGTCATGTTCACCCTCCTCCTTATACCTTTCCAATATTCCTTTATTTTTTATTTTTTAAACTGGTTTATACCTCATCATGTGTCTGTGCCCAGCCCTGCACATTAAGCAGCTGGGATAACGGAGCTGGGTGTCTGATTCTACACGCTGGGCAGGGACTGTGGATACAGACTGAAGAAGATACAGACACAAGTCCTGTCTGGAAGAATGCTACAAAGCCTTGATCAGCCACTCTGGCTTCAGGAGTGACGGTCGTGTACTTTGTCAGTCTGTTCAAGTACACAGCGTGGATGTTAAAGTACACAGCGTGGATGTTAAAGTACACAGCATGGATGTTAAAGTACACAGCATGGATGTTAAAGTACACAGCATGGATGTTAAAGTACATCAGTGGAGGTTTCTCTATGACAACACGTGAAATACAAATTCACTCATAATTCATAATTATTATCAATTTACATATACCTATATATATTTTTTTTTTATTATTATTATTATTATTTTTTTATTATAAATGTTTTCCTCTGTAAAAAAATGCCAGTGAATAATTTTTTTCTTCAAAAATGGCCAAAATTGACCGCTCTGAGCAGGCCTGCACTGCAGTAATTATTCGTGCAGAATATCTTCACAGGTTGACCAGGGTTAAATAAATAATAAATAATAGCGAATCAAAATAGGCTATTAACTTATAATAATAATAATTTAGGACCTGCTCAGAGGTCATCAATCGGCACACATGCGATGCATGCATGCAATTCGTATCTCAAGTTCAAGTTCAAGTTCTTTAATAGTTGTCATACAGAAGTACAGAATACTTTCATACAAAATGCTTCTTACTGTTACGCTCCAGAGACTGTGCTAGACAAGATAGTATCAAATAACATAATAACATAATATAGCATGAATTTAGAAGAAGAAAATGAGGTCACAGTGTTCGGTATAGACATATGTACAATGTTCTGAGTTACCATATAATATACAATACACAATACTATGCAGTGTACTAATGTACAGTACTATCTAGTGCAAAGCAGAAATGGGATGAGGTACAATTTTAGGTACAATTTACAGTAAGGTGTACGAGTTGTAGTGCAATCCTTCATCCATAAATATAAAGTGTGGGGAGTGGGTGCTACAGTGTGTTTGTTTAAAGTGGGTGTGTGCTATAAAGTGTGTGGAGTGGGTGCTACAGTGTGTTTGTTTAAAGTGAGTGTGTGCGTGTGGATGTGTGTGCTATGTGTGTTTGGTGGTTGTTGTTGTGTAGTGTTCATTCATTGTTCGTTTAGCAGCCTGATGGCCTGGGGATAGAAGCTACTTCTGAGTCTTTCTGTGCTCGCCTTGAGACTCCTGTATCGCTTGCCTGACGGCAGCAGTTCAAAGAGGCAGTTGTTCGGGTGGCTCGAGTCCTTAATAATTCTCTTAGCCTTCCCCTTGCAACTGCATTAATCTGCGATTAACCCATCCCGTCGTCCTTCCCCCCCAAGGGCAGCCGGGAGCAGACAGGCGTCAACGTGAGCCGCGCCAGGGGACCAATCCAAGTGCTCCTGTCCGTCTTCGTCAAGGACGCCACAGCGTTAGCGATCTATTGTTGTGCATGTTTTTCCATTGGGTTTATCTTATCGGGGGGGGGGGGGACTTCATCTAAGCACGGTCTGTGCAGTTAAACTCTTGCCATTGAATGGATAACAAGGCTGTCAATCATTCAATCCACCAATCAGCTAATGGTTTCTCTTTTGCTGTTCTGTGGCTCTGCAGCTAGCATGATTGACAGCCTTGTGGCCCAATCAGATAATGGTTTCTCTTGTGCTGTACTGTGGCTCTGCAGCGAGCTTGTTTTCAAAATAATTTTTATCTCAGTTTAAGAAGATAACTTGTTGGAGCTAACGAAGATAAAGGGCTACCACTGCAGCTATCAGGCCCAGGGTGGAGTGTTTTGTTATTGTTCATGAACTTATTGTGCATCGTTTGATGATATATATATACACCTGCGATAAAAGCTAAACGTCACAACAACAACAACAACAACGTCATCGCCTCGCGGGCACTTTGAATTCTCTAGTACTGTAGATAGCGTTGCAATGGAGGAACGAGATATTTTCGACTAGCTTGCTTGCTAGCTAACGTTACGCAAGTCTCGTGAATGTCTAAACACGGCTGATGGCATTGATGAAGATGATATCAATAACAACAATGCCGCCGCCCTATCTGGAATGAATGAATGGAAAAGATGACGTTGTGGGATGTATGCAGCAGGCGCGGCTCATCTAAGGTAAGGGACAATAATAATGTTGTTGAAACTGCCGCCGTGCAGTTGTAACGTTATGCAAGTCTTGTGAATGTCTAAACAAACGGCATTGTTTGATTGATTGATTGAAAACTTTATTAATGATGCAATGAAGCATATAGCACTAGTTAGAGGGGACATTCGGATTCCTCTCGGATTCATTCATTGAGCAGAACTGCAATTCGCTCAGCTGCAGAAACGTTGAGGAGACAATACCGACAGGACTTGGAGGATAACTTTGTTTTCACTGTCTGTCTATTGTCTACACATTCTGCCGTGAATTGAATTGAATTGTAAAACTTTATTAACAGATTGCAGAATGGGTACAGTACAGTACAGCTCAATACAGTATACTCAAGTGGCCGAGCCACTGTATACTGTACATGGTCTGCTTGGTTTGATCGGGCTGCCGAGCCACTGTATACTGTATGTCCCCAAAATGAATGGAAGCGAATGAGGAGCCTGACACCTGGGAGGAATGGGGGTGTTGCAACGTTGGGGATGTTTAAAAAATATAATTTAATATATAATATAATAATTTGTGCTTCACCTAAAAATTTGGTCAGCAGCCTCCACTGAAGTACATGGATGTTAAAGTACACAGCACGGATGTTAAAGTACACAGCATGGATGTTAAAGTACACAGCATGGATGTTAAAGTACATGGATGTTAAAGTACACAGCATGGATGTTAAAGTACATGGATGTTAAAGTACACAGCATGGATGTTAAAGTACACAGCATGGATGTTAAAGTACATGGATGTTAAAGTACATGGATGTTAAAGTACATGGATGTTAAAGTACACAGCATGGATGTTAAAGTACACATGATTTAGGCAGATTGTCCAATGGAAATGTAGCCGTGTAGCCAAACTGATATATAGTTTCAACAGGAGTTACTGTGAGATATTTAATCACAGTATAAACTGTCAAATGATCCCGTCGGTCCTTCACCCAAAATGACTCCTATATCTGACTATTATTCAATATCCAAATTGTCATGGTTATCAATAATATTCAATAATGAAAGGTAGAAACATCTTTCAACGGTTTTATTCAAAGTGAATCAGCAAATGACAGACAGGAAGATGATACGTTGCAATGTGGTCATTTTCAACGGGCAGACATTCTAGGTTCAGCCAGGAGCAGGAAGTAACAAGTGACTTGTATCTCGTCCATTAGCCAATGGAAATGCATCTTCAGAAATAGGATCGGAGAAACAAAACTGACACGAGACCAAATAGAGAAATAGGTATTAGTCAGCTAGGTAGGATTGGATTACAACTGAGCTCAATATTACTGTATTAGAACACAGCCTCTCATCTCCTAACAAGAATGTATGACATTTTACATAGGCGCACATAGTATTCAATTCACATAGAATCAGTTTTAACACAGTAGATAAGTACATTGTAGGCGCTGTTTAAATCATTTACAATATGGATAGATAGATAGATAGATAGATAGATAGATAGATAGATAGATAGATAGATAGATAGATAGATAGATAGATAGATAGATAGATAGATAGATAGATAGATAGATAGATAGATAGATAGATAGATAGATAGATAGATAGATAGATAGATAGATAGATAGATACTGTAGATACTTGTATGGATAGTCTTATATTAGCAAATAACCTGCTAGATCCTGACATTACCTGATGTACCAGGATGACAAGTACATGTTGAGACAGAGTTAGAGGATTATACAGTCCAAACTGGCAAGTCTTTTAGAAAAAAGAACACCTAATATCATGTCAATCTGAAGGAGGATGAAGACACACAAGTGTGTGTGTGGGGGGGGGGGGTTGACAGTGTTTGTCTCATCAATACAATTATTTTCTCTGTAGTCACTTCATCAGCTTGTTAGACACTCCTATTAGAAAGTAAACAGATCACATATACACCAGGAGAGAGAAAAACGTACATCTTGCTACTGCTATGAGTGTGAACATGCACGTATGACGTAATCCGTGGTTTAACTGACACCTTCTTAAAAGCGCGCGCTGCAGGGAACTCGCTAAACATCCCCCGTCGCTGAGGAGAATAACTCAAACATCCCACGTCGCTGAGGACAAGAACTCAAACAGCACTTTGGAATTCAGTCACATGCAAAGCAGAAAACCAGAGTAAGTCACTGGTCAGATTGGATGCCTGTGTGAGAGAACTGTCTTTTAGTGTCTTCAGATGTGTATATAACGTGAGAGAACTGTCTTTTAGCATCTTCAGATGTGTATATAACGTGAGAGAAGTGTCTTCTAGCGTCTTCAGATGTGTATATAACGTGAGAGAACTGTCTTTTAGCATCTTCAGATGTGTATATAACGTGAGAGAAGTGTCTTCTAGCGTCTTCAGATGTGTATAGAACGTGAGAGAAGTGTCTTTTAGCGTCTTCAGATGTGTATATAACGTGAGAGAACTGTCTTTTAGGGTCTTCAGATGTGTATATAACGTGAACTAAGTGTCTTTTAGCGTCTTCAGATGTGTATATAACGTGAGAGAACTGTCTTTTAGTGTCTTCAGATGTGTATATAACGTGAGCGAAGTGTCTTTTAGCGTCTTCAGATGTGAATAGAACGTGAGAGAACTGTCTTTTAGCGTCTTCAGATGTGTATATAACGTGAGAGAAGTGTCTTTTAGCGTCTTCAGATGTGTATATAACGTGAGAGAACTGTCTTTTAGGGTCTTCAGATGTGTATATAACGTGAGAGAAGTGTCTTCTAGTGTCTTCGGATGTGTATAGAACGTGAGAGAACTGTCTTTTAGCGTCTTCAAATGTGTATATAACGTGAGAGAAGTGTCTTTTAGCATCTTCAGATGTGTATATAACGTGAGAGAACTGTCTTTTAGGGTCTTCAGATGTGTATATAACGTGAACAAAGTGTCTTTTAGCATCTTCAGATGTGTATATAACGTGAGAGAACTGTCTTTTAGTGTCTTCAGATGTGTATATAACGTGAGCGAAGTGTCTTTTAGCGTCTTCAGATGTGTATATAACGTGAGAGAAGTGTCTTTTAGCGTCTTCAGATGTGTATATAACGTGAGAGAACTGTCTTTTAGGGTCTTCAGATGTGTATATAACGTGAACGAAGTGTCTTTTAGGGTCTTCAGATGTGTATATAACGTGAACGAAGTGTCTTTTAGCATCTTCAGATGTGTATATAACGTGAGAGAACTGTCTTTTAGTGTCTTCAGATGTGTATATAACGTGAGCGAAGTGTCTTTTAGCGTCTTCAGATGTGTATATAACGTGAGAGAAGTGTCTTTTAGCGTCTTCAGATGTGTATATAACGTGAGAGAACTGTCTTTTAGGGTCTTCAGATGTGTATATAACGTGAACGAAGTGTCTTTTAGCGTCTTCAGATGTGTATATAACGTGAGAGAATTGTCTTTTAGTGTCTTCAGATGTGTATATAACGTGAGCAAAGTGTCTTTTAGCGTCTTCAGATGTGTATATAACGTGAGCGAACTGTCTTTTAGCGTCTTCAGATGTGTATATAACGTGAGAGAACTGTCTTTTAGCGTCTTCAGATGTGTATATAACGTGAGAGAAGTGTCTTTTAGCGTCTTCAGATGTGTATATAACGTGAGAGAACTGTCTTTTAGGGTCTTCAGATGTGTATATAACGTGAGAGAAGTGTCTTCTAGCATCTTCGGATGTGTATAGAACGTGAGAGAACTGTCTTTTAGCGTCTTCAAATGTGTATATAACGTGAGAGAAGTGTCTTTTAGCATCTTCAGATGTGTATATAACGTGAGAGAACTGTCTTTTAGTGTCTTCAGATGTGTATATAACGTGAGCGAAGTGTCTTTTAGCGTCTTCAGATGTGTATATAACGTGAGAGAAGTGTCTTTTAGCGTCTTCAGATGTGTATATAACGTGAGAGAACTGTCTTTTAGGGTCTTCAGATGTGTATATAACGTGAACGAAGTGTCTTTTAGCGTCTTCAGATGTGTATATAACGTGAGAGAACTGTCTTTTAGTGTCTTCAGATGTGTATATAACGTGAGCAAAGTGTCTTTTAGCGTCTTCAGATGTGTATATAACATGAGAGAAGTGTCTTCTAGCATCTTCAGATGTGTATAACGTGAGCGAAGTGTCTTCTAGCGTCTTCAGATGTGTATATAACGTGAGAGAACTGTCTTTTAGCGTCTTCAGATGTGTATATAACGTGAGAGAAGTGTCTTTTAGTGTCTTCAGATGTGTATATAACGTGATAGAACTGTCTTTTAGCGTCTTCAGATGTGTATATAACGTGAGAGAACTGTCTTAGCGTCTTCAGATGTGTATAACGTGAGAGAACTGTCTTCTAGCATCTTCAGATGTGTATAACGTGAGAGAACTGTCTTTTAGCGTCTTCAGATGTGTATATAACGTGAACGAAGTGTCTTTTAGCGTCTTCAGATGTGTATATAACGTGAGAGTACCATGTGGCTTTGGAACCTTTACTGTACAGAATGGTTCAATGCGATCAGTGATTATTATTGAGATGTAACAAAAATATAAATAAAATAAAATGCTTTTTGCATGCTTTTAAAAAAAGGTTTTAATACTCAGTCCTTCCATTTATTTTCAACAGATGGATTTTACAGTTGATACAGTGACATATTCAGTGGACCAGGTAGGAATATTCAAGAGACCACCGTTTCAGTGATAATTGGTCTGAAATGCAACACTGATTGATAGATAGAACTCTATGGTGGATGGCATGGACTGCATCACTGAGCACAGGGTGACTTTTACTTTTAAAACAACATTGTTCAATATTACACTTACTGTAGATTTCTATATATTTTTTTACTGTATATGTTATATTAGAATGTATATACATAACATAGGACATGTAAATCCTGGACCGTATTTTATTATTATTACTTTATTCTTAGGCTTATTTTATTCCTTATTCTTAGTAATTTTTTTGTTATTCTTATTCGTGACTTTGTTTTGTCTACCTAAATGTTTACTGTGAGCGATTTGTAGTGCCAAATTTCCCTCGGGATGATTAAAGTATTTCTATTCTATTCTATTCCAATCAGAGTCTAAAACAGCAATACTTGTACAATCTTCTTCAGCAATGTACGTCCTATGTCCTTCTCTTAGATGGATGACTTACTGACTACGGATGGCTCCACTCCAACGGGAGACTATGAATATTACGATCTCATGTGCGACAAATCATTGGTCAGGGAATTCCGAGGCTCCTACGAACCGCCCCTGTTCTGGACCATCGCCATCCTCGGTGGACTGGGCAACCTGGCCGTGGTCTCCATCTACGTCCACTTCCGCCAGCGTCTGAAGACCATGACCGACGTGTACCTCCTGAACCTGGCGGTGGCCGACCTGCTGTTCCTGGGCACCCTGCCCCTGTGGGCCACTGAGGCGTCCCACGGCTGGAGCTTCGGGCTGGGCCTCTGCAAGGTGAACTGGGCCCTCTACAAGATCAACCTCTTCAGCAGCGTGTTCCTGCTCACCTGCATCAGCGTGGACCGCTACGTGGTCATCGTTCAGACCACCAAGGCGCAGAACTCCAAGAAGCAACGGCTCCACTGCAGCAAGCTGGTGTGCGCCGGCGTCTGGCTGCTGGCCGTGCTCCTGGCCGTGCCCGAGTTCCTCCTCTCCACCACCAAGCCGGAGGAGGACAGAGAGTACTGCATCATGGAGTACCCCGGGGAGATGGGGAACCACACCAAGATCCTGGTGCTGTCGCTCCAAGTGTCCATGGGCTTCTGCTTGCCGTTCTTGGTCATGACCTTCTGCTACTCCGTGATCATCTGCACGCTGCTTAAAACACGCAACTTCGAGAAGCACAAGGCCCTGCGCGTCGTCCTGGTGGTGGTGGCCGTGTTTGTCGTCTCCCAGCTGCCCTTCACCGGGGTGCTGGTGATGGAAGCCATGCAGGCGACCAACATAACCATCGACTGCGAGGCGACGAAGAGGTTTTCCATCGCCGAACAGGTGCTGAAGAGCCTGGCGTACTCCCACGCGTGCCTGAACCCGTTCCTGTACGCTTTCGTTGGGGTGCGCTTCCGTAAGGATGTGGTCAAGCTTCTGCAAGCCTACCACTGCTGGCCTTCCCAGGGCAAGGGTGGCAAGCTGCAGGGAGGCTCGCTGCGACATGCCTCTGTCATGTCGGACACAGACACCACACAGGCTCTCTCTCTGTAGGGACTTCTGCGGGTTCATTGGCTGTTTTGTTTGGCACAGAATTTCACAGACATAGCGTTGAAAAAGACCACATGGTCACATGGTCGCAGGGGGCTCTCAGATGTCTGGTCTTTTATCAGTTGTGACATTTGTCAGTTGCCAGATGAATGTGCTTTTGTGACGACGTGTGGCGTTGTGACAAGCGGATGAAGCAACACTGACTGTTTGATTGATTGATTGATTGATTGATTTATTGACTGACTGTGGCGATTCCCTGCACTGTTTTCCTGCGGAATAACATGTATTATAGTGTAAAGTTTTATACAAATAATAAGGATACATTTTCAAACTGTGAATCTATGTTTCTCTTGAATGTTGCATTGAGAAAAAAAAGAGAGAGGTTTGTAAATGTTTTATGAATGTTGTTTTTATAAGGTTTTAGTTTTATAATGTTACCCTGCTGCCACTAGGACTCGCAGAAGGTCAAGGGTTAGGGGGTGGAGGTTGCGTCATCGCTTGCATGGCCGAGCCAAACATCTCCAACTATGCAAACTGCTAATATCGTTATGTTAGTGATTCTCAATTGTTTTCACTTTTCAAAGTCCACCTTTTTGTATTTTCTTGTAGCCAATTTTCTATTGTCCATTTGTCATTTTAAGCAACAGGATATAGAAATGCAAGGAAGGTAATACTGGTGTGAATATGCCTTTGTAATGTAATTGTAATGTATATAATTGTAATGTATATAATTGTAATGTAATATATCACTTTATACAACGGCATGCAAATTTCTCGATTCTGATTGGCTGAAACAGTCCATTTACACGTATGTATTGCGATCAGTCCACGCTTGCTGGCCCAGGACCCGCCCACAACCGAATCACATCACATCAATCCGCCGGAAGGTGGACAATAATCTTTACAAATGGATATGTTGATAGCGACTAAACGACTAAATATCAAGCGATTCTGTCACAGCGAATGTCTTAGTCGTTTAAACAATGTTGGATGATGTAATTGATGGGTCTTGAATCATTCTGTAACAAAAGAAAAATCGCGGATTGATTGATTGATTAATTTTAAATTTTTTCAATTTCTTTTTCCTTTCGACTGTCAGCGCTCGCTCTAGTCTCCACCCACCGCCACACCCCCCCCCCACACACACACACACACACACACACACACACACGCACGCACGCACGCACACACACACACACACACGCACACACACGCACACACACACACACTCTGCCTGCAACGCGGGGGATAGTCAGACTGAGAGAGAGCTGGGTGCTGCGCTGTTCTAAGTGAGCATGGCCTATTGAGTTGATTGATTGATTGATTGCTAATTTTATTACTGTACGCTTGGTTTCCAACTGGTTAAGTTTAGGCCCTCTACAGTAGGTTTAAAAAAATAAATAAAAGAATAGGGCGAAGAAAACGTTTTTTTCCTATAGGGCAAAGAAAACTTTTTAATTTGTTTTACCTACTTTCTATAGAAGCATCTAAGAATGAAGTTCTATGGAAAGTAGGTCTGCATTCCCTTAACAATTGTGTGTATTGAGCCGTACTGTATTGTACCCATTCTGCATCTGGTAATAACATTTTCAATCAATCATTCCAATAATACACAGTTGGATGTGTTAGTTGGTTGGATGCACTTCAAGCTGCTTCCACATGAGGCAACTTCTCTCAATCATTCCAATAATACACAGTTGGATGTGTTAGTTGGTTGGATGCACTTCCGATCTGCTTCCACATGGAGGCAAATTGTCTTTTTTGTAGTTGTGGGAACTACTTTTTCTGGCGGATGGTTTTTTCAATAAATCTTCGATTAATGTGTGTTTATTGTATAGAAATAAGGTTGGATGAATGTGGCAGTTGTATAAAAGCTTTACACCACTTGCAGTCGTGATTTGTGAACAATAAACCATGCCTAGGGGGGGTCTAACCACCCTCGGCTGCGCCTCGGGCCTAACGACCACCCCTAGGCATGGTTTATTTTTCACAAACCACTCCTGCGCGTGATGTAATGCTTAAGTCTACGCTTCTTTAGTAAAAGATGCAGTGTGAATATACCACTCCAGTCATTGCCTTCATTCATATTCAATATATCCAAGAACAAGAAGAATACTGAAAACGAAATACCATAAGTATTGTTTTGTCTAGTATTTACTATTGGAATATAATACAAAAAAAAGTGTCACTTCCATACAAAGTTGTCTTCATCAATTTATAACAGAGACTGAATGCGCATAAATGATTATTGGACTTTTCGAGGCGTTGTATTAAAGAGTAGGCCTATAGAAAATAGGTAACATTTTCTATAAAAGTCTATACAAAATACACGCTACTGGCACTATAGGTTTTATACGTGAACTCCCTAGAGAGTGTTGTCAGAAATAAATGTTAATGTTCAACATATATAAGCCTGCAGGAACATAGGCTAGTTGTGAAATAGATATTTACTAAGAGTGTACAGAAGTGTCTGTGCATTTGTGAGTGTGATGAGTCATTTCATCAAAAGAAGAAGAAGAAGAAGAAGAAGAAGAAGAAGAAGAAGAAGAAGAAGAAGAAGAAGAAGAAGAAGAAGAAGAAGAAGAAGAAGAAGAAGAAGAAGAAGAAGAAGAAGAAGAAGAAGAAGAAGAAGAAGAAAATAAGTGATGCAACATGTACACACGCTCACAAGAAGAAGTTGCAATCAAAACAGGATGAGCATGCAATCTTTTCAGATGATTACTTGAGTTGTTGTTGACTAGAGCCGTGGTTCTGCTGCTGATAGGGTCTGGACACGTGATGCGGTCGGTGTCGTTGCAAACATCCTGCGTTAGCCACAACTCACGACGAGTGACGTCTGAACCCTTGGTAGAAAAACACATTGCCAAAACAAACAACGTGCACACACACACACACCTCTGGGAAGTATTTTGACATGTACATGGGTAACTTGGTCGCCTAGTGTATCTTGTAGACCAGGCCCATTGCAAGTTGCTGTACTCTGTCGTCTACTCTAAGCCATCCTAGGTTGTCAAAGTGGGCAGGGGTGAGGTGGGTTCTAGGAGTCAGGTCAAGCAGTAGTCTGACTAGCTTGTTTTGAGATGTTTGTAATTTGTTTTTTAGTGCCTTTGAGGTGCTTTGGTACCATGAGGTGCAAGCATAGTCATATTACCCTTGAATGAGTGCTCCTGCTAGAGTCTTCAGGGTATTCTTGTTTACCAGAGAGGAGATCCGGTACAAGAATCGAGTTCGTTGGTTGACTTTTTTTTATTACATTGGATGCCATTTTGTCACAGGAAAGATTAGCCTCTAGGATGGAACCCAGGTAGGTAATTTCATCTTTCCTTGTGACAATATTGTCACCCACTGTAACCGAGAAGCCGTCGGTGTTGCTGAGTTTGTTATTTGAACCGAAGAGAATGGACTCTGTTTTGCCCATGTGTAATGATAGTTTGTTGTCGGCGAGCCATATGCAGATTTTGCCTAGTTCCGAGCTGAGGGCTTTTTCAACCTGTAACTTGTTCTTGTCAGAGACCAGCAGGGCTGAGTCGTCCGCAAACAGGAACAAGTTGCAGTCACAAGCTGACGACATGTCATTTGCATAAATTAGGAATAGTAGCGGTCCTAGTATGCTTCCTTGTGGAACACAACATATGTGGTGGAGTGTAATTTTTTCCAGTAATCAGCAGGAGGGGATAACGGTAACATTGAGCTAAAGAAGTTGATTCTAGGTAAAACATTCATCTTAACTATTGATACTCGGGCCTGTACTGAATTTTTAAGTTTTGACCACCTGTCAAAGTCATTTGTGATCCTATCTAGAAGTCTTGTATAATTATATTTCACCGTTTGGCTTATAGTAGGGAATATTTCAACTCCAAGACATCTAAAATGTTCTACCATTGGTATATTTCCTGGAAGGAATATTGCCTTCGCAGATACATTAAGTGGGAGGAAGGCCGATTTTGGCCAGTTTATCTTAAATCCCGATAGATTGCCAAAATCATCAATCAACTTGAGAAGATGAGGCAGTGAGGTGGTAGGGTTTTGCATGAACAATATTACGTTGTCCGCATATAAACTAATATGATGTTGTGTGCCCTTAATTGAGATTGGCTCTATGGATTGGGATTATTTTATATACTGTGCTAAAGGCTCTAAGGATAGAGCAAATAGTCCGGGACTAAGAGGGCAACCCTGTCTGGACGAGCGCGACACAGGAAAGATTGTGGAGATTTTTTTGTTATTATCATGGCCGATGGGTCTTTGTATAACACTTTTATCATATTAATGTAACCGTTTCCTAACCCCATCCTTCCGAGTACTGCCCATAAATAAGACCATTCCAATCTATCAAAGGCTTTCATCGCATCCAAGGATAATACAGCTGTAGGTGCAATGGCATCCTTACTGGCGTCTAACATATGTAGTAACCGTCTTATATTATCCGTTATTAGGCGGCCTTTTATAAATCCAGTCTGATCAGGATGAACTAAATATGTCATATGCTTTTGAAGTCTGATGGCTAGTACCTTAGCATACAGCTTAATATCGGTTCCGAGGAGGCTTAAGGGTCTATAACTATCACAATCGGTAGGGTCTTTGTCTTTTTTAAGGAGGACAGATATGAGTGCGATATTGTTGTTCTTATGGAAATTCCCCTCTTTGATCGAGTATAAAATCATATCAAGTAATAGGGGTCCAATTACATCCCAACATGATAGGTACAGTTCTGGAGATATACCATCCCGTCCAGGAGCCTTACCAATTTGCATTTCAGATATAGCCTCCCTAAGTTCCTCTAGTGTAATAGGTGTGTCTAGCTGTTTAGCGTCTTCCTCTGAGAGTTTAGGTAGATTAATTTGATTAAGATATATATCCAGTTTATTTGGATCGAAAACCATTTCTGATTTGTACAAGTTGGAGTAAAACTCTTTGAAGGTGTCGTTAATTTCTTTGGGGTCTGTAACAAGTCCTTGTTGGTTCTTAATAGTAGGTGTTACGAAGGATCAGATTAAACCGAATATATATATTTACTACTTGATATATATTGCATAATATTTGTATATCGTCTGATATCCCTTGTGTATTCTTTGTACATATACACGGAATATCCCTTTACCTAGTACAGACCATAATATTTCGTTCTCCTATTGGACAGCGATCCACTAGGCGCCACTGCCATACCCCCAAGGTCTAGTTCAAAGTCACCGCCAAAGACATGCCTGGACATGAACGGCTCTGCGCAAGAATACGAGACAGGAATAAGGCTGGTACTAGTTTGTTCACCTAACGTATAAATACGGCGCAGGTGAATACAGAAGTTAGTTAACCTAGTTTGAGTTACCCAAGTGAAGCCTCACCCACGATACAACGTGCGGTGAAGTAGGGCCGGTTTGGCCCCAAATAGAGCATTGAGACCGTGTGCGAATTGATAGCAGAGTTTAACGCTGTACCGTCGAGTTCGACCTATTCTATTAATTCAGTAATAGTGTATTTATGTATAGTGTATCGTGCGGCTACCGTTCTACAGTGACCAGCATCACCAACGTTTCCTCGTACCAGCTAGTGTGCTTATCCAGGCTGGGCAGCTTACCCTGGCGCCTTCATCCGAGGAGCCCTAGACGAGGACCGTGTGGACATGTACACTGGATAACCTACCCGACGACTGCATAGCCCTTTTCGGCTGGATTATATTTGCTTTGGTCCTGTAGCTGATGGAGCGGAGAATCGTCTACACCCACAACTGTGTGGGATTTACCCTGTGAGGAGCAACGTCGAGCCCGCCTCTGAGACGCCTGAGGCTGGCTAGCTTTCTTCCATGCGGAGCTGCATGCCGGAGAATAGCTGTTATTCGTCTGCGGATCAAGAGATTATTGCACTGTCTCCTGTACCTGGAGTCTCCCTATTCTTCGTTGACCCAGACTTTCGTTACCGACAAATCCTCTACCCTTGCTGGCCTACAACCGGAGGGACCCTACTAGTATCTCCCGCTGCCCTACTAGTGTACCATAGATATAATTCCTAAGATACAGGTGGTATTCATTATCTCCTGCGTAATATTATAATGGACTTACACTCTTGACTTACTCACGCACATTCTTCGCCTTACAAGCGCGACTCTAAGTAAAGTAATGTAATCTACTATTATTGCTGCTAATAAATATTATTATAACCAAGATTTGTGTGGAACCGTGTCATTGTGGAAGTGTTCATCTAATATACCTGTGTACTGTATGGCCAGTAGTAATGTACATAAGACAGTAGTGGTTTAATGATACCATACTTATTTAATACAGTCAGGGAATTGTACCCCTCAGTTACAATTGGTCCTTCGAGCCGGAGGGTAACTAGCGTAATATTAATATAATATTAATATTGACATGGCCAATGATGAACACTCCACAAACGGTTCTCCTAAAATAGATCGCCCGCAGCGCAGACGGCAGCCACCTCAGTACCTAGAGGACTACGCTGCCAGTATACTACCTAGCTTTCTACAGACGTTAAACGCGGAAAAAGCGGATAGTAAAAGTATGTCAAACCCTACCGACCAGGCGACCCCGCCAGTAGAGACCCTAGTGGGTTCTAACGTAACTGACCAAGCTCACGGGGGGGACCAGGAGGGACCTGACATGACTTTACCCCCCGCCAACGTCGACGAGGTAGTCCCCGAAGAGCTCCAGGATAAAGAAAGCCCTCCAGGGACGGAACCCGACCCACCACAAGAAGAAGGCGGTTAGGTGGCCGAGCGGAGATTGCGTTCGTCACCAGCCCCGGAGCTGAGCTGGATTTGCCTGTTCGAATCCAGCTCACAGCTCCGGGGTTGTCACCAGCTTGGCTGGCCGTCTGCACTGATACAATTGGCTGTATCAGAGCGTGGGAGAAGCTGGCGGGGTGGGTCCGGGTCGTTGTAAACAGCGACTCCTACAGTTCGGTCGGGGCACCTGCTAAGCGCGGATTGGACGTGAGGGGGATAGTGTGGTCCTCCCACACGCTACGCCCTCTCAATGAGAATCCGCGCTGCCAGGTGAAAAGAAGCGGTGATTGGCTGGACGTGTGTCGGAGGAAGCACGTGGTAGCCTCCACTCTCCCAGATGATCTGACTGTGGGGGGTAAGTGCGCAGCGACCAGGAAGGGACTGGGAATTGGCATATGACTAACATTGGGATGGGAGAAAATCGGCGGAAAATGGAGGGGGAAAAAGACCAATAAAAAAAAATAAAAAAAACAAGAAGAGACGCGCACCCAGGAGATAGACCTCCTCGGTACGCGACAGGAGAACGGATCTCCAACGAGTACTACCAGAAGCCGATCACCTCTACCAGTGTCTTCCCCCAGCGAGGCGGACAAGATGCTGGCGCAGGCCTTTATCGCCACCCTGGCAGCCTCAACCGAACGCGATAGACTCCAAGCACAGACGCTTAGCGAGCGCGAACATTCTTCCATGGAACAAGAACGCTTCCACGCGAAACTCCAAGCGCAAGCCCTTAGTGAACGCGAACACTCTGCGAACGAGCGAGAGCGCTTCCAGGCGCAGCAACGGAGTGATGAAGACCGCATACGCCTAGAGACTAGACGCCTCCAGACGGAAGAGAATATGGAAAGAGACCGCGCCGAAGCCCAGCGCGCCGCCGCCGGTGCCCAACGCGAAGCAGAGCGCGACCTCGCTCACACCAAGCGCGAAGCCGAGCGCGACCGATTACAAGCGCAGATAATGGAGCAACTGATTGCCAGGGTAACCCCCCCTCCCTCCGCACGGGGCTCCAGGGCCTCGTCAAGACAAGGGTCTAGGGCACCCTCCCCTACCCGATCAAGCGACCCTGAGCCCGGCCAACAGAGAGAGCCTATACCCCTCTCCGAACCCCTTCCCCGACCGGTCCAAGCGAGACCCAGCAACAGGGAAGAACCGGCCTATGCCGCGGAGAGACTAAATAGACGACTACAGGATCTAGATGACCTGGCAGAGGAAGAAGAAGAGGGAGAGGAGGAGAGTCAAGCCCAACAGCATCATCGTACTCCACAGGACCAGGAGGTCCAGTACAGCCCAGACTTTACCCCCGCGGCTCTGCGCTACAGACCCCCGACTCAATTCACGGGTGAGCTTGACGCACAACCAGCCCCGAGGAACAGCACCTGGGTACGCGGGCCTTGGTACCCGACAGGTACCAGCCCACCACGACAAGTAAGAGGAGACTCGCCTAGGAGGCCTCTCCGCCAACGCTCACCGATGTGCCAGCCATCCATGGCATCGTACCTTGGCACACCGACGTTCCCGGACTTCACACACGAGAACAGAGCACAGTACACAGAGCTACGAATGTGCTTAGAGACAATGATGTCCGATGTAACAGATGAACCGTACAAGTATGCTATCCTACTCAAGCACCTGAAGGTGCCCAGAGCGCACAATATAGCGCTGGCATATTCCACCTCTACTACCCCATACACCGCGGCTCTAGCAGCCCTCGACCAACGTTATGGACGCATATGGGACTACGTAATACAAGAGATAAGGAATATTGACTGTCTACCCCCAGCAACAGACAATCGCTCATTAGATGACCTGTCTATCAAGGTACAATCCCTGGTAGGGATGCTGGGGGCACAAAAGGAAAAGGGTATGCACGAACTGTATGCGAACTCTAATGTTGAGAGGATTTTAGAGAAGCTTCCGCCCGCCCGGCAAGAGCGCTTCAGGCGGCAAAGAGACCACCGTGATCCTAACGGTCCCGAGCCATCCCTCCTAGACCTAGCAGACTTCCTGGCGAGAGAAGTCAACAGCCTACGGTTGGATACGTTCATGCGGAGCACGTCAAGCTCCAGAGAGGGACCTAGGAGAGCAAACGATGGCCGCAGGCTGGTGACCGTCATGCACCAAGCCGAATCAGTACCGAGCAACAAGAACCACAGTACCCCCTCGATGGACCAGAAGTGGAAGATTGTATGCCCGTACTGCGAAAAGGAACACTGGCTGTCACACTGTGACACGTTCAAGAAGATGACCGCCGACGAGGTGAGTCAATGGATAAAGTCCAACCGACGCTGTTACCGATGTGCGCGCAATCACATGGCAGCCGAGTGCCGCTTAAAGAAGAGGTGTAGTCGGTGTGACGGAGCCCACTTGGACGTCCTACATGACAGTAACAGAAGAAAGCCTGCACCCTCAAGCAGCACAAAGGCAAGTGTTATGTACTTTGACCCCGCCAGCAGCGGGGGCGCCCGGGTGCTCTTGAAGGTGGTCCGCGTAACATTGAGTTACGAAGACAAGGTCATGGACACCTACGCCGTCCTTGACGACGGGTCAGAGAAGACCCTTCTCCTCGCGTCCGCTGCGGCCCAGCTGGGGCTGCGGGGGAGCGAAGAAACGATGACGATTCGGACAATAAGAAGAGACCTGAAGACGATCAAGGGCGAGAACGTCTCCTTCACTATCGCAGCAAGCGGGCAGCCAGAGAGACGGTATAGGATCACTAACGCTTTCACCAGCCAAGACATAGGCCTGTCGCAGTACACCTACCCCATCGCCAAGCTGATGGATAAATATGTGCACCTGCGTCAACTACCTATACCGCTCATAGACGGTGCCACCCCGACCCTGCTGATAGGATCCGACCATGCACACCTCATCGTCCCGATGGACCGGGTCCACACTGGGCCCAGAGGCTGTCCAGCAGCAGTCGAGACCCGCCTAGGATGGACACTACAAGGCCCCCTCTCTAGGTCTCCTAACCGAACAGCAGCCACTCGCTGCCTCCACTCCAGAGTGACAGAAGAAGACACCACCCTCCTACAGCACGTCGAGAGGCTATGGACACTAGAGACAATGCCCTTTAAGAACGAAAAGAAACACATTCGTTCCAAGGAAGACATTTATGCTATAGCCCTCCTCGAGCAGGGGACAAAGAGAGTCAAAGTCAACGGAGTGATGAGATACGCAACTCCACTCCTGAGGCGAGAGGGTATGCCTACCTTCCACGCCCCAAAAGAAGCGACCGAGCGGTATCTATCGAACACAGAGCGGCGCCTAGCCAGAGACCCCGCTCAAGCTACTGTGTACCGCGCTGAGATTGACAAGCTAATCACAGCGGGACACATAAAGAAAATTGACATTAAAGAGGCCGATCAGACGACCGAATCATGGTACGTGCCGCACCACAAAGTCCACCACAACGGCAAGGATCGTATTGTGTTTAACTGCAGCTACCAGATCGGATCACAAAATCTGAATAAAGAGCTCTTGCCCGGCCCAACACTCGGCCCCTCTCTACTAGGCGTGTTGCTACGTTTCCGCCAAGACAAGGTGGCCATCAGCGGCGACATCAAAGGGATGTTCCTGCAGGTGCGACTAGTGGAGGAGGACAAGCCCCTGCTGCGGTTCTTATGGAGAGAGAGGATCGGGGATGAGCAACCATCCATCTATCAATGGGAAGTCCTCCCTTTCGGAACCACATGCAGCCCATGTTGTGCTACGTTCGCACTGCAAAAACACGTCGCAGAAGACCCAGCAGCTGATGAAGAGGTCCGACAAAGTGTAGGAAATAGTTTCTACGTGGACAACTGTCTGCAAAGCGTCTCGACGCCAGAAGAAGCCGAGGCCCTCCTACTCAAGCTCCGCGCCTCCCTGATCAAAGGCGGCTTTGATCTCCGGCAGTGGGCCAGCAGCGACCCTCAAGTATTGCGCAGCCTCTCCCCAGAGGACAAGGCAGCAAGCAGCGAGACCTGGATGGCGACCATCCCAGGAGAAGCCCAAGAAATGACATTAGGACTAGTCTGGCGCTTCAAAACAGACTCGCTCCATTATAAACACACACCCCTGACCAAGGAGCAGGGAAGGTCGACTTCACTACCGACCACAAGACGGAGTGTATACAGAACACTCGCCAGACAATATGACCCGTTGGGATGTATTCTACCTTACACCACCAGGGCAAAGATGATTGTAAGAGCGCTATGGGACAAGGACCAGGGCTGGGACGACCCCATACCCGAACACCTTGCCTCCACATGGAGAGAGTGGGAGACAGAACTCAGCTCGCTCCCAGGTGTCAACATACGCCGCAGCTACTTCCCACCCACAGTGAGGCCGGAGACGTGCCAGATGGACCTGCACGTCTTCAGCGACGCCTCCGAAGTAGCCTACGGTTCGGTGGCCTACTTGCGGGCCCGAGAGGAGGGAGGAGAAATACATACTGCCTTCATCCTGGCTCGCTCAAGAATAGCCCCCCGCAAGCAACAATCTATCCCGCGTCTAGAGCTCTGCGCAGCCCTAGCAGGAGCGCAACTTGCCACGTTAATCCAACGTGAACTCACCATCCCGGTGCAAAGAACAATCCTGTGGTCAGACTCCATGACCGTACTCACATGGATCCAGTCCGATTCGTGTAGATACAAGGTCTTCGTGGGAGTCAGAATCACAGAGATCCAAGATTTAACAGAAGCAGCATGCTGGAGGTATGTGGACACAAAACAGAACCCAGCTGACGTCATCACACGGGGAATGTCCCTGGATGACCTCACCCGTCACAATCTATATAGTGACGGGCCCGAGTTCCTCAAGCTCCCGGAAGAAGAGTGGCCTACACCCACCCCACGGGAGGCGAGTGAAGAGGAGGCAGAGAAGAAGAAATCTATGTTCTGTGGTTGACACACACACTCGTCCCCACAGATCCCAACATAGACGACTGCCTCACCCTTGAGAGTGCGCAGCTAAAGACATTCCTGTGGCACCACCCAGAGGTCAATATAAAAATTATATAAATTATTTTGTGATTTGATTCTGGTACCCCAAGTACCCCTAGACATATTTAGGAACATACTAAAGTTTTAGGGAAATACACCTTCCGAAGAGGCTTAATTTTCAAAATGGTGTCCAAAATGACGACTGGGAGCTTAGAATGCCTGTATCTCAAATGGGAAAACATTTCTAAAGGATTTATAAACTGATTCTGGCACCTCTATACATTAATAACGAGCAAAATATCTAGCTAAATATATCTGCTAGGAATGCATCATTTGCATCATCAAAATGGCTGCCTGTAGCTTATTTTGGCTAAAATTAAAATTGGTTATTATATTCAACCTAGAAAGCTGGCTTTGGTGTTGAACACAAAATAAATTACCCACTTATTGTGGTCTTTAGGCCTACTCATCATCATCTTCAGGATCCTCTGGGAGAAACTTGTTATGTGGATTGTCACATTCATGAAGTTGACATGGTCCACAGACAGTAGTACAAGGTAGTCCATATTTTCTGCATGAGCAGCGAAGTGTCTTGCAGGCAGTGGTACAGTTACAATGAATGACCTTCAAGAGACTGTCTGGAGCAGCATTCATTGTTGACATGAGTGGGACAAATCTATTGTCCTGCAGGTTCCAGCCCCAGTCTAGAGCATCTATACCATCATCTGTTCCCATCCAGACCATGACCTGGTAGTATGCTCTACGACAGTGGAATTTGGTAGCAGATTCAGTTGGTGGTAGACATTCAGGCGTTACCGTTGATGAAGCTGAGACAACCTTCTTGCTGAAAATGTTATATCGCATTTTTGCAAGCGAATGTGTGCACTTTCCACCAAAAAAGACAGCCATTGCTTGGCACCCAAGGTCATCGATCACATCTGTTGTCTGGTTTGGTACAGTGAATGCATTGGCACAAGCCTGAAGGACAGGATCCCCTTTTACAAGTTTTTGGAATGCTGTCTTTTTGCCAACTCCGAAGATCCGGGAAGTTGTGTCACAGCCAGTCACAGCATGGATGAACAGCAACTGAGAACACACATCCTGTCCGAGTACTTCTTTCAAATGGTTTATGGCGTACACTTTAAAACTGCCATCAGCTTTCGACTTGTCTGATCTGAAATAAAGGCCCTTGCTAACTCTCTGTGCATAGTAAAGAAGTAAGACGAGGAGATCAGTATCTTCTCCAATCAGCGTCGTGGTGTGAAGAAGAGATGATCCCACTGCGGCCCTTACTATGTCTACATCAGCATCTCCAAGTGAATTGACCACAGTGCAATCCCGTTCTTTCAGTTCATCACTTATCATGTGGATCAGTTTCTGTTTATTCAGATCTCTTGACAGGAACTCCTCCTTCTTACCTGAGAACTCTGTCTCAGCAGTGAAGTTGACAATGGGATGAATATTGTTTCCTCTTCTTTGATGTGTGTTGTCTTTAATGGATGGCCCATCCTCATAGCCATCAAACACAATGGTTGTAGCTGAGCCATAATGTTGGATGGTGAAGTCTGCATATGACTGTGCAATTTTACCATAGCTTTGTCCGTGCTTCCATTGTATTCGGTGAAGGAGTGAACCACCATCAAGAACATAATGCTCCGTTTCTGGTACAGAATCTAGGATTGCATCACTTGCATGATCACAGATTGCGTGCGCTAGTTGTGGTTTATCAGCTTTGCGGAAGACGTTTCCGTCTTCAAAGAGGGCAGGAGGGAAAGGACTGAGTTCGTAACGCATAACCTCCTCCAATGACAGCTCTCCAGTTTGGGAGACAATAAGGAAACGTTGAAAAAGAAGTGCAGAATCAATGATTCGATCAGGAGCAACCTTGATAGACGATTTTTGTCCAAGGGTTATGGCTTTATCCTTTCTACTAAATGAAAATGTGAATGCCGGCTGTCCGATCATTTTGTGCATGATGTTGCGTCCAACAGAGTCATAATCATGCACGTTCACTCCATCCTCAGCGACAACACCTGTAACAACATTCCTTAAAGAAGAGTCTGGAGAGAAAGGTGAACATATAGCAAGTTTTGAAGTGATCTTCTCCAGGTCAGCAGCATCCCTTTTCATCCTTGCCTCTGTTGAATCCTTGTGCTGTTCTGATGTTGTGTATGTCTGGTTTGAGAACTCCTGCATTGCGGTGTTATACTCTGATGTTATGCCCTTTGACATTGTCCAAAGGGATCTCTGATTGTCGGTCATTCCACTTCCATGTGTCATCCCTCCTGTAGTCTTCAATGACCTCATCAATGTTGTTTCGATTACAAGATCTGAGCTGAGGCCTGCCCATGATTGGCTGCTGCGACGGATAACATGAAAACCCTTTTCAAATTGTCTGAAGACATCTGGGTGGTTGATGTGAAGCTGACTCATCTCTTGGACATAAAAGTGTGCCGATTTCAAGTAATTGTAATGCCCAGCCGCAGCGAATATCGGCATGCATTCAGAAAGGTGCAAAAGCCAGGAACCTGTGCGATCTGCTGTTATCAGTGACCTAGCAACTTCTAACATGTGTTGGTAATTTAGCCACAACTGACTAGTTTTGGATCTAGCACACAGTTCCATCTTCCTTTTTCCCAGCTCTTCATTTATTGTAATGAGGGTCTCTGATGTGAACACTGTTTCCAATGGCATTTCACCCTTAACTATTGAGGTATACATTGCTTCAGACTGTTCAACCATTGCTGCAAATTCATGACTATCATCTACCATTTCTGATATTATCATGCGGTTAAGACATTTGTCAACCAGAAGATGGCCACGGAATGCTCTCTGAACTGATTTGCCTGTCATCATATGGGCTACTGAGTTCTCCCCATAGACTACCCCTAGAATGTCCTTAAGTCCTGTACCGTCCATCAGTGTACCAATTGCTCCTAGCAAATTCATAAATGTGTGAAATCCTCCTAGGAGCAGGACAAAGGACTTGAGGTGACTGCACTGTGGTGAATCTAGGATTATCTCTGCTGCTTTCCAATATAGGGGTTGGTCAAATGTAACTACTGGGGCAAGGTGGTGTTTGGATGCCAGACCACAAATGAACTCCAGTGTTGACAGAATGCATGTTTTGTCTCCGGAGTACATGTCTATCATTGGTAAGTATCTCACTGAAGACTGCCCTGGATGTTCATCTCCCTTATGAATAATGTGCATCATCCCCTGCCAACCAGGTGCAGGCTGTTTGAAATTGAACGATAACTCCCAAAGCAGATCAACCATCTTGTTACATTCTGTGAGTCTTGGAAGTTCTTTAAATGTGGTGTCTCTGCAAAAGTGTTTGGCAAAGTGATAATCTATTATCACAACTTTTGACCTCTGCACAAGATTCAGTTCATTAATTCTGAACCTCGGAATCCTTTGGTCTGTCTTCTGTCCTGGTGTCAAGGCAGCTATCATGCCCATCCCATGAAATGTCCCTTTCCCATCAATTGTTAGAATATTATGATCTACATTGTCTGCAGCAAATAAGACGGTAGTGTTCAACACATCAATATCCTTACCAAGCATGTTTGGTGCAGTACAATTAGCAGAATTCATTTCAAACCTCTGCAGTTCAGAATAGGAAGAGCAGAATCCCATCTTATTCAGCATATCTACAATGAACCGAGACCGGTTTAAGTGGTGCATTTGCACTGCTAGGCCAATTTGCAAAGGGGCAAGGACAGCTCGTGGTCGGACTGCCTGTATGATTGCGTGGCCAATACTAGCAATTTTCTGCTCTGTCTCTTTACCGACAAACAAAGCTTTTAACACAATGTGGAGTGATTGTGGAATATAATCAAGGGCATTCTGTAGTTTTAGTGTCTCTGTAGTCGGGTACTCATTAACAGGTGGAACATTAGTCATTATGTCACTTTTTATGAGTTTTGCAGCTGTTTCAAGTAAGTGTCTCTTCTCAGACTCTACATCACTGTTTTGTTTTGTGTTGTTATAGTAGGATCTGAGTATGTCTGATGTTTTCTCTCTTATTGTAACAATACAATCCAAGCCATCTCCTTCTGCAATAAATATGCTATTTGCATATCGTTGCATCAGCAATGTTTTTAGGTATTGATTACTATATGGGATGGAATCGGCCTTAGACAAATACTCTTGCATTTTACACCTAAGTGCAGAAACGGTCAGCTGTCCATCATCATTCGTTTCAAAGTAAGCACACATTTTTGAGAAGGCTTGTTCTTGGTCCTCATTCTTTGGCCTTCCAGACTTTCTCCGCTTTGGATTACAATCAGGCTGAAATTCCATGGGAACATCACGGTCACACCGGAAATGTGTGCTACAAGCATTATGATACACACAGTCTGCAGCATGTAGATCACTATTATAGTATTCAATTCTACCTTTGACTTTGAATGACCACTCATCATTTCGTTTATCACAGCTTTGCAATATAGACTTTGCAAAGTTGTCTGTTTTCACGTAACTGTAGTCGGCACGTCCTTCATGAACATTTGTGCCGCAGAAAAGGCAATCAGTTTGGCTATTGAATAGAGCTTCAGACTGCCTAGTACTAGTCCTTTTATTAGTGGTACTTGATTCACCGCTCTGTTTCCTCTGTAAATGTAAATCAATATCTCGGCTATGTATGTACATTTTGCGGCATTCTGAATGTACTTTCATGCCAGCAGTCACATGAACAGTGTCACCTCTTTTAACACTAGCTTTATTGATCCCATCAGCACCTTTCTGACGAATCTCAACAAAATCACTTCCATCTTCCAATTTACAAATGGGACAGATCTGGGCACTGAATTCACTCATCACTTTAGAAATCAGATAATGGTCAAAAAGAAGGATTCAACTATGCTAGCTTGAGAGCTGGAGAGTGCAAACACCTCTGGCAAAGACTAGGATGAAACTGGGGCTTAAATAACACTGCCAGGCCAGACACGCCCAGGCATGCCCAAACACAGGACTAGGTCAGAAAAGAAAGAAAGAAACTGATTCAGAAAAAGAAGGCTTCAACTATGGTAGTTTGGGAGCTGGAGAGTGCAAACACCTCTAACTATAACAACTATAATGGTCAAAAAGAAGGCTTCAACTATGCTAGCTTGAGAGCTGAGAGTGCAAACACCTCTGTCAAAGACTAGAATGAAACTGGGGCTTAAATAACACTGCCAGGTCAGACACGCCCAGGCATGCCCAAACACAGGACTAGGTCAGAAAAGAAAGAAAGAAACTGATTCAGAAAAAGAAGGCTTCAACTATGGTAGTTTGGGAGCTGGAGAGTGCAAACACCTCTAACTATAACAACTATAATGGTCAAAAAGAAGGCTTCAACTATGCTAGCTTGAGAGCTGAGAGTGCAAACACCTCTGTCAAAGACTAGAATGAAACTGGGGCTTAAATAACACTGCCAGGTCAGACACG
The DNA here is from genome assembly GCF_963971535.1 of Notolepis coatsorum. Taxonomy (NCBI): domain Eukaryota; kingdom Metazoa; phylum Chordata; class Actinopteri; order Aulopiformes; family Paralepididae; genus Notolepis; species Notolepis coatsorum. The sequence continues at coordinate 124,221,142 of NC_140168.1, read as the reverse complement.
CCCAGGCATGCCCAAACACAGGACTAGGTCAGAAAAGAAAGAAAGAAACTGATTCAGAAAAAGAAGGCTTCAACGATGGTAGTTTGGGAGCTGGAGAGTGCAAACACCTCTAACTATAACAACTATAATGGTCAAAAAGAAGGCTTCAACTATGCTAGCTTGAGAGCTGGAGAGTGCAAACACCTTTTTTAGTAAGCTATTTGTATTTGTATAGTAATTTTAAGCTCCTGGGCGCCAGTTTGGACGCCATCTTGAAAATGATGCCTTTCCGGAAGGTGTATTTTCCTAGATTTTTAGTATGTTCACAAGCATGTCTAGAGGTACCAGAATCAAGTGAAAAATCATAGTTATATATTTTTTTCTATTGAGATATATAGCCATTTTAAGCTTGGTCTGCCGCCATTTTGGACGCCATCTTCAAAATTAAGCCTTTCTGGAAGGTGTATTTTCCTAGATTTTTAGTATGTTAGTGAACATGCCCAGAGGTACCAGAATCAGTTGAGAAATCCTTTGCACCATATTCTCAATTTGAGATATAGCCATTTTAATATCTCCACCGCCATCTGGGACGCCATCTTGGAAATGGCGGCTTTCGGGGGGGTCGATTTTGGTCGACTTTTAGTATGTTATTTAGCACGCCCAATACTATCGGAATCCATCGAAAAACCTTTTGTATCAATTTTTTTTGGGTTAAGTGCTTTTTTTTCATAGATTGACCATGTCTACACCAACATATATACTTCCTGTGTATCACTTGTGCCGCCGACTCAGATTCCCCTAGGTTAAAAAATAAATACGCAATTTAAATCAGAAAATGTTCCATGTTGACTATTTCTGACTTCTGACACGTTTTTTTCCATTAACAAAAAATAGACAAAAATGTCATCCGTTTTTCGTCGACTAAATCTAGACTAAAACAAAAAAGACAAAATTGAGACAAAAACTGACTAAGACTAAAATGCTCAGACATTTAGTTGACTAAAACTGACTAAACGAAAAATAAATGAAGATGACTAAATATGATGAAAACGAAAAAGGAGCACTTGACACATGACTAAGACTAAAACTCAAATGAAAATAGCTGCCAAAATTAACACTGCCTCCAGGTAGGATTGCATCCAGCTTACTGATAGACTATCAAAACCAATAGCTTTTAGCTTGTCCATCAGAATGGAGTGATTGACAGTGTCGAAGGCGTTTTGTAGGTCCAGCATGACCATGCCGCAGTATTTGCCTCTTGTTTGATGTGGTCGTTCAAATAGAGAAGGCATGTGTCAGTGGAGTGGGATGTTCTGAAGCCAGATTGGAATTCGTAGATTGGATTTTTTTCCGCAAGGTACTTTTCGACCTGTTCGTAGACTATTTTTTCTTTCAAGATGGAGGTAAGAATAGAAACAGGGCGGTAGTTGCCTGGGTCTAATTTGCATCTCACGTCCGTTCAGAAAGAATGCATACAAGATTTTACACAGACACGTGGGATAGATATAGAAACTGCGTCAAACGGTGGCTTAACCTACCAGGCCAGAATCATACCATTGTGGAGACATCCAAACATTGTTTAGAGAGCGATTTGTGTCATAAATGTCATGATATATATCTGTATATCTGTATGTCGTGTATGTCATACATTTCATGATGAATTGAAAATGGGGGACCCTGATTAGATTAGATTGTACTTTATTGTCATTATATTTGCATACAACGAGATTTGGGACTCAAACCTAAGGTGCAGTAATAAAATCACAAGTAATAAAAGAGAAACATAAAATCCTATACAGATGTAGCCGGTGTGATCTTGTCTGCGTTGTGTTTTTAAAGTCGATTCGACCCCTGTTAAGGGATCGCCCTGAGTGGGAGTTGAACCCCGGACGCCGGCGTCGCGGGCGGCATCACAGACTACTAAGCAAGAAGTGAATTCACTGCTTGCTTCCGGGTCTGGATGCCTCTGGGCAGTGAGTTTTACTTGCAGTACCGCTTACCATCCACAGCCACGTCACTACTTGTACCCGTGACTGTGGATATACTGCGGTACCTCCGTTACACTCACCCCACTAAACTCACACCACCCAGGGCATCCGGGTCTAACGGCACCACATGTAGCCGGTGTGATCTTGTCTGCGTTGTGTTTTTAAAGTCGATTCGACCCCTGTTAAGGGATCGCCCTGAGTGGGAGTTGAACCCCGGACGCCGGCGTCGCGGGCGGCATCACAGACTACTAAGCAAGAAGTAAATTCACTGCTTGCTTCCGGGTCTGGATGCCTCTGGGCAGTGAGTTTTACTTGCAGTACCGCTTACCATCCACAGCCACGTCACTACTTGTACCCGTGACTGTGGATATACTGCGGTACCTCCGTTACACAGAAACATTAAATGCTATACAATAAGACAATGTTACAGTCCTGTACAATATACAAAATAACAACAATATACATAATAGCAATACACAAATAACAATCACAGTGTCAGACGGTAGTGGGTGGGTATTGCACTGTGGATATTGCACATCAGGATGTTGCACAGTGTGGGAGGAGGGGGAAAGGTGAATTACCCTAGACCAGTCTACCTTTGATGGTCTTAGCAAATATGTGTGCCACCTGTATGGCCAGCCATCAGCTAAGAATGTGAATGATGCAAGATATAAAGCATTCTGCATGGCATCATCGGCTTTGCCAGAATTCTCTATGCCTCCGACAAGTGACACATTGTACCAACACTGCAAAAGGGCAAATTACCAAGCAGCTATAATGAGACATTCATTGAAAGCACTACGAAATGGGACAGCACTAGCACTCAGTTGCTGACAGCGTAATGACGCAACTCACCCACACGCTGACTGTTTACATTACTTACAGGCAGCGTGAAGGACCATGAAGCTTGCTCTGCATACCATGTAAAAAAATTATAACGAATGTCTTCATGTATATAAAAAGGTTTTTGGTATCAAACTCTTGACATTTTGTGTTGTTATTTTGTAGCACAAGTTTATTCAAATGTTAGTCAGGTTCTTTATATTCATACAGTATGTCAGTCAAATAGAAAATGAATGGGTGAGACTATAATAAAGCATATACAGTAGTACTACTGTGAGGGCTGGCCCAGTCCTGCACGTTTCTCAGCGTCAATCAACATCACGCACCTGAGAGGAATTCCAATCAGCTCGACGGGAGCACTCTTATACATGGTTTGCTGAACATTCAGTGTCGGGTAGTTTTGTCACCACCAGCTCTACTGCTGTTCCCTCTCATTGTTTCTCCAGTGCGCCCTTGGAAGTTGCTGCTGTGTTTCTCTCTCTGCCTCCGGGGACCTGTGGACTCGTGCCTCGTTACCCACTTCGACCTTGCTTTTGGTGAGTTCATTTGGAGGACTATTTTTCCATGAACTGCAATCCTCGTTTTGTCTTGGACTCTCCGCCTTGGTTCCGTATTTTTTGTGTGTTTCCTACAACACTGAAGAAGTGTAGATTTGTTTTGTTACTGGACTCTGCCCTGTAGTTTCTGCGTTCTGGGACTAATGATATTCTCCATTTCCTTTTCCCCGCAAGTTGGGTTAACCTAAAGCTGCCATGCTGCAGATCTGCAGAGTAAACTCTGCTAAGGACAGGGCTGCAGAGCCGCAGAGTCAACCCTGCTGTGGGCAGTGCAGCAGAGCCCAACTTGACTAGAAAACATTCCCCTCTAATGGAGTAACTGTTTTGTTGCACATTTCTGTTTTTATGAAAATAATTACGCCTGTTGTTTTTGGCTAACTCTGAACGACCTGTCTGTGTCGTGCTGTTGGGGTTGTTTACAAAACCGCGCAAAACGCCATAGGGCCAAGGGGAGAATTGGGACGCAGCACATACGTCATTATGCTGACGTGTAAGGGAGTCCCCCTCAGTGATGAACGCTCATCACGTGCACCCGTGTCAGAATCTCACAACATTGATATTATATTATATATATATATATATATATATATATATATATATATATATATATATATATATATATATATATATATATATATATATATATATATATATATATAGGGTACACCAGGAAAATAAGGGTTTATATCTTCACCCCTGTGTTGGTTCATGCAACACTGGAGCCCCCCAGGGAACTGTATAGGCACCCTTTTTATTCACCCTGTACACCTCAGACTTCCGCTTCAGCTCCGGGAACTGCCATCTCCAAAAGTTTTCTGATGACTCCTCCACTCCTGGATCACCAACGACAACGACAATCCCTGTGTACTTGTCCATCTTGTTTTTAACACATACTAATAATGTTATGTATTAACTGTTTTTTAAATTGCTGTTTTTAAATTGCTGTTATGCTGTTATGCTGTAAAGGACATCTGAATCTCCCCTCGGGGATAAATAAAGGTTTTCAATTCAATTCAATAAGTGGAAGGCATACGCAAGCATTTGTCGCCTTCATCGCTTGAAAAACACCCAACACGAGACCCAGCCCTCCTATCCGTGTGCTCTGAGGCTACGTTATGTAAAAACGAGCACACCCGAGCCCACGGCTCCATTTACCAAGCCAAAATAAACGCTACCCGCTTATTCCTTTCTACCAGAAAAGGCAGCGGGCCTCTTTGCTTGTTATAAGGCACACATTGAACACAATAGTGAAATGACTGCACGTTGTTTCAACCAAAAGATGCCACTCTACAAGGGAGGGTCTTTTTATTTTAACAAGAAATTATATTTGGCAGGAGAGGAGAGAAAAAACGGGGGGGGGGGGGGTTGAGGGAGGGGGAACTTTGACAGGCCGTCTGAGCCTGGTCCCGCGACCATCACCTCCTACCGCCTCGAGCGGTGCGCCCTCACTTACCCCGAGGGGCAGGCGCCACGGCGGGATGGGTCGGGGGTCTGGCTGCCTGCAGATCCCTACCTTCCCATTGGAGCGCAGGGTAGGCGGGGGCGCTGGACTCGCCGCGGGAGCGGCACACGCTGCTGGGCCTCCCATCCCTCGATGCGCTGCGCGAAGACCCCTCGCTGGCGGGAACGCTGCGGGACGCGCTGGCCGTGGCCGCGCTTTGGGCCGCTCCTTGGTCTCCGGCCTGGAGAAGTGGTGGCCAAGGAGCACCCGCTGCTCCTCCATCTCCCGACAGGCCCACCGTCACTTCCTCGATCGAGGAGCCAAACAGGCCGTCATCCGAGAGGGGGGCCAGGAGGAGAGGCAGCATCCTCTGGTCCAGCAGAGAGGACTGCTCCAGCCACAAATGCCGGTGGGTGAGGGTAGCCAGCGCCCTCAGCTTGCCGGAGGCTGGGTTAGGTGCAGGGTAGCCCCCAGGGCCTGGGCGAGGATATCACAGTGGTCTGGGCCCAGGGACTCTCCACCAGTCACCAGCTTCGACTGGAAGACAGAGAGCTGGGCGATGTTAGTCGCAGCGGCCAGGTTCTGGGTGGAAGCGACGTAGGCCATGTCCACCCAGGCCACCAGCTGTCGGGCCAACTTCCCCCTCGACATCAGCTTTCGGTCCGGGTGCCACATCATGTCGGGGCAGACGACCGCAGCCAGCTGTTTGTCGAGCCGCGGCACACCGGTCCTCATGCCCCGAACCTGACCCTCCACCTGCGTGAGCGGCAGGTGAGAGCGCGTCAGGCCTTGGATGCGGGACACCACCTGTCCCTGGGCCACGTACGGAGGCATGGGGGGAAACCCCGGGCAGAGCATGTCCGGCTGGCTCCGTGATTTCTTCTGAAAAAAATGCCTGACCATGCCGTCGGGGACAGGAATGGGCGTGGGCTCGGGCAACGGAACCCCATTGGTCTCGGCTGCCATCAGCTTGGGGAAGATAGAGCGCAGCTCATCCTGCTGCCTCTCTGCCTCCAAGTGAACATCTCAGGGTCGTGAGGCCCGACGCGCCGGGGGCACTCCACTTCCTCCATGTCCTCCATCTCCTCCGCTGGAGGCCCCAGGAAGGCGAACGGGTCATCTGCAGGTCATCTGCCATCAGCGAGACCGCGCCCAGGCTGGGCGGCGGCCTGCGCAGACCGGCGGAGACACCTCACACTACGGCCTCCGGGCGGCCCAAACCCAGCACTGCACGCCGCGGGGGCTCACCTGCTTGCCATGACAGGGATCCCTTGCGGTGAGCGGTAGAGGCCCGGCAAGAGGGACGCTGACGGAGCCCCGACAAGGGCTGTTTTGTAGGTAATGCCATTACCAACTTCACAGTCTTTTCTTTTCCTTTAGAACACTAAACTAACTCTGTCTTCTTACTACGTGTGAGCAAACACTCCCGAATGAAAGAACGAGGAAGGGTTGAGTACGGCTACGTGTCACGGTTATATATGTGACCAGGAGTGGGCGTGGCCGGGTAGATGTAAGGTGCATGGTAAATACTTTCAATGTATACAATAAGTATAACGAGTACTATCCAATAGAGCAGTGATTCCCAACCTGGGGTCCGCGGACCCCCTGGGGTCCGCCAGGGGGCGCAGGGGGTCCGCCAGACCACAGATGATTTGAGGTCTTTTTTTTTTATTTTTTTTTTTATTTATTTTTTAATTAGCATATTTTTATCATCAGAAGCATGAATAGTCTCTCCACTACAATAAAAAATAAAGATAAATAAATAAACATCTAGACATGATTTTTGAACGTTAACAGTAGGCTACCGGGTAGCCGCTAAAACGCAAATCAGTTGACTGTATCACTTTCTGTAGCTAGCCTAGCACGCTAGTTAACTTTCTCGGCTCGTCTGCAGTCAGCCGGCGAAAATGTGTGACAAACGAAAAGGAGATGACGGCAGCTCATCTGCAAAAAAAGTTAGGACCTACAGCAATCGCGAAAATTACATCACCATGGGCTTCACTGAGGGACCAGACAAACGACCTGAGTGTGTGATTTGTGGAGAAAAGTTGGCAAACTCGAGCCTGAAGCCCAGCAAGCTGAAGAGACATCAGGCGTCTAAGCACCCAGAAACCGTTGGGAAGGATCCAGACTTTTTTCGGAGGAAAGAACAGTCTCTCAAGGCGAACAAGCCTGTTGATGTTAGAGTAGCGTGGAGCAGGGGTGGCAGTGATTTACAGAAGGCTACCGAAGCCTCCTTTGAGTGTTCGCTTTTAATTGCAAAAGCAAAGAAACCGCACAATATTGGCGAGCAGCTCATCAAACCAGCCTGCATCAAAATGGTTTAGAAACTGTGCGGCCCACAGGTGGCGGATAAACTAAAATCAGTACCACTCTCGAACAATGTAGTGAAAGACCGAATTGATAAGATGTCAAGTGATTGCGAGCAGCAGCTGTCAGAAAAGCTTAGAAAGGGTCCATTTGCCATACAACTTGATGAAACTACAACTGTCGCAGACGAGGCTGTGCTCATCGTTTATGTGCAATATATTGAAAATGAGGATCTGAAGCAGGACATTCTCATGTCAGTCAACCTTACTACCACCACTCGAGGTGAGGATATTTTTACTGCAGTGGATTCTTACTTCATTCAACATAAATGCAAACCGTTCACCATTAGGGCCTGATTTGAGAGGATGAATACAGGATTTGAATATTGGCCAAAATTTTGAAATACATATGGTGCAAGATTAGATTTGTTGATTGAAGGCACAAGTCAAAGAAGCATAGTGGGTCTAATTATGATGCATATGCCTGTGTATAAGCAGTTTGTTATTAAAATGACAAAAAAAAGGTATTAAACCCAGCTAGGACAGATTCTCTCTGCTACTGATTGGAATTTCCTGTCTCATATTTAGTTTAATTTGTTGCATTGATTTGTTCCATAAATGCAAACTGTTCACCATTAGGGACTGATTTGAGAGGATGAATACAGGATTTGAATATTGGCCAAACATTTTGAAATGCATATGGTGCAAGATGAGATTTGTTGATTGAAGGCACAAGTTAAAGAAGCATAGTGGGTCTAATTGTGATGCATATGCCTGTGTATAAGCAGTTTGTTATTAAAATGACAAAAAAAGGTATTAAACCCAGCTAGGACAGATTCTCTCTGCTACTGATTGGAATTTCCTGTCTCATATTTAGTTTAATTTGTTGCATTGATTTGTTCCATAAATGCAAACCGTTCACCATTAGGGCCTGATTTGAGAGGATGAATACAGCATTTGAATATTGGCCAAACATTTTGAAATGCATATGGTGCAAGATGAGATTTGTTGATTGAAGGCACAAGTCAAAGAAGCATAGTGGGTCTAATTGTGATGCATATGCCTGTGTATAAGCAGTTTGTTATTAAAATGAAAAAAAAAAGTATTTTATGGTATCTTATTAGGAGGGGGTCCGCGAATTTCATCAGAGATGTTTGGGGGTCCCTGGGGGGAAAAAGGTTGGGAACCACTGCAATAGAGCGAGCAAGACGCGTAGCCAGTTATACGAAATATAACAGAGAGAAACGGTTGGTCCTCACAGTCATATAAACAGTGGTGCGTTGGTGATTTCATACCTGTTTGCACTGTGTTTTAATGACCGGCATGCGCATAAATGTTCCTTCGCGTGCGCACAGAATAAAGACGATGCCTAATTGCCTCTAGGAATGGAATGTAACACATTTCATTCACAAGTTTTGTGTGAATGTATCTGAGGACGTATTTGAACACACCTGACGACCTGAGCTACTGTTATGCAAAGTAGCCAGGTGGGTACTTGGCGAGTTGGGGCATCAGTCGAGTGCAGCACATTCTTGTGTGCACGTGCGTGCAAATCCGTGCATGTGCATGCGCATGCTCCTGCTCACAGACCTGGTTGACCGGCGTCCCATGACCAACACACCACTGCATATAAACCTGACCACCTCCAGACTCTTGGACACAATCTTAATGAACCAGTCCAGGTGTGTTAGGATCTGTTAACCTCTCTCTCTCTCTCTCTCTCTCTCTCTCTCTCTCTCTCTCTCTCTCTCTCTCTCTCTCTCTCTCTGTGCGCATGCGTGTGTATCGGAGCGAGTGTGTTTGGAGCGGGCAGGTTTGACTGAGCGGTTCGCGTGAGTTAAAACTTTCTGAAAGTTATTTCCATCTTCTATCTGTGTGTCTATTATATATGTACGTTTTGTTTGTCTTTTGTCAGTGTTGTTCGTTTAGTGTTTGGTGTGTTTTGGAGCGAGTAGCAGCCACCAGTTCTGCTGGTAGGTATGCCGTCCGCAGCTATGAGTTTGGAGCGTCTGACGCGCAGACACGCTATAAAGCTCTCCCCGGGACTGAATTGCTCCGTAGAAGAGTGCAGGCTTGCGGTCGGGGCTATTGTGGGTCATGATAGCGTGAAATCTGCATCGCGGATGAAAATGCAGTTGTAATTTTTTTGGATTGTGTAGATAAAGTGAATTTGGTGGTGGAGCAGGGAGTGGTAATCCAAGATACTTTTACCCCCGTGTTTCCACTAGTAAGTCCTGCACAAAGAATAATCATTTCCAATGTTCCTCCTTTCATCAGAAATGAGGTCCTGGAAAGGGAACTGGCTAGACACGGACAGATAGTTTCCCCAGTGAAGATGATTTCTCTGGGTTGTAGATCCCCTCTGTTAAAGCATGTGTTATCTTTCAGAAGACAGGTTTTCATGATTTTGAAAAATGAAAAAAGTGATCTGAATTTATCCATGAATTTTAGAGTGGATGACTTTGATTATACTATTTATATAACTTCAGACACGATGAAATGCTTTGGATGTGGGCTGGACGGTCATATGATTAGGTCCTGTCCTACTAGGAGGCCTGGGTCGTCTGATCAAACACCGCCATCACCCAGGGCAGGTCCAAGTGGCTCGAGCACCAACAAGGGTCGAGAGAGAACCTCTGGGAGGAAAGGAACAGGAGAAGGTCTGGTGGAGAAGGCAGGACAAGGTGAGAAGATGCAGGGGGGGGGGAGAGGCCTGGTGGAGGGAGTAGAACAGGGTAAGCAGGTGTGGTAAATTCCCACAGACTTTCTACAATAATTTGAGGTTATTGTAGTACAATACAATGAGATTGATTATCTGGAAGGAGGAGGAAGGATTCATACTGATAGAATTGTTGGTCTCCTCATCTGACTTAAGCAGATGAGGAATAAAACGTGTACGCCAGACAAACCAGAACTGTAGTTCAACTCAACTGATTTATTTGAGCCAGGGCCAAAGAGTGAATAAAAGGTTGCCTTTCACATACAAAAGATTATCAGAGAACATTAACAGGGCGGTCTGTGTACAGAAATATCACAATCAGGTTTGCATCTCAAACCTCAATAATGTACATAAAACAGTCACTTGGTTAACATAATCTGAACATACATTAACCATACTGCACACATTATACATGAGTAAATCTGGTTTCAGACATAAGTATCTATACATTCTATTCTAACCAACCATGGGTCCATGATTTTACTCACATAAAAAGCAGCAGCACAGTCTCTCTGGTGGAAGGAGCGGTGGAGCCCCCAGACCCCCTGGGTTGGTCCGGTCTGAGAGCTCCCGAATTACCAAAATGTCCCCTCCTTTATACTACAATTTCTAGCCAATAATAGCTTTACATAATACAGTTGGTCCGTGGGCGTCTTCTGTGAGCGGTCTCCTGTGGGCGCTGGCAGCCCCTCCCCCCTGGGTTGTGGCGACGTGATGGGACAGAGACAGAAGGGGCCCATCGGTGGCCCACGTCCGTGTGATCTTTTGCTGAGATGAAGGGCCTGTCTTGTCTCACGAGGGGGGGTGTGACATGATGTCCTCGGGTGGGGGGTGTGAATACGCTTTGACCCTTTGGGCCTTATTACCATACAGTACTAATCTGGCCACATAGTGGGTGTGACTTTTGTCTATTCAACTATACCTGCCACCACTTCTGCTAAACGGTATACAAGGCTGTTTATGAAATTCAACTCAATATTACCACACAGGTGCAGGAGGAGAGGAGAGGCCTGGTGGAGAAGACAGGACAAGGTGAGAAGGTGCAGGGAGAGGGAGGGGGCCTGGTGGAGAAGACAGGACAGGGTGAGCAGGTGCAGGAGGAGAGGAGAGGCCTGGTGGAGAAGACAGGACAAGGTGAGAAGGTGCAGGGGGGGGTGGACCTGGTAGAGGGGGCAGAACAGGGTGAGAAGGAGGAGGGGGTAGACCTGATAGAGGGGGCAGAACAGGGTGAGCAGGTGCAGGAAGAAAGAGGTTTGGTAGCGGAGGCAGGATTAAATGTGAATTCTAATTGGAAAAAGTGGAGAAAAAGGGAAGAGCGAAGGCTGTTGAGGAGATCACTGTGGTCGAGGAGGGTGAAGAAGTGGGAGGTCAGAAGACAGGGGTCGGAGGTGAAGAAAGAACCAGATTGGGCAAATGCACTGGATCAGCTGCTGGAGAAGTAGAGTGTAGCATAAATGAGGAGGAAATGGAACTTGATGCTGATATTACTAAAATTTCCCAAAAAAGGAAAACTGAGGTCAGTCAAACTGACTCTAAAGCAAAAAAAGAGTGCCAACCTGAGCAGCAAGTAGACAGTGACAGTGGAGACTCTGACTTCAGTGATGAGGCGGAGTCTCTGCCTCCCACTCAGTCTCAGGCTGACAGCAGGAGGGATGCGTATTCTTTAACTAGAATAAAAAGTTTTCTACAGGATACTAAAGGCTCAAGGGCAGTTAAGGTGGAACGTTTTTTTCCTGACGTAAAGCTATTTCTTGAGTCCGCTAAGTGGCTAATGAAACGCAATGACAAGATTGACGAAGGTTTCTCTGATCAGGAGATTTATCGTTTAAGGAAACATGTTCAAAGGTCAAGATCAAAAATCTCCAATGATGGTTAAGTTATCTGGTCTCCTTTTATTATTTTATGTCCTGCAATTTGGATATTTTCTCATGGCAGAATTTAAAGTAGGTACCCTAAATTTAAATGGTGCAAGAGATGATGCAAAGAGGGCATCTTTTTATCAATTAATGGATTTAAAAAATATTGATGTGATGCTTGTCCAAGAGACACACAGTACTGAGGATAATACAGTGGCTTGGAAAAGAGAATGGAATGGAGAAATAGTTTTAAGCTATAACAAACCAGTACTAGTGGTGGAGTGGGGATTTTATTTTCCAGACAATTTTTGCCACAGTCATGTGAGATTGAGGAGGTTGTAAAGGGACGTCTTTTAAAAGTAAGAGTGTTATATGAGAAGGTGAAAATGGTATTTATTGTTGTTTATGCCCCAAATATTGGTTTGGAAAGAATGTGTTTTTTAGATTCTTTGGCTGATGTTATTAAAGGTTGTGATAATGAAGAGTTTTTATTTCTGGGAGGGGATTTTAACTGTACTGTTAACCCCGTTTTAGATAGGAACCATCAAGAGCCTCTCTCTGCATCTCGTAGTCGTCTCTCTAGGGTGATTGAGACGTATGAGCTGAGTGATGTGTGGAGACGAATGCATCAAAAGCAGAGGCAATACACATGGGTTCACACTAGAGATAATTTATTATCATTGGCCAGACTTGATCGGTTTTATTGTTTTAAACACCATTTTAGTGTTTTTAACAATTGTTATATATCGTATTTGCTTTCGCGTCCCGCTCTGAGCCTTATGAGATACCCCTTATCTCCTATGATACCTATTGAATCTCCAACGAAACAACTACATGCACCCCACCTGTATGGGGCCCTGCCCCTATGGTGGCACCGCCCATATAACCGTGACTCTGGTCACCAAAACACCCTTCCTCTATTTTCGTCCCAGCGTACTGGCTGCATGCACCATACGTTAACTAGCAGGATGAAAAGATTAAGGAAGATTCGTAATGTTGAGGGCTTACCGGAGGATTGTTTTTCCCTGGATTCTCCGGAGCTTGTTTCGGCGACGCATGAGACCTGTGCTGGTGGTTCCTCGGCTGACGGCGACGGACCGAGGGGCAGCGTACAAGGTTTGACTAACGGGTCGGCTTGTACAAAGGTGAGGTCTGTGTCAGTAGGCATCAATGTCGGTGTTGGTCGTGCTGTGGAGTATGTTTCGGCACCAGGGCCGGGGCGGCTTGGCGATCGTTCCACTGTAGTGGGCGATGTCCTGGCGATCCTGGAACATGCTGTTGACGCTAATGCTACTACTGCTTTTTCTGCTGACACTGATGTTGACGCTGGAATGTCTAATAATCCCCGCCGCGGGATTCCGCTTTTCCCTCCTCTTGCCAGCTTCATTAATGAAGGTCAGTCGGCGGTGGATGTGAGGGGGTTCGCTGAGCTCTATTTACCTTTTTTACGGGTGAAGGGGCTGACAACGGGGTGCAGGCCGGGGGTACCTTGGCTAAGCAGCCAGGTAGCTTCTTTTCTGTGCCCAGGCGGGGATGAACGACGTTCCGCCCGGCCGATGCTTGATAGCATATCGGCTCGGAGGGTGGCAGTATGAACGAATGAGTGGTATACTGCTGCAGGATGGCATTTAGCGGCGGCCAGTGTTATGGCTCAGCTGGCTACTTTCCTATCCAAGATGGCGTCGGGTTGTAGGTCTTTGGGTCCAACCGACATTGTAAACGTGATTCATGTTTGTGGTGTTATAGAGATCTTGACTCAGTCGCAAGCTATAACTGCGGGGAGGATTCGGATGCTATCGACTTTGGTTGTTAGGCATGTTTGGTTGGAGCAGTCTCCTCTTGGGGAAGAGGATAGGTTTTCTCTCCTCACGACTCCTTTTTCCACAGATAGTCTTTTTGGGCGTTCTGTGGAGGCGCAGGCGGTTATTGATCTGGGTCCTACACCGCCTCACGCTGTGCAGCCAGAGGTGGGAGCACGGTCTCGTCAACGACTGTGGCGAGATCCTCGACAGGCTTACCGGAGTCCGCCAGTGGTGCCCTGGTTGGAGAGTCAACAGGGTATCGCGAGGCCGCCAAGGGATCGGCCATTTTGGGTGATTTCGGGTTTGGTAAACCAACCCGTCGTCATTTTGCCACGAGCAGCCCGCTCCCCGTTCAATCCTCTCTCTGTTACCCTCAGAAGCGGGGCTCTGAGCGTTCTCCTTTGGCTGCGGCCCGCGAACCTTCATTGAAGCGTATGCGGCCCCATTCTTCGCTTCTCATGGGGGCAGGGGCTGACACCCAGTTGATGGCTGAGCCTGGGTCTGTCCGTGAGAATGTTCCGTCGTCGCGTGGTTCCTACACCGCAGGTTGTGGGTGGGTGGAACCTGGTGTTACAGCTGCCACTAGCTCCAGTGGTCAGCAGGGGGACTCGGTGCCTCTTCTGTTGAATGCTCAGCAGGGGTTACCCCGGCTTCGCCCTCGCCAGGCGGGGTATCGCGCTGTTGCCTCCCACTCCCGTCAAACCGGCAGTTGTCTGCAAAGGAGAGGCGAGCGTGATTTGAGTGGTAGCAATATCACTGCAGGGCTTCGGCGTGTAGGAGCCCATGGGGTCCTCATGCCTTGCGTGTCTAGCTGCGGAACAACTCCTCAGCATGCGCTGGAGGGGTGTTCAGGGGGCGAGTGTGTGTCCACAAGTTTGATGACAGCTCCTCCCGTATCAAACCGGCCCTTTCTGTCGGGGTCCCCCCTTGGGTGCTTTGCACGACGGGGGGGACCGGGCCAACTATCTACTGTTCCTTGCGGCCCAGCGTCAGTTGACGGCGGGGGCGCTGTGGGATTATATTCACATATGGCGACGGGAATGCCCTTTGAGTCGGTGGATGCAGAGAACGTTAGAGGCGGGGCTGGTTTTGCAGTTCGCACAGCCCCATCCTCCGTTCTCAGGTTTGGTGCCGACCCTATTATTAGGGTCAGACGCAGTGACAGCCCTGGCCGGCGAGATCCAATCTCTGTTGGCGAAGCAGGCCGTCGTTGTGGTCCCGAGCGAGGACGCAATGTCAGGCGTCTACTCCTGTTATTTTCTGGTGCCCAAGAAAACAGGGGGGGTCAGACCTATACTGGATCTGTCCGCGTTCAATCGGTTGATTGTAGCGAGACCGTTCAGGATGTTGACCGTCCGACTCCTTCTGCTTGCTGTCAGGAGGGGGGACTGGTTCACCTCCATAGACCTGAAGGATGCGTATTTTCACATTCCTATTTTCCCTCCTCACAGGAAGTTCCTACGGTTCCTGTTTCAGGGCGTAGCGTACGAGTACCACAGAATGCCGTTCGGTTATTCTCTGGCTCCCCGCACATTCAACAAGTGCGTGGCGGCTGCTCTGGGGCCTTTACGTCGTCGGGGGATACGAGTCCTATTCTATCTCGACAACATTCTACTCCTCAGCCGTTCAGAGGAGGTTGCCAGGTCTCATACTCGGCTAGTGGTGGAATTCCTCA
Organism: Notolepis coatsorum; assembly: GCF_963971535.1. Classification (NCBI taxonomy): domain Eukaryota; kingdom Metazoa; phylum Chordata; class Actinopteri; order Aulopiformes; family Paralepididae; genus Notolepis; species Notolepis coatsorum. Next base: position 124,205,973 of record NC_140168.1, on the reverse strand, counting down.
CCAGCCTGGGTTTGGCTGTGAATTGGAAGAAGAGTACACCTCTTCCCAGTCAACAGGTGGAGTACTTGGGCTTGACATTGAGGTCGAAGCCCATGATTGCGACCCTCTCGGAGCGGCGTCGGGGGGATCTCCGTCGCGCGCTCGAGGGGTCTGGGAGGGACGGTTACGGCGCTGCAGGTGATGCGTCTGCTGGGCCTTATGTCAGCTGCTCACACGGTGGTTCCTCTTGGCCTCCTCTTTATGAGGAGGATACAGAGGTGGTTTCTCTCTTTGAGAATAGATCCGGTGAGGGACAAAAGGAAATGGTTGACGGTTCCTTTTGCGATATGGGGAGATCTCGCCCATTGGAAGAGGCTGGGTATCCTCTCCATTGGGGTCCCCATGGGCAGCAGGGGCTCACACGTCACGGTCTTCACCGACGCCTCTCTCACAGGTTGGGGAGGGATGTGTCGGACCCATGCAGTGGGGGGCAGCTGGACAGGTCATGCTGGCCCGGCTACCCTGCATATCAATGTGTTGGAGTTGAAGGCGGTTCTTCTGGTCCTCAAACGGCTCCACCGCCTGGTGGTAGGCAGGCACGTTTTGGTCAGGACGGACAATGTGACGGCGGCGGCGTATATCAACAGGCAGGGTGGGACTCGTTCCGGCAGCCTGCTCCGGGCGGCGCGCGAACTGTTGCTATGGGCATCCCGCAGGCTGCGCAGTCTGAGGGCGCTCCACGTTCCTGGTACGGAGAATGTGGGGGCGGATATAATGTCTCGGGCGGTCTTCGTCGCGACGAGTGGGAACTCCGCCCCGACATAGTCAGACAGATCTGGGATCGGTTCGGGGAGGCCTCGGTAGATCTGTTTGCGTGCCGACGTTCTCACAAGTGCCCCTTGTGGTTCTCGCTCAGTCGAGCAGATCATCCCCCCTTGGGGGTGGATGCCTTCTCGACCTTTCCGTGGCCGCCCGGTCTTCTGTACGCCTTCCCTCCTGTACAGCTGTTGAGTCAGCTGTTGGAGCGGATACGGAGGGAGCGCAGGACGGTGATCCTGGTCGCGCCGGACCGGGGCACGTCAGTGTGGTTCCCGGTCTTAATCCAGCTTCTGGTCGCTCCTCCTTGGGTCATTCCGTGGTCAGCGACGGCCCTCTCACAGCACAACGGAGTGTTTTTCCAGCCTCCGGTGTTGGGTCAACGCCTGGTTGTGTGGCTGGTGGGAGGGTGAGTCTGGAGAGGATGGATCCCTCGGTGGTTGATACCATCCGGTGTGCGCATGCTCCCTCCACTGTCACGGCTTACGCGGGCAGGTGGCGTGCGTTCCAAGAGTGGTGTAAGGGGGGGGGGCTGGGACCCAGTCTCCTGCCCCCTGGATGCTGTTCTGAGTTATCTCCAGTCTCTTCTTGGTAGGCTGTCGGCTTCGACGGTGAGGGTATATGTGGCAGCTATATCCTCCTATCATGAGGGTTTTGAGGGGACTGTTTTGTTCAGCCACCCTCTTGTGAAGCGTTTCCTGCTTGGCGCTCGACGCGTTAAGCCGGTGCAACGCTCCTTGGCTCCGACTTGGGATCTTCAGTTGGTCCTCGGTCGGTTGTCCTTGGCCCCGTTTGAGCCGCTCGAGCAGGCGCCTTTGGGACAGCTGTCCTTCAAGACCGCGTTCCTACTGGCTGTCACTTCCGCTAAACGCGTAGGTGAGCTCTGTGCTCTCTCGGCACGTCCAGAGTGCCTGTCTTTTCGGACCGATTGCGGTGCCACTCTACGACCTAATCCTGCTTTCGTGCCTAAGAATATCCGGAGTTCCTTCCGCTCCCGGGATATTGTGGTTCAGGCTTTTCGTCCTCCTCCTCACACTAGTGAGTTAGATGCGGGCCTTCACCTGTCATGTCCAGTCCGTGCTTTGGGGATTTACCTCAGCCGTACTCAGGACTTCAGGGTTACCAACCAGCTTTTTGTCTGTTACGGTGGGGCTCGTGCTGGTAAGGCACTGTCGAAGCAGCGCCTGTCCCATTGGTTGTGCGAGGGTATTACCCTCTGCTACACGTTGGCTGGGCAGGATCCCCCTGGAGGCATCAGGGCGCACTCCACTCGTGGGGTGGCTGCCTCTGCCGCTCTCCTGGGTGGGGCCTCGGTGGAGGACATCTGTGCTGCGGCTTCATGGTCCTCCCCGGGCCCCTTTGTAAGGTTTTACCTCATGGACATGACCGGGGGTTCTGTCTCCCAGGCGGTTCTGGGGTCTGTGGCCTTTCCTTTGGTCGGGTAGCAGGAGTGTATGGGTATGGGCCACAGTGTGTTGAGTCACTAGTGGTTCCGCCTGTACGGTGTGTTCAAGGGGTTCTAGTTCCCTCTTGTTCGCATTCAGGTGGAGTTGACTGCGCCCCCCCTTCATTAGGAAGGATGGGGTGACAGGGCTCCCCGCACCCCTTGATGTGGGCTTACGGGTCCTCAGGGGGTACATTTGTCGGGTCTCGCGTCCGCTCTTCCCCATATCTCATAAGGCTCAGAGCGGGATGCGAAAGCAAATACGATATATAACGATAGGTTATGTAGATAACCTAGTTATATTAGTATTGGCTGAGCGTCCCGCTCTGCGCGGCCCTGAGTTCCCTCTTGAGGGATCTTTTCCTGGGACGGGATTTGGCAAGGAAGGGTGTTTTGGTGACCAGAGTCACGGTTATATGGGCGGTGCCACCATAGGGGCGGGGCCCCATACAGGTGGGGTGCATGTAGTTGTTTCGTTGGAGATACAATAGGTATCATAGGAGATAAGGGGTATCTCATAAGGCTCAGAGCGGGACGCTCAGCCAATACTAATATAACTAGGTTATCTACATAACCTATCGTTATATAACCCCTGTTGGTTTTACTGACCATTCTCTTGTGTACTGTTCTGTTTTTATCAAGTGTGTAAAGCCACAAAGTGCTTACTGGCATTTTAATACGTCTCTTTTAACTGATCAAAATTTTGTGGACGCTTTTACCTTCTTATGGAAGGTTCATAAGCAAACAAAGGCCAGTTTTATCTCACTACAGCAGTGGTGGGATGTGGGGAAGTGCAAAATTAAGCAGTTCTGCCAACAGTACACTCTAAATGTTACTAGGGATATCGCCAGGTCTATGAAGGCTCTGGAGATTGATGTGGAGGAGCTTCAAGAGCTAGCAGAATCCACAGGAGATCGAGGCCATATTGGAGCTCTCAAAGTTAAAAAGTCTGCTCTGGCTGACCTGTTAGCTATTTCAGCACAGGGTGCTCTGGTGAGGTCACGTTTCAGAAACATCTCAGAGATGGATGCATCTTCCCGTTTTTTTTTCGGTCTGGAGCGCAAGAATGGGCAGAAGAGGCTCATCCACAGCATGCGCTCAGACACAGGTCAGATACTGTCTGAGTCCACTGACATCAGGAGGCATGCTGTGGGTTTTTATAGTAGCCTTTTCCAGTCTGAACTTGGAGAGGAGCAGGAGGAATCTCATGGTTTCTATGAAGGCCTACCAAAGGTAGAGAAAAAGTCCAGTGCAGAGTTGGAGGCGGATGTGTCTCTTGATGAGCTCCATACTGCCCTGCAGAGCATGGAAAATGGGAAAGCTCCGGGTATAGACGGATTACCCGTTGAGTTCTATAAGACCATGTGGGCAGTGTTGGGGGAAGATCTCCTGATGGTGCTCAGAGACAGTCTTATTGGAGGGCAGCTGCTGCTGAGCTGCAGGAGGGCAGTACTCACACTGTTGCCAAAGAAGGGAGACTTAATGGAGATCAGGAACTGGAGACCTGTCTCACTTTTGTGTACAGAATACAAGCTCCTCTCCAAGGTGCTAGCTACCAGGCTGAGAGAGGTAATGGGGCAGGTGATCCATCGTGACCAGACCTATTGTGTGCCTGACAGGTTGGTCAGTGACAATGTGTTTCTGATTCTGGATTTTTTGGACATCTCCAGTGCATTGGGTTTGGAAACTGGTCTTATTTCCATAGATCAGGAAAAGGCTTTTGACAGGGTTGAACACCAGTACTTGTGGAAAACTCTAGAGGCCTTTGGTTTCAGCCCAGGTCTCATAGCCAAGATCAAGGCCTTGTACAGTAACATTGAGAGTGTGCTTAAGATTAATGGTGGTTTGAGTGCTCCTTTTAAAATCCAGAGGGGTATTAGGCAGGGGTGTTCATTGTCGGGAATGCTGTATTCCCTGGCATTTGAACCCCTGCTACACAGGCTCAGGGCAGGCATCTCGGGGGTAAGTGTCCCTGGTTGCATTGCACCTTTTAAGCTTTCAGCATATGCAGATGACTTGGTTATTTTTGTAAATAAACAAGAGGACATCAATGTGTTAGTTGAAAATGTGGGACGTTTTGCTTTGATTTCCTCGGCTAAGGTCAATTGGGGGAAGAGCGAAGCACTCATGGTGGGTACGTTGTGCAGCAGACTCACTTTACCAGGGGGCCTGCATTGGAAAAAGGGAGGTTTCAAATATCTGGGAGTGTTTTTAGGGGATGATACTTTTAAAAGGAAAAACTGGGAAAACGTACTGGAAATAGCTCAAGGCCGTTTAACGAAATGGAAGTCGATTGTGCCAAACATGTCGTATAGGGGCCGTGTTCTGGTAATCAATAACCTAGTGTCTTCTAAACTGTGGCATCGTTTGATGTGTGTTGATCCCCCAATAGACCTTCTCCCTAAACTTCAAGCTTGTTTTTTAGATTTTTTCTGGGACAAGCTGCACTGGGTGCCCCAGAGTGTTTTGTACCTGCCCAAGGAGGAGGGTGGGCAGGGTCTTGTGCATCTGTGCAGTAGGGGTGCAACTTTTCGACTCCAGTTCATTCAGAGACTTTTTTATGGACCAAAAGACTTGGTGTGGAGGCCGGTGGCTTGTGCCATACTGCAACAGCTTGGAGGACTGGGACTGTCGAATTCTCTGTTTTTGATGGATTTTAGCGGTGCTCGGTTAAATGTTCTGCCTGTTTTTTACCGTGTACTTTTTAAAACATGGAGTTTGTTCGATAAAGGACTGCTGGATTACTCAAAATCACTGTTCTGGCTTTTGAAGGAGCCAGTTGTGCTGGGAGCACGTTTGGACGTAGCTGGTGGGCCAGGTCTGACACTTTCCGGGCAGCTCTGCAGGTCAAAGATCACCACACTGGGCCATGTTGTGGAATTGACAGGAGCGAACATGGACAATGCTGCTGCTCTTGCTTCACGCTTGGGAGTGAAATCCATCAGGACGGTCAGCATGATGCTGGGAAAATGGAGGAAGGGGCTCAGTGAGATCAAGTTTTCAAGTTTCAAGTTTCTTTAATAGTTGTCATACAGAAGTACAGAATACTTTCATACAAAATGCTTCTTACTGTTACGCTCCAGAGACTGTGCTAGACAAGATAGTATCAAATAACATAGTATAGCATGTAATTTAGAAGTAGAAAATGAGGTCACAGTGTTCAGTATAGACATATGTACAATGTTCGATGCAGAATAGACGTAACTGAGTTACCATATAATATACAATACTATGCAGTGTACTAATGTACAGTACTATATAGTGCAAAGCAGAAATGGGATGAGGTACAATTTAGGTACAATTTACAGTAAGGTGTACGAGTTGTAGTGCAATCCTTCATCAATAAATATAAATATAAAGTGTGGGGAGTGGGTGCTACAGTGTGTTTGTTTAAAGTGGGTGTGTGCTATAAAGTGTGTGGAGTGGGTGCTACAGTGTGTTTGTTTAAAGTGAGTGTGTGCGTGTGGATGTGTGTGCTATGTGCGTTTGATGGTTGTTGTTGTGTAGTGTTCATTGTTCGTTTAGCAGCCTAGAGCCTAGAGATAGAACGTTGCATGTTGACACAGTTTAAAAACGGGTCTCTTCGTCCTAGTGATGAGGATATGTTTCCTACGTTTAAGCTGCAGCCTGATTTAAAAAATTGCACAGGGCCTCTTTTAGCAATGGGAGATGTTTCTGGTGTGTTTTTTGATGAGGGTGATGGAAAATGTTTGTACAGACTGTTAGTCAAGGTTCTCAACAAGGAGAAGCTCAACAGGAGAGGTGACACTCCCTGGAGAGCGCACTTTGGTCTCAGTGATGAGGTGAAACCAGAGTGGCAAGCACTGTACAAACCACCGTTATTCAAAAGAATTGGCGATCTGCAGTGGAGGGTTTTACATGGCATAGTGGCTGTCAATTCTTTTATTTCCATATTGAACCCTAACGTCTCACATGACTGTCCTTTTTGTGCGCAAAGGGAAACAGTTTTCCACTGTTTTCTGGACTGTTCCAGGCTGCTGCCTCTGCTAGGGTTACTAGAGAGACTTTTCCAGTCCGGTGAAGAAGTGTTCTCGAAAGAGAGGTACATTTTAGGTTTTAAATACTGTAGAAGGGAAAAAAGCAAGTGTCATCTTTTTAATTTCATTTTAGGGAGAGCAAAGATGGCGGTGTATCTCAGTAGGAGGAATAAGATAGGACAGATCTTGGATCATGATGCTGTATGTCTGTTCAGAAAAATGATCAAAGCCAGACTGAGCATAGATTTTAATTATTATAGAGCATTGAACAACCTAGATCAGTTCACTGATATATGGGCACATAAAGGAGTGTTGTGCTCTGTAATGGAAGATGAGTTGGTGTTGGCAATTGACCAGGGCCCTGTTCCCCGTACCTGGTTCAACTAAGTCGATCAAGATGTCATTATCCAGATTCAGTTAACCCGATGTTTGAAGCCAGGATTTTCCTGTTCCTCGAAGGTGGATTCAGTCTCGTTAACTCAAACCAGACTTGAGACCCAGGATAAATGCGCGCGGCCGCTTCAGTTGAAAAGCCAGCACGTATCGATAGCAGAGATCCTGATTCTCTAGCGGCATTGATTGATTAATTGATTTAAAACTTTATTAACATATTGCAGTACGGCTCAATCGCCTCGCCGACAAGTTAAATGCGTTATCTATAGGCTAATTTTAAGTCCCTCATTACCTCAATCAATCAGATTATATTTCTTTAAACTTGCCTGCTGGATTGAATAATCAAATGAGATCTTGCTAGCGAAAATAATTAGTTAAACTGTTATACAGAATAACGATACGGCTCTCTTACCCATTGATTGATGTAAGGTCGATCTTTTACTTATCTCCACTGTGGTGTAACGGGTTCTTCTTTTGACTTTCACGCAGACGACCGGGGTTCGAAACCTAGTCTTTCCCTTCTTTTTGCGATGTAGGAATAATTCAATTTGGTGTACGTTGAGAGCTATATAAAGAATGACATCCTCAATGCATGTAGATTTATAATATTTTAACTTAAAACTAGGCTACTTTGGCGTATAATCATTAATATTATATTCCAAAAAATTATATTGGAAACACGGGGTTTCGAACACCGGTCGCCGGGTCGCCAGGATTGAGCACTACCGCTGCGCCACTGTGCCAGATGGGATAAATTCATTGTTTATACATTAATGAACGAGAGACCCGTGTTTAGAATATTCTTTATTTTGAATGAAGTTTTATCTCTTTATGCTCATTCATTAATGTGACGTCAACGGCTCATTCAATTTCTCAAATCCGTCAAACAGCGCATCTCATCAGACATCTTAATCCCAGTTACAATTAAAATAACCACATAATGTGTACATCGCACCGAGCGAGCGCCACGGTATATAACGTGCATTATTTAGGACAAAGTGAATTTAGTATCAGCATTTTGGGTCTATTTTACATTTCAAAAGACCCCTCTGGAAGAATGGAGCACAAAAACGTAATTCAGAATGGTATAACGCAGATCCTAGACTGTGGGAATAATTTCAGGAAACGCGCTGTCACTTCTTTGCGGGGGCGTGGCGATGGTTCATCCGGCTAACTTGAACTTAAACCCTGCTTTCGACCAGGCTCAAACTTTTGGATCTGTTGTCATGGTGATTTGGACAATCCAGGTTCGGGGAACCGGAAAGTCCGGCTTAAGTCAGACTTCACCGAAAGTTATCCGGCTAACTCAGTTATCCAGGTACGGGGAACGGGGCCCTGATTTGAGTTTTTTCTTTGTTGTGGTTGATTTTTTTGTTGTTGGTGGTGTTTTCTTTAGTTGTTTTGTTGTTGTTGTGCTTTTAATAATTTATTGTCAGATTGTTTGTAGGTGTTATTGAAAGAAAGACGAGTGTTATACAGTTGACTGTGTAATACTTTTTGTTGTAATGCTGGAGTGATTTATAAATAAAGTGTTGTTAAAATTCAAAAAAATTTAAAATCTCTCTCTCTCTCCAGAGTCCAGCTGAGTACCTGAGCACTGCATACCCCCAGCTGTTCCTCCAGGGCCCTCGTCCGCCCTCCATCCATCCCTTTCCATCCACCTCTATCCATTCTTCCCTACCTCCTTCCTAGCTGGGTTGTAAATAAAAATATATATATATATTATAAACAAATAAACCTGTTCCGTCTTCTGAGCTGGTTTAGGCAACTTAGATTACAAGTCAGTTTTGGGAAGGTTATGTGAACACAGAAGAGCAGAGCTCATGATAACGGCTGCAGTGGCTACTTTTGAGTCTTATGTAAGGGATAATGTATCATGAGGTCATTGTCGCAAAATAATTGACCGACACGGAGTTTAGAACACAGAGGCGCCGCGCCGCACCGAGGTGTTCTAAACGCAGTGAAGGTCAATTATTTTGCGACAATGACCGAGTATAGCTATACATTATCCCGCTTATTACATGGCTAACTTACTAACAATATACCTAATTCATTTTACACCATCGACAAGACGAGATCAAATGCAGACGCAGTTGTTCTGTGGCAGCCGGCAGGTGTGTGGTCTGATTACCTGATGAGTGCAGCTGTGCATATGCTGAGCTTAGCTTTCGTGACTGTCTGCGACCAAAATGCTTGATTGTGATTGGTCAATAGCGCTGTGTTACCCGTATCAGCGGTCATTATTGCGCGTTGCCCATAGCAGCGGTCCGTTATCGAGAAATAACTGACCGCTGTCAGCGGCAACCGAGCGCTATTGACCAATCACAATCAAGCATTTTGGCGAATGTTAAAACGCCATGTAATAAATAATGATAATATTTGTGTGATAAAGGTCTGGTACAGGCTGTGAGGGCAGAAATGTGTCCGTACAGGACACCATGGAGCGCTGAGATTCATCACACATTTTAAAGTCCTTACTCACCACTGTACTTTGTATTCTCGGGTGGGATGGTCTGCCCTGTCCACCCGCAGACTCAACCTTTGGCATATCATTATTTATAAGCTATCCTTGGACTTACCTACAGATGTACATTCTCCAAAAAAGTATGGGCAGTTATGGTCTTCGTTCCCAGGGCTTATTTTTACTAACTGTCCCTCTGGTCCGTACTGAACTGGGAAAAAGGGCGTTCAGATATGCAGCTCCCTCCACCTGGAATCAGCTACAAAACCACCTGAACTTGGTTGCTTTTAAAACCCTTCTAAGAGATATGGAATCCAGCACATCTGGCTGCAGATGTTTTGACTGACTTTAAATGGTTCTGTAAATTGTCCTTGTTTTTGTTTTAATTGCTATATGTTTGTTTCTTAAATTGTTTTCGTCTGTAAATGTGAAATTGTAACTGTGCTGCTGCCTATCTTGCCCAGGACGCTCTTGTAAAATAGATTTTTAATCTCAATGAGACTTTTTCCTGGTTAAATAAAGGTAAAAAATAAAATAAATAAATAAGCTGTGATGCAGGCAGAAAGGTATCCGTACAGGCTGTGATGCAGGCAGAAAGGTCTCCGTACAGGCTGTGATGCAGGTAGAAAGGTCTCCGTACAGGCTGTGATGCAGGCAGAAAGGTCTCCGTACAGGCTGTGATGCAGGCAGAAAGGTCTCCGTACAGGCTGTGATGCAGGCAGAAAGGTCTCTGTACAGGCTGTGATGCAGGCAGAAAGGTCTCCATACAGGCTGTGATGCAGGCAGAAAGGTCTCTGTACAGGCTGTGATGCAGGCCCTCAGCAAGCTCTCAATGGTGCAGTGAGGATGCTGGCATGTGATGAGGCCCAGGATGGTCATGTTGTCGGCTTGATGATGATATTGAAGCTGTGCTTGGCAGCACAGTTGTATGTGAGCAGGGACTACAGGAGGAGGCCTAGCACACCGCCCTGTGGTGCACCGTGTTAAGCAGGGGTGCAGTGCTGGGCATACGCGGTCAAACGACGTTTGGGCTTTGTCACTGAGGCCGAAGTGCGCGCATCCTATTATTATGCAAAGTCTAGGTGATAAGTGCCGGCGCGACGACACAAAAATGACTCGTCGCGCCGTATACCCCGGCCGCCGGCACTTATCACCTAGACTTTGCATAATAATAGGATACCGACAACCAAATACAAGCCCTGTAGGTGTGGTGGGGGGTTGCTTGATCTCCCGACTGGAAGGATATCATCTGTTCTGTGCGCAACCGAGGGAACATGTATGCGCAGCAGGGGCATTTTTAGGGTTAGAAAACATTGGGGGCTTCAGCCCGGGGCCCCCCCCCCCCCCCCCCCCCACACACACACTTATTTACACAGAAATACGCAATTTTTGAGTAATTAGAGATGAATACTGAATAACTAGAATCATTACAGGTTCTCAAAGTGAGGTCCAGGTCCATGAGAGGGATCTGGGCAGTCCCCATAGAAAATTCAAAGTTAACAGGACCAAATCATCAGTTTCTTATTTATTTATTTAACCTTTATTTAGCCAGATAAAACATTGATCTGGTCCAAGAAGCCCCAACAGGAGTACAAATATACATATATACACATATATATATACATATATATATAATATATATACATACATATACTGTACATTCATACACACATATACACCAATAACAAAATAAAAACACAGTTAGGAATCATACACATAAGCAAATAAACAAACAAACATATGCACAGCCTATGTACAAAAGAAATAAACAGTTCATCTCTAGTCTTTACAGTTTTCTTCAATTGCATAAACACTCAAATCAAAAGTATTACACAATTATCAAAACCTTACACTCAAGGAGCAAAATATAGGCCCAGATTTGCACCCCTACAATGTCAGCCTCACACTTTTTGCAAAACAATACACACAGTGATTTGCAAAACACTAAACACACTTGCATTACATTAGACACAGAATGTCAAATTACCACACATATGAGCCAATTGGTTAAACACAGCCATCAGATGCACAAACACACCATTGCTTAATTGTAGATACACCAATCAGGTTTAAGCACTATACAAATGCAGCAGGTGAGTTCACCTGTCTTCAACCAAAATGGAAGGAGAGTGAAGTACTGTACACAGAGAACGTGAAAATATACAATACATCCACCAAACACTACACAAGACAACCAATGATGCAGACTGATGAAAATATACATTTTCTCCCATTTTCCCAAATCAGTCAACATGGAGAATCACAACAAAAAAGTATCTTGCCAGATCCAGCTAGGCAAAGAGATAATGTCTAGTATTTTCTGTTTACATTTCTTCAATTTTTTTTGTTTTACTGTAATTTTAACCTGTACTGGATACAGTATTTTATGTTTGTCTGATATTTGCTGAGCTTACAGTGTTATGCACATAGTAGCATGAAAACTGGGACATGTATTGTTGTGATTCTCCATGTTGAAATGTTGACTGATTTAGTTATATGGAGAGAACATTTATATTTTCATCAGTCTGCATCATTGATTTGGGTATATGGAGAGAAAATGTAATTTTATTCATCAGTCTGCATCATTGATTTGGGTATATGTAGATAAATAAATTATATTTTCATCACAGCATTGGTCTTGTGTAGTGTTTGGTGAATTTATTGTATATTTGCACATTCTCTGCGTACTTCACTTACAGTACTCTAATCACTGAGAAGTAGAATTGCTAAATGTGTTTTAGGTTAAGCACAGCAGTGTGTGTAACTGGTTCAAACAGAATTAAGTCATATGAAACGTGTGTTTCATATGGTAACAAAATGTAGTTTTTATAAATTAGTGTATGGTTTTGACAAGTGTTTAATTTAGCAAAGGATCTGATGTGTTCTGATAATTGTGTGTGTGGTTGTGCTAATTGTGTGTTTTGAAACACCGGGCCCCGTTTTCAAAATCATGCTTAGGCAATCGAAAAAAAACGGTATTGTGTGTTTCATTATGTTTCAGTCTTCTCATAAAAAAAAGATTAGATTTTTGGTCCGCTTTGCATTCACATCTCAAATGAACCGCAGCAGGGTTCACTTGCAAGAGTGAATGAGCTTTCACACCACCCCAAACCAACCGGACTATCCGAGGAAATGAACCAGGGTTCGATTAAAGCTTATTATAGGACACTGGACATGGGTATGGATGGCTCCAGGTGCTGCTGCGTTAAAGTGCACATCTTCAATATCTGTACTATTTAAAAGCACAGTGCAGGTGTGACGTACGTGGGTTGGTCATTATCATTATTACTGTATTTTGGAAGACCATGTGAACATCAGATTAGTATCATGAGTATGGGTTATGTTGTTCTTGGTTGTGTGATGTGTCATCTTTTAATTCTGTTTCTTCTCTCTTTTTCCCAGAGACCACTCATCCTCCTGATTGAGCTGATTGCACCTGCTTGATTTCACCTGTGGGCAGTTAGTTGGATGAGTGGATATAAACTGGAAGATGACACACACACGGGGCCCTCATTTATGGAAGTCACTGCCACGTTTCAGAGTGGAGTGAGGAGGCTGCCGTCTCGCCTATCTGTTGCCTGAAGCAACACTGTGTGGCTGGGTGCTATTTATCACATTGAGTGTGGATTAAACCCCATAGCTGTGGTGTCCTATGATGGGCACGTGGTTGTATTGGCTATTAAGTGTTTGTTTGTTTACATGTATGTATTGTTTGTCCTCCCCTACCTTTTCCCCTTTTTGCATTATGGTGGAGGTTTAAATCCCTATCACCATAAATATATAATTGACTATTTGGAAAACGTCTTGTGTTGTGTCTTCTTTTACCTATGCCTGGGACCTTGATTTGAACGCATTTACTGAGAGAGGCTGCTTTTGCTCATGTGCCGCCCTCCAGTTGTTATTCTTAGACCTTCGTACATGACATGGGGGCTCGTTAGTTTGCGCAATTGTATGGTTCCTTGTTGGTAAAATAACGGGGTGACTTGTCGATTGGAGCATGTCAGGTAGGATAAGATAGCGTTTTCTAGTTGGTAAGTTAGTGTGGTTCCATTGTCCGTGCTACACAGTTTGATTGATGTAAACCATTGTTGTATGTGACACTCTTGAACTAATCTGTTTTTTTCTGCCACATAGGTAACAGGGGGATCGCCTACTTGGTTAGCGGGTGGGGGGCACGCGTCGTAATTCCGGTGGAGCGCGCAATGAAATCGGTAAGCGACTGAAGATATGTGTAGCCTCATCCCGGCAGGGGAGTAGTTTAGCTGGGGTATGCTAGAGTGACGTAGGTGATCCTAGTTAGATGGTTAGACCAGCATTTATTGTTTTCATAAATGGTAGATGTGGGCAGTAAATCAGAGTGGTTGAATTGTATACTGCGGAATGTAATGATTAAATGTGTTACGCACGGATATTGTGGAGTAGGTGAGGGGCTATTTTCTTGGCACCTGTGATTCGTTTATTATTATTGTATTATATGTGCGTAGGTTATTTGTGGTGTAGTCATATTCTGTAGGGACTATGGCTGGGACGGCTTTTACTTTGGATTTTGTTGTGGCGGATCCTACGAGGGATCAGATTGATGTCTGCACGAAAGCTGAATTGTGTGGGGTCGCCAAGCATTATGGCATTACGGTCCAAAGTTCAAAGAGTAAAGAGGAGGTAAAAGCAATTGTGCTCGCTGGGTTAGTAGATAAGGAGATATTCAGTTCGCCCATAGCCGAGGGAAATGACTCGGAGGACGTCACGCATGGCGAGGCGCCTGGTGAGTCCAGTGAGAGAACCGGTGGTGCTATACAGAAACGGAGGGGTAGCAGTGCCAGGGCTGAGGAGATTGACAGTGATAATTCTGTACACTCAGGATGTGCCTCTGTTTCAGAGGAAAGAGCTGCTATGCGTGACAGGGAAGAGAGAAGGGAGGAGAGAGACAGACAGGAGAGAAAAGAGGAGAGAGACAGAGAGGAGAGAAAAGAGGAGAGAGAGAGTCTGGAAAGAGAGAGAAGGGAGGAGAGAGTGCTCCAGGGGAAGAGAGAGGAGAAGGATAGAGAGAGTCTGGAAAGAGAGAGAAGGGAGGAGAGAGTGCTCCAGGGGGAGAAAGAGGAGAAGGAGAGAGTGCTCCAGGGGGAGAAAGAGGAGAAGGATAGAGAGCTCCAGATTACAATAAGGAGGATGGAATTGGAGAGTGGTGGCTCTTCTTCTCCCTCATCTGAAGGTTACCAGGGCATTTTTAATATTGGGCAGCATATTTCTATGGTTCCCCTTTTTCGGGAGTCTGAGGTGGAAACATATTTTTCTAATTTTGAGCGGGTAGCGTGGGCTTCGCAGTGGCCGAAGGACCAGTGGGCACTATTATTGCAATATAGGCTCACGGGTAGGGTATGGTTCCTTGTTGGTAAAATAACGGGGTGACTTGTCGATTGGAGCATGTCAGGTAGGATAAGATAGCGTTTTCTAGTTGGTAAGTTAGTGTGGTTCCATTGTCCGTGCTACACAGTTTGATTGATGTAAACCATTGTTGTATGTGACACTCTTGAACTAATCTGTTTTTTCTGCCACATAGGTAACAGGGGGATCGCCTACTTGGTTAGCGGGTGGGGGGCACGCGTCGTAATTCCGGTGGAGCGCGCAATGAAATCGGTAAGCGACTGAAGATATGTGTAGCCTCATCCCGGCAGGGGAGTAGTTTAGCTGGGGTATGCTAGAGTGACGTAGGTGATCCTAGTTAGATGGTTAGACCAGCATTTATTGTTTTCATAAATGGTAGATGTGGGCAGTAAATCAGAGTGGTTGAATTGTATACTGCGGAATGTAATGATTAAATGTGTTATGCACGGATATTGTGGAGTAGGTGAGGGGCTATTTTCTTGGCACCTGTGATTCGTTTATTATTATTGTATTATATGTGCGTAGGTTATTTGTGGTGTAGTCATATTCTGTAGGGACTATGGCTGGGACGGCTTTTACTTTGGATTTTTTTGTGGCGGATCCTACGAGGGATCAGATTGATGTCTGCACGAAAGCTGAATTGTGTGGGGTCGCCAAGCATTATGGCATTACGGTCCAAAGTTCAAAGAGTAAAGAGGAGGTAAAAGCAATTGTGCTCGCTGGGTTAGTAGATAAGGAGATATTCAGTTCGCCCATAGCCGAGGGAAATGACTCGGAGGACGTCACGCATGGCGAGGCGCCTGGTGAGTCCAGTGAGAGAACCTGTGGTGCTATACAGGAACGGAGGGGTAGCAGTGCCAGGGCTGAGGAGATTGACAGTGATAATTCTGTACACTCAGGATGTGCCTCTGTTTCAGAGGAAAGAGCTGCTATGCGTGACAGGGAAGAGAGAAGGGAGGAGAGAGACAGACAGGAGAGAAAAGAGGAGAGAGACAGAGAGGAGAGAAAAGAGGAGAGAGAGAGTCTGGAAAGAGAGAGAAGGGAGGAGAGAGTGCTCCAGGGGAAGAGAGAGGAGAAGGATAGAGAGAGTCTGGAAAGAGAGAGAAGGGAGGAGAGAGTGCTCCAGGGGGAGAAAGAGGAGAAGGAGAGAGTGCTCCAGGGGGAGAAAGAGGAGAAGGAGAGAGTGCTCCAGGGGGAGAAAGAGGAGAAGGATAGAGAGCTCCAGATTACAATAAGGAGGATGGAATTGGAGAGTGGTGGCTTTTCTTCTCCCTCATCTGAAGGTTACCAGGGCATTTTTAATATTGGGCAGCATATTTCTATGGTTCCCCTTTTTCGGGAGTCTGAGGTGGAAACATATTTTTCTAATTTTGAGCGGGTAGCGTGGGCTTCGCAGTGGCCGAAGGACCAGTGGGCACTATTATTGCAATATAGGCTCACGGGTAGGGCTCAGGACGCATGCCAGTTGTTATCGAAGGAGGACAGCATGGTATATGAGAAAGTGAAGGGTGCTGTCTTGCGCGTATATGAACTGGTGCCGGAAGCGTATAGGCAACGGTTTAGGGCACTAAGTAAAGCTCCCTCGCAAACACATGTGGCATTTTCCCATGATCAACGGACGATGTTCACTCGTTGGTGTGAAGCATGTAAGGTGGATGGGGTCGAGGCTTTGAGCGAGTTAATCCTCATTGAACAGTTTAAAAAATGTGTGCCCGAACGCATGATAGTACATCTAGAGGAGCGAAAGGTTTCTAACCTCCAGGAAGCTGCAGTTTTGTGTGACGAGTTAGCAATGATCCACAAAAAAATTTCTGTACGAAATGATGTGTATGTAGGAGGGGGCGCGTGTTCTCCGTCGGGGTCGCTGTTTCGGGGAGGTGACGAGCGACCATTTCGACCTCGCTTACCGCCGTCTGAAAAGGTGTGTCATTATTGTAAAAAAGAAGGGCATTTTGTGAAGGACTGTCATGCGCTAAGGGATCGTCAGGAGACCAGGGAGTCAGCCCAGGACCCGAAAGGGGTGGGGTTGATTGGTACGGTGTCATGTCCTGACCAGCATAGCTCTTTTGAACCCTTTTTGTTTGATGGTTATGTGTCCCTGTCGGGTAAAGTTGGGGACTACCAACAGGTGAGAATACTCCGTGAGACAGGAGCCGCTCAATCGTTCATCCTGGCTGATGTATTACCATTGGATGTGGACTCCTGTCAGTCGAGTGAATTGGTGAGAGGTATTGACATGGGGTGTGTGCGCGTGCCGTTGCATAAGGTGCATGTACAGTCTGTACTGATCACAGGTTGCTTTCCGGTAGCGGTTCGCCCATGTTTTCCCGTAAAGGGCGTGGATTTCGTCATGGGGAATGATATCGCTGGGGGTAAGGTCGTCCCTGTGTTGGAGGTTGGAGACGCTCCATTTACTAACTCATTGATTGATAATCACCCCAATGTTCCTTCTATTTGTGCTGTCCCTAGGGTACAGGAGCGGAAGCGAGACCAAGGTCTAGCGTTGGGTGACTCTGTCTGTGGTGAGTTTTGCAAATTGGCGGTGGTGCAGCATTTTGAGGCGGGGGATGGGGTGTTTATTGTGCTGCCCACGCCTAGTACTGTGCTCGCTGCCCGGTTCTCAGGACCTTATGTGGTAAAAGGAAGGGTGTCTTCCACTAAGTATATGTTGCATACGCCCGGGCGGCGGAGGAGGACACGCTGGTGTCATGTGAATAGGCTAATGAAAGGTTCTGCCTGCGTCTCGTCGGAGTTGGGATGTGACAGGGTGGTTGGTTCACATGCTGGGTTGTGTTCTATTGTGCCTTGCAGGACGCATAGTGCTGATGTTGGGAGTGTGAACCCCGGTAAGCGGTTCGCGTGTCGGTGTCCGGTGGCGATGAGGGAGGTCGTGGGGAGAGTGGCTATGTACCCTGACAAAAGAAAGAGGGGGCTGGCTTCACCTGGCCATGGTCCCTGGGACTCTCCTTGCCTTCTAACTCCCATGGCTAATGTGGCTCTCCGGTCTTTTTGTACTATAGGAGGGTGAACGTAATGACGGTGCCTGTCTTGTTCCCGTTATGGCATGTGGTATTGGGAAGGGTGTTGTTTATTTATTTCTGTTCTGTTGGTGCTAATCGGATGTTGGTTAATAATAAGTGATAATGTTTTGCTAACCCTGCGGGTTCACTCTTATGGGGGGAGGTGTGACGTACGTGGGTTGGTCATTATCATTATTACTGTATTTTGGAAGACCATGTGTGTGTAACTGGTTCAAACAGAATTAAGTCATATGAAACGTGTGTTTCATATGGTAACAAAATGTAGTTTTTATAAATTAGTGTATGGTTTTGACAAGTGTTTAATTTAGCAAAGGATCTGATGTGTTCTGATAATTGTGTGTGTGGTTGTGCTAATTGTGTGTTTTGAAACACCGGGCCCCGTTTTCAAAATCATGCTTAGGCAATCGAAAAAAAACTGTATTGTGTGTTTCATTATATACATATGTTTCAGTCTTCTCATAAAAAAAAGATTAGATTTTTGGGACTTTTCCTGCCTTTGGTCCGCTTTGCATTCACATCTCAAATGAACCGCAGCAGGGTTCACTTGCAAGAGTGAATAAGCTTTCACACCACCCCAAACCAACCGGACTATCCGAGGAAATGAACCAGGGTTCGATTAAAGCTTATTATAGGACACTGGACATGGGTATGGATGGCTCCAGGTGCTGCTGCGTTAAAGTGCACATCTTCAATATCTGTACTATTTAAAAGCACAGTGCAGGTGTGACGTACGTGGGTTGGTCATTATCATTATTACTGTATTTTGGAAGACCATGTGAACATCAGATTAGTATCATGAGTATGGGTTATGTTGTTCTTGGTTGTGTGATGTGTCATCTTTTAATTCTGTTTCTTCTCTCTTTTTCCCAGAGACCACTCATCCTCCTGATTGAGCTGATTGCACCTGCTTGATTACACCTGTGGGCAGTTAGTTGGATGAGTGGATATAAACTGGAAGATGACACACACACAGGGCCCTCATTTATGGAAGTCACTGCCATGTTTCAGAGTGGAGTGAGGAGGCTGCCGTCTCGCCTATCAGTTGCCTGAAGCAACACTGTGTGGCTGGGTGCCATTTATCACATTGAGTGTGGATTAAACCCCATAGCTGTGGTGTCCTATGATGGGCACGTGGTTGTATTGGCTATTAAGTGTTTGTTTGTTTACATGTATGTATTGTTTGTCCTCCCCTACCTTTTCCCCTTTTTGCATTATGGTGGAGGTTTAAATCCCTATCACCATAAATATATAATTTACTATTTGGAAAACGTCTTGTGTTGTGTCTTCTTTTACCTATACCTGGGACCTTGATTTGAACGCATTTACTGAGAGAGGCTGCTTTTGCTCATGTGCCGCCCTCCAGTTGTTATTCTTAGACCTTCGTACATGACAGCAGGACACACTCAAAGGTTATCGCACCTCAGAGATGGCAGTGGACATGTATGACAGGACAAAGGCCATATGTAATGGCCTTTGGATTGAGGAACATACTACCAGCCAAAGGAGGAAGCAGAAAAGGATGGACGAGTATGTAGTTGAGTCATCTTGTGGCACAAGCTCAGACCTCAGCTCAGAGACTGTTCTATCCAGTCGTCGACAGAATGCTGCAAGAGCTTGAGAGCAGGTTCTCATGAGTTGGATAACAACTTATGAGAGGCATACAGGCATGTTATCCAGCCACAGACCAGTTTCTCTCAGTGGAATTGCTGCAACCCCTCGCCACACATTACAATATCCAACTATTGCCAGAGGAGATCACAGTTGCAAAGTGTTTCCTGGTCAGGACAGGCAGAGATGCAGTCCCTAATATCCAAAGTGTCTTTTCCCTTCTGGATGATAATAATAATAATAATAATAATAATAATAATAATAATAATAATAATAATAATAATAATAATAATAATAATAATAATAATAATAATAATAATAATAATAATAATAATAATAATAATAATAATAATAATAATAATAATAATAATAATAATAATAATAATAATAATAATGCATTTGATTTATAAGGCGCCTTTCAGGACACTAAAAAAAAAGTCCACAAATCGGTGAATGAAAAAATTATAGGATCAAATGAAAACTACTTACTAAAAATAGATGTTTAGAAGTACTAAAAACCAACCAAAAATACCAAACACTAACAAACATTCAGCACAGACAATGGTAATGCTGACATAAAAAAAAAAAAGAAAAAAAAAAAAAAAAAGAAAAAAAAATGTAAACAATTTTTTTTTTTTTTTTTTTTTAGATCCGGGGCTAGGAGAAAAACATCCGGGCCTAAAGCCCTGGAAGCCCAGGGCTAAAGCCCCGGAAGCCCATGGCTAACGACGCCACTGGTGCGCGGGCGTTTGGCCTTCGCCCATATTACGACTGCACCCCTGGTGTTAAGGGTCTGGGTCAGTGAGACGGAGGCGTCTGCCTCACCACCTGGCTGTCAGGAAGTCCAATATCCAGCTGCAGATGGAGGTCTCCAGTCCAAGGTCAACAAGCTTAGAGACATGTTTAGAGGGAATGATGGTGTTGAATGCTGAGCAATAATCAATGAAGAGTATTCTCACATACTGTATAGTATTCTGAGAGGGCATACATACCAGGGTAAGTAAGTAAGTAAGTAAGTAAGTAAGTAAGTAAGTAAGTAAGTAAGTAAGTAAGTAAGTAAGTAAGTAAGTAAGTAAGTAAGTAAGTAAGTAAGTAAGTAAGTAAGTAAGTAAGTAAGTAAGTAAGTAAGTAAGTAAGTAAGTAAGTAAGTAAGTAAGTAAGTAAGTAAGTAAGTAAGTAAGTAAGTAAGTAAGTAAGTAAGTAAGTAAGTAAGTAAGTAAGTAAGTAAGTAAGTAAGTAAGTAAGTAAGTAAGTAAGTAAGTAAGTAAGTAAGTAAGTAAGTTTTTTTTTATATAGCACCTTTCACAGACCAGGGTCACAAAGTGCTTCACATATAAAAACATCAATAAAGTGCAAGGATAGCAGCATGTTAAAAAGAAAGTAATTAAAAACGTGACAGAAAAAAAACAAGATAAAAAGACATAAAAGATTTACATAGACATAGTTAGCCAAACGCCTGTTTGAACAACACAGTCTTTAGCTGCATTTTAAAAGTGTTTACCGAGACCACACCGATGTATCCTAGTTCCCACTTCAATGGAATGCATTTAGAGAGAAGAAAGAATATTCTCCAAAATGTATTTTTGTTAGTTATAATTATAAATAGTGATTTTGTGTAAACCACCCATTTAGTGTACCTCCCGCAATTACAATGACTGCGCTTTGAGCGCCCTCTACTGGCAGCATTAGAGTTGGTCCTCTCCTTTATAGAGCTTTGAGGCAGGCCCCGCCCGAGTAGGGGGTATCTGCAGCGCCGCAGAGCCAGGCTGGACGGGTATAAGTGGTCTGGACAAGTATAAGTGGTCTGGACAAGTAGTTGCGAATGGGGGGGGGGGGGCGGGGTTCGTCTCGTTTACATAGGTACATTATACATAGACAGTAATGTTACATCTAGACATGTAATAATAGAGTAAACTTGTACCCATACAGTGTTACATCTAGACATACCAGATCTAGTAATAATAGAGTAAACTTAACTTTCGTCTCAGTAACAATGTTCATAAAGTGTTGAGTGCTACAGTGTAGGTTAGTTTATTAGGACAATTCCACCATTGTGGGGCAAGGACTAAGAATAGGCGACTTCTCTTTGATGACCCTCCCGGAGCTTGGATAGGAGTAGGAATAAACTGTACATATACAGCACTGTTTGAACCTGGCACACAACATACTTCACATGTAATTTTTCTTTTTGTGGAGACGAAGATGATGAGTACCGGTCTTCTCCTCAGACATAAAATCAGTTTTTCAATACAAGTACGACTCAAGACACAGAACATTAGTATGCAAAATAAAAAATGAACACAGATTTTGAGTGTGAATGAAAACTTTATTGCAACAAGATTGCAGAATGGGTACAATACAGTACGGCTCAATACACACAATTGTTAAGGGGAAGAAGTCGCCTATTCTTAGTCCTTGCCCCACAATGGTGGAATAACAAAAAGAAAAATGACATGTGAAGTATGTTGTGTGCCACGTTCAAACAGTGCTGTATATGTACAGTTTATTCCTACTGCTATCCAAGCTCCGGGAGGGTCATCAAAGAGAAGTCGCCTATTCTTAGTCCTTGCCCCACAATGGTGGAATTGTCCTAATAAACTAACCTACACTGTAGCACTCAACACTTTATGAACATTGTTACTGAGACGAAAGTTAAGTTTACTCTATTATTACTAGATCTGGTATGTCTAGATGTAATTGATTGATTGATTGATTGAAAAGTTTATTAACAGATTGCAGAATGGGTACAGTACAGTACAGCTCAATACATACAATTGTTAAGAGGATGCAGACCTGAGAAAGACTTTCGTCTTGTTTCCATCAGGGTCCCCCATTTTCAATTCATCATATGACACACATGACATACAGATAGACAGTACTGCTACATCTATACATTTATGACATACCAGATTTTCAAATACAGTACTGTTTGTGATACTAAAAAAAATCCAGAAGAAGAGTATATACATTTGACATAGAAACTGTGCATTGGGGGAGGTTGGGTAGGTGGGGTGGGGCTGTACATTGGAGGTGGGGGGGGGGGGGGGGGGGGGTACAGTACATTATACTGTATGGGTACTGTATGGGTACAAGTTTACTCTATTATTACATGTCTAGATGTAACATTACTGTCTATGTATAATGTACCTATGTAAACGAGACGAACCCCGCCCCCCCCCCCCCCCCCCCCCCCCCCATTCGCAACTACTTGTCCAGACCACTTATACTTGTCCAGACCACTTATACCCGTCCAGCCTGGCTCTGCGGCGCTGCAGATACCCCCTATTGCCCCGCCCAGCGGAAATTACGTCAGCACGCGCTCATTGTGTAGTGTACCGTCGCTTCGCATCGTTGTCTATGGCTAATAAGCTAATGCTAATCTAATTCTCTGATCATATCTAGAACTATGGCTAATAAGCTAATACTAATCTAATTCTCTGATGATATCTAGAACTATGGCTAATAAGATAATGCTAATCTACTTTTCTGATAATATCTAGAACTATATGTAATGAATGGACTAACTGCAGCTGCAGAAGATATATGTGAAGTATTGTAGCGGACTAAGGCTGCGGTTAGACTTTCGTTTCATTTTCGTTTCATTTTCTGGTGAGTTTCGCCGCAACGTATGAGAGGTGGTCACACTTTCGTTTTGTCACCTGAGCACAGTGATGTAGTACACTGCCAAAGCAGTAGATGGCAGTAGGTGGCGAACATGAAGGCAATTCTCAACCAATCAGAACTTGAATGTGCCAATACACTTCCTGCAAAGAAAATGTCAACAAAGGCGGGCGCCACCATCTTTGCCTATTTACCCAATGCAGCACTTCTTTTTCAGCAAAGTGTAATAAAAGTGCAATAAACAAAACGGATACATTCACTGTGTGTTCTGCTCTCTCATTTGTTGATGAAACAAAACTAACATTCTTGACTACGGTCGAGAACCTCCCACCTTCTCTGTCATCTGTCACTTGATTACTGTCACTTGTTTTCCCTGTCATTTAGTGCTGTCAATTAGGGGTTGGCTTCTGATTGGCTGTCACAGGGGTGTGTGTGGAATGTTGGTATTTGGTGGCTATATAACATTCCTTTCCTCTGCTTGTCATTTGTCAGGTCTTCACTATAGACGTTCGGAGATAACGCGGGCAGTTCCAGTTCTGGACCACCACTAAGCTCCTTTATCTAATTCTCTCGTTCCCTTGCCTTGGCATAGTATCCTAGTATTACTCTTTGTGTTCTTTACTATTAAAGTCGAACCTGTTCAAGAGTATACCTTCTCCATCTCTGTGATTGCCTACAACAATTGGAACTCACCTACCTCCATCCTGACAGATAGTTTAGTCTCAAAAAAGATCGGTGACTTTGTTAGCTACATTGTTAGCTGCATGCTAACGTGAATGGAAGATGCCATTATAACAGTATAGCATTGTGGCTAGAAGCTGATGTTAGCTCACGCTAGTTAGCCAGCACCAAACTGATGATATCGGGAGCTATCAGTAGCTAGATAACATTAGAGACAACGCTGTGTGTATTAAACAAAGGTGAATAGATGACTGGGCCATTTTGTTTAATGCTTGTTAAGATTGAAAGAGGAGCTTTGAGCTAACAGGGTCTGATAGCTAACGCTAGCTCATGTTAGCCAGTGGCAGTGCTCGTGCAATCGGTAATGCTAGCAGAATGAATGGATGTAAACTTTATTTAACATATTGCATAATGGGTACAATACAATACGGCTCAATACAAACAATTGTTAAGGGAATGCAGACTGTTGTAGCTTGGACTGGGGTCCTTATAACAATAACTTGACAACACATGGTAGCTGCAGCTATTTGGGACAGCTCTGTCCCAAACACACACCCCACACCCACACACACACTCTGTTGTCACCGGAAGGGGCACGCAGATGGTATCTACTGCGCATGGGCGTTTTCGCAACAACGGCTCAGTGCAGATTACACGTCTGTCGTCGGAGAGTTTTGGCGCTACTCCAAAACGGAAAACACAATTTAGCTTTTTCAGTAGGGCCACAACGTATCCGCCAAAAAACGCATTTCTGTGTAAAAGGGACAGCAAACGTATTCAAATACGTATAAAAACGAGCAAAAAAAACAGTGTGTGTAACAAGGGCCTAAGGTGGAGCACCGTGGAGGAGGATGAACTAGAGGAGAGACTGATCTCCGGATTCTTCACCGTGAAACTACTGAATGTTTTGATGCTGAAACTGAGATGAAGAAACACAAAGCAGGTTTGTTAAATCAGAAGGTCCTTTGAACTTTAATGTCACCCTCTTGATCAATAGGCTCCCATTTGAGATGACGACATTGCACAATGTAATGTTTTATTCTGCATATTACCAGCCGCTTGCAGTGGTTTCATAACCAGGCTGGGCCTTGTGTGCTGCAGACGCCATCATTGTACCCTAATGCTGCTGCATTGTTTCTGTCTTTATTTCCTAACAGGCTGAACATAAATACACCACTAGTTTCACTTAAAGATGAACATGAATCTCTTTGTCTGGAAAAACACAACAAAACGTAGAGTCGTAGCAACAAGGGTCTGTTGAGGAGTAGAACTAGTCCGGCTCCACGAGCAGAGCAAGGTAAGGTCCATCAGTTGTTCACATTAGGATCTAACATCCCAATAGGCCTCTCTGTTTACGCTTTCATTCAGTAATACACATATAAAATAGAATAGACAGAGTAAAAAAGTGCGGTTTGATTCAGTTTTAAAATAGGCAATTATAAAAATAATAAAATATAATAGACGGAGTAAAAAAGTGTGATAAAATAGTTCAATAAAAGATATACAATAATATTTACAACAGAGCATCACTCATAACACTTAATAGAACAACAGAGCAGTGCATCGCTCTTAACACTGAGTTTCTTTACAAAGTTCAGTTCTAAATGACCTTATAGTCTAGAATCTAGACTATAAGGACTCTAGAACAACAGTGCAGTGCGTCGCTCTCAACTTAAAGGATAACTCCACTATTTTGGGAAATTAGCTTATTTAACATCTTCCCTGGAGTTAGACAAGAAGATGCATACCTTTTTTGTCTCTGTGCGTGCATTTTAGCTTTGGGAATAGATGCTCCGTTAGCATAGCTTAGCTTCATCACTGGAAGTGAGGCAGGACAGTAGCCTTACAGTGCCTTACAGTGTATTGCAAGGTCTGACATTGACCAAACTTGATATGCATGACCTTGGTGGGCTCTAGGTCAACTCCTGAAAAGGGGGTCAATGTCAGACTTTGCAATCAAAAGTTAGGGGGCTAATAACCCTTGCCATAATTTCAGTGCGCCCCTAACTTTTGATTGCAAGGTCTGACATTGACCCCCTTTTCAGGAGTTGACCTAGAGCCCACCAAGGTCATGCATATCAAGTTTGGTCAATGTCAGACCTTGCAATACACTGTAAGGCACTGTAAGGCTACTGTCCTGCCTCACTTCCAGTGATGAAGCTAAGCTATGCTAACGGAGCATCTATTCCCAAAGCTAAAATGCACGCACAGAGACAAAAAAGGTATGCATCTTCTTGTCTAACTCCAGGGAAGATGTTAAATAAGCTAATTTCCCAAAATAGTGGAGTTATCCTTTAACAACAGAGCAGTGCATCACTCTCAACTTTGAGTTCCTTTACAAAGTTCAGTTCTAAATTACCTTATAGAACAACAGTGCAGTGCGTCGCTCTCAACTTAACAACAGAGCAGTGCATCACTCTCAACTTTGAGTTTCTTTACAAAATTCAGTTTTATATTGCAACAGAGCAGCGCTCTTAAAATTACAGTGCATAAGAGGTAGTGAGATAAAATTAGCATAGAACTGACCCATGAATTTGATAGGAAGTGTATACAAGTAGGCAGAATAAGAATAGTGCAGGTAAAGTACAATTTGTGTCAGGATATCCCTGATGTTTCATTTAAATGCCTGAGCAAAGATATAGGTTTGAAGCTGTCTTTTGAAGATATCTAGTGAGTTGGCTTCCCTGATGTTTTTGGGTAGTTTGTTCCACAGTTTTGGGGCATAGTTGATAAAGGCTGCATCACCGATCCTCTTTTGACTGTTTCTGGGAGCCTCTAGTAGTCCAGCAGCTGATGATCGCAGTGTTATTGCTGGCCTGTAATATATAAGTGTTGGCGATGTAGCTAGGTCCCTGTCCATTTAGAGCTTTGTATGTAAGGAGAAGGACCTTGAAGTCAATTCTAAATGTTACAGGAAGCCAGTGTAAAGTAGCTAAGACGACTGGACTAATGTGCTCTCTGGTTCTAGTTAGCAGTCGGGCTGCAGAGTTTTGGATTAGCTGAAGGCTGAAGCCTCTCTGTGGTTTTCTTAGGGAGACCTGTGAAAAGTGCATTACAGTAGTCTAACCGGCTAGATATAAATGCATGAATTAGCTTCTCAGCATCGTTTTGATTAATAAATGGTCGTACTTTTGCTATGTTTCTGAGATGAAAAAAGCGATGTTTTGGTCAATAAGATAATTGAAGTTCATTCTGAATCTATGATAACCCCGAGACTTAATTGTGACCTCAGATTTGATCCAAGGGGTTAGTCCTCCCAGGTTCTTTATTAACGTTTATTTTTTTGTTTTGGGGGCGATTAATTCGAATTTCAGTTTTGTTCTCATTTAGTTTCAGGAAGTTCTTACTCATCCATTTATTTATTGCCAATAAGCAGTCGGTAATGGAGTTAATAGCTGTATCATTTGGTTGAGCAGATATGTACAGTTGTGTATCATCCTCATAGCTATGGAAACCTACATTATGTTCTCTGATGATATCACCCAGTGGTAACATGTAAAGAACCTAGGCAACTCCATAGTTGTTGTCATATATCTCAGACATGTGGCCTCCTAGTTTAACATAGAACTTCCTCCCTCTGATGTATGTTTTAAACCAGCTTAGCACATAGTCTGAGAAACCGACAAGGTTTTCAAGACGATTGATATTGATTCGAATATCATGATCAATTGTATTGAATGCTGCACTGAGATCTAGCAGGATAAGGATGGAGACTAGGGCTGCTCGATATTGGCTTTTTTACCTATACCGATATTGTCCAACTCTTAATTTCCGATACCGATATATGCAGGGTCCCCCCCCCCCCCCCCCCCCCCCCCCAAAACTGAATAATTTCAGGTAATTAACATTACATATCTCTTGTTGTGTAATTAACACATTATGCATACTTTGACAATAAATAAAATGATAATTTGTTCTTACTTGCTTGCCTGGGTAAATAAACGTTAAATAAATGTAAAAAAAAAAAATTGTTAACCGATACCGATATTTTCCGATATCAAATTTGTATGCCAATATCGGCCGATAATATCGGTAGGCCGATAATATCGGACATCCCTAATGGAGACCTTATTCTCGTCAGAGTTTAGTCTGAGGTCACTGATTATTTTGGTGGGGGCAGTTTCAGTGCTATAATATTTTCTGAACCCCGATTGAAATTCTTCTAATATGTTGTTTTCTTCAAGAAAGGAATTCATTTGAACTGAAACTATCTTTTTCAAGTACTTTACTAATAAATGGTATGTTGGATATCGGTCTATAGTTTGCCAGTATATTACTATTCAAGTAATTTAATAATGGCTTTACAACTGCTGTTTTAAAGGCATCTGGGTGAAAGCTATAGTGTAGCCCAAAGTGTATACATAGTGTAGCCTATAGTGTATACCTACTTTACCTAGTAGTGTAGCCTATAGTGTATACCTAGTAGTGTAGCCTATAGAGTAGTGTAGCCTATAGTGTAGACCTAGTAGTGTAGCCTGTAGTGTATACATAGTACTGTAGCCTATAGTGTAGACCTAGTAGTGTAGCGTATAGTGTAGACCTAGTAGTGTAGCGTATAGTGTAGACCTAGTAGTGTAGCCTATAGTGTAGACTAGGTCTGACCCCGATGAGTCGAATAATCGATCTAAAGGAGCCGTAGTCGACTGCCAACCTCTTAGTCGAATGCAGTTTTTTTTTTATTATCATTTTTTACATTTTTATTATCATTCTTTCCAAAAGCAAAGAGGCCTAGAAGCGTGGCTAAATCTAATGGCGCGCATACCAGAGAGGCTAACTGCCTAAGAAAACGGGCACAGAGGCACTGAAAGAGGATTTCACCCATCTAATGAACACACTAGACAAATATCAAGTTGTATAGGTCTACAAGATACACTACGCGACCAAGGTACCCATGTACATGTCAAAATACTTCCCAAAGGTCAGTGAATACCACGATCACAACACCAGAGGGAGCTCCACAAATCATGTTAAACCCAGATTCGGCTCAAACAAGGGACTAAACACGTTTCGCAATTATGCCACATCAATGTGGAACGCCCTACCCAAAGCTGTAAAGGAATTTGAATCACTACCCACTTTCAAAAACACTCTCAAAAAACACCTACGGGAGACTGCAATTCGAAACTGGCCCCTACAAATGTCCTAACCTAGTTGTACAGTAAATGACCAAGTATGGCTTTGTCAGTATTCCAATGTACAGAGTACAATGTGTGTGTGTGTCCTACCCAACCCCCCCCCCCCGCCCACCTCCAATGTACAGCCCCCACCCACCCACCCAACCCCACCCAACCTCCTCCAATGTACAGTTTCTACGTCAAATGTATATACACTCTTTTTCTGGACACTTTTGTATCACAAACAGTACTGTTTTTGCAAATCTGATATGTCATAAATGTATAGATGTAGCAGTACTGTCTATCTGTATGTCATGTATGTCATATATGTTATGATGAATTGAAAATGGGGGACCCTGATGTAAACAAGACGAAAGTTTTTCTCAGGGCCCCGTTCCTCGTACCTGGATAACTGAGTTAGCCGGATAACTTTAACTGGATAACTGAGTTAGCCGGACTTTCCGGTTCCCCGTACCTGGATTTTCCAAATCACCATGACAACAGATCCAAAAGTTTGAGCCTGGTCGAAAGCAGAGTTTAAGTTCAAGTTAGCCTGAACCATCGCCACGCCCCCGCAAAGAAGTGACAGCCCGTTTCCTGAAATTATTCCCACAGTCTACGATCTGCATTATACCATTCTGAATTACGTTTTTGTGCTCCATTCTTCCAGAGGGGGCTTTTGAAATGTAAAATAGACCCAAAATGCTGATACTAAATTCACTTTGTCCTAAATAATGCACGTTATATATACCGTGGCGCTCGCTCGTGCGATGTACACATTATGTGGTTATTTTAATTGTAACTGGGATTAAGATTCACGGGTGTTTACATTTTTATTTTGTTTCTATTTTATTTTATTTTATACATATATAGTTTTTGTTTTTTGTTTTGCATATATATATATATATATATTTTTTTTTTCTTTTCTTTTCTTTTCTTTTCTATGTTTAAAATAGTACACTCATTTGAGTAGTGGAAAAGGGGTAGGATTAAATAAGTGTATACTTCTTCCTACTCCTTTTCGAACATGCAGATTGAGTTGTTTTTCTTTTTTGTTATTGTTTGTTGTATTCATTGCATGTTCGAAATAAAGACTTCAAATCAAATCAAATCAAAGATGTCTGATGAGATGAGCTGTTTGACGGATTTGAGAAATTGAATGAGCCGTTGACGTCACATTAATGAATGAGGATAAAGAGATAAAGCTTCATTCAAAACAAAGAATATTCTAAACACGGGTCTCTCGTTCATTAATGTATAAACAATGAATTTATCCCATCTGGCACAGTGGCTCAGCGGTAGTGCTCAATCCTGGCAACCCGGCGACCGGGGTTCGAAACCCTGTCTTTCCAATATAAATTTTTGGAATATAATATTAATGATTATACGCAAAGGTAGCATAGTTTTAAGTTAAAATATTATAAATCTACATGCATTGAGGATGTCATTCTTTATATAGCTCTCAACGTGCACCAAATTGAATTATTCCTATATTGCAAAAAGAAGGAGACGACTGGGTCTCGAACCCCGGTCGTCTGCGTGAAAGTCAAAAGAACAACCCGTTAGACCACAGAGAAGATAAGTAAAAGATCGACCATACATCAATCAATGGGTAAGGGAGCCGTATCGTTATTCTGTATAACAGTTTTACTAATTATTTTCGCTAGCAAGATCTCATTTGATTATTCAATCCAGCAGGCAAGTTTAAAGAAATATAATCTGATTGATTGAGGTAATGAGGGACTTGAAATTAGCCTATAGATAACGCATTTAACTTGTCGGCGAGGCGATTGAGCCGTACTGCAATATGTTAATAAAGTTCTAAATCAATTAATCAATCAATGCCGCTAGAGAATCAGATTCTCTGCTATCGATACGTGCTGGCTTTTCAACTGAAGCGGCCGCGCGCATTTAGCCTGGGTCGCAAGTCTGGCTTGAGTTAACGAGACTGAATCCACCTTCGAGGAACAGGAAAATCCCGGCTTCAAACATCGGGTTAACTGAAGCTGGATAATGACATCTTGATCGACTTAGTTGAACCAGGTACAAGAATGGTCTGCATCATTGTATGTATTGAGCTGTACTGTACTGTACCCATTCTGCAATCTGTTAATAAACTTTTCAATCAATCAATCAATCAATCAATCAATCCCTGTCAGGAAGTCCAATATCCAGCTGCAGATGGAGGTCTCCAGTCCAAGATCAACGAGCTTAGAGACACGTTTAGAGGGAATGATGGTGTTGAATGCTGAGCCATAATCAATGAAGAGCATTCTCACATACAGTATGTGTTCTGAGAGGGCATAGGGTAAGTAAGTAAGTAAGTAAGTAAGTAAGTAAGTAAGTAAGTAAGTAAGTAAGTAAGTAAGTAAGTAAGTAAGTAAGTAAGTAAGTAAGTAAGTAAGTAAGTAAGTAAGTAAGTAAGTAAGTAAGTAAGTAAGTAAGGTTTATTTATATAGCACCTTTCACAGACCAGGGTCACAAAGTGCTTTACATATAAAAACATCAATAAAGTGCAAGGATAGCAGCATGTTAAAAAGAAAGTAACTAAAAACGTGAAAGAAAAAAAAACAAGATAAAAAGACATAAAAGATTTACAGACATAGTGAGCCAAAAGCCTGTTTGAACAACACAGTCTTTAGCTGCTTTTTAAAAGTGTTTACCGAGACCACACCGATGTATCCTAGTTCCCACTTCAATGGAATGCATTTAGAGAGAAGAAAGAATATTCTCCCAAATGTATTTTTGTTAGTTATAAATAGTGATTTTGTGTAAACCTCACATTTAGTGTACCTCCCGCAATTACAATGACTGCGCTTCGAGCGCCCTCTACTGCCAGCATTAGAGTTGATCCACTCCTTTATAGAGCTTTGAGGCAGTTCCCGCCCAGCGGAAATGACGTCGGCACGCGCTCTTTGTGTACTGTAGCTTCACCTCGTTGTCTATGGCTAATAAGCTAATGCTAATCTAATTCTCTGATAATATCTAGAACTATGGCTAATAAGCTAATGCTAATCTAATTCTCTGATCATATCTAGAACTATAATGCAGAGATGGTGCAATGAATGGACTAACAGCAGCTGCAGAAGATATATGTGAAGTATTGTAACGGACTAAGGTGGAGCACCGTGGAGGAGAATGAACTAGAGGAGAGACTGATCGCCAGATTCTTCACCGTGAAACTACTGAATGTTTTGATGCTGAAACTGAGATGAAGAAACATAAAGCAGGTTTGTTAAATCAGAAGGTCCTTTGAACTTTAATGTCACCCTCTTGATCAATAGGCTCCCATTTGAGATGACGACATTGCACAATGTAATGTTTTATTCGGCATATTACCAGCCGCTTGCAGTGGTTTCATAACCAGGCTGGGCCGCGTTATTATTATTATTATTATTATTTTTTTGTCTTTTCCCCCCTCCATTTTCCTCCGATTTTCTCCCATCCCAATGTTAGTCGTATGTAGTGATGTGACGTTTGAAGCGAGGCTCCGGAGCTTGTGTCGAGCAATCCAGCTTTTTTTAAGTGGACTGGAGCCTGTATCGAAGCGCGTATCAGGTGACGTACTGATGACGTCCGAAGCCTCGGTCCGGGGGGTACCGCCCCCGAAGCCCCACTCCGCGTCACTGATTCAGGAAATGGCTTCGGGGTTGGTGCGCAACGCGTCTCCAACACGGGATCATCCCTATGTTCCCCGGAACATCCCCGCAACACAAGTGTCGACATAGGAATTCATTACGAGTTTCTTTGCGTTGGAGAATCCCGTGGAGTACTGGGAAAGACAAATAAATGTGTATCCTAATAATCCCAACATATATACAGATGGTAGCGCGAGGCACTGTCAGTCACGATGGACTTCAAGCGTTGTGAAGTGACTGGCGAGTAGCGGTACTGCGAGTTAAACTCACTCCACTTAAAAAGACACACTTTACACGTCATGAAGAGTGAATTCACCTTGGTGTAGCGGTCTGTGCTGTCACCTGTCGCCCGTGTCACGGCAGACCCGGGTTCTAAACTCCCTCGGGGCATCGAAGAAAGTTAAACACAACGCAAAAAAGGTGACCATATGATATCATCTCCGTTACATATAAACTTGCTGTAATGTCTAAATTGCTGTGCCTAATCTGATCACATCTGTATGATCCAAATGCAGGATGGCATGTCGATTTTGAGTTGCTTTTTCTGAATAAAAATTAATGAAGCAAGCACTTGTCCCTGCCATCATTCTGTTAGAAAAACACACTATATTAAATTATAGAATGTTGTAGTAACACAAGCACTTTCTCCTCTGTC
This sequence comes from Notolepis coatsorum, assembly GCF_963971535.1. Lineage (NCBI taxonomy): Eukaryota > Metazoa > Chordata > Actinopteri > Aulopiformes > Paralepididae > Notolepis > Notolepis coatsorum. The sequence continues at coordinate 124,173,142 of NC_140168.1, read as the reverse complement.
CCTGCCATCATTCTGTTAGATAAACAGACACATTATTATTTGTTTATTGGCATCATCATCACTCTGCCTGTTCTACATTTATTGTCCACTTGATGGCATAGTAGAGCAAATGTACCATGAAGCTTCGACACATGTGTGGTACAATTGGATGGAAAGCCTCGATGCTTCATGAAGCTTCATCTCGCCATCACTAGTCGTATGCCAATTCCCAGTCCCTTCCTGGTCGCTGCGCACTTACCCCCCACAGTCAGATCATCTGGGAGAGTGGAGGCTACCACGTGCTTCCTCCGACACACGTCCAGCCAATCACCGCTTCTTTCACCTGGCAGCGCGGATTCTCATCGAGAGGGCGTAGCGTGTGGGAGGATCACACTATCCCCCTCAAGTCCTATCCGCGCTTAGCAGGCGCCCCGACCGAACTGTAGGAGTCGCTGTTTACAACGACCCGGACCCACCCCGCCAGCTTCTCCCACCCTCTAATACAGCCAATTGTATTAGTGCAGACGGCCAGCCAAGCTGGTGACAACCCCGGAGCTGTGAGCTGGATTCGAACAGGCGAATCCAGCTCACAGCTCCGGGGTTGGTGACGAACGCAATCTCCGCTCGGCCACCTAACCGCCGGGCCGCGTTATTTCTAAACCTAGCCGCATTTCTGGCAAGACGCTCTCCGATTGGCCGACGCCTGTTTTTACACTGGTTAGTTAAGCTTAGGCACTCTTTCGAAGTAGAGTTTGTCTAGCGTGACGGCAAGTTCTTTCGACGGTTAAGCTTAGGCACTCTTTCGAAGTTGGTTAAAGTGGAAATGAAGCAGTGAGCAATGTGATCCTAGTTTGTTTGTTGTGTACCTTGTGTAAGACAGGGTTCTATAATCAAATGTGAAATCTATCTTATTTGTCTGAAAAATCAAATATAATATCCCTGTTTTCAACATGGGCGCCGCCATTTTGTTGCTGACGTCATGGGGGTTGTTTGGTGTACACTGCTGGTTAGCTGCCTATAGTGAATGGGTCAGTAAGTAAATAAAATGTTGCCTACAAAACAACGGGACCGCGGTGGTTCTGTTTGTATTGCTCCTGGCTGTTCAAACTAATTTTACCATGTGAGAGAGAGGAAAGTTGGTTAATTTCCACAAACTACCAGTGAAAAAAACAGTGTTGTTGACATGTTGGCTCAGGCTGGCTGCACTCAGGCGGCGTGATCAGCCTGTTGGACAGGGAATGAAGATCCCCAGAGAACACTTCATTGCCTCGGATTATGTTGTTGGGGGTGGAAGGTTTGTCCAGAAGACCACTAATCAGCTGAAGCCTGATGCGGTTCCCTCGGTCTTCGACAGACAGACCGGCGTTAGCTCTCGGGAGCGATCGCTAGCTAGTTGGCACCAGCCGGGGACCGGCGTTAGCTCTCGGGAGCGATCGCTAGCTAGTTAGCACCAGCCGGGGACCGGCGTTAGCAACCGGGAGCGATCGCTAGCTAGTTAGCACCAGCCGGGGACCGGCGTTAGCAACCGGGAGCGATCGCTAGCTAGTTAGCACCAGCCGGGGACCGGCGTTAGCTCTCGGGAGCGATCGCTAGCTAGTTAGCACCAGCCGGGGACCGGCGTTAGCAACCGGGAGCGATCGCTAGCTAGTTAGCACCAGCCGGGGACCGGCGTTAGCAACCGGGAGCGTCGCGGAGCATTCAGCCTGCTGGCTACCTAGATCCACTTCAACCAGCCGAGCGTCGGGAGCTCCAGCAGCTTGTCAATGTGCTAATAGCCTGGAGCCAGCTACCGTTAGCTTGCCGAGGCTCCAGCACACCGACAAGCTGTGTAGCCAGCTACCGTTAGCTTGCAGAGGCTCCAGCACACCGACAAGCTGTGTAGCCAGCTACCGTTAGCTTGCAGAGGCTATTAGCACACCGACAAGCTGTGTAGCCAGCAGGCTGAATGCTCCGCGACGCTGGTTGAAGTGGATCTAGGTAGCCAGCAGGCTGAATGCTCCGCGACGCTCCCGGTTGCTAACGCCGGTCCCCGGCTGGTGCTAACTAGCTAGCGATCGCTCCCGGTTGCTAACGCCGGTCCCCGGCTGGTGCTAACTAGCTAGCGATCGCTCCCGAGAGCTAACGCCGGTCCCCGGCTGGTGCCAACTAGCTAGCGATCGCTCCCGAGAGCTAACGCCGGTCTGTCTGTCGAAGACCGAGGGAACCGCATCAGGCTTCAGCTGATTAGTGGTCTTCTGGACAAACCTTCCACCCCCAACAACATAATCCGAGGCAATGAAGTGTTCTCTGGGGATCTTCATTCCCTGTCCAACAGGCTGATCACGCCGCCTGAGTGCAGCCAGCCTGAGCCAACATGCCAACAACACTGTTTTTTTCACTGGTAGTTTGTGGAAATTAACCAACTTTCCTCTCTCTCACATGGTAAAATTAGTTTGAACAGCCAGGAGCAATACAAACAGAACCACCGCGGTCCCGTTGTTTTGTAGGCAACATTTTATTTACTTACTGACCCATTCACTATAGGCAGCTAACCAGCAGTGTACACCAAACAACCCCCATGACGTCAGCAACAAAATGGCCGCGCCCATAATGCTAAATGCTTCAGAAATGCACACTGTTGTGAAGGGCCAGATTAAACCGAATATATATATTTATTTATATATATATATTTAATTGTATTTGTATATTCTCTAATATTCCCTGATATCCCTTGTATATTCCTTGTACAATATGCATTGAATATCCATTCTAGCCTACTGAACATCCCCTAATAGTCTCCATTCTACTATTGGTCGAGACCTTGGTGCCAGGCTGCCATACCCCTCAGACCCAGTTCAAACGTACCGCTCGACATGTACGAACAAGTCCTAGTTCCGCGTAGGAATTTGGCTACCGCACCACTAATGGGACTATTTGTTCATAGTGCGTATATATACTGCGCTACTAAAGTAGGACTTTCTTTTCAGTCCAGTTTCTTACCCTCCAATAGAGTCACAGACGTAAAGCCTCCCCGCGATGCCACGTGTGGGAGTAAGGCCAAGTTCGCCTACCATCGGTATTGAGACATCGTGTATATTAATATTTGAATAGTCATATTTGGCACTATATCGTCGAGTTGGACGTAGTCTATTAAGCTAATAATAGTCTGTTAATATATAGTGCTTCGTGCGGTGAGAATACTACCGTAGTCAGTACCCCATCGTTTCGGGCAGAGAACTGGCTGCTTACCCAGGGTGGTTGACCCTATGTGAAGCTGCACCCGAGGAGCCCCAGAGCCGACGAGCGAGTGGACCTGTATACCGGATTATTCTACCGACGACAGCCCGCCTTCCCAGGCACGGATTATGCTTTGGATACTTTGATTATTCTATGGATAAAGACCCCCGACACTACCGTGTGTTGGAACCCCCCCCCCTGGAGAGGACACAAGGTGAGGAGACGCTCTGCAAGACGAGGTCTCTCCACATCTCTCCCCCGTGGACCGGAGAGAGCCGGCCCACAAAGAGTCCACCTGCTTTCATCTGTGGTCCAAGGATCGCCGGCGCATTGAACGGCACTACAGTGGGTTCTCCTGGGATACCCTTGGCCGGACGAGGCAGCTGGATTCTACCCCCCCCCCCCCCTCCTACTCCTGTCGGCTTACAAGCGACCGGATTAACCCCCTCTAGTGTATCCAGCCTATAATCATTAAAGTATCATTGCTGTTATTCCTTAACTATTCCAGGTCGTATATTTACCACCTGCGCCTTCAGAGATTGGACATTATCTATTGATATACCGACGAATACTCCTTGCCATAAAAGTGCATACTATTTCAATTCATAAATGTAATTAAGTGATTAAGTGTTTATTCTACACACCATCGCTGTGTAGGAAAATAAAGACCTATTTCTAATTCGTACATTTGTGTTGGATCCGTTTCATCTACGTGAGAGTGTTCATGATAATATATTTATGCCGTGTACTGGGTGGCCGAATATTAAGTACAAAGGTAGTGGTAGTAAGTATCATATCTAGTAATACAGTCAGGGAATTGTACCCCTCAGTTACAATTGGTCCTTCGAGCCGGATGGTAATCAGTGTAATATTAATATAGTGTTATTAATATTGAAATGGCCTATGATGAACACTCCACGAAACGATCCTCCTAACCAACGCCCGCAGCGCGAACGACGGCTCCCTCAGTACTTAGAGGCTTACGCTGTCAGTCAACAACCTAGTCTTCTACTAACAGTAAACGCGGTAAAACTAGAAAGTAAAAGTATGTCTAACCCCAACGCCCAGACTACCCCGACCATAGAGGCCCCTACGGGCTCTAATGTAACTGACCAAGTTCACGGTGGGGACCAGTGGGAACCAGACATGACTTCACACCCCGCCAGTACTGAAGAAGTAGTCCCCGATGAGTCCCGGGAGGAATACAACGCTACCGAGAGAGAACTCGGCACGGAAGAAGACGGGGAGAGCACCGTGGAGATAGAGCTCCAAGGCTCCGCAAGGAGTACCCCGAGGGAAGGCTCCCCTATACAACCGCCTTCTCCCAGCGAGGCAGAGAGGACCCTACAGCAGGCCTTCCTCATCAGCCTGAACGCCGCTGCTGAACGCGACCGACTGCAGATCCAGCAGCGAAGCGAACACGAGCAGATACGTCTAGAAATAAGACGCATTCAGATGGAAGAGAATGTGGCCCGAGAACGAGCCGGTGCTCAACGGGACGCAGCGCGCGACAGACAGCAGTCGCAACTAATAGAACAGCTGATCAGACGGACAACACCCTCTCCCTCCGCCAGAGGCTCCAGGAACTCGTCTAGACACACCTCCAGGGCGGCATCCCCTAGCCGAGTAAACAACCCTGAACTTGACCAACAGACGAGGTCTATACCCCCCACAGACCACCTCCCCCCACCGGTCCAAGCGAGACCTAGCAACCGGGAAGGAGCAGCATATCCTGTGGAGAGGCTAAACCAGAGACTACAAGCACTGGATGACCTAACTGAAGACGAAGAGGAAGAGGAGGAGAACCGCGCCCGAAGACAGCACAGTACTCTACCGGACCAGGAGGTCCGGTACAGCCCAGGCTATACTCCCGCGGAGCTGCGCTACAGACCCCCGACTCTATACACGGGTGAGCATGACGCACGACCCGCACCGAGGAACAGCACCTGGACAAGCGGGCCATGGTACACTGCCGGTACCAGCCCATACCAAGGTCATACATTGGCACGCCTATGGTACCCGACTTCACCCAAGAGAACCGGGCCCAGTATACAGAACTCTGCATGTGTCTGGAGACCATGTTGGTGGATGTATTGGATGAACGCCACAAATACGCCATCCTACTGCAGCACTTAAAGGTGCCCCGCGCACATAATATAGCGCTCGCCTACGCGACTTCCACCACCCCATACACAGCAGCGCTGGTAGCATTGGACCAGAGGTATGGGCGCATATGGGATTACGTGATCCAGGAGATCCGACACATCGACCGCTTACCCCCAGCAATAGACAATCGAGCACTGGACGACCTGTCCATCAGAGTGCAGTCCCTGGTAGGGATGTTGGGAGCGCAAAGAGAGAAGGGGAAGTATGAACTTTACGCCAACTCAAATGTGGAAAGGATCCTGGAGAAGCTGCCGCCCGCTCGTCAGGAGCGCTTTAGGCGGCAGAGGGACCACAGAGACCCGAATGGCCCCGAACCGAACCTCCTCGATCTAGCAGACTTCCTGGCGAGAGAAGTCAGCAGCCTACGGCTAGATACATTCGGACGGAGCACCCCTGGCTCCAGAGAAGGAACCAGACGACTAAATGATGGAAGAAGATCGGTGACTGTGATGCACCAATCGGAGTCAGTACCGAGCAGCAGGAGCCACAGTACCCCCTCCAGAACGGAGAAGTGGAAGATAGTGTGCCCCTACTGTGAGAAAGAACACTGGCTAGCGCAATGTGACTCCTTCCCCAAGCTGAACGCGGAGGAAGCAGGTCAATGGATAAAGTCCAACAAGCGCTGTTTTCGCTGTGCGCGCTCACACATGGCAGCCGAATGCCGCTTAAAGAAAAGGTGCACCAAGTGCGATGGAGCCCATCTGGACATACTTCACGACAGTAACAGACGGCGCCCTTCACCTGCACCATCCAGCCGCAAAGCGAGCGTCATGTACATCGATCCCGCCAGCAGCAGTGGAGCCCGAGTACTCCTAAAAGTAGTGCGTGTGACACTAAGCTACCAGAATAAAGTCCTGGACACTTACGCCGTCCTCGATGACGGGTCAGAGAAGACCCTGCTGCTCGCCTCCGCTGCGGCCCAGCTAGGGCTGCGGGGAAGCGAAACCCAAATGACAATTCGGACAATAAGACGAGATTTGAAGACGATAAAGGGCGAGAATGTCTCATTCTCTATCGCAGCAAGCGGCCAGCCTGAGCGACGGTACCAGATTGCAGACGCTTTCACCAGCCAAGAAATAGGACTGTCGCGGTACACATACCCCGTCGCCAAGCTGATGGAGAAATATGCACATCTGCGCAAGTTACCGATCCCGCTCATAGACAATGCTATGCCGACCCTGTTGATAGGCTCCGACCATGCAGACCTCATTGTCCCGATAGACCGGGTTCATACCGGACCCCGAGGCTGTCCTGCAGCAGTCGAGACCCGTTTGGGATGGACTCTCCAAGGCCCGCTCGCCAAATCTCTCAACCGAAGTACAGCCACTAGATGTCTCCACTCCCGAGTCACAGAGGGAGAAACCGCACTCCTGCAACACGTAGAGCGGCTATGGAGCTTGGAACAAATGCCCTTTAAGAATGGAAAGAAAGACATTCGCTCTAAAGATGACATTTACGCCATTCACCTCCTCGAGACAGGGACCAAGAGAGTCCCGGTCAACGGCGTGTTGAGATACGCCACGCCACTCCTGCGGCGAGAAGGAATGCCTACTTTCCACGCCAAGACAGACGCCATAGAACGGTACCTGCTGAACACGGAGCGGCGCTTAGCCAAGAACCCCGCCCAAGAGAGTGTATACCGCGCTGAGATTGAGAAGCTCATCACAGCGGGACACGTCACAAAGATGGACATTAAAGAGGCTGACCAGACCACTGAATCGTGGTACGTGCCCCACCACAAGGTCCATCACAACGGTAAAGACCGCATAGTATTTAACTGCAGCTACCAGATCGGATCCCAAAATCTGAATAAAGAGTTACTGCCCGGTCCCACACTCGGCCCCTCCCTACTCGGCGTTCTACTCCGCTTCCGCCAGGAAAAGGTGGCCATCAGCGGGGACATTAAAGGAATGTTCCTGCAGGTGAGATTAGTAGAGGCGGACAAGCCCCTGTTACGGTTCCTATGGAGAGAGAAGCCAGGAGATGAGCACCCAGCCATCTACCAATGGGAAGTCCTCCCCTTCGGAACGACGTGCAGCCCCTGCTGTGCGACATTTGCACTACAGAAACATGTAGCAGAGGACCCAGCAGCGGACGAAGAGGTCCGACACAGCGTAAAGAACAGCTTCTACGTAGACAACTGTCTACAAAGCCTTTCAACCCAGGAAGAAGCCGAGGCTCTCCTGATTAAACTCCGCGCCTCATTGATCAAAGGCGGCTTTGATCTCAGGCAGTGGGCCAGCAGCGATCCGCAAGTACTGCGCAGCCTCTCCTCCGAGGACAAGGCAGCCAGCAGCGAGACCTGGATGGCTACAATCCCGGGAGAAGCCCAGGAGATGACCCTGGGATTGGTGTGGCGATTCAAAACAGATTCGCTTCACTACAGACACAAGCCCCTGACTACGGAGCAGGGAAGGCCGGCGGCGGCGCCGACCACCAGACGGAGTGTGTACACAACACTCGCCCGACAATATGACCCGCTAGGATGTATTCTACCGTACACCACCAGGGCAAAAATGATTGTACGAGCATTGTGGGACAAGGACCAGGGCTGGGACGACCCCATTCCCGCACACCTTGCATCCACCTGGAGAGAGTGGGAGATGGAGCTCCACTCACTCCCAGGCGTTAATATGCGCCGAAGCTACTTCCCACCCACGGTGAGGCCAGAGACATGTAAAATGGACTTGCACGTCTTCAGTGACGCCTCAGAGGTCGCATACGGATCAGTAGCCTACTTGCGGGCCCAAGACCAAGGGGGAGAGATCTACACAGCATTTGTCCTCGCCCGCTCGAGAGTAGCCCCACGCAAGCAACAATCTATCCCACGTCTAGAGCTCTGCGCAGCCCTAGCCGGAGCGCACCTAGCCACGCTCATCCAACGTGAGCTCACCATACCGGTGTCTAGAACAATCCTGTGGTCAGATTCCACGACGGTACTCGCCTGGATCAAATCGGACTCATGCAAGTACAAAGTCTTCGTGGGAGTCAGAGTCACCGAGATTCAAGACTTAACCGAAGAGTTAACCGGAGAAACAGAGTGGCGCTACGTTGATACAAAACAGAACCCAGCTGACGTCATCACCCGGGGGATGCCCCTGGATGACCTCACCCGTCGCAATGTCTACAGTGACGGCCCCGCATTCCTAAGACTCCCGGAAGGACAGTGGCCCATGCCTATCCCGAGGGAAGCCAGTACAGAGGAGGTGGAAATTAAGAAGTCTGTGTTCTGTGGATTGAGCACCGTAGCCTCCACCGACCCTAACATAAACGATTGCACGTCCATAGAGAGTGCACAACAAAGAACATTCCTGCGGTACCACCCGGAGTGCAAGTCCCCCGCTGATATGTCAGCAGCTAACTACGAGGAAGCAGAATTGCTTCTACTGCAGCGAGCCCAGAGAGACTCGTTCCCCGATGAATTGGCCTGTCTACAGGGAGGAAAGCCCGTCCCATCCGACAGCAGATTAATTCACCTGGCCCCCGAGAGCGACGCTCACACCCTCATCAGAGTGGGTGGTCGCCTACGCAGAGCCCCCAATCTACCGGATGACATTAAATACCCGATCGTATTGAACAGCCGACACAAGGTCACAGAGCTGATTATAAAGAAATACGATGAGGATGTACATCACGCAGGAGCAGAAAGAGTCTTCGCGGAAATCAGACGTCGTTACTGGATCCTACAAGGAAGAGAGGCGGTACGACGCTTCCAACGAACATGTCTAGACTGCCGCAAGTGGCGCGCGCAGCCCAGCATACCAAGGATGGCTGACCTTCCTCCATGTCGCCTCCGAATCGGTGACAAGCCATTCCACTCAACGGGTATGGACTGCTTTGGCCCGCTGCACATAAAGAAAGGAAGAGGAACCGAGAAGCGGTGGGGTATTGTATTCAAATGCATGACCACCAGAGCGATACACATCGAGCTTCTCCCGACCATGAGCACAGACTCATTCCTTATGGCCTTCCGTAGATTCACATCACGGAAAGGAAGACCGTCTACCCTATTGTCCGATCATGGGACAAACTTTAAAGGCGGCGAAAGAGAGCTGAGAGAGAGCTTCCAAGCTATGGGCCCAGAACTTAAGACCCACCTCGCTCCAGCACAGGTTGATTTCCAATTCAACCCCCCAAACGCACCCCACTTCGGTGGCACTTGGGAACGAGAAGTGCGCTCCATAAAGACAGCCCTGTACGCAGTACTTGGGGCCCAGACTGTGGCGGAAGAAGTCCTACTGACAGTCCTCACGGAGATTGAGGGAGTACTTAACTCGAAGCCCCTCGGATATGTCTCCAGTGATGTGGCGGATATCGACCCAGTTACCCCCAACACACTCCTGATGGGGCGGCTAGATCCCACATTACCCCAGACAATGTACCGGCCTGAAGAAGCGAACGGCCGACGAATGTGGAGGTACAGCCAAGTATTAGCCGACAAGTTTTGGAACAGTTTCCTACTGCACTACCTACCGTCTCTACAGACCCGCCAGAAGTGGGTAAAGGAGAGAGACAATTTGACAGAAGGAACAGTCGTCATGATTATTGATCAATCACTGCCCAGAGCTATGTGGCCGGCCGGCCGCGTAAGCAAAGTGATCACCGGTGCCGACGGCAAGGTCCGAGCAGCTGAAGTGCTCGTCCAGGGTCGCACTTACACCCGTCCCGTGGCAAGGCTCATAGAACTGCCTCGACTCCCAGACACAATCGATGATGACCATGACCCTACAACCCTATGACTTTGTGAAGTTGACTGACCCCTACAGCAAACCCTTATGTGTAAATAGACAACGCGATTAATCTGTCTCCGTTTAACTGATTAGGTCTGGGACCTATTCAGGGGGTGGCTGTTGTGAAGGGCCAGATTAAACCGAATATATATATTTATTTATATATATATATTTAATTGTATTTGTATATTCTCTAATATTCCCTGATATCCCTTGTATATTCCTTGTACAATATGCATTGAATATCCATTCTAGCCTACTGAACATCCCCTAATAGTCTCCATTCTACTATTGGTCGAGACCTTGGTGCCAGGCTGCCATACCCCTCAGACCCAGTTCAAACGTACCGCTCGACATGTACGAACAAGTCCTAGTTCCGCGTAGGAATTTGGCTACCGCACCACTAATGGGACTATTTGTTCATAGTGCGTATATATACTGCGCTACTAAAGTAGGACTTTCTTTTCAGTCCAGTTTCTTACCCTCCAATAGAGTCACAGACGTAAAGCCTCCCCGCGATGCCACGTGTGGGAGTAAGGCCAAGTTCGCCTACCATCGGTATTGAGACATCGTGTATATTAATATTTGAATAGTCATATTTGGCACTATATCGTCGAGTTGGACGTAGTCTATTAAGCTAATAATAGTCTGTTAATATATAGTGCTTCGTGCGGTGAGAATACTACCGTAGTCAGTACCCCATCGTTTCGGGCAGAGAACTGGCTGCTTACCCAGGGTGGTTGACCCTATGTGAAGCTGCACCCGAGGAGCCCCAGAGCCGACGAGCGAGTGGACCTGTATACCGGATTATTCTACCGACGACAGCCCGCCTTCCCAGGCACGGATTATGCTTTGGATACTTTGATTATTCTATGGATAAAGACCCCCGACACTACCGTGTGTTGGAACCCCCCCCCCCTGGAGAGGACACAAGGTGAGGAGACGCTCTGCAAGACGAGGTCTCTCCACATCTCTCCCCCGTGGACCGGAGAGAGCCGGCCCACAAAGAGTCCACCTGCTTTCATCTGTGGTCCAAGGATCGCCGGCGCATTGAACGGCACTACAGTGGGTTCTCCTGGGATACCCTTGGCCGGACGAGGCAGCTGGATTCTACCCCCCCCCCCTCCTACTCCTGTCGGCTTACAAGCGACCGGATTAACCCCCTCTAGTGTATCCAGCCTATAATCATTAAAGTATCATTGCTGTTATTCCTTAACTATTCCAGGTCGTATATTTACCACCTGCGCCTTCAGAGATTGGACATTATCTATTGATATACCGACGAATACTCCTTGCCATAAAAGTGCATACTATTTCAATTCATAAATGTAATTAAGTGATTAAGTGTTTATTCTACACACCATCGCTGTGTAGGAAAATAAAGACCTATTTCTAATTCGTACATTTGTGTTGGATCCGTTTCATCTACGTGAGAGTGTTCATGATAATATATTTATGCCGTGTACTGGGTGGCCGAATATTAAGTACAAAGGTAGTGGTAGTAAGTATCATATCTAGTAATACAGTCAGGGAATTGTACCCCTCAGTTACACACACAACAAATCGTTTTTTCTTAGAAACTGCTTATTTTTATAACGTGATTTCTTCTGTGGCTTATCTAAATACTAATGTGATGCTATGAATATGTATTTATCGCACTGCTTCATTTCCACTTTAAGGTTAGAGTTAAGCATTACATCACGCGCAGGAGTGGTTTGTGAACAATAAACCATGCCTAGGAGTGGTCGTTAGACCCCCCTAGGCATGGTTTATTGTTCACAAATCACTCCTGCGCGTGATGTAAAGCTTTTATACAACTGCCACATTCATCCAACCTTATTTCTATACAATAAACACACATTAATCGAAGATTTATTGAAAAAACCATCCGCCAGAAAAAGTAGTTCCCACAACTACAAAAAAGACAATTTGCCTCCATGTGGAAGCAGATCGGAAGTGCATCCAACCAACTAACACATCCAACTGTGTATTATTGGAATGATTGAGAGAAGTTGCCTCATGTGGAAGCAGCTTGAAGTGCATCCAACCAACTAACACATCCAACTGTGTATTATTGGAATGATTGATTGAAAATTTTATTACCAGATGCAGAATGGGTACAATACAGTACGGCTCAATACACACAATTGTTAAGGGAATGCAGACCTACTTTCCATAGAACTTCATTCTTAGATGCTTCTATAGAAAGTAGGTAAAACAAATTAAAAAGTTTTCTTTGCCCTATAGGAAAAAAACGTTTTCTTCGCCCTATTCTTTTATTTATTTTTTTAAACCTACTGTAGAGGGCCTAAACTTAACCAGTTGGAAACCAAGCGTACAGTAATAAAATTAGCAATCAATCAACTCAATAGGCCATGCTCACTTAGACAGCGCAGCACCCAGCTCTCTCTCAGTCTGACTATCCCCCGCGTTGCAGGCAGAGTGTGTGTGCCAGCGTTTCCGTTAGCCGGTAATTACCGGTATTTGACCGGCAAAATCTGTTGAAGTCCGACATATTTCATCTCTCCGGTCTTAATGTCCGGTGAAAATAATTCCCTGAGTCTAAGCACAATTTGATTATTTGAATTGTATTAAAATAGGCTAAAATTAAATAGCCTATGCGATGAACGAAACGATCATTACATTTGTTTCCTCTTTGCTTCTAATAATGACAACGACGTCGTCAGCGAGAGCTTAGTGCTGGGTGTGCGAACTTTTGTGAAGCTGCAGAGCCAGAGCACTATCAGCACAATGCAGTATTCCAGCAGTACTCCAATTCAGCCATTTTCAGCCAATGTTGGGTGGGGGGCGCTGCTGTGCGGTTCCCAGAAAAGAGCCAATAACAGCTGAATCAGCTTCTCTGCAGCGCCATACTCTTTGCAAATAAGTCGTTGCGAGGTGGAGAGAGTCGTCACGCAAACCACGATAATGTTGCCGTCTCTCTGCTTTCTCAGTTCTTCGCTTGATATAATTAATACAAATGTCCAATATAACGGAATTCGTTAGCTCATAAAAATGTGATTATAACAGACTGCTGTTTAGTGTCGGACCGACTGCCCACATACGCGGTCTATTTTATTTCAAGTCAGCAGCAGCACGGAGTATCGAGGGACTTATTTTATTTGGAATATATTAATGACTGTATACGCAAAAGTAGCCTACTTTTAAGTAATACTATTATAAATCTACATGCCTTGAGGATGACATTCTTTATATAGCCTGCCTATCGATTGTTTTAAAGCTCAATAAACTATGACCGGAATTAATCTCATTTGTCCGGTAGATTGAAATCTTGCAGGTCACGGAGACCGGCAACAATTTTTTCTAACGGAAACCCTGGTGTGTGCGTGTGTGTCACTATGAATTGAAAATGGGGGACCCTGATGTAAACAAGACAAACGTCTTTCTCTGGTCTGCATCCCCTTAACAATTGTGTGTATTGAGCCGTACTGTACATCATCTCATAAACACATACAGTACAATGAATGTGTATTCGCACACATGTATATGCTTACACATGGCTATTGAAACATTTGCATGTTCACATTATATTAGAGAATATAGAATATCAGGCTATATAAATTACCTTATTATAGCCATGTTGCATATCTATGGATCGGGACAAATCTAATCATTCCACTGGATTTAGTATCACAAAAACCGTGAATGAAATCTGTAAATAGACCGCGCAGGCAAACTGATCGCTGCGCAGGCTGATAATAAACTGCGCTGATATTAGCCCCTTTCGTGACTTTCGGTTTGCAAGCCTGGGGCTTTTGTGACCGGAGTCACTTGCTTATACTCCCCGATTACCCAGTAAGGAAACGACCAAGCGTCATCAAGGGGCTCGCGGTGTGTCAAGAATACATCAGATCTGAATTTCAAAGATACCCAGCGTACAATATGGGTCTAACACAGCTTCACGATGGGGTCTGGAAGCTCGGAGTTGCTAATAAACAGTTTAAAACATTGTTACTCGACGAGTGGTATTTACAGACCGAACGTCCATCTCCGCCGTTGGTGTCACAGCGCATGCGCACCAGGCAGCTAATGCCGCATTCACGTTACGTGGGAAGAAGCGGAAGAACCAGAGGACATCTCGTTGCTACAACTAGGAAGCCTTCACGCTTTGACTCTATATATATCTATGGATGAAACTAGGGGTGCACCGATATATCGGTCGGGTATCGGTATCGGCCGATAAGTGCCTTGTTGACTGCTATCGGCCTATCGGCCGATAAGCTCAAATGTGCCGATAGCAGTCGCCGATAAATACCCATCAATTTGTGTAGCGTCAAAAGGCAAAAAAAAAAATTCACTCGCGACCTACCTGCAGTGCACAACGCCCGCCGTCCCCCACACACACACACAAGCTACTGCATCAAAGTAACTAGTACTTATGATTAACAAGGCATTCGTTTTGTGGCATTAGCGTTATATAGTTAGTGTTACACGGACAATAACATCAGCATATTATTATTACCCATAGCAGCAAGGCATTACTCCGAGTCCGTTCATTAGCTACCGGGAGATGCAAGACCAACGTTACTGGTGAAAATGTGATTTGCGTTGGAATACTCCTTTGTCAACTTGCTGTACTTTGCTTGCAGGTCTGCAGCCATTATTGCTGCATTATTAATAGCCCCAACTTTAGCCAAGGTAACGTTATGGCTAAACCTTTAACAATAGTTAACGCTAGCTTTCGGTTAGCTGTTCAATGCTATTAATAACACAACTCCCCGTCAACACCCTCTCTCGGGAAGATGGCATTTAAGAAAGTATCTGCTGTTAAAATGAAGTGTTACACGTTCAATAACAAGCATATTATTTACCCGAAGATATCAGTAAACAAGGCATTACTCCGTTAGTCCGTTCATAGCTCGGTTCCATTCCGTTGCTCATTCCGTACCCAACTACACATTCTGCAATCTGTTAATAAAGTTTTCAACCAGACAAATGTATAGAAAGGCTTTGTTTTATTATAACATTTGTTGCAGTAAAATCATTATGTCTCATTTGGTCATGCGTGGAGCGCCGGTCGGCGGGCGCCGGGCCGGGCAGCTAACGTAGCTACGTTAAGTGTGTTCTTCTGCAGTGCTCTCGCAAACAGAACAATGGCGGCATGCCCGGAAGTAGAAAAATGTATAAACGCTTGCCGATTGGTGGTAAGGACAGCAGGAGGTGGGTGCTAGCGGTGTGGCGTAATTGGCCGAATCGACTGTCAATCAAAATGGTTCCATTGCATTGGTTGAAAGCTCTGGTTGAGAGAATAGTATCCCGCTGCAGGCCGCAAGAATGGTTCCATTGCATTGGTTGAAAGCTCTGGTTGAGAAAATAGTATCCCTCTGCAGGCCGCAAGACGATACTGGGAGAGAGATAGTGATACCATAAACATATTTCTTGATGTTTCCTTTTTTTAAGTAAGTAAAGAGGCCTACAAATACAAACATACACATACAAATATACAGTAGTTTCATTAAAAAATATATATATATTAATAAAAGAAAAAAAAAAAAAAAAAAAAAAAAATTACAAATACTTATATACAAATATACAAATATCGGTATCGGTATCGGCCGATAGTGTTAGTTGAACAATCGGTATCGGTATCGGCGGCCAATTTTCATATCGGTGCATCCCTAGATGAAACGCCCACATCCATACTTCCGCAATTCGTGACGCGAAGTGGGAGATATCGGGTCTATAAAAGAATCCCATATGTCCTAGTAGGAATTACCACTAGGAGGCTGACGTGAATGGTTTTTCCCAGTCGGAAGCTGGTTCTTCCGCTTCTTCCCAGTAACGTGAACGCGGCATTAGCTGCCTGGTGCGCATGCGCTGTGACACCAACGGCGGAGATGGACGTTCGGTCTGTAAATACCACTCGTCGAGTAACAATGTTTTAAACTGTTTATTAGCAACTCCGAGCTTCCAGACCCCATCGTGAAGCTGTGTTAGACCCATATTGTACGCTGGGTATCTTTGAAATTCAGATCTGATGTATTCTTGACACACCGCGAGCCCCTTGATGACGCTTGGTCGTTTCCTTACTGGGTAATCGGGGCGTATAAGCAAGTGACTCCGGTCACAAAAGCCCCAGGCTTGCAAACCGAAAGTCATGAAAGGGGCTACGCTGATATAGGCTGATAGAGTGTATGCGCGTTCACGAGGTGTATGCACGTCCACGATCGCTGCGCAGGCTGATAAACTGCGCTGATAGGCTGATAGAGTGTATGCGTGTTCACGAGGTGGATGCGCGTCCACGCGAGGTGTATGCGCGCTCACCCGAGGGGGGTGGGTCAGAATGTGGCGGGCGGTCGGAAATAGGCACAACACCGGCATGTGATGAGGCCCAGGATGGTCTGTCGGCTTGATGATGATATTGAAGCTGCGCTTGGCAGCATACTTGTAGGTGAGCAGGGACTACAGGAGGAGGCCTAGCACACCGCCCTGTGGTGCACGTGCACCGTGTTAAGGGTCAGTGACAAGTGACGCTGACAAGCTAAAAGCAATTTGTTTTGATAGTGAGCTGGATACAATCCTACCTGGAGGGGAGAGAACAGATGGTGGAGGTAAACGGTACCCTATCCCCCCCCTCACAGTGAGCTGTGGTGTTCCACAAGGAAGCATACTAGGACCGCTACTATTCCTAATTTATGCAAATGACATGTCGTCAGCTTGTGACTGCAACTTATTCCTGTTTGCGGACGACTCAGCCCTGCTGGTCTCTGACAAGAACAAGTTACAGGTTGAAAAAGCCCTCAGCTCGGAACTAGGCAAAATCTGCATATGGCTCGCCGACAACAAACTATCATTACACATGGGCAAAACAGAGTCCATTCTCTTCGGTTCAAATAACAAACTCAGCAAGACCGACGGCTTCTCGGTTACAGTGGGTGACAATATTGTCACAAGGAAAGATGAAATTACCTACCTGGGTTCCATCCTAGAGGCTAATCTTTCCTGTGACAAAATGGCATCCAGTGTAATAAAAAAAGTCAACCAACGAACTCGATTCTTGTACCGGATCTCCTCTCTGGTAAACAAGAATACCCTGAAGACTCTAGCAGGAGCACTCATTCAAGGGTACTACGACTATGCTTGCACCTCATGGTACCAAAGCACCTCAAAGGCACTAAAAAACTAATTACAAACATCTCAAAACAAGCTGGTCAGACTACTGCTTGACCTGACTCCTAGAACCCACCTCACCCCTGCCCACTTTGACAACCTAGGATGGCTTAGATAGAGTAGACGACAGAGTACAGCAACTTGCAATGGGCCTGGTCTACAAGATACACTACGCGACCAAGGTACCCATGTACATGTCAAAATACTTCCCAAAGGTCAGTGAATACCACGATCACAACACCAGAGGGAGCTCCACAAATCATGTTAAACCCAGATTCGGCTCAAACAAGGGACTAAACACGTTTAGAAATTATACCACATCAATGTGGAACGCCCTACCCAAAGCTGTAAAGGAATGTGAATCACTACCCACTTTCAAAAACACTCTCAAAAAACACCTACGGGAGACTGCAATTAGAAACTGGCCCCTACAAATGTCCTAACCTAGTTGTACAGTAAATGACCAAGTATGGCTTTGTCAGTATTCCAATGTACAGAGTACAATGTGTGTGTGTCCCCTACCCAACCCCCCCCCCCCCCCCCACACCTCCAATGTACAGCCCCCACCCACCCACCCACCCAACCCCACCCAACCTCCTCCAATGTACAGTTTCTACGTCAAATGTATATACACTCTTTTTCTGGACACTTTTGTATTACAAACAGTACTGTATTTGCAAATCTGATATGTCATAAATGTATAGATGTAGCAGTACTGTCTATCTGTATGTCATGTATGTCATATGTTATGATGAATTGAAAATGGGGGACCCTGATGTAAACAAGACGAAAGTCTTTCTCTGGTCTGCATCCCCTTAACAATTGTATGTATTGAGCTGTACTGTACTGTACTGTACCCATTCTGCAATCTGTTAATAAACTTTTCAATCAATCAATCAATCCCTGTCAGGAAGTCCAATATCCAGCTGCAGATGGAGGTCTCCAGTCCAAGATCAACGAGCTTAGAGACACGTTTAGAGGGAATGATGGTGTTGAATGCTGAGCCATAATCAATGAAGAGCATTCTCAAATACAGTATGTGTTCTGAGAGGGCATAGGGTAAGTAAGTAAGTAAGTAAGGTTTATTTATATAGCACCTTTCACAGACCAGGGTCACAAAGTGCTTTACATATAAAAACATCAATAAAGTGCAAGGATAGCAGCATGTTAAAAAGAAAGTAACTAAAAACGTGAAAGAAAAAAAAACAAGATAAAAAGACATAAAAGATTTACACAGACATAGTGAGCCAAAAGCCTGTTTGAACAACACAGTCTTTAGCTGCTTTTTAAAAGTGTTTACCGAGACCACACCGATGTATCCTAGTTCCCACTTCAATGGAATGCATTTAGAGAGAAGAAAGAATATTCTCCAAAATGTATTTTTGTTAGTTATAAATTGTGATTTTGTGTAAACCTCACATTTAGTGTACCTCCCGCAATTACAATGACTGCGCTTCGAGCGCCCTCTACTGCCAGCATTAGAGTTGATCCACTCCTTTATAGAGCTTTGAGGCAGTTCCCGCCCAGCGGAAATGACGTCGGCACGCGCTCTTTGTGTACTGTTAGCTTCACCTCGTTGTCTATGGCTAATAAGCTAATGCTAATCTAATTCTCTGATAATATCTAGAACTATGGCTAATAAGCTAATGCTAATCTAATTCTCTGATCATATCTAGAACTATAATGCAGAGATGGTGCAATGAATGGACTAACAGCAGCTGCAGAAGATATATGTGAAGTATTGTAACGGACTAAGGTGGAGCACCGTGGAGGAGAATGAACTAGAGGAGAGACTGATCGCCAGATTCTTCACCGTGAAACTACTGAATGTTTTGATGCTGAAACTGAGATGAAGAAACATAAAGCAGGTTTGTTAAATCAGAAGGTCCTTTGAACTTTAATGTCACCCTCTTGATCAATAGGCTCCCATTTGAGATGACGACATTGCACAATGTAATGTTTTATTCGGCATATTAGTTCTTTCGACGGTTAAGCTTAGGCACTCTTTCGAAGTTGGTTAAGGTTAGAGTTAAGCATTACATCACGCGCAGGAGTGGTTTGTGAACAATAAACCATGCCTAGGGGTGGTCGTTAGACCCCCCTAGGCATGGTTTATTGTTCACAAATCACGACTGCAAGTGGTGTAAAGCTTTTATACAACTGCCACATTCATCCAACCTTATTTCTATACAATAAACACACATTAATCGAAGATTTATTGAAAAAACCATCCGCCAGAAAAAGTAGTTCCCACAACTACAAAAAAGACAATTTGCATCCATGTGGAAGCAGATCGGAAGTGCATCCAACCAACTAACACATCCAACTGTGTATTATTGGAATGATTGAGAGAAGTTGCCTCATGTGGAAGCAGCTTGAAGTGCATCCAACCAACTAACACATCCAACTGTGTATTATTGGAATGATTGATTGAAAATTTTATTACCAGATGCAGAATGGGTACAATACAGTACGGCTCAATACACACAATTGTTAAGGGAATGCAGACCTACTTTCCATAGAACTTCATTCTTAGATGCTTCTATAGAAAGTAGGTAAAACAAATTAAAAAGTTTTCTTTGCCCTATAGGAAAAAAACGTTTTCTTCGCCCTATCCTTTTATTTATTTTTTTTAAACCTACTGTAGAGGGCCTAAACTTAACCAGTTGGAAACCAAGCGTACAGTAATAAAATTAGCAATCAATCAATCAACTCAATAGGCCATGCTCACTTAGACAGCGCAGCACCCAGCTCTCTCTCAGTCTGACTATCCCCCGCGTTGCAGGCAGAGTGTGTGTGTGTGCATGTGTGTGTGTGTGTGTGTGTGTGTGGGGGGGGCGGGGGGGGGGGGGGGGGGGGTGGTGGGTGGAGACTAGAGCGAGCGCTGACAGTCGAAAGGAAAAAAATTGAAAATTAATCAATCAATCAATCCGCGATTTTTCTTTTGTTACAGAATGATTCAAGACCCATCAATTACATCATCCAACATTGTTTAAACGACTAAAACATTCGCTGTGACAGAATCGCTTGATATTTAGTCGTTTAGTCGCTATCAACATATCCATTTGTAAAGATTATTGTCCACCTTCTTGTGATCCGGCGGATTGATGTGATGTGATTCGGTTGTGGGCGGGTCCTGGGCCAGCAAGCGTGGACTGATCGCAATACATACGTGTAAATGGACTGTTTCAGCCAATCAGAATCGAGAAATTTGCATGCCGTTGTATAATTTGTCTTAGAGCATGGCGATAGAACGCGTAGTACTAGTTTGCAGGCTGTTTGACGTGGAAATGGGCAAAGACACAGCTGATTGATTGATTGATTGAAAACTTTATTAACAGATTGCAGAATGGGTACAGTACAGTACAGCTCAATACATACAATTGTTAAGGGGATGCAGACCAGAGAAAGACTTTCATCTTGTTTACATCAGGGTCCCTCATTTTCAATTCATCGTAGAACAGCTCGTCACGCGATTGTACCCTAATGCTGCTGCATTGTTTCGGTCTTTATTACCTAACAGGCTGAACATAAATACACCACTAGTTTCACTTAAAGATGAACAAGAATCTCTTTGTCTGGAAAAACATAACAAAACACAGAGTCGTAGCAACAAGGGTCTGCTGAGGAGTAGAACTAGTCCGGCTCCACGAGCAGAACAAGAGAGGCAGCAAGGTAAGGAATAAATTAATGAATGAATGAATGAATGAATGAAGGTCCATCAGTTGTTCACATTAGGATCTAACATCCCAATAGGCCTCTCTGTTTACGGTTTCATTCAGTAATACACATATAGAATAGAATAGACAGAGTAAAAAAGTGCAGTTTGATTCAGTTTAAAAATAGGCAATTCTAAAAATAATAAAATATAATAGACAGAGTAAAAAAGTGTGATAAAATAGTTCAATAAAAATATACAATAACATTTACAACAGAGCATCACTCATAACACTTAATAGAACAACAGAGCAGTGCATCGCTCTTAACACATTGACGGCCACTGGGATTAGTCGGGCCCCACTCTATAAGGCCAGCTTCTCATAACAAGGTTTAACTATGCGTGAGGTTGTTTGTAGAGCTAAATCTATATTTTAAATTATTGTTATGTGTCTATTGTCAATTGACACTATAAACCTTCCCTTCAATATGCCATAAAGAAATAATTTTTTCATCAATACGTTCGCATTTTATAGCGTCGTGAATATGAACGTTATATCGGATTGGTCTAGGCTAATTCCTGCAAAGCTAGTTACAGGGCTAATAGCTAATAACGTTAAATCGATTGGTGTTTCGGCCATACACAAGCTAGAGATAAAAATCAAAATGCATATGATCGATATCATGTTCCACCATGAATGCATGAAAGGGGGGGGGGGGGGGCGGGGGAAGTCGTTTCTCATTATTGATTACCAATAACGGCATTCGTTATTGAAGCCTCATACGCTGAGGAGAGGGTTGGATATGAGAACAAGCTGGGTAATTTACGTCAAATAGCTCTTACCTGTGGCCGGTTGGATCCCAAAAAGGATTTCCCAGTTATTGATTGCCATCTGGTAGATCGATAAGTCCATTGGCTGATGCTATATTCCTATACTGCATACTGAATTCGGCGTCGCAAAAAGTATTCCATGCGATCTGATGAAGGCATATCTTCAGGCTAGGGCTGTCCCCGACTAAGGATTTGGATGGTCGACTAGGATTGGCCAAAATTTGCCGTTAGTCGACTATTGGTTGACAAAAAAAAAGAGAAAAATATTTATTTAAAAAAAATATTTTTAAATTTTTTTTTTTAATCATTCCATTTGGGCTGTGGGGGGTGCTTAATGTCTGAAGGAGTCGACTGAAGGCTTCTTGTCCTCTGCAAAAGCATGCAATTGGTCCACTGATGGATACATCTTGATATTTGTCTAGTCTAGTGTGTTCATTAGATGGGTGAAATCATCTTTCAGTGCCTCTGTGCCTGTTTTCGTAGGCAGTTAGCCTCTGGTATGCGTGCCATTAGTGTTAGCCACGCTTCTAGGCCTCTTTTCTTTTGGAAAGAATGATACAAAAAATATATAATTTAAAAAAATATATATTTTTATTTTTTTATTATATTCGACTAAGAGGTTGGCCAGTCGACTACGGCTCCTTTCGACCGATTAGTCGACTAATTGATTAACACATTCTCTGCCACGCTTATATCCATCGCTGTTTGATCTCTGCCAGCACTGTAAGTCTATGGAGATGTTCACCTTCTTTGCAGGGCTATAACTTTTTTAATTGTATTGCTAAATTGGATGGTAAGGGGAGCCGCTAATGTATGCAAGAACTGGAAAAGGAATGTCGGGAAACCATAACTTGAAAATGGCGTCTTTGGACGTCAACGGTCTTAGTAACCCAGTTAAGAGAAGTAGAATTATGACGAAAATCAAAAGAGAGAAGACACAAGTGATCTTCCTACAAGAAACACGCATGTCAAAAATAGAGCATGCAAAGTTGAAAAAGTTTGGATATCGAAATAATTTTTTTTGTTCTTGCAAGAATAATAGGAAGAGAGGAGTGGCAACCCTGATTTCGAACTCTCTCAATTTTGAACTGATAAAAGAGAAAAAGGATAGAGAAGGGAGGTACTCGATAGTTACATGTAAAATAGATAACGTAATAATAACACTAGTGAACACATACACCCCTCCCGAGAGCGACAGAAGATTTTTCAAACTCTTATTTGACACAATAGCCTCTGAGGCGGAAGGGATACTGATATGTGCAGGGGACTGGAATACTATATTGAATTATTCACTAGACACAACAAGTAAATCCAGACACAACTCTCAGAGATCAAAGGACTTGAATATCTTGATTAGTGAAGCGGGAATGATGGAGGTATGGAGAAACCTAAATGCAGGAGAAAGGGATTTTACTCATTACTCTGCGACGCACAAGGTACACTCTAGGCTAGACTTATTTTTAATAGATAAGAGAGAGAAACACAGTGGGGGGGGCGGCTACGTGGCGTAGTGGGCAAGGCGCTCGCCACGAATGACGGAGACGCTGGGCTTGCCTGTTCGAGCCCAGCGCTCCACATTGCTTTCAGTTTAGCTGGTCGTTCATACTAATACACATTGGCCGTATTAGGGGGTGGGAAACTGATGGGTGGGGATCGGGCGTTGTGGACAGCGACTCCTACAGGTCGGTTGGTGCGCCTGCGCAGTAGAATCCGGAAGTGTCGGGGGCAGCGTGAGCCTCCCACGTGTTACTCCTCGCCACTGAGAGATCGAGCTGCGCAGGTGAAAAGATGCGACTGCTGTTACCTCAAGTACCGGAGGGGACTTGTGCTATATGACTTAGTCCACATTGCAGCCGGCTTGTGGGAGGCAAGAAACAGCATTCGTGACAGGGGAGGGTTGAATTGGATGATACGAAATTGGGATGGGAGAAAATATAGAAAATGGAAGAAAAAGTGGATCAAAAAAAAATAGTCTCAAAGACTGCACACTTGAATAAGTATAGGCAAATGAAATATGATCAATTACAGAGAGACTTGAGAAAACTCGAGCAACAGGTGCAGGGAGGGGAGGGGGGGGGGGGTGACAGGGAACAGATGAAGGGGATAAAATCACAGCTTGAGGAGATGGGAAAAGGAGAGCTAGAGAAGAATTTTTTTATTTTATCCACAAGATCAGGGAACCCCAATCAGGAGAAGCGACTTATGAACCTCAAGAAATTCAACATATATTCAAGGAATACTATGAAAAGTTGTACTCTCAACCCGAGATGGAAGACGAGGAGAAAATTGTACAGTTTTTATCATCCCGAGTATAGGGAAAATAGAGAATAAAGCCTTGATCTCCCCATCACAAAGGAAGAACTAGATATAGCCATAGGAAGACTGAAAGCAAACAAAACTCCAGGGAGCGATGGGTTTCCAAACGAGTGGTACAAAATCTTTAAAGAAGACCTGGCCCCAGTAATGCTAGATTCTTTTAACTGGACACTTGAAAAGGCAGAAGCCCCCCCATTCTGGAAAGAGGCGGTGATATCAGTTATACCAAAAGAAGGGAAGAATAAGGAACATTGCTAATTATATCGTCCCATATCGATGTTAAATGGGGATTACAAGCTGTTCACATCTATACTAACTAGGAGAATGGAGGACATCCTCCCTGACCTGATTCACGAGGACCAGACAGGGTTCATAATAGGCAGACAGACACAGGACAATGTTAGGCGCACTTTACATGTGATAGAACCGGTGGAAAAACAACTCCCAGCAGCCTTGGTAAGTTTAGATGCGGAAAAGGCTTTCAACGGGGTCAGATGGTCCTTCCTGTTTAGGGTTTTTGGAAAGATTTGGATTTGACGATCAATTCATCAGCTGTATAAGAGCTCTATACGACAATCCAAATGTCAGAGTAAAGATTAACGGTAGCTTGTCGGACAGATTCAAACTGTTCAGAGGGACTCGCCAGGGATGTTGTGCAAGCCCCGCCCTCTTCACGATTTTTGTAGAACCATTAGCCCAAGCCATTAGAGAAAGTAACGAAATTAAGGGGGTTAGAATAGCAAGAGGGGACCACAGCATAGGCCTTTTTGTGGATGATATTATAATATACCTCCAAAACCCAAATTTGACCTTCCCCAAGTTAATGACCATACTAAATGATTATGGCTGGATGTCAGGATACAAGCTGAATGTCGCAAAAACCCAGATTCTCACTTACAACTTCTCACCCAGTAGTGGAATGAGGAATGATTACAAACTGAATTGGGAAGCTGAATCAATGACCTACCTGGGAGTGATTATCACCAAGGATATGTGCAAATTAGAAGCGGCTAATTACAATAAGATTAATGATAAATTACAGAAGGATTTGGTCGAGATGGGCTACACACATGATGGATTTCAGTACCAGAAAAGTGATCAAAATGAATATTCTGCCAAGGCTGTTGTATCTCTTCCTCTCACTACCAGTCAAGGTCCCCGACTCCCAATTCATAGCATGGGACAAACAGATCTCTAGGTTCATATGGGCAGGGGGCAGACCTATGGTGAAATTCAAAACATTGCAAATTGAAAAAGAGGGAGGAGGCCTGACACTACCTAATCTAAAGGAATACTACTATGCAGCCCAGCTGAGATATGCCGTTTACTGGTGCTCAAGAGCATACAGGGCCAGGTGGAAGGACATAGAGACACACCTAGGACGTGTCCAACCTCAGGCCAGATTGGGGGGGAAAGAACACGCAACAAAACAGGGAAATAATTCAATAGTGGACCACACACTGATGGTTTGGAATGAGGTGGTCAGGAAATACAAATCAAAAGAAGACAGTGGACTTCTGATTTGGCCTTCCCAGACCTCTGGCTTTAGCCCGGGAACACTGGAAGCCACTTTTGACGGGTGGAGAGATAGAGGTATAACAGCCATATGTACACTTTTAGAGAACCATAACTTCATGTCTTTTGAGCAATTTAAGAGAACATTTTACTTGGGAAATGACAATTTGTTTAGATATCTACAGCTGCGACACTTCTATGATACAGAAGTCAAGAATATGATATCAGTAGGTGGTAACGGGGTGGTGGGAATGATGGAGATGGCGTATACACGAACTCCAGTGAAAATAGTATCGGAAATGTACAAAAGTTTACAAGCTCGCAACAACTGTGATTCATATAATGTGAAAAGAAATGGGAAAGTGAACTGAGTATAATATTTACGGAGGATGATTGGCATTCTATATGTGAGACACAACACTCATCCACTAGCTCTAGAGGATGGAGAGAATTCGGTTGGAAAAATGTGATGAGATTTTTTTATCACCGCAAATTAAGAGTCAAGTCAAGTCAAGAGTTTTATTTGTCACGGCATACAAGTATACAATGAAATGCGGGGGGTCTTGCCCGCAACGATTGTGCATAATACAATAATAATAATATAATAAGAATCCAATAGAACGACATTGTGCAATAATACAAGTAATCAAAGTAGGGCATATCGGTATATGTACATGAGTTTTTACAGAGCATGGTAGGACATGCTAGGTCCTGTGATAGTGCAATACACTATTAGCTACGGATGAGGCACTGGTCTTTATGTACACTGCTATACAATGCTATATTATACAATCTCAAGTTATACTCTTAAAGTGACCTTTCCTTTTGTAAAGTGACCATAAGTGTGAGCATGTGCAGCATGAGTGTGTGTGTGCTCATTAGGGCTGCAACTAACGATTATTTTGGTAGTCGACTAATCTGTCGATTATTTTTTCGATTAGTCGACTAATCTTAAAAAAGTGTATTTTTTTTAAATTATTATTATTATTATTATTATTATTATTATTATTATTATTATTATTATTATTATTATTATTATTATTATTATTATTATTATTATTATTATTATTATTATTATTATTATTATTATTATATATTTTTTTGCACTACCTATCTTTGTTAAAGTGGCTTCTCAGCTCTGGTCCAGCTGAAGACAAAGCAGAGGAACAGATTGGACATTGAGCATGACCTCAGAGTTGCTTTGTCTACCATCACCTCACCCCAGACTTTGAGACTCTTGTCAGGAGCAAACAACATTGCCACTTTTGTTGCAACCCCAGTTATCCCATTAGTTCCCCCAAACTTACTGTCGGTTTGTTATGTTAACCCATTCTCCGCCATTCACGTGTTAAGGCGGGTTTCTCCGCCATGTGTTGTCAGGCAATAACTCCGTAAGGCGTTTTTGAGATCAATATTTCATATTTTCGTCATGGTATTCATATTTCACCCACGGAGTCTTGGGTGATGCTGTCTGGGCCATCACAACTCTGCAACGCTTCAATACCGCCACCTCGTGGCCGATCGACGAGTTGCCAAACCGGAAGTGCCCGGAAGTGCTTGGTCTGTCCCCTATTTTTGTCCGGCCACTTGCTTATCGTCCCGGGGCTCAATACAGACACTGTGGATATTGATCTTTGCCATAACTCAATAATCAACATGATTTGGACATGTATTACTAATATACAAACCGGAAATGGATTGCATCGATCAACATCCCATAATAGCGCTCTTTTTGCTCCACTCTCATTGCCCAACGCTACGAGGAGACTGGGGTGAGTTTCAGCGTTTTTCTTTACCATTTTCGATACAAACTGCTCTGATCAATATATCACCCATACTACATGAATCATTTAACGTCGGTCATTGAATTATAAACGACCCCCCCAGTGTGCGATCCATATCAGGATCTTTGGGGGAGCGGGGGGGGGGGGGGGGGGTTGGTCAGGCGCAAAAAGAAAAAAAATCAGAGCGTTTCCCTGAGTCTCGCAACTGCCGTGAGAGAGAGAGAGAGAGAGAGAGAGAGAGAGAGAGAGAGAGAGAGAGAGAGAGAGAGAGAGAGAGAGAGAGAGAGAGAGAGAGAGAGAGAGAGAGAGAGAGAGAGAGAGAGAGAGAGAGAGAGAGAGAGAGAGAGAGAGAGAGAGAGAGAGAGAGGCACTCCAGCTCACTGCCGCGGAGAGAATTACATTTGTTTTTCTTGCAGTTTTATTAAAAGTCACTCCTCATCTCCAGTAGTAAAAAAAAATGCAACATTATCGCCACCGACCTGTCCTGTCCTGATGGTCTGCCCAATTCTCAAAATCTGCATGTCACAGAAGTAGTCCCCGCAGCAAGTTGCTTCGTCTTCTTTGTAAAATCAAAATTGGTTAGAAAAACTTTCGACATTATCCTGGATGTGTCTATTTGTGCCTGCAGAGTGCAGACTGCAGTGCAGCGCCGCCACGCTCCGAATGGTGAACGCAAGAATAGCATGCATGTTCCATGCGTATTACGAGTAGGGTATATCTGCAGTGCCGCCCGCAACCTATTGTCTATTACGGTGAATTTGTGCGGAAATCATTTATACATCAAAATAGCATTTATTTTCAGTAATTTAGAGACCCCCCAAAGATTCACAAATCATGTATTCAGGTGAGCTGATGTCTGATCTAAGGGAGCTATGGCTCACCGAGCTCCCCTCGTGGATCGCACCCTGGACCCCCCCCCCCCCCTCCGTTCACCCGCAGATGACCAGTCATGACGTTTAGGACCATGTACAGTTGACATTTTTAATATAACGTTGATCGGTATCAAACTGCATTTGATAATCTAATATATGCATTTATGCCTATATCTCACGTTCTATGAAATACAGCAGAAAACGATAAAAACATATTTATACTCTAGACAGTATTTTAGTATGAATGTGTGAATGAAAAAGTAAAACGCTCCTACATCCTGAACGATAGATAATTGATGTTGAATGGGCCATAGTAATTAGGGATGGGTACTACCGAATTCGGTACTTTTGAGGTACCGAACCGAAACACGTCGGTACTACCGAGTATCGAATCAAGTGAGAAACCGAAAAAAAAAATAAAAAAAAATATTTTGTATTAATTTTTTTTTACTTTTTTTTTTTTTTTTTTAATTTTTTTTTTCATGTCAACGTTCACACGCACAATATATGCTTACCTAGGATTTGACTTGATTCAACAACAAAGCAGTCGGAGCAATGACAAGCCGAAAACTGTCGAAATTGTAGTTATTTGAAGTTTGGATTTTTTTTTTACGACTGAGGTGGGTAAATAAAATTTCTTGAGACTAAAGTACCGAAAAAAGGTACCGTTGGGTACCGGTATCGATTCACAGGTACCGGTACCGGTATCGGTTCAAATGTGAAAGGTACCCATCCCTAATAGTAATGTCAATTTAGCAATACAATTTAAAAAGTTATAGCCCTGCAAAGAAGGTGAACATCTCCATAGACTTATAGCGCTGGCAGAGAGGGTACAATGATGGGTACAATGCCCGGCAGAGAATGGGTTAAGCTAAGAAGTCTTCAGCTGGACCAGAGCTGAGAAGCCACTTTCACAAAGATATGTAGTGTAAAAAGAAAATAAAAAATTACGACTAATCGACGCAAAAAGTCTGCGTCGACGAGTTTTTATGATCGACGTCGTCGATTATGTCGACTAATCGTTGCAGCCCTAGTGCTCATGTTAAAGTGGCTGCTAGTGTGTGAGCGTGTACAGCAGTGGTCACCAATAGGGATGCACGATATTGATTTTGACACCGATACCGATAACTTTATGCTCCTCAAGCCGATACCGATAACCGATATTTATTGTATTATAATATTTTTTTTAACTGTATATATATATTATACATATATTTTTTTTTTTTTATAATTTTTTTTTTTTTTTTTGTATTTATAAGCTCCGACGTCATCGGTACTGCTATCGGTACTCGAGAAATTATGGAGGTTTTTTTTGAGGAATTTAAACGTTGCAAACTAATCTTGTTGGCCGTTGTCTATATCTCTCCTGCCTCTGTCTCTGCCTGCGCGGGGAGCGGGCTGCCTGCTCTCTCCTCTCTTCCCCTCCCACACACACACACACTCACTCACACACACACACACACCGAGTACAGACAGCTCTTCTCTCATAATGGCGGACAGAACGAAATGTTTAAAAGTCTGGGTCTATTTTACTAAAGTCGATGCTGACAACGCTCGTTGCCACAAGTGCAACAAGACATTTGCCAGTAATGTATAAGCGCTGGTACTTGTCAAGGTGGCGGGCGGGGAGATAACGTTAGCTCCGAGTAGAGTAATGGCTGACAATCCGGAGGTAAATAAACGAACGAGAGCTTCTGATTGGTGGTAAGAAGAAGAGGTGGGTGCAAGCCGTGGGACATAATTGGCAGATCGACTGTCTGTCTCCGAATGTAACGTGACTACGTCACAGCCAAGAAAGGGAGCGCTGGATTTGTGAAAAACTCCCTGTTCCTAAACCACACGCTATCAGTTTTACCACAGTACTGGCAAAACGGGAGGAGGTTATAATAAAAACAAGCGCCCTTCATCCAAATCCACCCACACCGGATTTCTTTTAACCAAAAAATGTATTATGTTATCGGAGCTATCAATAACGTTATCGAGTTTATCGGGATGACGTCATAATTGCTGATATCGGCCCGATAATTATCGGCCCGATAATTATCGTGCATCCCTAGTCACCAACCCGTCGATCGCGATCGACTGGTCGATCTTTGAGACTTTCCCTGTAGATCTTTCCCTGATTTTTTTTTTTTTTTACAAAATTATTATTATTATTATTATTATTTTGTATCTTTCCCTGAGAGTCCACATTACAGTTATACTTTTGTTTTGATGTGAAAAGTGATGCTGCATAAGATGACTGCACTTAGCACTGACTGAGAAAGTACATATTACAGTTCTACTTTGACAAACATAATTTACAATTAGCATTTTATAATGTTAATAATATGAGAGTCCACATTACAGTTCTACTTTTGTTTTGATGTGAAAAGTGATGCTGCATAAGATGACTGCACTTAGGACTGACTGAGAAAGTACACATTACAGTTCTACTTTTGTTTTGATGTGAAAAGTGATGCTGCATAAGATAATAATAATAATAATAACTTTATTTGTATAGCACTTTTCATACAGAGGTTGCTAGGCCTGCCACGATAACACATTTTGCTGGGCGATTAATTGCCCCCGAAAATATCGCGATAAGCGATATTATTGCGACCGGTTAGAGAATTTTTTTTTTGGAGAAATTTATTTCCCAAAACTTTTATTTTGAAGCCCACCGCTCCGTCTTTTCCTGTGTTTTAGACTTTTATTTTGAAGCCCACCGACCGGACCGGAAGTATTGTTGTGATTATCAGGTACTTTGGGTACCAGAAAAGTCACGTGAAACACTGCAGACCACTGATTGGTCAGAATAGAGACGCGTCTCTAGGATTTCATAATCATTATGTTTGCAGCAGGCACAAGTGCAATAAACAAAGGATACAGTCACTGTGTATTCTGCCTCATTTATTGATTAAACAAAACCGACATCAACACAATTTGCCACCGAGCGGAGAGTTTAGTCTCGCAAAAAGATCGCTGACTTGTTAAGGCTTGTTGTTAGGTTAGGTGCTAATGTTGTGCTAGCGTTTTAGCATGGCTATCGTACATAGCGTGATCAATATAACTCGCTATTGATTGTTTGTATGAGTAACGTTAATGCTAGTAGAATAGACACAACGTGAGGTAATCACCATCCATTTTAAACCGGTTATTACCTAATGCTAACGTTAGCAAATAGACGTGACTGGTAACGTTACAGCTTGTTAGCCTAATGTTAACGTTAGCATAGACAGCCTAGCTAACGTTAACGCTTGTAGAATAGACACAATGAGAGGTAACGTTAGCGTTAGCAGAATAGACACAACGAGGGTCTCGTTAATGTTGTTATTGATTGATTGATTGAAAACTGTGTTTACTCTGTTTGTATGAGTAACGTTAATGCTAGTAGAATAGACACAATGAGGGGTAACGTTAGCCCCACGGAGCTCCTGTGCTGTGCTCTGTAGTAAAGCCAGCGGCCCGCCTCCCAACACGGACAGTGACTGACAAGGGGCACTGGGTCCGCCTCATTAAAACAAACGCGCAAATAGCAATTAATCGCGCCCGTCAAAATCATTGCATTCATTTTAATTATCGCAGCAATTAATAGATTTATTGCTTATCGCGGCAGGCCTAGAGGTTGCAGTTCAAAGTGCTTCACAACAGCAAAAAATACAGGCATAAGCGAGCATAAAAAGATAGACAGGTAGAATCACAGTGTTTCACATTAGGATCTAGCATCCCAATAGGCTCTCCGCTTACAGTTTTCAGTAACACAAATAGTAAAAATAGTTTAAAATGATTCAGTTTAAAAATAGTCAAAAAATTATAAAATAGAACGGACATAAAAAATACAGGCATGAGCGAGCATAGCAAGATATGGCAAATCACAGTGTTTCACATTAGGATCTAGCATCCTAATAGGCTCTCTATTCAGTAATACTCCTGTAATTCATGAACAAATAATCAGTGTTTCACATTTGGATCTAGCAAATAATAAGAATAAAATGATTCAGTTTAAAAATAGTCATAAATAATCAGTGTTTCACATTTGGATCTAGCAAATAATAAGAATAGTTTAAAATGTTCAGTTTAAAAATAGTCATCAGTAAGAAGTAAAAAGTGCAATAACCGACACATGAATTTGATAGGCAGTGTAAGAGTAGGCAGGGTAAGAATAAATACAAGTTGTGTCAGGATATCCCTGATGTTTCCTCTTGCCACTAGGTGGTAGCAGATATCTATCAGTGAAATGCCTGAGCAAAGAGATAGGTTTTAAGCTGTCTTTTAAAGATGTCTAGCGAGTTGGCTTCCCTGATGTTTTGGGGTAGTTTGTTCCATAGTTTTGGGGCATAGTTGATAAAGGCTGCATTACCGATCCTCTTTTGACTGCTTCTGGGAGCCTCTAGTAGTCCAGCAGCTGATGATCGCAGTGTTCTTGCTGGTGTGTAATTTATTAGAGTGTTGGCGATGTAGCTAGGTCCCTGTCCATTTAGAGCTTTGTATGTAAGGAGAAGGACCTTAAAGTCAATTCTAAATGTTACAGGAAGCCAGTGTAAAGCGGCTAGGACTGGACTAATGTGCTCTCTCCTTTTGGTTCTAGTTAGCAGTCGGGCTGCAGAGTTTTGGATTAGCTGAAGCCTCTCTGTGGTTTTCTTAGGGAGACCTGTGAAAAGTGCATTACAGTAGTCTAACCGGCTAGATATGAATGCATGAATTAGCTTCTCAGCATCGTTCTGATTAATAAATGGTCGTACTTTTGCTATATTTCTGAGATGGAAGAACGATGTTTTCGTCACTTTGCTAATATGAGAATTGAAGTTCAGTTCTGAATCTATGATAACCCCAAGACTAGTGACCTCAGATTTGATCCAAGGGGTTAGTCCCCCCAGGTTCTTTATTAATGTTTCTTTTTTAGTTTTGGAGCCGATAATTAGAATTTCAGTTTTGTTCTCGTTTAGTTTCAGGAAGTTCTTACTCATCCATTTATTTATTGCCAGTAAGCAGTCTGTAATGGAGCTAATCGCTGTATCATTTGGTTCAGCAGATATGTACAGTTGTGTATCATCCGCATAGCTATGGAAATCTACATTATGTTCTCTGATGATATCACCCAGCGGTAACATGTAAAGGGAGAAGAGTAAAGGACCTAAGCAACTCCCTTGTGCAACTCCATAGTTGTTGTTGTATATATCAGACATGTGATCTCCTAGTTTAACATAGAATTTCCTCCCTCTGATGTATGTTTTAAACCAGCCCAGCACATGGTCTGAGAAACCGACATGGTTTTCAAGACGATCGATTAGAATATCGTGATCGATTGTATCAAATGCTGCACTGAGATCTAACAGGATAAGGATGGAGATCTTATTCTCGTCAGAGTTTAGTCTGAGGTCACTGATTATTTTGGTGAGGGCAGTTTCAGTGCTATGATATTTTCTGAATCCTGACTGAAATTCTTCTAAGATGTTGTTTTCTTCAAGAAAGGAATTTATTTGAACTGAAACTATCTTTTCAAGTACTTTACTAATGAATGGTAGGTTGGATATTGGACGATAATTTGCCATTTCATTACTATCCAAGTTAGGTTTTTTTAGTAATGGCTTTACAACTGCTGTTTTAAAGGCATCCGGGAAAATACCAGTCCTAAGGGAAGTGTTTATGATATCTAGCACAGGGCTTGAAACACTATTAAATACCCGTTTGAAGAAAGCTGTAGGTATAGGGTCAATGTCTGAGGTGGAGGAGTTACATTCTGAGACAGTTTTGCAGAGTACATCTAATGTGATGCATGTGAAACTTCTCATGGTTACATTGCACGGTTTGCCGCAATCAACTTTATTTCCATCATGAGTAATGCTGGCCCTGATCAAGGTTATTTTGTTGTTAAAGAATAGTGCAAGTTCTTCACACTTAACCGTTGATGACTGAGGAGGTGTAGGGGCAGTGTTGAGTAGTACATTAATAGTGGAAAAGAGGATTCTGGAGTTTCCAGCATTTTCTGTAATGATTTTAGAGAAGTAATCTTTCCTTGCTAAGCGGATGGTTTTATTATAAGCAGTTAAAGCATCTTTGTATATATCACAGCATATGGTGGTTTTTGTTTTTCTCCATTTTCGCTCCGCTGCACGACATTTCCTTTTTTCTTCGTTGACCGTATTATAGTTTAACCAGGGCGAGGCTCTAGTTTTCTTCTTTTTCGTTTTTAATGGGGCGACAGAATTTAATATAGATGACATTGCATCATTGAGATTTTCTACCATTTCATTTAGAGAGCTGTCATGATTGTGTGGTTCATGTAGTCTGATAAGATCAATGAACTTTGATTCAGCTTTGTCGTTTAGGAGCCTCTTTTTAACTATGATTTCTTTTTTTGTTTTAGTAAGGGTTATTTGAGTATCAAAAAATATACAGTGATGGTCGGAGAGAGGTAATTCAGTTATTGAGATATTTGTTATGCTTAGCCCAGTTGTTGTTATAACTAAGTCTAGTGTATTCCCAAGCCGGTGAGTTGCATTTGTTATATGCTGTATTAGGTCAAAGCTATCCAGTAGATTTTTTAGTTCCATAGTTTTGGAGTCTGTTTTCTTATTAAAATGGATGTTCAGGTCTCCATTTAGGATCACCTTATCATATCCGGTAACACATAGTGAGATCAGTTCAGAGAGCTCCTGTATAAATATTGGTGAGTGTCTAGGCGGGCGGTATATTGTGACAATAATAGTTGATTCTGTTTTTAGTTCAATGGCAAGATATTCCATTGACATGAACTCGCCTAGTTCTGTGATTCTAAACAAGAGTTTTGAGGAGAAGATTGCTGCAACTCCTCTGCCCCTTTTATTTTTTCTGGGTATTTGAAAAAAGTTATAGTCTGGTGGACAAGCTTCTATCATTATTGATGTAGCTGTGTCATTATTTAGCCATGTCTCTACTAGGCAGATGCAATCTAAGTTATTTTCTTTAATCAGATCATTTACTAAGAATGTTTTATTATTCAGTGATCTGACATTTAGGAAAGCTAATTTTATTTGTTGGACTTCTTTAGAGGAGGTCTGCTTTGGTTTGACCGTGATGGCCCTGAGGTTAATAGCAGGTAAACGCATTGGTGGCGTATATTTTTCACCATGCCATTGGCTAGTTATGATTACTTGTATGTTTTGAGAGATGGCATGGTAATTGTGCTATACTGTACCGTACTGACTGCACTGTGCTTTCGGGGACATTTGATCAGACGAGATGGCCTTGTGTGATATGGGGGGGGGGGACGGGGACGGGACGTCTTGTGCTGTACTTCGTGGTGATATTGTGTCCTTCATGACTATCTCTCGTGCTGGTATGAGCTTAATATTCTTGGAGGCCATCAAGGCATGACGCATGTTTGCTGATAGGAGCTTTGAACCTAAGCGATTTGGGAAGAAGCCATTTCTTTGAAAACGTTCTGGGTTATTCCAGAAAACATTGAAGTTGTCAATGAATTTCAGGCCGTGTACGAGACATGCAGCCCCTAACCATGAATTAAAATTTAGGAGTCGACTGAATGCTTCCTGTCCTCTGCGAAAGCATGCAATTGGTCCACTGATGGACACATCAGTGTTTGTGTACACAGACTGATGTTTGTCTAGTGTGTTCATTAAACGTGTGAAATCGTCTTTCAAAGTCTCTGTGCCAGTCTTCTTTCGCAGGATGTCAAACGATCCAGAGTGAATGACAATTTTTGTTATTCCTGGTCTGATTAGTGTTGGAAGTTTTTCGGCTAGTTCTTTCACAGTTGTATTGTCTAGACAGATATTTTCTGTGTTTGCCATCTCCACATACCTTGTTATGGAATCTCCAATCAGTATGCAGTCTATTTTCTGTGTGAGGTTAGCATTTTTCTTTCCAACAGTTTTGGGGCCGTTTGTTTTTGGGCTAGGCCTAGTCTGCCGGTTCTTTCCACAGTCCTGTGGCCTTGGTGAAGCCTCGTTAGCCTTCTCAGTAGCCGGCATGTTAACGCTGGTCCCGTACCTTCGGCGTTGGCTACCGCGACGTTCTCGGCGCATGATAGTCTCTTCGCTGTTAGCCGTTCGCTCGGTCTGGGTCGTGTTTGCCAGCCGTGTCGCTAGTGGCTCTGTTTTCCTCGTCGTCTCGTCGTTAGCGTGTGCTTCGCTAGCATTAGCGTGAGCTCCGGCATGCCAGCTGTTTGCTTCGCTAGTGTTAGCGTGAGCTCCGGTATTCTTGCTATTAGCGTCGTTAGCGTGAGCTCCGTTACGCTCGCTGTTTTCTTCGTTAGCGTTGTTAGCTACGCTTCTATGTAGAGCTGCCGCGGTATTGATGTTTTCCTTACCGCACACATTTGCAAAATATTTCCTACCGCCGCGGTAATAACCGCACACACACACACAAAAAAAAAAAAGTTTGAATGCATTTTTTTTGTAGTCTACTCTTTATAGCATATAGCCTGCCTCTAGTCTAAATGTCTATCTTTAGAGGATGACTTTGCAGCATGAATATTGTTTGGGATTCGGCATGCACGCATTCGTTATTAAAAGTGAAACACGGATTCGAAGTCTCCCCTACGGTGTCGCGAGCAGGGGTGGTAGCGGCGCGCCCGCCGGTTACCCCCCCGACCCTTTCTTCTTCTTATTATTATAACGTTACTACTTATGATTACAAAGGCATTCGATTTGTGGCATTAACGTTAGTATAGTTACACGTTCGTATTTACCAGACCATAGCAAGGCAAGCGTTACTCAATTAATATCTAAGTTCCTTTCTTTGCTCAGAGCGTGCCGAGTTGTACCCATTCTGCGGTCTGTTAATAAAGTTTTCAATCAGACAAGTGTATAGAACGAAGGGCTTTTATTATAACATTTCGTTGCAGTAAAATCATTATGCCTCGTTCCCTGAGGAGCGACGGCGTCGGTAATCCACTCCGGTCTCCGGTGGGAGCTAACGTACTATTAGCCTTGTTGTGAATGTGATGGCTGAGATTCAGGAAGTAAAAGCGCTGCAAGATGCTCCAAGCATGTGACGCGTATCTCTTCTGACCAATCAGTGGTCTGCAGTGTTTCATGTGACTTTTCTGGTACCCAATAGGGTCGCTTGGAATCTCGACAGAGAAGTAGGGTATATCTGCAGAGCCGCAAGCCCAACGAGAGCGTAATAATAATAATAATATATTAAAAAACAGCGGTGATGCCGGTATTCAGCCCAACGCTGCGGTGGGCATGATGTAACAGCGATACCGCGGTAATACCGATACCGCGGCAGCTCTACTTCTATGTCTCTTTGCCTTGGGTGTTGATATGCGTGTTTCCGAGAGTAGGTTGAAACTATTTCCTGGCGGTACCGGGGGTGAGGTCCTGGATCGTTTATTTCTCCTTTTATCCTTGACGGTGATCCACTGCTTTGGTCTAGCTCCTTGGTTGTGCCAAGGACCGTCTTTTGGGTGGTGCTGTTCTGTAGTTACTAGCATAGGCCAGTTCTCAATCATGGTATTGTTGGCTATATTTGTAGTAGCTTCATAAATAGAGTCAATGAGTTGCTCATCCTGCTGTATTTGGTACAGGGTA
The DNA here is from genome assembly GCF_963971535.1 of Notolepis coatsorum. Classification (NCBI taxonomy): domain Eukaryota; kingdom Metazoa; phylum Chordata; class Actinopteri; order Aulopiformes; family Paralepididae; genus Notolepis; species Notolepis coatsorum. The sequence continues at coordinate 124,135,426 of NC_140168.1, read as the reverse complement.
GAAACCCGAGCCTCCAGCTCTACAATCCTCTTTCTCATCTCCAAGCAATTAGTACATTCTGTGGGAGAGCCGAGTCCCGGCATCTTCCTTTATTTCTTTTCAGGTTAGGCTAAGCTGAAGCTAAGCTAGGTACTTAGCTGGTGGTGGTGGTGGTGATGATGATGATGATGGTGGTGGTGGTGGTGATGGTGGTGGTGGTGATGGTGGTGATGGTGGTGGTGATGGTGGTGGGTCACTCACTTCACAACCGGGGTCTTTATGAAATATCATACAAGAGAGCTGTCCGTCGCTCTCTCCTAAACGGGGCAGCTTCCGTCGCCCCGGATATGTCCGTTTCTCTCCCCTACACGGGGCAGTTCCGTTGCCCTGGAGCTGTGCTATTACTCACACTGTCTTCCGTCTCGTTAAAACTCAAAATAACAAGGAAAACCTTCCTCGTCTTTCATAAATATCCTTGCCTTCCGACATAGTCCTTTGTGTGTAGCTGATAAGACAGCTCGCTATTCCTCCCACGGAGAATCTTGCTACTCGTCCTTTCGACTGTGGTAAAAAATCTGAATAGATAAGAAGATTCACAGTTCTGGAGAAGTACCATAGGAATTGGGAGTTAACGTACAGAGTAATTAAAGTTGAAAGGGCTGTAATAAATCATTATAATAGCGATAGGCAAAAGCAGCGGAGCGGAGCGACAGTAAAAGCAGCTTGCTTTGCTGAAGCAGGAAGTAGATGACTGCACTTAGCACTGACTGAGAAAGTACATATTACAGTTCTACTTTGATGTTTTAATGTTCGACCAAAGCATTGCATGTAATTAGAATACAGGCAAATAAAAGTCATTTAGTTTAAAGTACAATCTTGGCTGTCTTTTTCTCTCAACGCTTCAATAGGTAGATCTTGCTTTCATCAACAAAAAAAAAAGTGATCTTGGGCTTAACCCATTCCCCGCCAAAATCGCTGTTCAGCGTTATTGCCTGCCATGCGTTGTCTGCCAATATCGCTGTACAGCGTGTTTCAAGTTCATATTTCATATTTTCGTCATGGAATTCATATTTCACCCACGGAGCCTTGTCATATGCTGCGGGAGCCATCTCAACTCTGCAACGCTTCAATACCGCCACCTGGTGGCCGATCGGCGAGTTGCCAAACCGGAAATGCCCGTTTCAGCTCGGCCCGTCCCCTAATTCCGTCCGGCCACTCGTTTATCGTCCCGGGACTCAATCCACACACCGACATGGATCGTTGCCATAACTCAATAAACAACATGATTTGGGCGTATATTAGTATTATACAAACCGGAACTGGATCGCCTCGATCCCCACCACATAACTGGGATCTGTTTGTTCCACTCTCATCGCCCAACGGTACGAGGAGACTGACGTGAGTTTCAGCATTTTTCTTTATCATTTTCGATACAAACTGCTCTGATCAATATATCACATCATTTAACGTCGGTCACGGAATTATAAACGACCCCCCCCCCCTCCGTTCACCCGCAGATGATCAGTCATAACGTTTAGGACCATGTACAGTTTACATTTTTAATATAGCATGGATCGGTATCAAACTGCATTTGATAATCTAATATATGCATTTATGCCTATATCTCACGTTCTATGAAATACTGCAGAAAACGATAAAAACATATTTATACTCTAGACGGTATTTTCGTAAGAATGTGTGAATGAAAAAGTAAAACGTTCCTACATCCTGAACGATAGATAATTGATGTTGAATGGGCCATAGTAATGTCAATGTAGCAATACAATTTAAAAAGTTATAGCCCTGCAAAGAAGGTGAACATCTCCATAGACAAATAACGCTGGCAGAGAATGGTTTAGGATGATTAAAGTGGTGGCAGAGAATGGGTTAAAAAGGTTGGTGACCACTGGTGTAGGGCTAGGCGATATGACGATATTATATAAATATCGGGTACAGTTCATTAACGATACACTTTTTAAACGTATCGTGGAGTTTTCCCACAAGAGGCTTGTGTTGCGTCAATCTGGTCCACACCCGTTCAAACTTTTGAACAGCGCCGCCCCACACACACACTACTGCATCAAAGTTACTACTTATGATAACAAAGGCATTCGTTTTGTGGCATTAACGTTATATAGTTACACGTTCAATAACATCAGCGTATTTACATAGCAACGTCCGAGGTCGACCTAGATATAGCAAGCGTTAGTCGTTCATATCTCAGCCCGTGCTGACTCAGTTGTGCCCATTCTGCGGTCTGTTAATAAAGTTTTCAATCAGACAGATGTATGGAAAGGCTTTTATTATAACATTCGTTGCAGTAAAATCATTATGCCTCGTTTAGTCATCCTGCGGAGCTAAAAGCTAAACGTCGGCCGCGGGGAGCTACCGCTACCGTTGTTGTTGTCATTGAGCTCTCGTCAAAATCAATGGCGGATATAGCGGAAGTAAAAAAATTATACGCGCTTGCCGATTGGTGCTAAGAACAGCAGGGCGGGTGCAAGCGGTGTGACGTAATTGGCAGACTCGACTGTCAATCAAAATGATTCTGTTTGCCGTCTGAATGAATGAAAACGTTATTAACAGATTGCAGAATGGGTACAATACAGTACAGCTCAATACAACAACAGTGGACTGGAGGATGCAGACCAGAGAAAGACTTTCGTCTTGTTTACATCAGGGTCCCCCATTTTCAATTAATCATATTTCATATCTAAATCATATAATATCTCATTGCTAAATATATGCAATATATAATCTAATAATCTAAATCTAATATATAATATAAAAATGCTAAATGCATGGGTATTTTATTTTGTCTTTAACACTTTCAGCGCCACGCCTGGTTTTCCATTTTACCGCTTGAATGCCACCATCGGCGCCAATGTTAACGTTAATATCGCCTAATCTATGTTTTAAATTATGGCTATGTGTCTAATCTGCCCATCGCATTATCAAAGACTATTTTCCAGTCAGTGCTGTGAAGGCAGATTGTTTTTTTATCGCGTCGTTGCCGTTTCAGAGCAGTTAGAAAAGCCCCCGTTTTGATATAAAAAACAGCTCATTCTGGAGCATTCTATGATAATCGTCTTTTAGTGGAATATTCCACAACGTTGATATTCGTCGGCCTTTTTATGTATCGTTTTCAAATAAACGCTAGATGATCAATATTATACGTGCACGCACGCACATTACGGCCGCGCACTGATGATCGCTCCGTTGGTTTCCTCACAGACTTTTACATAGAAACCGAAAGAGGACATTTCACAAAACAGCTTATAACTTCATCAAACTTACTCTGATTATCCTACCACTGATAACATAGAGTCCTTACCTGACATCAGATGGTATCCAACTGGTATATTCCAATTCCTGATCACCATTCGAAAAAATCGATACGTGTATGGATCCAACGCGATACAGTAGAACTCCATGATCCGCGGGGATCTGAGGCTCCAGAATGAACTCTAGTAACCCCGGCTGGATCAGTGAACTGGAAAATGTGGAGTACCGGATTTTTTTCCCCATTCATTTTCATTGAGTCCATTCCAAAATCACTTATGTCATCTGGGAGACGACAGGGGGCGCTTTTTTCCACAGTGATCGCCGGCGCCCCTCGGCTATACTCGGGTAGGCTCGGGTGATGCAATAATTTTTGTGGCATGCAACCACCTAAAAAAAAAACAGAGAAATCTTGTGAGTGGCACTGAAAGTGTTAATGTTAGCTTGCAAACTCAAATACTGTCTTGGTAAGCCTCATAATGAATTGTTTGGGGAAAAAAAGAAAAACATCGTGATGCGTATCGTGTATCGCCGAAAGGTCAGAAAATATCGTGATATCATATTTAGGCCATATCGCCCAGCCCTACACTGGTGTACAGTGTGTGTGTTGTGTGTGTGCTCATGTGTGCTTGTGTGGAGAGTTCAGTGTTCAAGGCTCTGATGGCCTGGGGGAAGAAGCTGAGCCGAAGTCTCTCTGTCCTAGTTGCTGGTGTTCGCAGGCGTTTGCCTGACCGCAGCAGCTTGAACAGGCTGTAGTTGGGGTGGTGAGGGTCTTTCATTATTCTGCAGGCTCTGGATTTGCACCTCTTGTTATTAGACGGTGGGCCGAAGGTCTCTAGAGGCTTCCGTTAATGAAATGATTGATCTGGTTTTACAGAGTATATGTTATTGTAATATGAACTACATAATATACTATAATAACACATTTCCGTTTGTTGGCAACGGTTTTTGGGTCATATCTTTATGAAAATTAATGTGTTTATAAGATGAAAACTACCTACGTTTGTGAAAAGGGGCGTTGCTGCGGAACCAATCAAAACGCGTTACAACGTCAGGTGACTTGATTTCTCCCAATGACATTCTTCAAGCCCTGGAACCAGGAAGTAAATATTGCTACTCGTCTGTTGACAAGACTGGATAGCTCTGCATTCGGTAAGCTCTCAATTCATTACTATTACTATTGAAATGCATTTTTACTTAACTTTACAGCATTATTCAAACGTGATAGGAAGTTATGAGTCATCAGCAGTTTATATGCAGTCCGTTTTGACGTCCGATTACACATTGGAAAATGTTGTAGCCAGCTCACAAAGACTAACGTTACGTTAGCATTTTAACTTTCTCAGATAGCAATCTAACATTACGTTAGTGTAAATCAAACAACTCTAACCCAATACTAATAATAGTAACTTGTTTCACATTCTTGCTGTGTGTTACACTATGGTAATAGCGGTCTGTGTTGTTGCCTGTGACGTTAGAAATTTGACGTTGTCACAACCGTTACATATGTACAAAATATACTGTCTCATAAATATACTCTTCCAATATATAAATATACATATAAATATATTGTTTTAGATGCTGTTGTCACTATGAATTACAAATGGGGGGCCCTGATGTAAACAAGACAAACGTCTTTCTCTGGTCTGCATCCCCTTAACAATTGTGTGTATTGAGCTGTACTGTACTGTACCCATTCTGCGCTCTGTTAATAACGTTTTCAATCAATCAATCAATCAACATTTATAACACAATAACAAGTGTGAAAATAACATGTTATTTATTTTAACAGTAACATGTATTACAAAAACATATTCCCTGTTGTCCCAAATTACTGCTCCTTAATGATGATGATTCTTTAGCTATAAGTATTGTTCAGAGACGATTTTGGCTGGCAGGAAGTACTGCTGAGAAAAAAAATTGGCGCTTTGATGGCAAGCTCCACATTCTCTACCCTTTAATCACTGGAAACAGTTATTAGCTGATGTTGTAACAATGGAGCTTTCTACAGCTAGATTAAATGGTGCAAACTATCAAACAATAGATAGCTGGAACCAACAATGTGCATTGTATGCCTGTACCTGTGCCTATCTTCCAAAAAAGAAATAAAATATATGAAAAAAAGAAGAAAAAAAACTTAGGATACAGTGTTCTGACAGTCCAAACACAGACACATGTCTGTACATGGTAGGTTGTTTGATTTGCATGTGCATCGCCCCTTCATGCATTGTGTTTTTTTTGCAGGAGCAGTATACAAGTTCCAGGATTGCGACTGGGGCTGGAGGAAGTGACATCCAGTCAATCTCGAAGAAATCTCTGGACTGCTGATCACCACATGGGAACTGTATTGAGAGGCATGAGCACAGTGAAGCAATAGTCGGGTGTCTGCTTCCTCCTGTATTGAGAACAGTGTTTGTAGTGGTAACACCTCCACCCCTGTGCCACTGCTGTTGACTCTGATGAGCGGGTGGATTTACTGATCCCTCGAGAAAGTGCATTAACTTGGCTTTATCAGTTTTCACCATAGAGCCATCCATGTTCGCTATGGCTGCAGGGAAGGGTCCCAGACTGTAGACTAACATTTCCCCGATGTCAATCTTCCTGACTGTTCCCACCACTATAAGCCTGGCGAAGAGGTCTCGGTCTGCTTTCAGGGCCATCTCCTTGCCTCTCACCTTGGTAACACTTGATGTTGCTGTGTCCTTGAAGGTTTTGAGTTTCATCTTTTTTACAGGAGCATGGAAGTCCACCTCATCTGTTAGGAGACGTTGTTTAAAGAAATCGCCAAATGCCTTCTCACTGTACTAGTTACACATTACACACATACAAATGACAATAACACTATGTAACAACCATCAAATGCACTCACAGCACACACATCCACACGCACACACTCACTTTAAACAAACAACTCACTGCAGCACCCACTTTAGAACACCTAAACACACTTTATATTTATTGGCAAAGAATTTGCACTACAACCCATACCTCATTACACCTTACTGTAAATTGTACCTCATCCCATTTCTGCATTGTACTGTATAGTATATTGTATTGTAACTCAGTTACTTTTCTACTCTGCATTGTACATTGTATGTATATATTGAACACTTGTCTACGTACTTGACTTCTATTTTATACTTATCTATTTTTATCTAGCACAATCTCTGGAGCAAAACGGAAAGAAGCATTTTATATAAAAGTATTCTGTACTTCTGTATGACAACTAATAAAGAAACTTGAACATCAAAAAATCAACATTCTGTTCTCTATGCCAGGCTAGATCTGACCTTGACTCATGTTACAGGATTAATACACACTTTATACACAAATTGCATATAACATTCTCTTTGGTACCATTCATTCTGTGTTTATTGTGTCATACTGGGGAATAATATTAATATTATTATGTCCTATTGGGGACATCATTTTAAATTCTGAGCAATTTTCAATCGTTTTCTTTATAGAGAGGACGTCTGACATTGATTGAAAACGGTTAACAGATTGCAGAATGGGTACAATACAGTACAGCTCAATACACACAATTGTTAAGGGGATGCAGACCAGAGAGAGACTTTCGTGAGAGACCAACAAAGTGAGGTATGTAATACATTTCGAATCAAATTGTGGTCGGTTAGATCTAACGTTAATATCACGTTATCCATCTAATGGATAGCAAGCTCACCTGACGTCGGTATGGCTTGCGAAATACAATCTTATAGTAAGAAACAAAACACAAGTTGAACATAGTTTTGAACGTTTTATTACAATAGTATTTAGGTCGGACCGTCGGATAAATCTAACGTTAATATCACGTTAACCATCTAAAGCTAATCTGTGACGTCGTTATGGTTAATACAGTGCGAAATACAATCTTATATAGTAACAAAACAATACACAAATTGAACATAGTTTTGAACGTTTTATTACAATAGTATTTACTGTCTCATGTTGTGTATAATCAGCTAGCGTTCCAGTCAGATCCATTCTCCGTTCTTGTTGACAATTTTGGGGTCCCGAAATCCGGTTTCTGTATCCTGATTGGTTTATCAGCTAGAGGTGTCCAAAGATATGCATGAGCAAACATTTAATTTAAATGTAAGATTACGAACACCGATGACCAACAGACGGCTGGCCAACAAACATATTTTGACTCAACATAATAACTAGATATCACACACAAAGAATTGTGTAGTCTGCCAACATGGATCAATCAAGTTCACTTTAGACAGACTCGGCCTCCCATCTATATATAGGACCTGCAGGGCAGGGCTCTACAGTGCGACCATATTGCTTGCATATGCCCCTAGAAATATGTGTGTGCGAACTGGAAAAATCAATTACTCGCACGGTCCCACATTGCACTCAAGCCAACGGTCCAATCACAGTAGAGTGACGTGACTGGTTTCAAGGGAAATAAAAGAAATTACCAATCGGAAGCTCTCATTCCCTTTTTTACTTCCTGAAAGTCCGCCATTGCGATATGCGACAGTTTTCCGAGACAGTAACTTATTCTAGTCTTACCAATAGCAATAGATTTTAGAACACCTAGATTTATCGATAGCAATAGTAATATAACGTTAATGCAACAAAACGAATGCCTTGCGGCTTGCTTTGTTAATCATAACGTTGATGCAGTAGCGTATGTCGTTGTGTTGGCTGTAACGGACACGATAATAACATAACACTGTGTACACATTAAAATTGCGATAATTGATTCTAACATTTTCAAATCGATGCAGTTGAATTTTCCCCTTAGGATCGATGCATTGTGATGCATTGTTACACCCCTACACCAAAGTCACTGGCCCACTGTGTATGTGTGTATGTGTGTGCGCTAACTTGGCTAGCGTTATCAACAGCAGAGGTGGGCAATAGGGTCCAGCTGCAGCGCCGGAGTGCAAGCGGTGTGATGTAATTGGCAGAATTGACTGTCAATCAATGGTCTACCTGACACGCAAACTCATAAACAATGTTTCTGTACTGGAGGTGTACAGTATTTCAATAGGAAACCCTGAAAGGATTATTTTTCTAGAAGAGCAACACTAGCCAAAACATAGGCATTGTATGCATAAAAGCTAAAGTTAAGTGACTTACTTTTGTAGCAGTAGTTTGATTTGATAGTTTATTTGATAGGGACAGCACATGTTAATGAACATCAAGTACAAAATACAAAATGTAAACATGGGTTGTAGCAAGAGCTAATTTACACCAGGAGACAGCAAAACTCTTTCAATAAATAAATAGCCTGCTTAGGGTAAAAGCATTGTGACAATCAATGATAAAAACAACAATAAAAACAAGAAACAAGTAGGGATGCGCGATATTGATTTTTTGACACCGATACCGATAACTTTATGCTCCTCAAGCCGATAACCGATATCGATAACCGATATTTATTGTATTATAATTTTTCTTTTTAAATGTATATATATATATATTTTTTTTTAGTATTTATAAGCTCCGACGTCATCGGTACTGCTATTGGTACTCGAGAAATTATGGAGTTTTTTTTTGAGGAATTTAAACGTCGCAAACTAATCTTGTTGGCCGTTTTCTATATCTCTCCTGCCTCGGTGTCTCTGCCTGTGCGAGGAGCGGGCTGTGCTCACACACACTCACACACACACACACACACACACACACACACACACACACACACACACACACACACACACACGGGTGCTGCCGAGTACAGACAGCTCTACTCTCATCATGGCTGACAGAACGAAACGTTCAAAAGTCTGGGTCTATTTTACTAAAGTCGATGCTGACAACGCTCGTTGCCACAAGTGCAACGAGACATTTGCCAGTAATGTATAAGCGCTGGTACTTGTCAATGTGGCTGGCGGGGAGCTAACGTTATTAGCCTGAGCTCCGAGTAGAATAATGGCCGACAATCCGGAGGTAAATAAACGAACGATAGCTTCTGATTGGTGGTAAGAAGAAGAGGTGGGTGCAAGCGGTGGGACGTAATTAGCAGATCGACTGTCTGCCTCCGAATGTAACGTGACTACGTCACAGCCAAGAAAGGGAGCGCTTTGTGAAAAACTCCCTGTTCCTAAACCACACGCTGTCAGTCGTACCACAGTACTGGCAAAACGGGAGGAGGCTATAATAAAAACAAGCGCCCTTCATCCAAATCCACCCACACCGGATTTCTTTTAACCAAAACATTTATTATATATTATCGGAGCTATCAATAACGTTATCGGGTTTATCGGGATGACGTCATAATTGCTGATATCGGCCCGATAATTATCGTGCATCCTTAGAAACAAGTTACATAAACTAAATCGGATTAAAAATTATCTCAGTTCTGGTTTGCCTTAAGATGCAGTTTAAGATGGGTCTTGAACATGGAGTATGTCACTCTCTAATCACAACTTGTAGGCTATTCCAGTAGTTACCACCTTTAACAGAGAACACAGTTTTAGCAAAGGTAGTATACCGAAAAGGCACCTTACAGTCCCCTCTACTGATGGCCCTGGTGGTAATGCCAGTGTCTCCTTTTTGTTCAATGTCACTGCCTTTTTTATTAGGCCTAGTTGTTGGCTACAACTTTGCCACAGTAGGCATTAATCACTTAATAGTTCAAATGTCTGTGTCCCATTCGCGTTTGCACGCGCAGATACACACACACACGCACACAGTGGGCCAGTGACTTTGGTGGTATGTGCTATTGCACAGATGTGTGTCCCGTTCCCGTTTGCACATGCACGCACAGTACAAATATACATACAAAATAAATTAAAAAAAAACTCTGTTACTTGAAATATTTTCACTGTGCTCCTAAATATTTTTGTGTTCAAGTTTCAAGTTTCTTTAATAGTTGTCATACAGAAGTACAGAATACCTTTATACAAAATGCTTCTTACTGTTACACTCCAGAGACTGTGCAAGACGAGATAAGTATGAAATAAAATAACATAGTATAGCATGTAAATTAGAAGTAAAAAATGAGGTCACAGTGTTCAGTATAGACATATGTACAATGTTCGATGCAGAATAGACGTAACTGAGTTACCATATAATATACAATACTATGCAGTGTACTAATATACAATACTATATAGTGCAAGGCAGAAATGGGATGGGGTGCAATTTAGGTACAATTTACAGTAGGTGTACGAGTTGTAGTGCAAATCCTTTATCAATAAATATAAAGTGTGTTTGTGTGATCTAAAGTGTGGAGAGTGGGTGCTGCAGTGTGTTGTTTGTTTAAGTGAGTGTGTGTGCTGTAGGGGTGGACGGTATAAACGGTATACGGTATAAACGGTATGAATTTGCTCTACGGTATGGATTTTGACTATACCGTGTAACCGGTAGAGCAGCTCTAAAAGAGCAATGACGTCATGTAACCACAGCGTGACTATTTCAATCGCATTTGCCCCTAAAAATAGATAGAATTAGTCATAGATAATAGATATGTGCAAACTGGGAAAAGTTATTTAGGAGGCTGCGTGCAGTGGGCGTGTCAACACGCAATTGTCATTTCATAATAAACACATATCACCGCGGCGCACAGCAAGTTTCAATTTCAGTTCCTGGCATTTTTAACCAGTGGAGAAAGGTAAGGGATTTCCCTATCGTTTTTCTTATATGAATTATTCTACGTTAATAAAACATACCTGGTGATCAACTACAGTTTGCTGTAAACATTATTATATGTGTGTAGTGTTATGATAACGACGGCTGCAGCGGGAGGACGGCTGCAGCAGTGGAGTTGCGAATAGCATGTAGCTGCAGAGCCGCAGAACCATGGGCGCTTTTAGGTCTGGTCACAGGCCCGCTCAACAGCGCCCCCCCACCCAACGGCTGAATTGCCAATGGCTCCTGAAAGCGCCCATGGTTCTGCGGCTCTGCAGCTACATATGCTTCTAGCAAAATCCAGCATCCAGCCTCGCTGTTTGCAATGGGAGCAGCACGGAGTCTCGACTCGGGACTTATTTTATTTGGAATATAATGACTTTATACGCAAAAGTAGCCTAGTTTTAAGTTAAAATATTATAAATCTACATGCCTTGAGGATGTCATTCTTTATATAGCCTGCCTATCAGGCAAAACAAATTATTCTAAAGGAAACACTGATACCGTGATATATACCGTTACCGTCTATGCTTCAAATTATACCGTGATATAAATTTTAGACCATACCGTCCACCCCTAGTGTGCTGTGTGCATTTGATGGTTGTTGCATAGTGTTTATTGTTCGTTTAGCAACCTGATGGCCTGGGGATAGAAGCTTCTTCTGAGTCTTTCTGTGCTCGCCTTAAGACTCCGGTATCGCTTGCCTGACCGCAGCAGTTCAAAGAGGCAGTTGTTCGGGTGGCTGGAGTCCTTGATGATTCTCTTAGCCTTCCCCCTGCACCGCTTGTTGTAAATGTTCTGGAGGGTGGGAAGCCCCCCTCCAATTGTGCGTTCGGCTGAACGTGTCACTATTTGTAGTCTGCTTCGGTCTTGTGCAGTGCTATTCCCAAACCAGGAGGTGATGTTGCCAGTCAGGATGCTCTCTATTGTACATGTGTAGAAGTTCCTAAGGATCTTCTGACTGACTTGGAACTTCCTTAGGCGCCTGAGGAAGTAGAGGCGTTGTTAGGCCTGCCGCGATATGCAATAAATCGATTAATTGCCGCGATAATTAAAATGAATGCAATGATTTTGACGGGCGCGATTAATTGCTATTTGCGCGTTTGTTTTAATGAGGCGGACCCAGTGCCCCTTGTCAGTCACTGTCCGTGTTGGGAGGCGGGCCGCTGGCTTTACTACAGAGCACAGCACAGGAGCTCCGTGGGGCTAACGTTACCCCTCATTGTGTCTATTCTACTAGCATTAACGTTACTCATACAAACAGAGTAAACACAGTTTTCAATCAATCAATCAATCAATAACAACATTAACGAGACCCTCGTTGTGTCTATTCTGCTAACGCTAACGTTACCTCTCATTGTGTCTATTCTACAAGCGTTAACGTTAGCTAGGCTGTCTATGCTAACGTTAACGAGCATTAGGCTAACAAGCTGTAACGTTACCAGTCGCGTCTATTTGCTAACGTTAGCATTAGGTAATAACCGGTTTAAAATGGATGGTGATTACCTCACGTTGTGTCTATTCTACTAGCATTAACGTTACTCATACAAACAATCAATAGCGAGTTATATTGATCACGCTATGTACGATAGCCATGCTAAAACGCTAGCACAACATTAGCACCTAACCTAACAACAAGCCTTAACAAGTCAGCGATCTTTTTGCGAGACTAAACTCTCCGCTCGGTGGCAAATTGTGTTGATGTCGGTTTTGTTTAATCAATAAATGAGGCAGAATACACAGTGACTGTATCCTTTGTTTATTGCACTTGTGCCTGCTGCAAACATAATGATTATGAAATCCTAGAGACGCGTCTCTATTCAGTGGTCTGCAGTGTTTCACGTGACTTTTCTGGTACCCAAAAAGTACCTCATAATCACAACAATACTTCCGGTCCGGTCGGTGGGCTTCAAAATAAAAGTCTTAAACACCGGAAAAGACGGAGCGGTGGGCTTAAAAATAAAAGTTTTGGGAAATAAATTTCTCCAAAAAAAAATTCTCTAACCGGTCGCAATAATATCGCTTATCGCGATATTTTCGGGGGCAATTAATCGCCCAGCAAAATGTGTTATCGTGGCAGGCCTAGGCGTTGTCGTGCCTTCTTCACAACACTGTCAATGTGTGTGGTCCATGTCAAGTCCTCGGATATGTGGGCTCCGAGGTACTTGAAACTGTTCACTCTCTCAACCGGTGCCCCGTCGATGCTGAGGGGGCTGTAGTCCTTGACCCCCGACCTCCTGAAGTCCACAATCATCTCTTTTGTTTTGCTGACGTTCAGGGAGAGGCAGTTCTCCTGACACCACTGTGACAGATTCTCTACCTCTTCCAGGTAGGCCCTCTCGTCGTTGGCAGAGATCAGGCCCACCACTACTGTGTCATCAGCAAATTTGATGATTGTGTTGTTGTTCCGCTGTGCCACGCAGTCATGTGTGTACAGGGAGTAGAGGAGGGGGCTCAGAACACAGCCCTGGGGGGCCCCTATGTTGAGCGTGATGGATGAGTGTGCTCCTAAATTTCTTTGTGTGCTCCTAAAATTTTTCATTTAGGAGCACATGTGCTCCTTGGGAAAAAGGTTAGCGCAGAGCCCTGCAGGGGTGGTAGTGCAATACCTGTGGTACGCTCGGCTGAGCGTACCACTCTCTGTAGGGCCTTCTTGTCCTGTGCCGTGCTGTTTCCATACCAGGCAGTGATGTTTCCAGTCAAGATGCGCTCTCTACAGCTCCGGAGTAGAAGGACTGGAGTATCTTTTCAGATACTCTGAACTTCCTTAACTGTCTCAGGTGGTAGAGGCGCTGCTTCGCCTTTTTCACGACTGAGTCTGTGTGTTGTCCATGTCAGATCCTCTGAGATGTGGACCCCCAGGTACTTGAAGCTGCTCACCCTGTCCATGGTAGCCCCGTTTATCCTCAGTGGTGTGTGTGTCCCCTGCTGTCTTCTCCTAAAATCCACGATCAGCTCCTTGGTTTTACCAATGTTCAGGAGCAGGCTGTTGTCCTGGCACCAGCGTTCCAGTACCTCAACCTCCTCCCGGTAGGCCTTCTCGTCGTTGTCCGAGATCAGCCCCACCACCACTGCTGTCCGCAAACTTCACTATGGAGTTGGAGCTGAACTTGGCCACACAGTCATGTGTGTATATAGTGAGTACAGCAGTGGGCTCAGAACACAGCCCTGGGGGGACCCAATGCTCAGGGTGATGGTGTTGGTGGTCTGACCCCCCACCCTGACCGCCTGGGGCCTTTCACTCAGAAAGTCCAGTATCCAGGCGCTCAGAGCGGAGCTCAGACCTAGCTCGATCAGCTTGTCCACCAGTCTGGTGGGGACTATGGTGTTGAACGCTGAGCTGTAGTCAATGAACAACAGTCTCACATAGCCCCCCTTCTGGCGGTCTAGGTGAGAGAGGGTGCTGTGCAGTACTTGGGAGACCGCATCATCAGTGAACCTGTTTGGCCTGTATGCAAATTGCATAGGGTCCATATCACTGGGGAGGGAGTAGGGCTGGGCGATATAACGATAATGATAAATATCGTGATATATTTTAATCGAAATCGAAATTAAAAAAAATTAAAAGATCGCTTTTTTTTTCTTTTTTTTTTTTACCTGCAACAGGGCAGTTTTAAAACCAGAGACAGTGGACAGACTTGTCTTTCTTGCCTGCAACTTAAAGTAATGGCTTTGCTTGTCCAAATGACAATACTGACCAAATTGAGATTTATTTTTCTCTTGTCCATTTATTTTGTTTGCTTTCTAATTTAAAATACAGTTTGAAACCGTCTGTACACAGTAGGCTATGTGTGCTAGCAGAACTAGACTCCAGTCACGGTGCACATGTGCGGTGGTTTGTCCACCAAAAAAGCGTCAAAAGATCGAAAATAAACTAGCAGAGCCAGAACTGTTCAACTCCTCTGGAGCCACAGCCAGCAGAGAAGCCGGTTTACTTTCGCTTTTAAACCAGCTGCAGCCTGAGACCTGGAGTGTGAGGGGATGTAACACTAAAGATGGCGGCAATGACAAAGAATTGCTGCAAAATAAACATACATCTGTTGTTAAATTTTTTATTTTCTTTTTTTTTAATACTTATAACAATTTCGATAATTATCAATATCGAGAAATATGATAACATTATCATATCGTTATCGCGATATGTTTTTTTTCCATATCGCCCAGCCCTAGGAGGGAGGTACAAATGTGATCCTTAACCAGCCTCTCAAAACATTTCATAATAATATAATAATAATGCAGGACCTGTTGCAGAGGTCTTTATTCGGCATGCAACGACACTCAATGTTTTAGTGGTACACACAGCGGTTAGTTTAGCACACACACCGGAACACACACGCATGCATTGTCTCTTTAGGATCACAGATGCGATTTGTCTCTGCGATTAACCCATCCCGTCGTCCTTCCCCCCCAAGGGCAGCCGGGAGCAGACAGGCGTCAACGTGAGCTGCGCCAGGGGACCAATCCAAGTGCTCCTGTCCGTCTTCGTCAAGGACGCCACAGCGTTAGCGATCCGTTGTTGTGCATGTTTTTCCATTGGGTTTATCTTATCGGGGGGGAAACCCTTGGCCCCTCATGGCCACAGAGGTGAGTGCCACCGGTCTGTAGTCATTGAGACCTGTTGGGGAGGATTTCTTTGGTACCGGGATAATGGTAGACACCTTGAAGCAGGCAGGTACCACGGATTCCGCCAGGGATAGATTAAATATGGTGGTGAACACAGGGGCTAGCTGGTTAGCACAGGACTTAAGTATGCATCCTGTTATCCCATCTGGGCCAGCAGCCTTCCTGGTGTTCACCCGCATAAATTCTCTTCTCGCACTGTGTTCCGTCAATGAGAGAGCGTCCCCGCCCCCCGCGGATGCGCCCCCCCTCCACGACAGCCGGCGCGCCAGTGACGTCACTAGCCGGTGAGCTAGTGTCGCCACTGTTTGCACCAAACCGTGCGTAGAAGGAGTTGAGTTTGTCCGCGAGAGAGGCGTCGTCGCTCCCCATTGAGGGGCCGCTGACTTTGTAGTCAGTTATCGTCCGCAGTCCCCGCCATAAGCCTCTTGTGTCATTCTGTGCCATTTGTGCCTCCATCATGTCAGCATACATTATCTTAGCAAGTTTAACAGCCTTGCGCAGAGTATAGACTGTTGCCTTGTACTCCTCCATATTTCCTGTCTCTCTGCCCAGGTTGTAAGCAGTAGTGCGAGTTTTCAGAGCTGCTCTGATAGTACTGTCCACCCACTGTTTCTGGTTCGGGAACACCCTCGCCTTTTTTGTGGGGACGATACTATCAGCTAAGGTTGCTATGAAGCTAACAACAGTGTCTGCGAACTCGCTGACGTCACTGGCGCTTCCTTGGAACATTCCCCAGTCTACGTCCTCTAGAGCGTCCTGAAGCGTGGCCTCTGATTGGTCGGACAATCTCTTTACCTCACGTGACACGACGGCGTCACGTGATATCTGCCTGTAAGCCGGAAGTAGGAAAATGGAGTCATGATCGGACGTGCTTGTAGCTCCCGCTAATGGCGGAGCCGGTACCGCTTTATAGCCGGCTCTGAACGGGGTGTAGCAATGATCCAGCGTGTTTCCTCCCCTGGTGGAGCAGGCGATGTGCTGAAAAAAGGATGGCATCACTTTCTTCAGATTCGCCTGGTTGAAATTGCCGGCTATGATCATAGCTGCGTCCGCATGTTTAATCTGGTGGATGTTGAGATGACCCTGTAGCTCCGCCTGGGCCCTGGCGGTATTCGCTTGGGGAGGGATGTACACCGCCGTCATGATAATGGCGGTGAATTCTCGGGGGAGATGAAACGGGCGACATTGAATGGCCAGATGTTCCAGGTCCGGGTAGCATGAACTGGAGAGAGTATCTTAATCTCCTTTGGGCTTACCCAGCCATTGTAAACAATTAAAAGGGCAACAACCCTGCTGGAGACGGTGTGGACAGATTAATGCCAACCACTCTCACATATTTTGGCTATGTGATAAAGTGCAACCATTTTGGAAGAGTGTTACACAGGAAATGTACAGAATTCTTAGCTATGAATTCCCCATGGAACCCCAGCTGATATACCTGGGTTTGATCACAGAGGAGACCATACACAATGAAGACTTGTACCTGTTCAAAATCATGACAATAGCTGGTAAGAAGGCCATCACAAGGAGCTGGCTCAAAGAAGCCGCTCCAGACAAAGAGACATGGAGGGGAATAGTGGAGGAGATAAGCGATATGGAAAAAATGACATTCCTGCTGAGAATGAAGGCCGAGACATACGACAGACGCTGGTCGAAATGGACAACATATGAGCCGTTAGATGTGTAAAGAGACTGCCATGGCACAATCAAAACAGACCCGACACACCAAGAGCAAATACAGCCCCCCCCCCCCCCACCATACAACACTGTCCTGTCCTGTGAGTCTTGTCTGTCTTGTCTTGTCCTGTGGTGGTGGTTGTCATATTACTACTGTTCTGTATAATGCTTATGTAAAAGTTAAAAATGAACAGTTATAAAAAATAAAAAAAAGTTAATGAATCCTGGAAAAATGGGTAAGACATCTATGCAAACATGGGAAAAGTTGCTATGCAAATACTGCAAAAGAAAAGTTTCTAACTGAAAATGTGAAAAAGTGAATGTGAAAAGGAAATGGAGAATGTTTATGTGAAAATGATGTAAAAAAGTGACTTTGGGGAAAAAAAAGGAAAATGAACAAAAATAAAGAGTAAAAAAA
Organism: Notolepis coatsorum; assembly: GCF_963971535.1. NCBI lineage: Eukaryota > Metazoa > Chordata > Actinopteri > Aulopiformes > Paralepididae > Notolepis > Notolepis coatsorum. The sequence continues at coordinate 124,117,857 of NC_140168.1, read as the reverse complement.
AAAAGAAAAAAATCCAAGCCAGAGTTGTACCTGTCACAGTTCTGATCATATGTATTGTATCATATTTTACAATCGCAGTAGTTGTTCTGACTGTAGATGCCCAAATGTTCTCAAAAGCATCTGCACCAAGACTTGCTCGCTAGTTAGTGTCTGGTAAGGTATATCTTATGAACACTCCCTTAGGCTCTACTACCCATCACATGACATGAGTGTATCTTGCCCAGAATGAGGGAGCGAGGTGCCGAAAACACTTTTATAGGTCCCACCCTCTGGCCTCTGAAGTTGCTAATGTCTTTTATTTGGGCTTCATGGGGAGTGTAGTGTGAAACAGTGACCTGTCCCTTTGTTACTTTCAAAAGAAATGGTTACAACAAATTAAATAAAAATTATTTTATGCCTTTCTTTCTAGACTCCCTTGCCTTACAGGTGTTTATCTGTGAAGAGGAGGTTCCCCCTGAGCAGCAGGAGAGGAGCCCCAGTCTGGGCCAAGAGGAGTCCGAGCCCTTACAGATTAAAGAGGAACAGGAGGAACTCTGGAGCAGTCAGGAGGGAGAGCAGCTTCAAGGTCTCGAGGATGCTGATATCATACAGTTCACATTCAAGCCTGTCTCTGTGAAATGTGAGCATGATGATGATAAACCTCAGTCCTCATGGTTTAACCAAACCCACGACCCACAGTCCCTACAGATCAAAGAGGAACAGGAGGAACTATTTCAAGATCTAGAGGAGGCTGATGGCTCCAAGATTACCTTACACCCTGTGAAATATGAACATGGTGGAGAGAATACTCTGTCCTCACAACTCAGCCAAACCCAGGACCCAGAGCTCCTACAGATTAAAGATGAACTGCATCAAGGGCTGGAAGAAGCGGATCGCTCCAAGATCACAGTAGACCCAGTGAAATGTGAAGATGGTCAAGAGAACACTCAGCCCTTCCAGCCTCTTAAAGAGGAACTACATCAAGCGCTGGAAGAAGCTGGTAGCTCCAAGATCACAGTACACCCAGTGAAATGTGAAGATGGTCAAGAGAACACTCAGCCCTTCCAGCCTCTTAAAGAGGAACTACATCAAGCGCTGGAAGAAGCTGGTAGCTCCAAGATCACAGTACACCCAGTGAAATGTGAAGATGGTCAAGAGAACACTCAGCCCTTCCAGCCTCTTCAAACCCGTAGGGAGAGAAACAGAGAAGCTTACTCTTTACCCAGCATCTCAACTAAAAAGATGAAAACAGAACCTGATGGAGAGGACTGTAGAGTATCAGAACCAGACAGTAACTTAGATCCAGCTGGTGACTTAGAACCAACTAGAGATAGCCAGCCCCTTTCTTCAGACTGTTCTCTAATTGAGACTGAAGACTGTGATGATAAAAGTTCTGAAAATGAGACTGATGACAGTGATGATGAGAGTTATAGAACTGAGACTGATGACACTGGTGATGAATGGAAGGAGAGTGGAGGACCACGTTTGATGACTCAGAAACCAAAGAAGACACAGAAAACACAGAAAATACGAAGTAGTCCTGGCTTCAGCAAGGAGGGACATCTGAAGATACACATGAGAACTCGTACCAGTGAGAAACCATTTAGTTGTTCAGTTTGTGGAAAAGGCTTCAGTACGAAGGGATATGTGAAGATACACATGAGAACTCATACTGGAGAGAAACTATTTAGCTGTTCAGTTTGTGGGAAAGGGTTCAGTCATCTAGGAGGTCTGAAGATACACATGAGAACTCATACTGGAGAGAACCCATTTAGTTGTTCAGTTTGTGGGAAAGAGTTCAGTCTGAAAACAGGTCTGAACATTCACATGAGAACTCATACTGGAGAGAAACACTATATTTGTTCAGTTTGTGGGAAACGGTTCAGTGAGAAAAGAAATCTGAAGATACACATTATGAGTCATACTGGAGAGAAACCATTTAGTTGTTCAGTTTGTGGGAAATGGTTCAGTAGTAAGGGAAATCTGACATTACACATGAGAACTCATACTGGAGAGACACACTATATTTGTTCAGTTTGTGGGAAAAGGTTCAGTGAGAAAGGAAATCTGAAGATACACATGAGAATTCATACCGGAGAGAAACCATTTAGTTGTTCAATTTGTGGGAAAAGGTTCCGTGTTAAAGGACATCTGACGGTACACACGATAACTCATACTGGAGAAAAACCATTTAGTTGTTCAGTTTGTGGAAAAGTGTTCAATAGGAAGGGATATCTGAAGACACACATGAGAACTCATACTGGAGAAAACCCCTATAGTTGTTCAGTTTGTGGGAAAGCATTCAGGGATAAAGGAAGTCTGAAGAAACACATGAGAACTCATACTGGAGAGAAACCATTTAGTTGTTCAGTTTGTGGAAAGGGGTTCAGTAGGAAGGAAGTTCTGAACAGACACATGATAACTCATACTGGAGAGAACCCCTATAGTTGTTCAGTTTGTGGGAAAGGGTTCAGTGATAAAGGACATCTGAAGAGACACACTAGAACTCATACTGGAGAGAAACCATTTAGCTGTTCAGTTTGTAGAAAAGGGTTCAGTGAACAAGGCAATCTGAAGAGACACATGAAAACTCATACTGGATAGAAACCCTTTAGTTCAGTTTGTGGAAACGTGTTGAAGAGCCACATGAGGTCATACTGTAGAGAAACATTTTAGTTGTTCAGTTTGTGGGAAAGGGTTCAGTAGGATATTTATATTTATTTAATATTTCATGTATTTTGACGTGCAAACCATGTGGCGTTTCAGCTAAAGCCAAGGTATGGCACAATTAAAATAAAGCCACACATCTATCTGTCTTAACATGACAATACAAATCTATAGCTCTCTTATATTCACAATGCCTAATGCCTGGCAGTGAAAACAACTTTTATCCTATATTCTTGTAGGTATTTCAGCACCATGGACAGAGAGAGGTGTAATTATCAGACCAACACACATACACACACACAATATTTACTGGGATCGTGCCTGAATACAAATATTACTTAATACTTCTGGAAAGCACAGATAATGAAATGGACACATATTCTATATTCTATATATAATATTTGTTTCCCCTTTTTCTCCAGACACACATCGTTTCAACTACTTACACTACTCCAAATCAAGAAGAAACGTATAAAGTAACTAAAGATATCCTTTGATGGCGGACATGATGCAAAAACAGCCCATGAATTTCATATTTAGGCTATGTATCATTCTTATCAGGGGCGGATGTAGGATTGTAGGAGATCCGGGGCTTAGCCCGGAAAATGTGTGCGTTACCTTTAGCGTAACCACCACCCTAAAACGTACAAAAGGCACTAGAGAACACTTAAATTAACACCCTTTAATGAAGCAAACTAATAACATAACTCACTCAAATACAAAACTTAAATAACTGCTGACATGGAAAGCAAAATGCAGAGTTCCTGGCTACTGAGTACTCCAGCCATTTAAATTGCTCGAACCAGCTCTTATTAAATGCTCTCTTCTGCAAACCGAAGTGGCTGAAGGGGTACTGGGGGAGGCACACCTTCTTAGGGCCATGTTCTTGTGTGCCTAAATCAGCAAACAATCCTGCTGCCCCTTGCTGCTCTTCCCTATGTAGCTGACTCATCTGTGTGAACATAAAAATGTATTTATATATCTCAAATTCACAACAAAGGTTATCTCATGACACTTTTCATATAGAGCTGGTCTAGAACCATACTCTCAAATATAAAAGAAAATTACACCTGTAGATTCACAAACCTGAAACATCTTTTGTTGGTGGACAGGCGGATGCAGCTGTATTGGTTAGCAGCAGCTGACCTGTATTACAAAATACAGTAAACACACACACACACACACACACGTCATTCACCATAATTTATATTTGTATAAAACGACAATTGATGGGCTGAGGCTAGTCATGTTGTGTGATATATATATCAGGGCAGACTGCTCACCATTTAGCCTATATCACCATTTAACTTACAGTAACTTAGTTAACATTACATCTTAGTTAGGAGAGATTTTGAGCCATGTTCTATACATACATACATACATACATACATACATACATACATACATACAATTATAGACACGTTACATCAATATAACCCCCCCCCCCCCCATAACTTATTGACATTGACAGCTATGCCCATAATACATACAAGCAGCTCTACTCAAATGTCTTGGCTTGTTTGGATTCTTACCATGTAAGGTACATTGTAATCTTTCGTTTTTATTGTAACATAATGTTATGGATAGCATAGCTAAGTTAAGCTACCATTAGCAGCAGCAATCAGCAGTCAACTTCCTTTCAGTTTCAAATATAAGATTCACAAACCTGAAACATCATCCGTTTCATCATTGGTGATGATGTTATTGTTGTTGTCTGCAGCAGTTTGTGGCGCCTGCTTTGATGAAAAAAACGTTCTAATATCCATCACGTTAGGTAGTGAATTGAATAAACTCTTCTTCTTCAGGGCAGGCTATGCAGTATGCAGGCTGCTTTCCAGCCGCTGCTGCCTCTCTGTTGGACTTCGGTACTGCACGTTACTCACAACACGTATTTTAAATTTAAGGTAAAGCATTATAAGATCCGGGGCTTTTCAGAATAAATCCGGGGCTTGAGCCCAGGTAGCCACCCCCTAGCCCCGCCTCAGATTCTTATGTATGAGGAATTTGTTAGATAATAGACTTAGAAACTAAATATTGAACATGCGGCAATTTGAATTTGTAGGAGAAACATGAGCTTTTTCTAAAGATTGTTTCCAGTGCGCAAATAAAGATCATTCTTAGTCCTTTTCTGCTCTATCAGGGTGTCACGGGTCATTAAAAAGTTGTACTATTTAACTCAATCAGCACCACAGCGATATGCGTGATGTGTTGTTAACAGGCCGACGCTCTAAAATATAGGAATACGTGGCAGTGTTTGCAGGGCTATAACTATATTCTATATTATAGCTATGGATACAATACTATGGCCCATTTGACATCGACTATCGTTTAATATGTGTTAAAGAAATAATTTTTTCATCCATACATTCCCGTTTTATACCGTGGTGAATATGAGTATAGTTTTAGAGTAATCCTGTCTAATCCCAGAAAACGACGCTATGCAGCAATACGTGCAATTCACTAAAAACGTTGCCGTTTCTCACCTGTACACGCTACTATTTCATAATCACATCTATATTATCGGTATTATGTTTCATCATGAATGCATGAAAGGGGGGGGGGGGGCAGTTTTTTGATGCTTTGATCGTCACCAACGGCACACATTGTGGAGTAACGTTACACACATATTGTGATCGAAGTGAAGTCATGGTTGGATCACAGCAGGATTGATACCATATAGGCCGTACCTTCACTAGGATGTACCCCAAAAAGAATATTCCAATTATCTGATCGAGTCCCAGTATTGGTGTCGATCGTGTCGCCAACATAATCCGCCACACATCATGCACCGGGAGCATTTCACGCTTCTCAATCCAATCGGGACAACCGCTCCCCCTGCCCGACCAAAAAAAATCCGACTGGATACTTTTGATCGACGCACAGGCCAAGATATAATAGGCGTGTTTGAGATTGATTTTGGCTCGCCTCAAAAGTATACGAGAGTATACGATTGCAGCCGGGGGAGGAATCAGAATGTTGAACACTTCAGATTTGACGACAGCCTGCTCGCCTAGTCTCGCATGGCAGATATCGCTTTCACGTTACCACACACACATACACACACCTGTCCACCTCATTATAATGCGAGGGCCGTGTGCGCAATTAGATTAGAGATTCAAATGTATAGTCATCACACAGCACACTATATACCTATAGACTGTATTAATATACCATATTTTATACCATCTTGTTGCGTGCTCCTGCCCACCGCAGCACGCACACACAACACACACACACAGCTGAATAATTCTGTTTTGCATCAATATATATATGTACTGTATATTGAGGCAAAACAGAACTATATATACAGTATATATTGAGGCAACATTTTATTATTCAGCAGACGCTTTATCATGTAATATGTGTGCAACGAGATATATAACCATATTATAATTTCGAGATTGCACTAATAATGTTTGGCCAGCTAATTATCCTTTGGATTTTGTGTGGGGGGTATAATGAGAACAGGTAGAAAATGAAATACTATAACACTCATTCACACAAATTGATGTGAATCAAGTCTTTATTTATTATTATTATCATTATCGTCTGGAGTCGCAAATCGCTTTCACGCTGTAGCGCGCACGACGTGTGTGTGTGGGATATCAGCTCAGCTGCTGCATCGTTAATGAACTATAGATTTATATGGAATTCGTTAATCTATCTAGCGATTGGGTTAACTGAGAGCCAGGCGGCTTAGTGAAGTACTGTACATAGAGTGGTAATGATCAGATTGCTCATTGAGTCATGATTCATGACTATAAATCCAATAATAATAATAATAAATCTATCTGATAGACAGGGTAGACGGGACCCGTACTGTATTGTACCCATTCTGCAATCGGTTAATAAAGTTTTCAACTTTTTCTGAGCCAATGGGCGCCTTGCGCAGACGTCGCAAGTCGTTTCCCATCATGCATTTGCATCGAGCAGTCGCTGGATAGGTACTGTGGCGCCTGGCTCTGAAGGCTGTGCGTGGCTCGCTCCCGTGAGATTTCCACAGCTCGTCTAGTCAGATTTCGAGAGCAAGTCGGACAACATTCTAACCGTCATGCAACGCGCTTGGCAAGGCCGTAGTAAAAACTGTGCAGATCTGCGTCCGCCTCGCCAATCTCAAACACGCCTGTTTCAAAGGGTGCTCGATACTGCCACCTGGGTGGATGCGGCCGGTATTGCACTTTGGCATTCTCAGGATGATTCCCCATAAGATAATATAATATATTCCTTTATTGATCCCCTTGGGGAAATTCAGGCATCATAGCAGCATGGGGGATTGGGGGGGGGGGGGGGTACAGGTAGTAAAAACAACGCAAGCAGTGTAAACAAATAAGTCAATATAATTTACTTATCTAACTAACTGAAATATACAGTATTCACAGTGTCACATAAGGTGCAGTATGCATAAGGTAGTGTTATAATTTACTATCTAACTAACTGAAATATACAGTATTCACAGTATCACAGCAGGGAACAAACTTAACTTTTTTACTTACCAGCCATTTGGCTGGTAGATTTTTAAAAGTACCAGCCGGGCAGATTTTTTACTAGCCAAAAATTATAAATAGCTTTTTAGTATATCGCCATGTGTTATTATTACATATAATACTCTCATATGCTATTTTCAATTAATATCATAAACAACATAAGGAATATTAGCATAATTTTGAGTGGACTGAAGGAATGAGTCAGCGTTAATAGTTTTAAATGCAAATAATGTATTGAAACATAGAAGTGGGGTCGGGACACACATTTTATTTCTATTTTTTTAACTGTTTTAACCATGTAGTGTAGCACTTTGGGATCCCAGTGAACAAAAAGTGCATTACAAATCCAATCTATTATTATTATGTGTGGCTGCCGCCCTGGCGGACATCTGTGCTCTACTGAGTGCACCTTTCTAGTCTAGAGAGAGAGCGCTGATTCCCCGTAGCTGAACAGGGTTGCATTTTGTTCCAAGTTGGAACTCTGGAGGAAGCGATATAAGGAAACGAATTGCTCCGCTAATCGCTCATGTTGACCCCGCCCCCAAGTCGCTCTCCGCTCGCTCACCGCTCACCTTGAATCGAGCGCTCCCCGCGCCACATCGCTTCGGCAGATTTTTTTTTTTTTTGGAGCATGGTGTAAATTAGCTCAAACTACAACAGTCTACACCCCCTGGGCCCCTTAACATTTGTTTGTATTGAGCCGCATTGTAATTGTACCCATTCTGCAATGTTAAATAACGTTGTTTATCCATTCACTAGCTCTATTAAACGATGATAGCTAGCCTAGCCACAATGCTATGGGCCCTGCCATTAACGTTAGCATGTAAGCTAACGACAACAACAATGGCGTCAAAACTTTTTCTAACAGTATGTGAGTGACAAAGCCTGAACAGGATATCACAGGTTCACCCTTCTCATTGGTTGAAAATGGCCTTCATGTTTGTACATCGCCATTTGTTGCTTTGGCATTGTACTACATGTATATTACATCAGTGTTAAACCACTGTGAGCGGCCTGGAGGGAGTGGATTGGAGCGGAGGAGAAGCGGTAGATGCAGTGTATTTTGTTAGCCGCCAGGTGGCGGGCAGACCTTAAATTCTAATCGCCAAAGAATAAATCTACAAGCCAGTGGCGCTGGGCGTGTAACTATTTTGTACCCTGTATCACAGTATTCTCATAAGGTGCAGTATGCATAAGGTACTGTTATTGTCCTTTTGGGTATGAAGGACTGTCCGAGGCGGTGTTAACTCAGATGTCCGTGTGCCTGTAATGAATGGAAATATCGAATAAAAGAAATAACGATGAAAACCCGACTATACTCTGGTCCGGCGCTGAACGGTTGGCGAGTTAACCCGACTATCATCGGGTCCGGCGCTGATTGAGTTAATAGTACTTTTACTATTGAATATTAACATTTACTAATTAAAGGCCTTAAAAAGCATGAAATAGTCTTAAATTATATATATAATATATATAATTCAGTCTATATATATTTATTTATTGAGTGCTATAAACAGGGTCCAAAATTAACACCAAGCATCAAATGCCTGTAAAGTAAATTTATACAAGATTTATAAGAGTTCGATATCACTTCCTTCGTGATAGTTAACGAGTGTCACTTAAACTGATGATTAGCTTCTTGCCTCCCTCGTGTATTCCCTATTCAGAATATAAATGCAAGGAACCATAGAGGCAACTCCAGGAACTCCACCAATATTTGGGCAAAAACCAGGCTGTAAAAAGTGGGGCAATCATCAGTCCAGTCTACAAGAGGAAGTTGACTTGACTCATTATGACAACAGACTGCCTTTAGACTAAAGGTTCTTATTTTGCATCTAGGGTGGGGATTTACCTGTTTATTTAAAAGCCATGTATAAAAAATGAAACAGCCACCACAATTTTTTTTTTTTTACTCGCACAATACACTTATGGAAAGTAGGCCTACTGCAGGTGAGCCAAACAGGTTAAGTTCAGACGATGGCTGTAAAACATGTAGTGATTAAATAAACATATTGGACAAATGTTCAACCAGTTATTGTCATTTTGCCTTACTGATAATTTTGAACTGACAATATACATACTCATTAGGGGTGTAACGGTACACAAAATCCACAGTTCGGTACGCACCTCGGTTTTGAAGTCACGGTTCGGTATGATTTTCGGTACAGGGGGGGGGGGGGGGGGGGGATACAAAACAAAAAAATGCTTTTCATTTATCTATTTATTTATTTAACTGTATTAAACAATATAAAACGAATTGGCCATAATTTACCGAGCAAACTAAGGCTTACTGCTGTAACCTACTAATAACACTTCAAGTAAATCTGAAGATTATTATATAGCAGATGCCTTGGATAAGTCGTGGACAACTGTAGCGTGTGCTTGTTTATACAGAGCTGGTATGACTTGCTGGCTGAAATACGGACGAGAGGGAACTAGGTAGCGGGGCTCTATTACTTTTAACATGTGCTTAAACCCTATGTTCTCGACAACGGAGTATGGTCGCAGATCTGCTGCTATAAAAACACCTATGGCGTTTGTTATTGCTTTGGCCCGGTCTGAATTAATAGCGAGATGCTACTTGAATGCCACGGGGAGCTGGGTTTGCACTAGGGTCTGTTTCTTCCTTGTACCAGTGATATTCACATTCGGGTGATGCCGTTTCAAATGCGTGATAAAGTTTGCAATAAAGTTAAACAATGCCGGCACGTAGCTTGCATCAGAGTCACGAAAGGGGCTAGCCGGCATGTAGCTTTAGTGCGATCCACCTGTCTTTGTCCGTTAACTGGGAATCCGAAATTATCCCAAACGGGAGACTTGAATGTTGTGGGAGCATCTTCTAGCTCTGGCTTGTCAGTTAGTATTGCACTCGCCATACTAAGGCTAATATGCTATGCTGAATTACAGCTATCGTTGAGCGTGGTTGCGTGCTGTGTGGGATGAACAAACAACATCCGGTTAGTTGTGCACGTTATATTTGGGACGGGGGGATTTAAGTTCCGCAAAAAAAGGTTCCGTACCGTTGCAATCGTTCGGTGCACAGCGCGTACTGTACCGGAGGACCACATTGAGGCGGTACAGTATTGATACGCGAACCGTTACACCCCTAATTAGGGCTGTACCTAATGCTTCGAAGCTTCGATCATAATGTTGATATTCGAATTCTAAATCAACATTTGAATTTTTTATTTTTAATATTTTAATTTTAATTTTTCTTTTACTCTTTAAAAACTTTTTTTTGTGTCTATTCAATCTGTTTAAACCAATGGGGGTTCTCTTCACAGTTGCAGTTAAAGATTAGTGTAACTGAGGGGTTACAAAACCCTGACTGTATTAAAGATTGTGATAGATTAAACCACTGCTAATTATTATTATTATTACTTGCCAGAAAGTACAGTTATAATATGGCAGACACTCAGAATAAGACGGCACGATGACAAAGAAATATCATTTATAGTATTTATTATTATGCAGTAATTGTACAGAATGGGAATTAAGGGTCGCGCTTGTATGGCGAAGAATATGAATAAAGTCAGTCAGTAGCAAAGTCAGTTGGAATGAATAATTCCTAAGCTGGGATACTAGACTAAACGCCGCCTGGCGTAGGATGGCACTATAGGGGGCAAACGATGGTACCGCTGGAGACAGGGGGTATCCTCCCAGAGATGTAAGCTCTGGAGGAAAGAAGAATGTTCGGATACTCAGTCTGTTCACTTGAAGAAAGGGGGTTCTCGTACGGAATCCAGTCCTTGTAATCCAAATGCTCAGCAGCAAAGCAATAGCTGTAATCCAATTGCTCGATAGCAATGACGATAGCCAGCTAGCTTCGGTCCTCGAAGCTAGCCCGAGGTAAGATCTTCAAGGTGGTTAAATCCAAACGACAGTGGGTATTAACGAGGCTCTTCTCCACGGTAGTACGTTCCACAATCACTATAATCCAACCAATACTGGTTCTGCAATCGCCGCCGTAGGTTCCAATATGCACATGTCCAGTAGTTCCATGACTAGGCCCTCCTCGTGTACTGGCACTAATTACTAAGTCCACGCACACTTGCTAAGGTTTCACTAGTTACTAAACGAACGAACTGCTTGTAATGCTACATACTGAACGAACTGCTGTAACACGATTCACACTAAATGACTACTCTTTACTTCACATTAAGCTAAGTCGAACTTGACGTTACTACATTAACTCTGACACTTTTACTATTCACTTCGCACGTTAGGTTCACAACACTCTGTTTAGACGAACTGCTTCACACTACATTAGAATCACACTACTGCTGCTGCGCCTTCCACGATATATATACTTAAGTGGCTTTCTAGTGCCAAGCCTCAGCTCTCGTCTCGAATCAATGCGCCGGCACCAGGCATGTTCCAACATGCCCAGACTCGCCTTTGAACCTGACTTCAGGGGCGCGTTGCCTGGCGCCGAGAACGTCAAGGGCATTATCCAATGAGGAAAGTGAATATTACTAGGATTCAAACGCAGGCTTAAAGGGATATAGCTTATATATATAAATAATATACAAGGTATATAAAACAATAAAAACTTAGATTCTCAGCTTTAATCTGGCCCTTCACAACAATTAGGCTACACTATAGTATAATATTATACTATAAGACGTCACCATCACTTTCATACCAACCGTGCCCTTATTGAATTATTTATGTTGACGAAACTGATGAGTTATATTCATTAAATATAACTCGGGATTACCAAAGGGGTAGCACTTTATAATAACACCCTGTTATAATACATGTATAAGGTATTTGTAGATAATGAACTAATCATGAACAAACCATTTATATACATTCATAAATTATTATTAAATCATTTATAACTATTTGTATACCATTTACAAAGTATTTATAACGCATTAGTGGATAATGAACTAATCATGAACAAACCATTTATATATATTCATAAATGATTATTAAATCATTTATAACTATTTGTATAACATTTACAGATTAGTTCTACATTATTTATAACTCATTATCAACATTGTTTGTACTTGATTTGTTCATCATTAAATAATGTTGTTTAATGTGTAGTAGGGGTGGACGGTATATACGGTATAAACGGTATGAATTTGCTCTACGGTATGGATTTTGACTATACCGTGTAACCGGTAGTGCAGCTCTAAAATAGCAATGACGTCATGTAACCACAGCGCGACTATTTCACTCGCATTTGCCCCTAAAAATAGATAGAATTAGTCATAGATAATAGATATGTGCGAACTGGAAAAAGTTATTTAGGAGGCTTCGCGCAGTGGGCGTGCCAGCCCCTACCGCACGCATGTAAACACGGGTCTAGTAGTCTAGTGGGACGGGACACGGGAGCTGTCGGGAGGACGGCGGCGTCTCCCTGAGCTAACGTTAGCTTAGCTACCGTTACAAAATGACCCAGTCAACTATTCACTTTTAGTTTAATACATGATGAGGCATTGTCTAACCGAACGGTATCTAGCCGGCCAGCTACCGATAGCTCATGACATCAACAAACGCTCCATCAAGTCTAGTAGAGAGACGTGTATGATAGCTCCGTTAGCTGTTAGCTCACGTTAACGCAAGTTAGTTCACCATTCAAAACAAAATGTCCCATTGAACTAAATTATTCACTGAGGCGTTGTATTAACGTTATATATCCGGCTAGCAGTAGCTACAGATAGCTCCAGATATCAATGTCTTATAACACTGATTCGATGCGTATTCGAGCTGAGGGCTTGCTAACGTTATACCAATACAATAGGGTCCAGGTGCAGCGCCGGAGAATCCTGGCCGTAGCTCTGCTCGAGGCTACTCGGGTATAGGTCCAGGTGCAGCTCCGGAGAATCCTGGCCGTAGCTGGAGGCTACTAGAGTACACACAGACAGTGGAGCTTGTTGCGTGGTGGCGATGTCTCGCAGATAATACAAGTACAAGTCTAATTATATAATATATATATTTTATAAAAAAATATATATATATATAAAATAAAATAAAATGTTGTAGGCAGCTTTCTGATACACGCTTCTTTGTGACATCAAACAGTGACAGAATTAGGACTAAAGATAAATGCAATTTTATTAACATAAAATTCATGTGCATGACATATAGGATAACATGGGGGGGCACTAGGACCCAGGAGTACCCTGGCCAGGTATTGAAGAGTATCTAGAGAGGAAGTATCACGCGAGCGAGACTTGACGTCATGTGTGTTGCCGTCTGTTTGAATGGAAGCACGATACAGAACCAAGTTATCCGTGCTGCTCCTGCCCCACGCTTTTAATAAGGTATGAGCAGGTTAAACACCTTTTTTTGTTGGTAAATCTATTCCATCATTTCCGACCTACAAACAACTCTTATATGTGTGCTCAGTGCTCAGTATGTATGTGATGACGACACGACACACGAGTAATAATTATTTGTGTCGTGTCATCATCACTAAGCACACATTAGGAACAAATGTAACGTTAGCGGCCACCACATCTACATGAACGTCTACACAACATATAAGAGTTGTTTGTAGGTCGGAAAAGATGGAATAGATTTACCAACAAAAAAAGGTGTTTAACCTGCTCATACCTTATTAAAAGTGTGGGGCAGGGGCAGCACGGATAACTTGGTTCTGTATCGTGCTTCCATTCAAACAGACGGCAACACACGTGACGTCAAGTCTCGCTCGCGTGAGACTTCCTCTCTAGATACTCTTCAATACCTGGCCAGGGTACTCCTGGGTCCTAGTGCCCCCCCCATGTTACTCTATATGTCATGCACATGTATTTTATATGTTAATAAAATTGCATTTATCTTTAGTCCTAATTCTGTCACTGTTTGATGTCACAAAGAAGGGTGTATCCGAAAGCTGCCTACAACATTTGTAACATGTGATGAAAAAGTAAACAAATAATTAACTGTATTAGACACTTGTTAATGATGAATAGGCTTCACTTTAGATTGGCCCCCACGATAGCATCTGCAAATGATTTATAGATGTTTTATGAATGTCTTAACAAATCATTTGTTGAACATGAAAAATAAATGGAGATACAGTATAGTCGTTTTTTCATATCCATTTTTCAAAGCATCTAAATGTGTTACTACACATTAAACAACATTATTTAATGATGAACAAATCAAGTACAAACAATGTTGATGAGTTATAAATAATGTAGAACTAATCTGTAAATGTTATACAAATATAGTTATAAATGATTTAATAATCATTTATGAATGTATATAAATGGTTTGTTCATGATTAGTTCATTATCCACTAATGCGTTATAAATACTTTGTAAATGGTATACAAATATAGTTATAAATTATTTAATAATCATTTATGAATGTATATAAATGGTTTGTTCATGATTAGTTAATTATCTACAAATACCTTATAAATGTATTATAACAGGGTGTTATTATAAAGTGCTACCAATAAAGGTATTCAATTAAAGAAAGTTGATTTAATAAAAGAAAAATTGTCATTTAATCAGACCAATCACTATTCAAATTGAGGATTTCATTTATAAAAAAAAAAGTATTTAAATTTTTTAAGTAATTTTTTTTACATAAGGGTCCTCCATTTTCAATTAATCAAAACATTTAGAGACATACAAATATACAGTAGTTTCATTAAAAAAAATTATATATATAAAAAAATAAATAAAAAAAAGTTGCCACAAATATCGGTATCGGCCGATTGTGTTAGTTGAACAATCGGTATCGGTGGCAAATTTTCATATCGGTGCATCCCTAATATTTTCACATTTATTGCTTATTTTTATTGCAAAATAATCCTGCGGACAAAATAAATAGGAACGTGAACTGGGTAATTTGATTAAATCATTAACAGCCGGAGGCAGCGCTGACAGCCGGATTCGAGACCGGTGTCTCTTGCGTTGGTGACGAGCGCAATGTCCGCTGCGCCACCCAGCCGCCCTCAAACACAAAGGATCTTTGAAAACTTCTTTGTCATCTTGAATGCATATAATTCTGGATCCTTGTTCATTAATATCTACCTCATGACTCATGTCTCAACAATAACTAACTCGACCAGTAACCAGTTGATATCCCCACGGATTCAAGATGTTGCTGTTCATAGCCAGCAACATGACAGTCTTTCTAGATGTTTCTAGCGAACAATTTTGATGTACAAAGTCCATCTCTTTGCTAACCATTGCCTGATAAAGCAATGCAAATTAAATGAACATATAATAGGAAATATATTACCTAACGTAATTAATCCATTAACGTTACAGTATAGGGTTCGAATTGGGAGTACGGGTCTAGAATCGGCTCCAGTCTGTGAGTTTGAATAAGGTCACGAAGACACATTTTCCTGGTCACTGACTCCAGATCAGCACTTCTACTTTGGGAAGCTGTGTGAGTGTGGTCCCAGATCTCATAACACTGGGTCTCATTCCCGAAAATGTTTCAAAGATATATTCTGGAAGACTTATCTTGGAACCACTGAGACATAATCTATGACAAGTACACTCTGAGTCCTGAACGTGCTGGTAATATGTCTTAAGTGGCTGAAACGGTCGCAGAAATTATATGATCTGATATCTGCTTGGAGAATGGCATTCTGTCGTAAACTCCAAAGCGCGTTCCCGTTCAGCTCATTTGCATACAAAACACCGCCTCCATAGCTCCTTATAAGGCAACTGGTGACGCAGCTGTGTGAAATTGAATGGCGGAAGTGCTTTGCGAGCCGTGTGATTACGAAACCTAGCGTCAGTCAGTGCCAATCAGAGAGCGTCTCCGAGAAATGCGGCTAGGTTTCGTAATCACGCTTGCGCCCATCAAAACTAGATTAGATTAATGTATTGGCATCATATACAGCTCGCGGTACACACCTGCCGCAGCGCGCACGCACACACAGACACACGCGTGCGCGCGCATGAATGAATGAATGACATATAATATATATAGCCTACGGCGGGCGTAATGAATGAACGCAGTATGGCTTATTATTCCACATCATTTCATGACGTCATTTCAGTGTTGGTGTATAGGCTATATAGTGTATTTCAATATAAGTTTAATTGATTAATGATATATTCGAAGGAATGCAGGTTTATAGCTATATCAACCCCCTCCAATGTACAGTAAATGACCAAGTATGGTTTTGTCAATATTCCAATGTACAGTTTTGCTTGTACAGTGTAAGTCTATCCCCCACCCACCCCTACCCAACCTCCTCCAACAGTTTCTACGTCAAATGTACTCTCTTTTCTGGACTCTTTTTGTATCACAAACAGTACTGTATTTGCAAATCTGGTATGTCATAAATGTATAGATGTAGCAGTACTGTCTATCTGTGTCATGTGTGTCATATAATGTTATGATGAATTGAAAATGGGGGACCCTGATGTAAACAAGACGAAATTCTTTCTCTGGTCTGCATCCCCTTATGTAATTGAGCTGTACTGTACTGTACCCATTCTGCAATCTGTTAATAAAGTTTTCAATCAATCAAACAAAGGTCTGTCCCATTGTATACCAATCAATGGGATACATTGCATGTTGACCTGCATTCTTTCAAATGTATATAATTAATCATTAAAACAGATGTGTAACAAATAAGAAATACAAATTCCACAGAAGGCATTAAATTATTATTATTTTCAATCATTTCACAAGAATTGCATAATTGTGTTTGAATATCTGAGTAATTATTTGTCCAAAATAGCTGGTTCAGATATGGTTAATCCAGCTGCCCTGTGATCAGATGAATCCATATTATTTATTTTTCCGACATCAAATTCGTAATTTCTTATCGTACAAATATTGTCATATTTATTTTAATTATGATTAAGTAATTAATTCCAAGGAGGCCTGTAGCGTTGACGTGAAGGAATCACTATGAGAACACAGTCTGTCAAGTTATAATAACATTTTAAATTAGTCAATCAATCATGAGATTTGATCGTGGGCTGAGAGCATATTTAAGTGTGCTCTTCAGCACTCTTAGATCTGCTCTCAAATAAGATCTCAGGAAAATTTGAGGACTCCCACTCCCAGCCCTAATATGTCTTAAATAGGCCAAAATCTGGCGAAATATTTTGTCGTAACGTTCGAGAATGAGATCCACTGACTTCAGATCAGCACTTCTACTTTGGGAAGCTGTGTGAGTGTGGGCCCAGATCTCATAACACTGACTCCAGATCAGCACTTCTACTTTGGGAAGCTGTGTGAGTGTGGGCCCAGATCTCATAACACTGACTCCAGATCAGCACTTCTACTTTGGGAAGCTGTGTGAGTGTGGGCCCAGATCTCATAACACTGGGAGGACAAGGTCAGGCCTGGCACCACCTTCTCTGTCAGGGGCCACTGCCTGGCCTGCTGTTGTGTCATCAGCATAACCTCATCAGTCCATATTTGCATTTTACTTATTATCTTTATTGGTAAAAAATATTGTGTGAGACAAGACAATACTTATTTGTTCAGGGTGACTTTTATAAATGAAATTAAAAAAAACTTTACAAGGAAATGTCAGTCTTAGATAAAAGTACAGTACATCAGCAGATGTATTGGTAATTGGAAATGTAAAGTCCCAAATCAAAATGATTCAAAATTGGTATCTGACGTGACTCTATTTGCGCCGCCCCTGTGCCTCAAATAGATCCGCTATCAGCTCTATCTTCAATCTTTCAAAATGTTCAGTTGCTATCGCTATCAGCTCTATCTTTAATCTTTCAAAATGTTCAGTTGCTATTGCATGCAGACCCGGCGCCATGGGCGGGCATTGGGGGGCCTGGCCCGCCCACTGAGTCAGCTGTGCCCACCCTGAGAAAAAAAAAAAAACATTTTTTTTTTTTTTTTTTTTTGTCAATCAAAGTAGACTATCCAAATGCTTAGCCCTAGTGGGCACTGATGTCAACAACAACACTACTGAAGCTAGCACGGCACTCTGTGAGAATTCGTTTTCTACCCTCAAGAACTCTTTACAGAACATCGCCTTAGTATGCTTCATCGACGCAAGGCCAATTTAATTCAGTTGGCATTTGAGAAGGACTTAACAAAAAAATTCAGGAATGAGTGGAGGGGCAGTGTTTTAAGAAGATTTCACTCTGTCCCCAAACGCCGCTTGCCGCTCTACTAATGATGGTGAGTAGCCTGTGGAGGAATTTTGTTTGCTTTTTTATGCACTTTATTTTTGTCAGTTCAGTTCAGTTTGTCAGTGAATTCAGAAGTGTTGAATAAATGGAGACTTTTCAAAGATATAGAATAGAATAGAAATGTATTATTCTGAGGGAAATTTGACACTCCAAATCACTCAACATTAAACATTTAGACAGAACAAGTCACGAATAAGAATAACAAAACAAATGGCCTAAGAATAGAATAAAATGAAATAGAATAAAAATAGAATAAAAGATACAGTAAATAAATACAGTAAAAATATACTGAAGTCTACAGTAGGTGTAATATTGCACAGTGCTGTTTAAAAAGTAAGAGTCCAGGAAGATGGTAACTGTCACTCTGTGCTCAGTGATGCAGTGAGGCACAGTGATGCATTGTATAGTCTGATGGCTGTTGGAATGAAAGACTTCCTGTGCCGTTCAGTGCTGCATTTAGGTAGTGTGAGCCTATAACAATACATGCTCCTCCTGTCAGCCAAGTCTGTGTATAGTGAGTGGGAGGGGTTTTCCCTGATGGCCTGGAGCTTAGCAAGGCTCCTCCTCTCCGCCACCCTCGCTAGAGTCCAGCTCCACCCTAACCACGCTATTGGCCTTCCTGACCATCTTATCCAGCCTGTTTGTGTCCCCTGCTCTCAGTCCGCTGCCCCAGCAGGTCTGTTATATATATCCGTTCAGTCTGTTTTTGTATAAGTGAATGTTCTTAATGATTAATGAAATCAGCAATGAACCGGAGATGTGCTTATTTTTACTAGTTACGACTTTACAGTTTTGGCCGATCAAGACCAAACTGACCTAATAATTGACTATGAGGGAGGAACCCCTAATGGCTGTACAGCATTTCAGATTACAACACTCATGATGAGTCAATACAAGCATATAATCAGACATTTTATTGACTAGATACAAATAGGAGGTACAGAAACTTCGTATTTAACACTTTGGTTGCCTAAGGTTAAATTCATGATATACCATAGATTGCCAGCGCTATTTGTCTATGGAGAAAGTCCCCTTCTTTGCAGGGCTATAACTTTTTAAATTCTATTGCTACATTGCCATTATTAGGGCCCATTCAAAGTCCTATATGTATTGTTCATTGTGTAGCAACGTTAAACTTTTTCATTCACATATTCATAGTAAAGTATGGTCTAATGTATAAGTATGTTTTCATCTCTTTCTGCAGCTTTCTCCAGAACGTGATCTATAGCCCCAAATGCATTATATTGATGATGCAATACAGTTTTATGGCAATCAGCGCGATATAAAAAATTACAACTAGACGTACTTCTAGAAGTTACTACACGTCATCTGATGTTGACCGGATGGGCTATAGGGGCCGTTTATAATTCCGTGGGCAGCGTTATACCAATCATCTAATGTGGGTCAAATGTTGATAATAGCAGTTAGTATCGAAGACGGTAACGTTACACGCTGAAACTCACCCCAGTCTCCGCGCGCCATTGGGCGATCATCGTAGAGTTGAAATCTTATCATTATGGGATGTAAATTTACCCGGTCCATCTCCAGCTTGTATAATGGTATATACGTCCAAATCATGTTGTTTATCGAGTTATTGGCAATCGATCACTGTGTAGCGTGACGAGCCAGAGTCGCGGGACCTATAGCGAGCACCCGGAAGTACTACGGACGTAGCACAACCTCTATGCCACTTCCTGTTAAAGCGATTGCGCCGATCGGCCACCAGATGGCGCTCCTGAACCGCCAGAGAGCTCAGTGGGTCCTGCTGGTGGATCTCAGGCCAGCGGAGGGGACATATGAATCCGATCGCAGATTTTTGAAATATTGATATAAGGACGCTGTACAGCGTCCCCCGGCAACTTGAGCATGGCCAGCAATGACGTCAAAACACGTTTCATGGCAGTCAAAGTGTTAATATGAATGAAGATGGTCACAAAAGAAAAACAAGTCGACTCAATAACATCAACTGTTCACTGTTGACAAGATGTTATTAATAATTTATTTGTAGCACCTTTCATACAAGAATTGCAGCTCAAAGTGCTTTACAGCAGCAAAAAGACAGGCACAAAATTAGCACATAAAGTGCAGACAGTTTTTCACATTAGGATCCAACATCCCAATAGGCCACCTTGTTTATGATTTCATTATATTGCAGTTTTAAAATAGACAATAATAAAAAAGAGTAAAATAGAATACAGTAAAATAGTACAATAGTGCAGAGCAATGACAGGGTGCTAAATTAATGTGTGCACCGCAGAATTGGATAGGATGGGTCTTTCCTACAGTACCATGGTAATCTCCCTTCATCCACTAGATTAGAAGATGGCTGCTATAGAACTTTGATAATACTGTCATTAAATGAACATTGTTTTACTTGTGGACTGTGCATGAGACTGAGACAGGTGGAATGTTTAACACAGCCGTCACTAGAATAATGAGCCATGCTGCGGAACGATTCCCTTGCCAACGCAGTCTCGTGCACTGACTTCCGTGACGACATCAACAAGCGTACATGTTTTATGGTGTACCGGCCATATGAGCATTCATAAATGGTGATTTGGATGGAAATGGCTGTTCTATCAATTCAAGCTCTGTGCTCAAAGCAGATGGCCTATGAGTAGGGCTAGACCAATATCTAAGATGTGTGGCCCAGATAAATCAAATCAAATCAAATTTATTTATAAGGCCCGACAACACACGTTAATGTCCCCATGGGCCGTACAGGTCTTCTTTAAACAAGTCAAGAAGAAAACATAACAATAAGTCAAGAACAGAACAAGAACACCATAAGGTCCAAAAAAATTAAGATAAATGCAAATAAATGAAAGAATGCAAGCACTCCCAGACATACCCCACGCGAAGGTAAGGAAAAACTCACTAAAACCTAACAATAGGGAAAAATGCTCCAAAGGCAGTGTGGAGGAGAGAAACCTTAGAAGGGCCATTCAAGGGGGGATCTCCCTTCTTAGATGTCGGTGATGTGTTGCAGACTTACAGTTGGTAAGCATGCACTCAAGTGTGAAGTGAAACACAGATGAGTGCATGCAATCAGACCAGGCTGCAGAAACAAATTAGTGGGGGGGCATAAAATGTTCTCGGGGGGGCACAATGGTTTTTCAACACAGGTTCGCTTTTATACGTTTCAGCTGGGACAACGGCGCTGTGGCTTGCTTGGCGTTGCCCACGGTGCTGAACTAAACAGCAGAGAGGCAATTGAAAAATGTCTCTATCTTAGCACTTTGAGTGCCATTCAGCTCCATGGTGTATGTATCTGGATGGATACATAGCACACCGTTTTTTTTTTTTATTATTTTGGTTACTGGACAATAATCCTTGTGGCCTATAGTGTGTATAGTATAATTGTAGTGATTTTGTGTGTGTTCCACCTATGGCGAGTGGTTAATGTAACTGTGACACCCAGGCTAATGCTAACTGACTAACCCCTGCTGTGCAAGTAGTGAGAGTGATATCGTAGCGGAGCCAGAGAGCCTCCCGACACCTCTAAACCAGAAGAGCCATTGGGCGCCAACATTTCCCATTGTTTCTGTGCTTGCATTACTGTATACAATTTGTCAATAAAGATTCTTACTTTTTTGCACCGGTTGTGTCTGTCCACTCTGTCTGGGAAC
This sequence comes from Notolepis coatsorum, assembly GCF_963971535.1. Lineage (NCBI taxonomy): Eukaryota > Metazoa > Chordata > Actinopteri > Aulopiformes > Paralepididae > Notolepis > Notolepis coatsorum. The sequence continues at coordinate 124,095,987 of NC_140168.1, read as the reverse complement.
ATACCGCCCACTTTTTACGTCCAGCTTGGCTTAGCTCAAAACACACCAGCCAATCCATATGGGAAAGATCTAGCCTGAAGCCTCCCCCAATTAGTCCAAGTTCCCCACTCAGCAGTCCCATGTTAACCTAATCACAGTCAATGTCACTGGTTTGCACACAACCTGGGGCAAAGAAAATGGAAATTAACTTTTCCTTTGGTCATTACACTACATAAATAAATAAAATAAGTAAATAACACCACAGGAAAAACAGGAGGTATCATTCTTAAACATATATTTTTAAAAGAAGAACAATGCTCTCTACTCATGGGGGTGGGGGGGTGTTAGTAGAACAGGTCCAGTTCTTCCAGATGAAGGGGGCCGGGGGGTTCTGTTTGTTAAGAAGCCTAATAGCAGAGGGGATGAAACTCTTGTTTGTTTTGAGTGTTTGTTTTGAATAGAGAGGCAGCATATCTTCTACCAGAGGGCAGGATGAAGGCAGGTGCTGAGGTTATGTTGAGTCTTTTTGTTTTGAATACAGGGACAGCATATCTTCTACCAGAGGGCAGGATGAAGGTGTAACAGAGTTGATTGTGATTTCACTTGTCAAGGTAACTAAGACCCAATGTAATGGTGTTTAATTGTTCTATAGATTCTTATTGGTTGGTGGGCGTTTCCTTGTGAGCTAAGTATCCACGTTACAGTGGTATCATTAGTTACACAAGGAATGATTCTGTGGTAGGTTCACATACACCCAGAATTGAGAACATATTATTCCTAAATGTTTAACTCTCACTACTAGTTGGAATTATTAATGTAGGCATGTTGAAATTAAACTATAAAATGTAGCGACCGTATGGTAAATGTTTTAAAATAATAATTTAGTGAGATTGTGTCGAAAATGTATATAACTACTTTAACTAGCTAACATGCTAGTAAGCAAATTATTCCTAATCCTTCTGTAGTGATCGGTGTTTGGGTGTATGAGGAGCCGACTACCTGACTGACCAGGATATTTTGTGTCTGTTGCCCAGTTCACAGAATAAATCACCCAAGACAGAGAAGCAAGTGTCTGTATTTTAATTAAAATTACACAACGCAAGTAAAAGTTGGTTATAATGGTCGGTGCTCGGGTGCTGTGACCGTGCTTCTGGAATCATGATGAATTGAAAATGGAGGACCCTGATGTAAACAAGACAACCGTCTTTTTCTGGTCTTCATCCTCTTAGTAGTTGTTTGTATTGAGCTGTAGTGTATTGTACTCATTCTGCAATCTGTAATAAAGTTTTCAATCAATCATCGAGTGAGGGATTCGCCGCGTTCCAGAACTTTTCTACTGGTGTTGCAGCTGAGTAAGTCCGTTTGACTCGCGCTATGAACAATCACTAGTTTCTCTTCCCTATTTTTAGCATGCAGCAACAATTAGATTTTAAATCTGTTTGAAGAGTATGTGCAGCTTGGTCAAAATAAATTCCACAGGAGCCTCACACCACCTGACTGGAAAGGGAAACCATGGGGAATCACATTCTCAGACGGAAGTGACAAAACCTATGGAGCTGTGATGTATTTGAGGTGGAAAACGACAACAGGAGTTGAAGTCCGATTTGTGGAATCAAAAGCCAAGCTGACGCCACTCGATCAAAAGGGAGAAGCAAAGTTCAGCAGCTTGTCCAGACTGGTCTGGATCATTGCCTGGGTGTGGCGAGCTGCCAAGAAGTGGCTGGAGAAAAAAGGCCAAGCCAAAGACTAATCAAAGTGGGAGGCAATGTCACTCATGGAAAGGTGCAAGAAAACCATGCTGGCAACTTTCCAGACACTACACTAAGCAGAGTGCCAGTGTACAAAGATGTGGACTCTGGACCCCTAGCTTCTGGAGGCAGGATTCAGATGTTCAATGAAGGCAAGAGTGCAGTGTGAAACGTCACGGTGGGAGATGATGCCTTGAGAGGTCAATACAAGTTGTAAAAGTATAAACGCTTACAGGAAAGGCATCGTAAGAGATGTATATGTAAGGTCCTTCCCCAGCTATCCTGTACACATCGGAAAGCCAAAGAAAGGAGGGGGCACAGAAACTAACAGTAAAGGAACCGATAAGCTCTTGATTAAGATCCCAGCCACCATTCTTCACAGGGATGTCAGACGTCTGGTTATCATACTTCCTACTGAAGAACATCGAAATGCTTAAAGAACTGGTATGACCTCCTTGGGTTCAGTAACCAGGAGCTCAAGTGGGAGGTGTTAAGACAATGTCTACATTTATGTTTGTTTTATATTATATATTATTTATATTATATATATACAATGTGGGAATGGTTAATTTTTCCTAATACATTCTAAGGGGTATGATTTATGACAAGATGGCCACCAACCCTGAGCTGCTGTGATGGGAGTTGATTGCTGCAGGGGGTAATGCCATCTTGGAGTGGAGAGGCAGAGAGAAAAATGTTCTGTGCAGGGGAAGGATTGGGCTCCTTCAGTGGGTAAAAAAAATTCCCATTTAGACCAGTAAAAGAGGGTTCAGTGAGGGAATCATTCCAGAGACGCCATTGGTATGGTATGTATGTTTGTAGTTGTGTAATTGTCCATTTAAATCACTATAATTTGTACCTGTGGAGGGCTGGGTAGGTGGCAATTTTGTGGGAATCATTCCAATTAATGAATACGGTCAAGTAACTTGTCAGCAAACTTGTGCTGTAGGAACCAACACACGGGCATCGATCACGAGGACGTCCCACATTAACCTACGTGGACGTACTCAGGAGAGATGCAGGAACAGAATGCACCGGCGAGCTAGCCAGATGCATGGAGAATCGGGATGACTGGAAGCACCGATGGAGGGTCCGTCCGAGGACAACCTAGATGATGATGAAGTGACTCACGTACCATACTGCTCCTTTCCATTGGTCCATCACGTACCTAGTTAGTTTCACCGCAGCTCCTCTCTCCACCATTTCGTGGATTTGCCTGGTATAGGCGACCTTCCATGAGGGGTCTTTCTCGAGGCGCTTCTCCGTCCTGAGGAAGGTTGACTCCACAGCTCGGCGGTTGTTAGGGAGTGATGCTGGTTGTTCCTTCCAGGGGTACTTTGCATCCCAGTGGGAGTCCCCACAGTGCAAGTCTTTCTCCTTGAAGGTCAAGCCAGCCTTGATGGTCTCTAGCTCCCTCTCGTCAGCCAGTGTCATCTCCTTTCCTCCAGGCGGACAGTTACCGCAGCGACACCCTCCACAGACGGGGTCACAGGCTGCTCCTATGCTGTCCCATTTCAGCCAGTCGAAGACTTCCTTGTTGCTTGCGGCGGTTACTTCTTCTTTTATGCTTTTCCTCATGGTTAAGTCCACTGTGAGGTGTTTGCATTCTCTCACGGCTGTCGTTCCCATGGAGCGTGCGAAGTGGGTCAATTAATGACGCGTGGTCATTTTGACCTCTTCAAAGAGGTCCGGATGCGCACCACTCACAGTTTTGCCCAGTGGGCCGTCCCATAGCACCAGATCACCGGCTCTCTCCATTCTTTGTGGGGCCAAGCGACCTTCTCGGGTGCTGATGAGCAGATCAATGGTTTCAGGCCGGGTCAATTCTCCTGGTTTGACACATGGGAAAAACAGTTCTAATTTCTTGGAGTCCACCACTCTGTCTACTTTGGTGATGTCCTCAAGGCCGTAGCAGAGCATTTCGTGGGCCCTCCATACTTTTATTGCCACCACATACCTCTTGGTATCGACTCTGACTGCCATCTTCCCAACACCGTACACGACCAGTGTGATAGGCTCGCCGGCCAGCCCGAGCCTCTTGGCGGCTCTGTGAGTGATATAGTTGGTGTCGGAGGCGAGGTCCATCAACGCTCCAACACAGTCTCCTCCTCTTGTCTAATTGTTTAATTGTATCACGTTATTGTGATATTGTAACTGGGTTTAAAATATATGAGGAGATGCGCTGTTTGATGGATTTGATGACGTGACGTGACTTGATAAATTGAATGAGCCTTTGACGTTTTTGATGAATGAATTTGAGAAAATGCATTTATCTTTTCAAGCACTGTTATCTGATGATGAACATGAGGTGTCACTGGTATAAACCAAAGGGTAATCAATTCAATACATGTATGGATTATGTCCGAAACAGATTAAAACCTGATTAATAGTGAAACTGTAGCCTATATTAGGGATGTCCGATATTATCGGCCGATATTGGCATAAAAATGTGATATCGGAAAATATCGGTATCGGTTTAAAAATAAAAAAATTATTATTATTTTTTTTACATTTATTTAACCTTTATTTACCCAGACAAGCAAGTAAGAACAAATTATTATTTTATTTATTGTCAAAGTATGCATAATGTTGTGTTAATTACACGACAAGAGATATGTAATGTTAATTACCTGAAATCATAAAAAAAATAATGCGGGGGGAAAACCCTGCATATATCGGTATCGGTTGATATCAGTATCGGAAATTAAGAGTTGGACAATATCGGTATATCGGTATCGGTAAAAAAGCCAATATCGAGCATCCCTAATTTATATAGTACATAATACCTAAGCACATACAGTACAGATATCCTCATAATATAATTCGTATCAATTAGATATACTATTTGGGCTTGTTTTTATCCTTATTCTGAAAGAGTTGAACTAATTATTTTCGCTAGCAAGATCTCATTTGATTATTCATTACATTAAGCCTACTGCCAGCAGCACATTTAAATAAATATAATCTGATTGATTGGGGTAATGAGGGACTTAAAATTAGCCTATAGATTATGCATTTAACTTGTCGGCGAGGCTATTGAGCCGTACTGTATTGTACCCATTCTGCAATCTGTTAATAAAGTTTTAAATCAATCAATCAATCAATGCCGTTAGAAAATCAGGATTTCTGCGATCGACACCTGCTGTCTTTTCAATTCAATGTCGCGCAATTATCCTGAGTATCAAGTCTGGTTTGAATTAACGAGACTAAATCAGCGTTCGAGGAACAGGGAAAGCGCGGATTCAAACATCGGGTTAATTGAATCTGGATAATGGGACTTTTGATCGACTTAGTTGAATAGGGCCCTGTTATGTTAAGCTAAGAAATCTGCTAAGAAGCATAATATTTATTATTATTTTATTTCATTGGGTTTTTAGCCGTAGTTGCACTTTTGTTGCACTTTTTGTGTTTATTTCATGTTTTTAACAGTGCATGAAAGATTGTGTATTCGTGCAATATTTAATTTTTTTTTATAAATCATAGTGGTTCAAAAATTTGGGTCCCGACTTAATGACTAAGGAAAATGTTGGGTCCCGAGGCTAGACCAGTTGAGAACCACTAGGCTAAAGCCTGGAGGTCCTCCCAGTTATCCCGCCAGCGCCAATAGGTCCTTCTGTCCCCACAGAATTTGGGTAGATTGATGGCTGCGAGCTTGATCCTTGGTCGGGCCCCCTGGTGGTCTCTGTGGTGAGCGAGACCTTCCTGCGTTGCGCCCTCATCACCTGGTGGCGTGGCGCGGTCACCTCGTGATTGAGGCATGATAGTGAGGTTGGCGCGCTGGTTAAAATGCGGTTCGCTGCCGGGTTGTCTCACCCGTGGGCGTGAACTCCCTCCGATATACTTGTGAGGCCCACTTCTTGCGGTCTCTTCTCCAAGCTGGAGATGGGTGGTGTTAGAGGCCTCCTCGTGGCTCCCGAGAGGTAAGGGAGAGTCTTTGGAAGCGCCCTCTGTTTGACTGCTGTCATGCTGAGGAGATGACGAGTGGATGTGAAGAACCGCACTTTTGTCGTCGGTGGACGGGGAAGGTTTAGCTTCGGCGGCAAGTTGCAGAACATCGTTTGCAATACCAAGTGGGCTGGCCACGTCACCGCCCCTTTCCATGTTGTGTGTCCTTTCCTCCTCCTCATCCTCATAAGCACTTCCAATGTCACCCTTTCCCCCAGGCTCTAGGAGGGTCGACCACCTGTCCAATAGTGCTGCTCTTTCCTCATCCAGGTGCCTGTACCGCTTCTCCAACTCAGCTACGTTGGGACTTGGAAGAAGGTATCTCCACTCTCTCACTATCTGTTCGAAGGCGTTGAGTCTCCTCTCCAATTTGTTCCCCTCCAACGCTCTCTTGTCTTTGGGTGCCCATTGGGTGCTGAGTCTCTTTGTCTCTTCCAAGGCCTCCTCGAATTCCACTTCAAGGGGGCCCAACTTTGGCTGAACGAAGCGGGACCATACCTCAGAGAAGATCTTCTCCAGTGCCGCTATCCTCTGCTTGCTCGCGTCTTTCTTTGCTGTGGCGTCGGCTATCACGGTAGCATGTGCGGTTCCGTCGGCCTCCTCCAATGCTCCAACATAGTCTCCCGTCGTGTCAACGAGCTTCGCAAACTCTACTTGAAGAGCTTTCTTGTCGTTGACCAGCTCCGCTGGCGATGCGGTGTCAACATTGTCTGCTACCTGGTTGGCTCTTCTTGTGAAAGCTGTCTGCGCCGCAGTACGCCTCTTCTTTAGCTCTTCCACATCTACACCCTCCATCTTGTCCCAGTCAGCCGTTGCCCCAACTGGAGCTCCTTTCGCGGCTGAGTCACTGGTCGCAGGCAGTAGTGAAAATGGAGTTAACAGTCTGAAGCACAGTTGTACAGTTGGCGTGTAGCAGTATGATTACAATGACACTGTCCCCAGCAGGGGTTAATGACGGGACCGTATGGTGGGTCAAACGTAGCTTCGCTTAACTCACTTGCAACTTGTGGTACAGTTCACAATGTGAGTGAGCAATTAGGAAAGAGTTGGTGAGCACCGTTACAGCTTCTGGTTATTTCATCAATAGTACAGTTCACGGCGTGAAAGAGTAATTCGAAGACGGTAGGTTCAAACACAGTTACTTTAGGTCAGTTCATCAATAGTACAGTTCACGGCATGAAGGGGTGATTCGAATATACTATGTAATAGTGGTACTTTGAAGCACAGCCAAAGCGTAGGTGTATCAATGATAATGTTCACGGCGTTAGAGCAATAATATAATTGATAAGTTCAGCACAGCCAAGGCATAGGTGTATCAATGATAATGTTCACGGCATTAGAGCAATAATATAATTTATAGGTTCAGCACAGCCAAGGCATAGGTGTATCAATGATAATGTCCACGGCGTTAGAGCAATAATATAATTGATAGGTTCAGCACAGCCAAGGCATAGGTGTATCAATGATAATGTTCATGGCGTTAGAGCAATAATATAATTGATAGGTTCAGCACAGCCAAGGCATAGGTGTATCAATGATAATGTCCACAGCGTTAGAGCAATAATATAATTGCCTGCGTTGATGCTTGGCTGGTCGGTATTGCTATACAACGAGCAAAGCCTATTGGCGTGGTAAAGTCATTTAGCTAGTCACGCTAGCCTCTTTCCCTGGTTGGCAAGCAGCTAGCAGGATTAGCATTCGTTGGCCAGCGGCTAGCAGAGTTAGCATTGGTTGGCTAGCGGCCAGCAGAGTTAGCATTGGTTGGCTAGCGGCTAGCAGTGTTAGCATTAGTTGGCTAGCAAGTTAGCATTGGTTGGCTAGCGGCTAGCAGTGTTAGCATTGGTTGGCTAGCGGCTAGCAGTTAGCATTGGTTGGCTAGCGGCTAGCAGTTAGCATTGGTTGGCTAGCGGCTAGCTGAGTTAGCATACGTTGGCTAGCGGCTAGCAGAGTTAGCATACGTTGGCTAGCGGCTAGCAGAGTTAGCATATGTTGGCTAGCGGCTAGCAGAGTTAGCATACGTTGGCTAGCGGCCAGCAGTGTTAGCATTGGATGGCTAGCGGCTAGCAGTTAGCATTGGATGGAATACGGCGATTCCACCACTTCAAGCAGTCAGCATGTGGTTGGAATACGGCGATTCCAACACAGAAAGCAGTCAACATCAGTGTTATCACTTCCCTTGAGCTGACTGCGTCCTCTCGATGTGCCCTGTCGTGTGTATCCCTCCGTCTCGGTTCCACCTTGACGCTGAGGTGGTATCTCACGCGGGCACTTCCCTCTGCGTTCCGTCCAATAATCCAATAATAATAATTGTCCAATTATCTAGCGGTCATTCAATGAGTCAACTAAATGTCCCCATTGGAAGGGTGTAGGCGAACGACTTATAAATTGAACCAAAAGAAACAATTCGGACTTTGCAAGAATGTTCATTTATTGGGACTCCATGTCCAAACATTCCGTTATTTGGATAACTGAATTGCCATCATCACCAGGTGGTCAATTAAGCAAGCAGTTAGCTGGTAGCTGGTAGTTAGTAGCAGCTTAAGTCTGTATTCTTGTTAGCAGTTAGCCAGCAGCATACATTCAGACGTTAGTGGATAATGTCAGTATAGAGGTCGATATGGCATTTGGTAATGTCCAGCAGAGTCGACACAGATCAGTGGAGGTTATTCCATGACAACACGTGAAACACAAATTCACTCATAATTCATAATTATTATTAATTTACATGTATATATATATATATATATATATATATATATATATATATATATATATTAATTATTATTATTATAATTTTTTTATTCGAAATGTTTTCTGCCAGTGAATTTTCTTTTTTCTTCAAAAATGGCCAAAAGTGACAGCTCTGAGCTCTCTGATCAGGCCTGCAGTCAGTAATGGCTAGCTGTCAATCACTCAAGTTCAACTTTCCCTGCACGGGTTGATCTTTTTATTCTATTATCCAATCAAAATAGGCTATTTGAGTCATCTAAGCCCCGCCCGTGCAACTTTGCGCACGCTACTCACGAACGCAGGTTGAATGATTGACAGCCCTCGACGGTCTGAGACTCATTCAGAAAGGAGCTGCGCGAGAAGGCATAGACCACTGCACTTCCGCGTTACATGGAGCTCGTGAGGGGGAGGGGGGCGGGGGGAAGAGAGCACGAGGGAATCAAATGAATGCGCTGCCTTCCCCCCCGAACCTCCCATGAGCTCAAAATACCGGAAGTACTTTCCGAAAAGTAATAGCAACTTGAGTGTATGTGGTGCGAACGCTCTGGGAGGAGTTTGTTGGCAAAAATCTGCGGAATAAAGAATAATAAAAAGATTATAGATTACTATAGGTGGTCAATTGTTTACACTTTCCATGGGATAAAATAACGTGTCTCGACTTGAGTCGGACTTGTCACGATGGAGAAGCTGCAATATTCAATGGAAGATGAGATCGGTCACTGCTTGGGCTGTTGTGTGGTGAGTGCATTTAAAATATATATATATATATATATATATATATATATATATATATATATATATATATATATATATATATATATTTTACAGTGATTATGAATTCATTGGCCCGCTGTGGCCTTGCATGTGTAATACACCAACACGGTTCCCGCGGGCACCAGGTAGCCCCCAAGGACCACATGAGTCGGGCAAGCCTTGCTCGCGTTTCTAATAAAATATTAATATCGCCGCGGGGAGGGGGGGCATAATCCCACGGGACAATGGGATTGATTGACCGATGTTTACCAATATTCCAATGTACAGTTTTGCTGTACCATTGACTCAGAATGGTCTGTTTTATTGAAGTCATCAGAGCAGTATAGTTTGTTTATACTTCAGAAGTATGATATTTCATCATCATCATTTTATTTATTCGTACATGGAATTACCACAGTCCAACAGTACATATTCATATAATTCACCAAAAATACCATGGCCGAAAGGAACAGGAAGAAGAAAAAATCTTATATATACCTGCCCCTACACACACACAACACACCGATAGACATATTGTGTAAAACCAAACAGAATATACCCATTTTGCAAAAAAAATTAAGTATGATATTTAAACATGGTCCCCAAAATGAATGGAAGCGAATGAGGAGCCTGACACCTGGGAGGAATGGGGGTGTTGCAGCGTTGGGGATGTTAAATATAATTTAATATATAATATAATATAATAATTTTGTGCTTCACCAAGAAATTTGGTCAGCAGCCGCCACTGACACAGATAACAGTTTGTTGATAGTCAGGTTAGCATTTAGCGTTTAGCATTGGATAGTAGCATTTAGCAACTGTCAGTAGTTGTCAGTAGTTAGTCGTCGATAGACGATACAGAGTCGTTTCAGTAGTCAATAGATTATTTACCTATACAAAGGAAAGGAAATAAACAGCATTAATTAGTAACTAGATATATGTATGAAAGGATAATTGCGGATATTAACGGTGCATACAATGCAACGTACCGTTGGCCAGTCAGTTCGCCCACAGGGCTTTTCACCTTACAGCCTATGGTCAAGAGTGTCATTTAAATAGCGCAACGCGCCGGCGCAGAGACAGTTTACCTGTCCACAGTCACAATACGCGTTCCAAAGTGCGTCCACTAGGCAGCACCAGACAATAACTAACGCATGCAATAAATGTTACTTATGATAATAATAATAATAATAATAATAATAATAATAATAATAATAATAATAATAATAATAATAATAATAATAATGAACATATTGGGAAAACGTCGGATAATTCTCCAATAGGTATATATGTTGAATTGAATGATTGAATTTGTAATGCACTTTCTGTTCGCTGGGATCCCAAAGTGCTACACTACAGGGTTAAAACATAGTTAAACAAATAAGATAATAAGATAAAAATAGAACATAGTTAATTAAAACCGAACCGATGGAGCCTCTTCCGAGTCGTGAGTCCTCCTCGTCTTGAGCAGCACCATCATCTGACGCTCCCTCGCCTACCACCTGGACGGCTTGGCAATTGTTAGAAAGCCGAAAAGCATCCTGCACAACACCGTTGACCACACCATTGACCTCATCCAGCAGCGCGATGTAAGGCTCCTTAACAAGGCGGTGACTCACGCATGACTTGACGAATGGCTCACAGCTCAGAGCATCAGCAACAATGTTCTTGGTCCCTGGGACATACTTCAGGTCAAAGTCATACGCAGCGAGCTTGGCGACCCATCGTTGCTTCCATGCATCCAGATGCGGCTTTGTTAGGATGTAAGTCAGAGGGTTGTTGTCGGACCACGCAGTGAAGCGCCTTCCCTTTAGCCAATGGCTAAACTTCTCACAAACGGCCCACTTTAATGCCAGAAATTCCAGTCTGTGAGCTGGGTAATTCATCTGAGATGGAGACAGCGTCTTACTAGCAAAGGCGACTGGCCTTGCAATTTTCTCACCAGGTGGTATTTGGGAGAGAACGGCTCCAATCCCATCAAATGAAGCATCAACAGCAAGGATGAATGGCTCATTGAAGTTAGGGTGGGCTAAGGTGACGCTGTGGGCTAGGTCGCGCTTCAGGGTCTCGAATGCACCCTTATATGCAGGGCCCCAGTCGCTTGGTGAGAGCTTCAGAGGGAGAGGGGATTTTTTCTTGGGCTTCCGTCCCACCTTGGCTTTATGTTGAGGTCTCTGTCCGGAGAGCAGCTTGAAGAGGGGTCTGGCCTTTGCGGAGCAACCTTCACTGAAGTGTTGATAATATAGCACCATACCCAGGAAAGACCGCAGCTTTTTCTGAGAAGGGGTGACACCATCGCTCTCCATCAGGTGAACTTCTTGAACATCGTTAATTGCCTCAACCTTCTCAGGGTCCGTCTTCACCCCATTCTCACAGATAATATGTCCAAGAAACTTGACTGTCGTTCTCAGAAAGTGACATTTCTTGGGTGCTAGCTTGAGATTGTGGTTCTTGAGGCGTGAAAACACCATCTCCAGGCGCTCGAGGCCTAGCTGTTCAGTGGGGGCAAAAACCATCAGGTCATCCAGGTAACAGAGCAGGCTGGTAAAATGTTCATCTCCAAAGAAAGACAACATCATCCGCATGAATGTTGCAGGGCTGTTTGACAGTCCTTGGGGTAGCCTGTTATATTCATGGAGGCCAAATGGTGACGAAAAAGCTGTGTATCTCTTGTGCTCCTCGTACAGCGACACATTATAAAAGCCAGATGTCAGATCCATAGTCGAGAAAAACACATTCCCTCCAAGCGCAGCGAGGACATCATTCTGGTGAGGTAGCGGATGGGCGTCCCTCACAGTTCTCGCGTTGAGCCACCGAAAGTCGGTGCAAATGCGCAGGTCACCATTCTTTTTCCATACCAGAACTAGGGGTGATGCGTACTCACTGTACGACTTCTGGATGATGCCTCTCTCTTCCATCTCATTCAGAGCAATTCTCAGCTTCTCATAGTGGTTCGGTGGTACTCGCCGGTAGGGCCAGCGGAATGGCTTCTCGTCAATAAGGTGTATTTTATGGATGACATCTGTTGCCTCTCCACAGTCCAACTTCTGTCTTGAGAAGATCGACTCGTATTTCTCAACGAGTTGCAGAAGTCTGTCTCTCCACTCATCAGACACCTCACAGGCTTCAAGATTCAGCTCATGTAACCCCAGCTTCTCCTTTGCTCTTTCAATCTCTTCTCTGGACCTTGGCTCTTCAGAATTACATGTGACACGCTGTGTGTTCATCTTTATGCCCTCAGGCGGAGACAGATCCTCAACTGCAATGCAGGGAAAGACATCTGCAACTTTCATATTTCTCTTTAACACAACTGTCTTATTGGTGGTGTTAATCAGTTTGAGAGGGACCCACCTGTCGCCCCATAATGGCGTGATGACTCGTCCAACCATGATATTCCTGGGCCTGGATCTTGACTGGGTCGGTTCAACAATCACTGTGCTGCCTGTTGATATGCCAGCTGACTCTGGCAACTTTCCCCAAACCAGGTGTTCACACTGTGGCTGTAGTGTAACACATTTGTTCAGCTTGACTGTGCCAACTTTGTCAGGCACAGACTCTCCCTTCCACCTCTCCGAATTAGAGAGGAGAGACAAGAACCGCCGACAGTCATCATCCATGGCACCACCTGGTTCAGACATGATCCTCCAGTAACTCTCTGTGCTCTTCATCAGCTGTAAAAGTCTCTTTATAGCATTGCTGCCCAGTATCAAGTCATCTGTCTGCCCAGGGATCACTAGCATTGGGATAAGCAGCTCGCAGCCAAACACAGTGACCTCCGACTCATACACTGCCTTTGGTGTGACATGATGCCCGCCTGTGCCAACCACAATGATATCATCAGCGGGATATTTCCTGACGTCAGGGTTGTGTCGCAAGAGGCGGGCCTCTGCAGCCTCACTCAGAGAGCATGCCATAGATCCACTGTCTATCATGGCCTTCATCTGGACTCTGCCCGCCACAGACACGTCTGTAGAGCGTCTGCAGAGCAAAGCGAACTATACTCAGTCTCCAAATCAACAATGTCACAGCCGGGAGTGTCACCACCATGATCTGCACCATCCTCCCCCAGGTGCAGATCTACTAGTTTTCCGACTGTTGATGGGAGGCAGTCACGTCTGGAGTGATCAGGTGCGTGACACTGGAAGCAAAGTCTGTTGTCACGGCAGTGAGTGAAGGCTGAGTGAGCAGTATTGCGGCAGACAGTACAAGGCATGTCATGAAAACCATCAATCCTGGGCTGCTGTGGCCTGGTCTGCCTGTTTGAATTGAACCGTGTTGCAGTAGTAGCAGCGGGTCTCTGCAGCAAAACCTTCTCGAGCATGCTAATGACACGTTCAAGAGCAGAGGACTCAGTACTCTTTGCCTGTGACAAGTCCTGGCCCTCAGGAGGCAGTGCCGCGGCCTGTGAAATATCCATTGTGTTCACTGTCACCTTCTCTTTTGGCCCTCTATTCGCTGCAGCCCTCAAACTCATCTCACAATGGTATTCATTCAGTATGTCTTAGACCTCATGCGCTGACCATTTGTCAATCGTCTTTGACCTGAATGTCATGGCGAGTTCTTTGGAGGGGCAGTTTCTTATGAACATACGTGCCACTTCTGTGCTCGGGCAATCCAGTGACTTACTCTGCTCCTTCAAGCGCGCAATGGCGAGGTCCACTGCACGATTAAGTCTGAGCCAGTAGTCAAAGGCATCCTCATCTCTTTCTGGTAAAGTCGTGTACAAGTCTGACAGTGGAAGAGGCGAGCACGGGACTGTGTCAAAATGTCTGCGAAGGAGGCCATATATAGACTCAGGGTTGCGGGTAGTATCAATATCACTGTTTCTTGTGCCAAACCTGACCACATCGCTAGAGATCTCAAATCTCTTATAAACAGATACACAACTGCACATCATCAACATCAAACCACTGTTCATAACTCGGTTCATTACTTGGAAACCTATTTACAACATTATCGGCTTAGACCAGAGATATAACATCAAGGTACACGGATAGCTGCTTACCTCTTATCATTCAGGATAGACTGAGGTAGAAGCAGCACGTAAAGCCAGATACCATACGTCGCACAGCAAATATGTCACTTCCTCCTGAAGTGACGATTTCAAAATAAAATACCTATTTACAATAGTTGGTTATCCCAAATCATTCAGAATTTACAATAAACTAAAAACGGTGAACTTAAACAGTTGATCATTCTTCAAACCGTTACACATATTTGGTAGGCGTAATTATAATAGCTATAGTTTATACAAGATTCTATGCGCTTAAAATTCCCCATCGACCATTGTAAAATATATGCATGAGTTTGTGTTTTTTGTCGCCTCATGCACACGTGTGTTGTGTGTAATTACTGTTGACAATAATGAGTGTGCTCTCCCGTCATCCATTCAGAGTGATTGACTGATTGACACCAGCTGAATGATGGACTCATTAATACCAGCTGAGTGTGTGTATATAAGAGCGACCTTCACAAATAAAAATGTTGCTTCCTTGATACACAAATCCTGTCTCACAGCGTTTTATTCCTTCTCTCTATATACTGTATAGTCCAGGTTATGATGTCTAGCCAATACGCAATATCCGACATTCAACAGGTTATGGGCCCAGAGCGCTAGAATCATGACGACCAGACAATCGGAAGGGAATTCGCGTTGGTCTCGTCTAGCGTTTGACGGAGATGAACAAAAGTATGAACTGTGGGAGACTAAGTTCATGGGCCATCTCCGGCTACAGAGACTAAAGGACACTCTCGAAACGGATCTCCCTGACGAGGCGTCTGCTGTCGAGTTGAGAGAAGATGGTGAGAAAAACGCATTGATATACGCAGAGCTCTGTAACACTTCCTCCGGTCCTGGTCCTATGGGACCAGGACCCAGACATTCACATTTACAATCTCCCATCAATAACCCTCAGTCAACATTGCCAACCAGTGGGCTGATGCAGATCTGGCATCAGCTCACACACCAACTCATTATGATTTATTGTCAGTTATGTTTATTGTGTTTATTGTCTGTTGTCTCCACTTTGTTAGTCTTGTGTTCCCCTGTCTGTGGTTTGTAATTATGTTTTAGTCTGGTTGTTTATTTGTTATTGTCTTCCCAGTGTACTCTGTGTTCTATTGTTTCTGTCTACCACACCTGTGTCTTGTTTGTAAATTACCCTCTGTGTCTATCAGTGTCTTGTCAATTAGTCTGTGTATATAGTGTTGTCTGTCCTGCCCTGTTTTTGCTGTCTGGAAGGGGAGAACGGGGGAATTTGGTCGTGCAGCCAGTAGCCACCAGTTGGGGCCCGGGGTGGAGATGTTGTTTTTGCATACAGGGGGGTGGAACGGTAGAGCAGGGATGAGTTCTATTACGTTAAAGAAAAAAGCAGCGCTCCCAGATTGTTTAAGTCTGTATCGGCCAAGGTTAGGAAGTCAAAATCACAACATTGACTCTGGTTTTGGCGGTGAGGACGGGAATCTAAGAGGAGCGCAGATGTTTAAGTTAAGCTCAAAACCGCGATCCTAGACAGAAGCACAGAAGTTAAGCTCAGTACCATGCTGCTAAATAGGAGCACAGAAGTTTAAGAGACCAGGACCGTCTTTCTCTATAGACGCACAGAAGTTTAAGAGAACAGGAATGTGCTTCTAGATGGGAGAGTAGATAGTAGACCAGGAACGTGCTTTCAAGAAGAGGTTGTTAAGCGCTGATGAAAGAGAGGAAAGAAAGGGACTTGATTAATAAATACAACCCAATATTGTGTGGAAATGCTACAGTATGGATTAGGGAATAGCATGGGATTATAGTACTGTTTGATAATCGCTGCCGTTGAACGTGACGTGAATCAATACGCGGCTATAGAGAGTACATTTAGATGTAAATGGGTTCAAAATCAAGCTTGCGTTTGTACAAGACTGATGGCGAAAACAAATAGATGAGTATGGCTGTCCGAACTCCTGGAGAAGGAGGCGGACGGGCTCGCACCTAATGATGGTTGTATTAATGGAAGGAACGTAATTTGACCATGTCCCGCTAATTCTCTCTCCTGCCGGGCTCAGGCGGGCTGAAAGATGTGGGGGAAATGGTGCAATAGTGTGTTGTTACATGCCTCCTGTTGGACAATGGTCAGTAGAGTCGAGACGAAATAGGTTGGTGCCGAGGGAAATACGATATTGGTTTTAATCAAGTAAACGCCGGGCCACGGATGACGTGGTGAAAGGCGTAATCATTATGAAGTTGGATAAACATGCTTAAAATATTGAAACCGACACCGAAAGTAGCCTGTGTGATACAATATAGCTTTTGACTTTAGCTTGCGATTTTGTTCAAGCTTTGGGTAAGGGATTGGGCATTTTTTGGTTGCCTAGGAGCAATAGGGAACCTACAAAAATTATAACCAAATAGCATCCTGCTGAAAGGGCTGTTTATCTGGACGATTATCACGTCGTGCGTGGGCTCGTAGATGTGTGTGGAGTTAAGGCCGGCCGGCTGGCTGAGACGGTAATGAGGAGGAAATTATGTTGTTGTTGTTGAACGTTTGGATGAGAAAAGTGAGCACTTATGAATGAGAGTTTGTGTGTAAACATGTTAGCTGGGGTTTAGTACTTATGAATGACTGCGTGTATGTATGATTTTACAAAGGTACTGTTATAAAGTTCTCGTGGGGGGACGCGTGGAATTTTTATCCGTCCGGGTAGCGTTGAACTGAATGGATGCGCGGATCTTGAACATCACATAACATGCGGCTCCCAGGGAGCGCATAGAACCTCACATCATGCTGGCTAGCTACTTAGCTGGTATGAGCGTTTAGGGGGATAACGCTGTGATAAGGGCTCGTGCAATGTTATGATTAGAAGCGGTGGGGTGACGGTGGATATGGGATATTGGTGAGTGGAGCGATTGTTTAATAATGACGTTGATTGAGAGTTGTTTGCAAAAGTAGGACGCTTCGGTTGTAATGTTGTATGACTCTGGGCGAGAGCACCGCGGTGCACCCTTGGGAAACGGAGAGCTGGCTATTAGAGCTAAGCTAAGCTAAGCTACCTATGCTAAGCTAAGCTAACGGGGCTATTGAGCTAACTGTGCTAACAATGCTGATGTGCAGGGTACGGATGATTCTTTTCATGTTGTATGAACGTACGTTATTATATTTTGTACTACGTGTGACGTAGGGTTGCGTTATACTGGAGACAGTTGACGATGTTTTGTGTAGAGACTGTGTAGCATTATGCAACTTGTGACCACCAGCGGCGGGATAGCAGAGAACGACTTCCGTAATTGACAGGAAGCGGCGTAGCGGCCATTTTGGACTTCTCGGTTTGACAGGATGTGCCGTAGCAGACATTTTGAACTTCCGGATTTTTGACAGGAAGCCCCATAGCGGCCATTTTTGTTGTAGTTTTTTATCGTCTTGTTCCGTTGTCTAATGGCGGAGGAAGAGAACTGTGTGCAACTCTGGTTAACGCATATGGTGAGTGTTTATATTTTTGCTTTGTGTTGTAAACGATGATCTGGGAGTGGTTTTGGTTGTGTTGCTACAAGTTTTGTGTAGCAGAAGGGGGAAGTGGTACATGTGGGATGATTACAATAGGGGACACAGTTATGAGTTATAGGCTGCAGACAATGCAGTGAGTCTATTAAGGTGAAATGATTTAATGAATACATTGTTTGGATCTAGTTAAAACTCACAAATTAGCTATTATGGGTAAATGTATCATTAATAATAGGAACATATATATCGCTGCTGTCGGGACAAAACCTCATAACTCCAAAAACCCAACTTTTCAGCAGATGAAAAAAACGAACACAGATTTGAGGGTGAATAGAGTTAGGAGGTTTAGACAGATGATCGGTTTAATGCTTTCCCATTGTTTAAACTTTGTAAAACCCACACACACATATGGAGGATGATCTACGGAGTTGATTTATATTAAAAAATTTTTTTTTAAAATGGAGTTATGAGGTTTTGTCCCAACAGCAGCGATATGCATTGGACCTGTCAAAATAGGCAATGTTATGTTACACAAGTGTATATTCTTGACCAAGTGAGGTTTGAGAGGAGCTGTAGGAAAGCGCTCTACACTGAAAAGGACATATTGCTTGCATTATGTTTAATTAATACATCTGCATTAGAATCACATAGCACATATGTACAGAGTTAACATTCCCAGGGAATCTTGTTTACAACTCTTTGAGTCTTAGCATGTTGGAACTAACCACTAATAATGTTTTATTTCTAACGAGTGGCTTTTGATAAAATGCTTATATTTGTAATGTGCATGAATATTGTTGTGTTAAAATGTGATTTTTAAATCTGTTTAGAGTGCAATTGTTTTGAATAATTGTTTTAGTATAGATAAGCGGTTGTGTTTATGCTTGTTTAGATTGTTAAATCTTTAATGCACTATTGATTTACATAGGCTGATGTTACATTAAAGTTTGATGCAAGTCCTTGAATCATAATAGGATAATTTAATGGTGGGGGCTTGTTTATATGTTTTTTAAATGATTAAATGACACAGTCTACAATAATTGGATGTATGTTTTTATGGCTGTGGGATTGCTTTCATTCCATAGTTTTCTGTGCTTAGGATAAATTATATTGGCTGTTAAGAGAACAGGCAAATATCCTCTGGGGGGGGAGATTGCCTTCCCCCTAGAAGTATACGAATGTGTGATTAATTCAACCCAGAGGGTGGCTTGCCTCTGGGGGATGAGATGTGTGATTAACCTTTTGATGATTTACAGGGGGCCTATATTCACGAAGGGAGTAGATAGGGCCTTTGTGTCAAGGGGGGTTTATGCTAAGGGAAGTCAGTATGCATAGGTCACGGGAAACCACGGGGGATGGTAACACCTGTTTATGATCACTGTTACAGACAACAGGAAGACAGGTCAGAGGTGAAGATTGAAGAGAACAGTCAAAGTGAGATAACAGAAGGGGGTTGTATGGTGACGAACCGTGATCAAAGGCAGCGTGAGGGAGATAGGAAATGGCAGGAGGTGAGATGTTTGGGGCTAATACAGGAGACAGTTGGAGAATGAGTGAGAAAATCAATAAGGTAATCATTCAATTGGTTTATGACTTTTGAATGGTGACTGGTTGATGAGGGAATAATTTGAAAAGGTCAGTGCACTAGAAGGCATTGATATGTTTTAAGTTGAGAAAGAGGTTCTAGTCTTCTTCTGAGAGTAGGAATACAGTAAGGAGACTGTAGGAGTCTAAGTGGAGTGTATATTGGATTAGCCTAAAGTGAAGTTGAGAGAAGTGAAGTTGAGAGCAGGAAAGCTGAGAGCAGGAGAGAAAGAAACAACTAACATTGTCTGTGGACCCGAATGATGATTAATGGGTTGAGTGATGTATGTTGAATGACAGTTTTTGATGCATGAGTGAAACAAGCGTGAATGGTTTTTTCTTTGTGAATGTTTACCTAGTAAATCTGTGGATGATTGAGTGTGGTCTGGTTTTTGCCAGGTGTCTTTTTTATTTCAGTGAATGATTGAGGCTGTGAGATATTGAATGAAAGAGTTTGTTTGGTTTCATATCATTTGTTTGAATGAAGGAGTTTATTTTATTACTTTCATTTGATTTGATTTCTTTTGAATGTTTTAGTCAGTATATGTATGGATGAGGTATTGAATTAAATTTTTTTGATTTCTTTTCTTTTTTAATCTTTCATTGTGTGGACTGAAATGTGGATGAAAGGGACCAGTATAGAAGACTGTACTGGAATCAAAGGTGTCGGATTAGGGCATGACTGATTTGTTCCATTTTGAGTGAGGTGTGGAATGTGTGTGTGTGAGGGAATGTGTGTGTGTGAGATGGGTATGAGTGATTTTGGCGTTGGTTCTTTTCATTCCTTTGATGTTTTCTCTGTGTGCATGAGATATTTCACAAGTGGGGACGCCACAACAGAGTGGTGTGTGTGTTTATTGGAGTGTATGACTCTGTTTAATTAATTTCCTTTTTTTTGTGTTTAATCTATTTTTTCATGATCTGGTGGGAGAGAACTGGTGAAGGCTGAACTACGTCAGAACAGGATGTCAAAAGAGCTAAGTAGTTCAGTCACATTGTGTGGATTGTCAAGATGGCTTCTCTTACAAGTATGTTAAATTGTTGTGTAAAAGAATTTGCATTGTGCTTTGTTTCTTCACAGCTCAGTATGGGAGGGACTGCAGATCGACCCAGAGGACACATGACCAATACATTACATTAGAAGTGTGCGAGACGGTAACGTAGAACTTCAGTGGTTCCCTGTTCCTTTTCAGTCCAATGGTGGTTAATTACCAAATTGTGGTGTGAGGATTCTTGTATACATTTGCCCCCGTCTCTACAAAACCCCATAAAAGGGGGGGGCCAGGTTGAAATTGTGTGAACAGATGTGGTTTGGAGAAGTTTCCAGGCTAAAAGAATCGTCTGCGATAGGTTGTCATGGGATAAAAGATGACTAGACCTGAGGCATGTAACCTGGCCTGAAACAATGGCTGCAGCTGTTAGCTGCCAAGCTAAGGAGGGGGGAGGAGCCGGTCTGAGGGCTGAGCAGGATACGTGTGAGCAAGATCCTCTGGACATTTTGGTTGGGCTGTAGAAAACAGAGAAATAACTGAACAGATACAAACAGTCTTTGTTTTGTGCACATGTGATTTGATAGAAAGCACAGACAAAGGGCGGATAGATTAACACAACGCAGGGATAGGGTAATGACGTACACATAGAATAGGGAGGTAGACGCTAGAATAGATAGTAAAAACAAACAAAAAAATTCTCATTGGGTGTCTGCTCCCCCGCCCGACTGGCGCTGTGGAGAGTGAGGTGGTAAGGTTATGACCGTTATGTGGTCATAAAGGGGGGAGGATAGATGGGAGAGCCAATTGATGAATTATGCAAGATGTGATTGAACTATGTTTAAGAAAGAATTAGCAGAAAGAAAATATGAAATATTGTGATGCTAATGTGTGTTTTCTCTCAACCAGATCATCTAAAGAGTGTGGGAACAAACGTTCCTGTAGATTAAGAATACTGGGTAGTAAAATTGTGATTTTTAGATTAAATGTGTGATGTTTAGATTAAAATAGGTTTAATTGTTTTCAACAAATCCAAAGTGTAACCTTATTAATCCTTTGTACAACATGTGTTAATGTACTCTGAAATAATCCTTGTATGTAAAGCAAACTTCTAATTCACTCTGAGCCCAGAGGCAAAATAAATAATGAGTTTTGAACTATAGTTCCTTCTTTGCCTGGCCTGCACAGTTTATTTCTCCACTCAGTGGAGAAAGACCATTCTATCATTATGACCTTCTTCCTTCCAGATAGCAATCTCATTGTACTGCAAATCACCTTAGATATTGATAATATACGACACATTATTATGCAATGCTTTTTTATAGCATGTGTGAACACATGGTACACACAAGCTAATGGTACATGCATGGTTACACATTGCTAATGGTTATATATTTTATGTCGTTTTTGCTAATTTATATATTTTCAGGTCAAAATGAATGCACTTTACATGGTGTACCAAAATGGTGCTTTATCTGAAGTGAATACATCTTTTACACTTCAAGTGTAAAGTGTTTATAGTGTGCCGAGTATGGGTTGAACACATGGTGTAATTGCTAAATGTAATGGTACATGAATGGTTATTGTATGTCGTTTTTGCTAATTTATATATTTCCAGGTCAAAATGAATGCACTTTACATGGTGTACCCAATGGCAAATACATCTTTTACACTTCAAGTGTCAAGTGTTTATATACAGAACATTATTATGCAATGCTTTTTTTTTTTTTTTTTTTTTTAACTTTGGCCATTCCCCTGGCTCTTTTTAGCGTTTATCGCATTTACTCTGGTCAAGAATGACCGACAGAAACAGGCTGAAGGGGTACAGATGGGGGGGAAGACACTCTGGGAAAGGCACGGCTGCAGTCCGGGATTCGAACTCGCTAAACCCCAGATCCGTGACGAGCACGGTTGTCCCCGGCGCCGAAGTAGCACTCGAGGTACGTGGTGAGCTACTGGAGCTCCCCCGTTGCAATGCTTTTTTTTCAACATGTGTGCCGAGTATCGGTTGAACACATGGTGCACTTGCTAATGTAATGCACACAAGCTAATGGTACATTACTGGTTATATATTGTATGTTGTTTTTGCTAATTTATATATATATATATTTCCAGGTCAAAACGAGTGTTCTTTACATGTGACGTTATCTGAAGTAAAGACATTTCTTCCACTCCATCAAGTGTCAAGTGTTTATTATATACAGAATACATTATAATGCAATGTTTTTTTACAACATGTGTGCCGAGTATCGGTTGAACACATGGTGCACTTGCTAATGTAATGCACACAAGCTAATGGTACATTACTGGTTATATATTGTATGTTGTTTTTGCTAATTTATATATATATATATTTCCAGGTCAAAACGAGTGTTCTTTACATGTGACGTTATCTGAAGTAAAGACATTTCTTCCACTCCATCAAGTGTCAAGTGTTTATTATATACAGAATACATTATAATGCAATGCTTTTTAGAACTTGTGTGTCTTAGATTAGAATATACAGAATACATTATAATGCAATGCAAAAATAAGATAAGATATTCCTTTATTGATCCCCTTGGGGAAAATTCAGGCATCATAGCAGCATGGGAAGGGGGGGGGGGGGTTACATGTAGTGTCAGAATACCTGTCGGACGACTACACCATGATACGCAGGTAAATTCATCACGAACAGCTGAAAAAAAAGTTGTCAAAAAGGTTGTTGTAGTTAGGGTCAAATCGTAATGTAGGTAGTTTCTGCTAATTTCTATATTGCATATATATATTTATATATTGTATACATTGCATATATATATATATATATATATGCAATATATACAATATATAAATATGTATATGCAATAGACACCTGTAACCCCCCCCCTTTATGAAATGTAAAGCGTATATGCACATTTTTGCTAAATTGCTGCTTTTTATATAGATATTTTGATTTACCTTGAAAATGTCTATATGTAATATTAGTATGCTGAGAGATGTATACAGTAATTGTGTGAAATTGAAGCGATATATATATACATTATTATAAAAATACATATAGGCATACAACGTAATCGATAAAAATATCCCTATATAATATATGCATTGCATTTCATGAATGATAAACACCACTAAGTGGTGTGTGTACAATGTGTGACATTATGCACTTGGAATAATTTATATGCAATAGACACATGTTACCCCCCCCCCCCCTTTATGAAATGTAAAGCGTATATGCAAATGTTTGCTAAATTGCTGCTTTTTATATAGATATTTTGATTTACCTTGAAAATGTCTATATGTAATATTAGTATGCTGAGATATGTATACAGTAATTGTGTGAAATTGAAGCGATATATATATATACATTATTATAAAAATACATATAGGCATACAACGTAATCGATAAAAATATCCCTATATAATATATGCATTGCATTTCATGAATGATAAACAACACTAAGTGGTGTGTGGCACTTGGAATAATGTGTTTCAGACGAGAAAATATGATTTGCGCTCCTGCAGAAAATCCTTCATATCTCGGCTTCCAGGAAATCGACCTCGATATTGCTGTTTGTTTACCTTTTTTGGCGTGGAATTGTGAACGAACGACGGCATGGATAAACAAACGGCTTTTGGCGTATTGTACATCAACTAGCCTGTTGTCAAATGAGCCCAACCATTTCCACATAGCTAAAATATATAATATAGAAATCGATCCGTGGTATGTACAATGTATGTACAAATGGGGACGAGGGGACATTTATGCACATGTACTGGGACTGCCCACCAGTTAAGATATTCTGGAAAGAGGTGACCCAGCAATTATCAAATCTCTTAACTTGGAATATACCTGTACACCCCTCTGTATTACTGCTGAATGATGTTTTTGAGTGTGCAGTACATCCACAGCTAAAGAGATTGGTTTTATCGGGTATCACAGTGGCTAAAAAGCTGATAGCATCACGATGGTTCCAACCGGAAAAAATGTGCCGAAAGGTCTGGATTATTACATATCTCGATGTGATCTATCAAGAAATATCTACAGCAAGAATTTTGGGTCTCAATGAATCCAAAATGACATTGTGGTTAGAAGTGGTGGAGAAAATAAAAGCTAGCATATAATGGTAGTGTCTGGTTAGGAGCGAGGGATAATGGATGGATTATTCAATGGGGGGTCCGGGAGGGGGGGGTACGAGCTAGAGCATATGTGTGTAGGTTTTTAGATAACAGGTATTAAGGGTATATCCTGTATAAGACAATTAACTAAATGGTGATTTCATTGGATGTGCACTGTCAACTAATGCTTGTTTATCTTATCGTGTGTTGTCATGTTTGTTTATGTGTTTGTTTAAAAAAAAAATAAAAAAAAAAAAATACAAAAAAGAAATCGATCCGCGGAAATCATGAGATATCGCTAAATCAGCCCCTTAAGAGCGTGGCATCCAAGGGAGTTTTTCGGCTCCCCCTGGTGGCGCTCAAAGTGTTAAGAAAAGTGACCAAATCAAACACAAAGACACCATAAAGCTTGTTCACAGCGCCCGATTATTCTTAACCTTTCTGAATTAGATTTAAGTTTGTGCAGTTCCTCTGGTCAGCATTCAATTGACTGTGATTCTGAGTCTGCATGTTGTTCAGACTGTACTGCAGCAAATGCAGAGTCTGCTGGATCGTATACCTCCCACGACACCATTATTCTGCCTAAGCGAAGTACCACAGAACGAAGGCAGCCATGGCCAAAGCAGTTCTCCATTCCAGTTTGCATTCGAAACTCAGATGTGTCTTGAAAAAGCCACTGAAGACTACAAAAAGAATGGAACGCTTCTAACTACCTCAAAGGTCAAGGCAGACGTACTTGAAAAGTTGTCTGAAACCATATATACATATACAGCCTATCCATCAAGTGCACAGATAAGTGATGTTGCTGAAGAGCTTGTCACGAAATATCCTTGTCTCAAGGAACCCCTTCTCGGGTTACTATGGCTGGCAACAAAGCATCAAATACAAGATGGCAAATTATCGCACCAAGCTCAGAGGCTTTGGTGTTCCTGAGGTGATGTGCAATGCACTGATTCCCAATGGAAGGACCAACTTGATTGAGGACTGTTGGCTTTGTCCAAGCCCTTATAGGCAAAATCTCTGATTAAGTCATTGAGTACACATTCGAAGTCTTCCAGAAACTCTTCCTCGAGCTGAATTGTACAAGGCTGTCTTCAAAAGTGAGACAATGTCAAGTGTTGGGGTGGGGGGGGTGAGGGATTGAGGCAAGGTCAAGTGTTGGGGTGGGGGGGAGGCAAGGTCAAGTGTTGGGGTGAGGGGTTGAGGCAAGGTCAAGGGTGGGGGGAGGCAAAGGCAAGGTCAAGTGTTGGGGTGGGGGAAAGACAGTTTCATGGCTCTTCAGATGCCTTCCAATATTCTGAAAGTAGTCCTTCATGGTAGGACAATGGCGACTGCAAATTAAACACTTAAAAGTAGTGATAATTCCTGGCCTTGAACTTTCTCCTGCTGCATGGTAACTCGATAAATGTGCGCGAAGGGCACCCTGTGTTTTGAATGTGCAAGGACAACCGTGATGTAGACATGGCTGGGGTTGTGCACTACCGAATGTTGCGTGTTGTAGTCTGTAATGCTTCAGTAGATTCCTCCTTGTAGTAGACAATGATTTGCAGATCTTACAGTTCCATCTCATAGTCCAAGCCTAAGATAAGGAAAAAAGTAATGAATGTACATACCCAAGTAAATGGAAGATTGTGCCACTTCTACAATAAATATTTGCATGTTCACAAAAAAAATATAGGGAAATTAGTAAATTACTAGGGCTGACCCCTATTAATCGATTAGTCGACTAATCGGTCGATTATCATTCTTTCCAAAAGAAAAGAGGCCTAGA
This sequence comes from Notolepis coatsorum, assembly GCF_963971535.1. Lineage (NCBI taxonomy): Eukaryota > Metazoa > Chordata > Actinopteri > Aulopiformes > Paralepididae > Notolepis > Notolepis coatsorum. Next base: position 124,069,916 of record NC_140168.1, on the reverse strand, counting down.
AGCGTGGCTAACGCTAATGGCACGCATACCAGAGGCTAACTGCCTACGAAAACAGGCACAGAGGCACTGAAAGAGGATTTCACCCATCTAATGAACACACTAGACTAGACAAATATCAAGATGTATCCATCAGCGGACCAATTGCATGCTTTTGCAGAGGACAAGAAGCCTTCAGTCGACTCCTTCAGACATTAAGCACCCCCCACAGCCCAAATGGAATGATAAAAAAATAAAAAATTAATAGATTTTTTATATATATATATATATATATATATATTTTTTTTTTTTGTCGACCAATCGACTAACGGCACATTTTTGCCAATCCTAGTCGACCATCCAAATCCTTAGTCGGGGACAGCCCTAGAAATTACAGTGTTGTGGCTGATAAAGTTACTGCTTAGCTAGCACGATAGCTAGTTAGCAAGAACTGGTTGGCTAATATAGGCTAGCTAGCTAGCATGCAAGCCATGTAGACAGCAGACGTGGTGGCTCGCTTGTTTTATTTTTTTTATAACTCTTTATTTTGGTTCATTTTTCACATCTTTTCCAAAGTCACTTTCTTTTTTACATTTTTGCATGGACATTTTCCTTTCCTTTTCCAAAGTCACTTTTTCACATATACAATATTTTCTTTAAGTTCAAGTTCTTTCAAGTTCTTTAATAGTTGTCATACAGAAGTACAGAATACTTTCATACAAAATGCTTCTTACTGTTACGCTCCAGAGACTGTGCTAGACAAGATAGTATCAAATAACATAATAACATAATATAGCATGAATTTAGAAGAAGAAAATGAGGTCACAGTGTTCGGTATAGACATATGTACAATGTTCTGAGTTACCATATAATATACAATACACAATACTATGCAGTGTACTAATGTACAGTACTATCTAGTGCAAAGCAGAAATGGGATGAGGTACAATTTTAGGTACAATTTACAGTAAGGTGTACGAGTTGTAGTGCAATCCTTCATCCATAAATATAAAGTGTGGGGAGTGGGTGCTACAGTGTGTTTGTTTAAAGTGTGTGCTATAAAGTGTGTGGAGTGGGTGCTACAGTGTGTTTGTTTAAAGTGAGTGTGTGCGTGTGGATGTGTGTGCTATGTGCGTTTGGTGGTTGTTGTTGTGTAGTGTTCATTCATTGTTCGTTTAGCAGCCTGATGGCCTGGGGATAGAAGCTACTTCTGAGTCTTTCTGTGCTCGCCTTGAGACTCCGGTATCGCTTGCCTGACCGCAGCAGTTCAAAGAGGCAGTTGTTCGGGTGACTGGAGTCTTTAATGATTCTCTTAGCCTTGCCCTTGCAACGCTTGTAGTAAATGTTCTGGAGGGTGGGGAGCCCCCCTCCAATTGTGCGTTCGGCTGAACGTGTCACTCTTTGTAGTCTGCTTCGGTCTTGTGCAGTGCTATTCCCAAACCAGGAGGTGATGTTGCCGGTCAAGATGCTCTCTATTGTACATGAGTAGAAGTTCTTAAGGATCTTCTGGCTGACTTGGAACTTCCTTAGGCGCCTGAGGAAGTAGAGGCGTTGTCGTGCCTTCTTCACCACACTGTTAATGTGTGTGGTCCATGTCAAGTCCTCGGATATGTAGGCTCCGAGGTACTTAAAGCTGTTGACTCTCTCAACCGGTGCCCCGTCGATGCTGAGGGGGCTGTAGTCCTTGACCCCCGACCTCCTGAAGTCCACAATCATCTCCTTTGTTTTGCTGACGTTCAGGGAGAGGCTGTTTTCCTGGCACCATCCCGCCAGGACCTTGACCTTTACTGTATGAATTCATGTTTTTTCATAGACAATTTACAAAAAATGTCAGTGGTTACGGAAATTTGCATAAACATTTTAAACATTTTCCCTTTCTTTACCAAAATCCCCTTACATAAACCTTTTCTTTACAGTATGATGTTCTGTTTTTACATAGCCATTCTATAATTTTTTCCGGCTCGCTTGTTTTAATCTTAACAGGTGGGGTACCGCGTTGGACCGCCATGCCCGTGCGCTGAACACACACACAAGTCGCGGCACTTTGCGAGCGTCTAGAGGCTCGGGTTGCATTTTTCACCCAACATATACTGCTCGAAAGATCTATTCTTCAGGCTGCTCGAGAGAGCAGTCGCAATTGTTTGTCCCGTGTCACCCAGCTGTTTTCTACGGATTCAGAGCACTGCTGGCGTATCCGTTGTGACTGCCGCTTCTGTCCGTATCTGTGAACTTTATTTCCAGCCCTGTTACCCGTTTTTCCCACGCCTATTTCTTGTATTAATTTCTTGTATTATTTTTCTTTTCTACCATCTATGTTGCTTGTTTTCCCCGTCCGTTTTCCCTGCGCCCGTCCTGGCTGTGTACAAACATTTAACGTCCTCACTTCCCCCCTCCCTGTGGAACTGCCTACTACATTACTACCGTTCTCATCACTGGATCTCAAACTGAATTACAAACCCCGCCACTGGAAAATAAACTCCCGGATCTACACATTTTCTCCTCGACTCAACGTTACCTGTCCTCCGGTCCTGTGTTTCTTCCTCCCTCCGCTCCTGGCTGTTTGTTGTTGGCTAACCGGCTACCTGCCGCTGGCACTGCCTGCCTGGCCGTGCTGTGCTACTACCCCCTTCCCGCAAGGGTATCATCACTCCCTCGCGCTGGTCTGCGGGTTTCCATCTCCTCGGGTGAGTGTAGGCGATATTCCACTACTGCTCTCACTCTCCTGCTGGTCTTGGCTGTTGGCATGGCGTGGTCAGGTTGGCCTGCTATGCGGGCTCTGTCTGGAGCCGGCTACTACACGCCTCATCAAAACAACAACACACTCTCTCCCAGTGTCCAGCTGCAGCTCCGGAGTGCTCCCAGTGTCCAGCTGCAGCTCCGGAGTGATCCTCTCACAACGCTACTCCAACTGTCCACCCTCCAGCTACTACCAATTCTAAACCAACTCCTGCTCCTATCCTATACCCAACTTGGACTCCTGCTTCTCCTACCGTTTTTCCCTTGGATTCTCACTCCCCCCCCTCCCCCCATTTTTACTGCCCCCCCCCCCCCCCCACCCCCCCGTCGCCTCTCATATACTCCTGCTGATCTTCACTCGTTCAATAACAATTACCGTCTCCCTGCTGCCACTGCCACTGCTGCCAGAAATGCTGGCATTCACTGTCGCCGTCGCAACATCCACGAGGCCCCCGCCTAAATCGAAACCGGACTCTCCACCTCCCTGACGGCTCATACATCCCCTCTTCCTGGACTACCTCTCGCCCAGTGGCGGCCGGTGGGTATTCGCCACTAGGGGCGCTATACCAAATATTTTGTACAGTACAGTACAGTACCACGCAACACTCATGGCAAGACGTGAGCGATTCGACTCACGCTCACGGCAATGAATCGGCTCTTATGAACGAGTCGCTCAGCTGTTACTACAACAACACACAACCAGTCAAATAAAGTATAGTCTAGACTCTAATTCACAACTTGAAACACAATATATAAATAGAAAAGTTAGAAACAAAACTCGCCCGTCTACAAACACAGGCAGATCTCTCCCTCTCTCCTTCTCTCTCTCACACACAGCGCGACGTGGAATCGATTCGTTACACAATCAGACCTATTATATACCAAGAATAACTTCAGTATGAGTACAGGGCTGTACACATATTTTGCATATTGTTAAACGAGCCAAGGCTAGCTATTAAACTATCGATATGAATCGAAAATCTGGGACCCTGATGTAAACAAGACAAACGTCTTTCTCTGGTCTGCATCCCCTTAACAATTGTGTGTATTGAGCCGTACTGTATTGTACCCATTCTGCAATCTGTTAATAAAGTTCTCATTCATTCATTCATTCATTCAAACATAGACGATCTCTCTGTCTCTCGGATCAATCAAATCAAATAATTAACACATGTATGTTGTCATTTTAAACAACTCACCATTCATTCATTATGCATCAGCAGCATCAGAGAGCATTTTAGTAGTTACATTTTCAACAAGATTGCTGCTATTTAAACACTTCATGGAAACGGGGTAACGTTAACCTTATGTCGACTGTAGTATTGTATGACCTCGACATAACGTTTAAACGTTAACATTACTCCGTTCCATGCACTAAGTGGCCAGCTAAGCTAACGGAGCTAACAGCTAGCAGTACAACGGCATCAGTAGACAACGTATCATGTATTAAACTAGAGTTAAGATCGCTAATCTACCTTGTTGTTGGCTTGTTGATAAAGTATATCCACTCCATGGCATTGTCCATCCAGCCTGTGTTGATGTCCATCCATTGTCCATACATGTCCCTCCACACTGCCTCCATAATATAGCTTGTTGTTAGTTAGCCAAGAGCTGTGTCTTTGTCCATTTTCGCCTCGAACAGCCTGCAAACTACCTGGCGTTCTATCGCCATGCTCTAAGACAAACTCTAACCTTAACCAACTTTGAAAGAGTGCCTAAGCTCAGTGTAGTAACAGTTGCTGTTGTTGTTGACGACGAGTCGACTGAGTTGCATTCTCTCTCTAACCAACCCGAGAAATGCGGCAATGGAAAAAAACTGGCATCGCGTCGGCCAATCAGAGAGCGTCTCCGCGAAATGCGGCTATGGAAATTCTTCACGGAAGTTCACACGCTGCTGGCTAGACCGCTTCAAATCGCGCTCGGATTCCAACATAATAGTCATATTTCAACGCACAACGCCGTATGCACTGATTGGCTGTGACGGAGACAGCGATCAAACTGTGACGCACACGCAGAGCGCTATCGCTTCTTGCCCGGGCGAGAAATACGAAAAAAAAAAAAAAAAACGTCACTTCCTGCCCATGAAACCGATGTTTTTTTAATTTAGATAATAACGTTATATTGTGCATTGGAAATACAAACATACTTAAAATGAGTAAATATTATTAATTTTAAACATGTTTATATTATTTATAGGGCTATAAAACACAAAAACGAAAAAGTTTTATTGTCTTGTTCTCTGATTTAACAGCAGCTGGCCAGCAGGTGGGTCGGCGCCCTAGCGCCCCTAGTGGTAGAGCCGCCACTGCTCTCGCCCCCCTGCCACCCCCACCCACCGCACCGCTAACCTCGCTAACCTCCGCTCCTTCCTCCCTGCTCCCCCATCCATCTCCCTTGCACTCCTGAACACTCGCTCTCTCTCAAATAAATCACCCCTGATCTCCGATCTACTACTGGACAACAACCTTGACTTACTCCTCCTCACTGAAACCTGACAACAGCCCTTGGACTTCTACTCCCTCAACCAAGCTACCCCCTCAAACTACAGCTACATCGCCAAGCCCCGCCTCTCCGGCCGAGGGGGGGGTCTTGCCGTTTTCCACAAACACTCCCTATCCATTACTGAACCTAAACCTCCCTCCCATGTTATCCTTTGAATACCTTGCCTTCTCCCTCCCCAACTCTATCACGGCACTACTTCTTTACCGCCCTCCAAAGCCTCACCTCTTTCCTAACTGAACTCTCTTGATCTACTGACTATAGCCTCCACTCTCTTCACCCGCCTCCTACTCGCCGGTGACTTCAACATCCATGTTGACCAACCTAAATCAAACCTCACACCTGACTTCCTCTCCCTCCTTGACTGTTTTAGCCTCACCCAGCACATCAACTTCCCCACCCACAACAAAGGCCACACACTCAACCTTGTTTGCTCTGCCTCCCTACCCATATCAAATCGACCTCCACAAAACAGCACGTCTCCTCCTACCGTGACGCACTTCAAGCTGCCAAAACCGCCCACTACTCCACCATCATCAACAGCAGCAACCGCAACCCCCGGACCTTCTTCTCCACTGTCAAGAAACTCCTACAACCCCCGGACAATAACTCACTCTCCTCCCCTGACCTCTGCAACTCGTTTCTCCTCTCCTTCAAGAACAAAATATCTCTTGTGGATGTACCCAGTAAAGCGGTCACTCTTGTGGATGTACCCAGTAAAGCGGTCACAGTAAAGCGGTTCCCTCCCAAAAATAAGACAGATTCACATCTAGAAGTGAGTGAATTTATTATGAACTCCGGTACACACAACATTTCATAAGTATATCCCTTGTTGAGATGAAAAACAACCACTGCCACTAGGGGTCAGCAGAGTCCCAGGACTGGCCATGAGACAGTACTGCTGAATGAGACAGCATCATAGATCAAAGAACCACACAACATGTTGAACCCATGTTGGTTAATTTCCAGCATACGTTTGTCACATCAGAGGGGGGGGGCTTCAACATTCGGCCTTCAGTTTCCTCAATAAAATAGATTGTTACTCATTACTGAATGAAACAAAGGGGCCTGACTAGCCCACACGCTTGACTCTGTGTCTGTGAAGACCACAATAACTGCCAACAAGCCTGGAAAGTGAAGGACAAATGTAGGGACATTTACTTAAGTATCTGGTTAAGTAAAAATAATTATAAAAAAGAGCGATGAGTTTTCCTTAAAGGTAAGAAAGGTTCAAACACAAAAAGGTCATACAATATAATACAAAATCAAGTTCAGGTGAAAAAGACAAACGAATCCACTACAAAACTAAAAACGGGGGCAGCGTTTACAAGCGTCTGACCAATGGTGAACAAACCCAACACAACAAACTGCTTATTAGCGCAAGTGGGCTAAAATATATGTGAACATGTAAAAAATATATAAAAATCTTTGTATTTTCTCCAAGTGAAGAAAAACACATTAGTTCTCTGTTGCATCTTTGTTCACACGGAAGTTACGGACTTCTTCAATCTTCTTGTCCTGTTAGGAAACACATATAATAAAGTAGTTATTGTATTGACTCATTTCAACAAATAATAAAGTAGTTATTGTTTTCATTCATTTCAACACATATAATAAAGTAGTTATTATATTAACTCATTTCAACACATATAATAAAGTAGTTATTATATTAACTCATTTCAACACATAATAAAGTAGTTATTGTATTTTGAATTGTCTGATTGTAAATGTTCTAAAACTGGGTCATTCACATGCAGGGGGAGGCAGAGAGAGAGAGGAGAGAGAGAGAGAGAAGAAGGCAGAGAGAGACAGAGCGAGAGGTAGAGAGAGAGAGACAGAGCGAGAGGTAGAGAGGCAGGAGAGGCCCACACATTATAAAGTAGTTATAAAGAGTCTTCACTCGTCTCAACACATTATAAAGCAGTTAGTCTTCACTCGTGTCAACACATTATAAAGCAGTTATAGTCTTCACTCGTTTCAACACATTATAAAGCAGTTATAGTCTTCACTCGTTTCAACACATTATAAAGCAGTTATAGTCTTCACTCGTTTCAACACATTATAAAGCAGTTATAGTCTTCACTTGTGTCAACACATTATAAAGCAGTTATTGTCTTCACTCGTGTCAACAGATTATAAAGCAGTTATAGTCTTCACTCGTGTCAACACATTATAAAGCAGTTATTGTATCACTCGTTTCAACACATTATAAAGTAGTTATAAAGAGTCTTCACTCGTTTTAACACATTATAAAGTAGTTATTGTATCGCTCGTTTCAACACATTATAAAGTAGTTATTGTATCACTCGTTTCAACACATTATAAAGCAGTTATAGTCTTCACTCGTTTCAACACATTATACAGTAATTATAAAGAGTCTTCACTCGTTTCAACATATTATAAAGTAGTTATAAAGAGCCTTCACTCATTTCAACACATTATAAAGTAATTATAAAGAGTCTTCACTCGTTTCAACACATTATAAAGTAATTATAAAGAGTCTTCACCTTCTCCATGACCTACTCATGTTGAGGAGCTCCATCTGAGCCTTGCGGTTCTCCTTTTTGGCCTCCATCTTCTCCTTGAACTTCATGTTGAGGAGCTCCCTCTGAGCCTCGAGCCTGAGCCGGTTCTCCTTGTTGGCCTCCATCTTCTGGTTGAGCTTCTCCTCTGTGACCTTGCTGAAGACCTTCCTCCCCTCGATAGTCTTCTGGTGAACCTCCTTCACGTGCTCTCGCCTCTCCGCCAAGTCCTTCAGTATCTCCGCCTTGTTGCTCTGTTGGAGGAAAGTAAGCGGCACCCGTTCAGTCAGTCTGCGTGTCAAGTGGAACCAAAACTGAATAGAGGAAACTGCCCCAGCGACACATTCACTTCAGACTGCAGGCAAAAGTGGCCCAAATCTGATCCCAAATCAGATATTTTTCAAATCTGATTGGGGCCACTTTAATATGTGGTACTAAATCAAATACTCAACAGATTTCTTTTGCAATGTGACCTCAGTCTGAAAAGTCAGGCGACTACGTTTTTTTTTTACCACCATCTTCTTTATTGTTCATTTGCGCATGCGGGTCAAGTTCAGAAGCAGTGACCAGTTCACACTGGAATCTGAAATTGGCCACATTAAAAAAAGAATAAAAAAAAAGAAGGTGAACAGCCAAACAAAAGAAATCTGATCTGAGCAGTGAATCTGAATTGCGCACCTATCCTTGCAGTGTGAACGGAGCCTAAGATCATAAACATCATCATCATATTACTATTATTAGTAGTAGAGCTGCTGGGTCAGAAGTTGGAGGCGATGCAGGTAGAGGCCCCCCTGGTGTCCTGGGTGCGTGAATACTTTCGGCAAGAAACAAGCCCTTCCGCGTTGCTCTGATTGGCCGAGCGCGCATGCGCATGAGCCGCGACAAGCCCCTCACGCAGGCAGCAATACTAAGCTCCAGTTAACCTAATTTATACCGTAACGAATCATTAAACAAATATACCGTTAACTGGAATATGTTGTTTCTTTACACATATGTTGGATTATGTAATTGGTTTGTCATGACAAACCAATAAAAAATCACGCGACTCGGGCTTTATCCTCGGCTTCGCGGCTGTGTTGCGGGTCCACGACCCTCCGTGCTCCGATAAGGCTTTCAACAGCGGGGAGAGTATGCTGCCGTGAGCGGCATCGCTGAGCTCATCATGGTGTCCGCTGGACGAAGCAGTGAACACATAGTTAATTAAGTACGACTGACAGATGCATTTTTGACGGATCATACTGGGTCTGCGTTGTGTTTGATGTTAAATGAGAATGTCCCGAGGGGGAGTCGAACAGGGGGCTCCCGCGTCCGCGGGCGATGACACAGGCCGCTGCACTAAGAAGTGAATTCACTCCTAACTACCGTACCTATGCGTCTGTTAACCCTGTTATGGGGAAGTGAGTTTAATTTACCAGCCCGCACTGCCACAGTCACTCGTCAACACACCTGTTTCCGTGACTGTGGACATACCCACGGGCTTCCCCGTTACACTCACCTCCCTAAACTCACGCCCCTCAGGACATCCGGGTCACGGCACCACTGTGACGGATCATACTGGGTCTGCGTTGTGTTTGATGTTAAATGAGAATGTCCCAAGGGGGAGTCGAACAGGGGGCTCCCGCGTCCGCGGGCGACGACACAGGCTGCTGCACTAAGAAGTGAATTCACTCCTAACTACCGTACCTATGCGTCTGTTAACCCTGTTATGGGGAAGTGAGTTTAATTTACCAGCCCGCACTGCCACAGTCACTCGTCAACACACCTGTTTCCGTGACTGTGGACATACCCACAGGCTTCCCCGTTACACATTGCAACTATGTGTTCACTGTTGTGTTACTGCTTCTCGGCATAAGCCCCATAATAAGGCCGTCTCTGGCTTCGTCCAGCGGACACCATGATGAGCTCAGCGATGCCGCTCACGGCAGCATATACTCCCCGCTGTTGAAAGTCTTATCGGAGCACGGAGGGTCGTTGATGAGCTCAGCGATGCCGCTCACGGCAGCATACTCTCCCCGCTGTTGAAAGCCTTATTGGAGCACGGAGGGTCGTTGATGAGCTCAGCGATGCCGCTCACGGCAGCATACTCTCCCGAGTCGCGCGATTTTTTATTGGTTTGTCATGACAAATCAATTACATAATCCAACATATGTGTAAAGAAACAACATATTCCATTTTTTAATGATTCGTTACGGTATAAATTAGGTTAACTGGAGCTTAGTATTGCTGCCTGGCTGAGGGGCGTGTCGCGGCTCATGCGCATGCGCTCGCTCGGCCAATCAGAGCAACGCGGAAGGGCTTGTTGCTTGCCGAAAGTATTCACGCGTCCTGCGTTGTTGACTATCTGACGGGCAGACCACAGTACGTGCGCCTACAAGGCTGTGTGTCAGACAGACTGGTCAGCAACACCGGGGCCCCGCAGGGGACAGTCCTCTCTCCCTTCCTCTACACACCAATAACTTCCACTATTGGTCAGAGTCCTGCCACCTTCAGAAGTTTTCTGATGACTCTGCAATAGTGGGATGTATAAAGGACGGTGACGAGAGGGAATACCGGGAACTGGTAGTGGACTTCATCACATGCTGCGATAAGAACCACCTCCAGCTAAATGTGACGAAGACCAGGGAACTGGTGGTGGAGCTGGGGAGGAGGAGGAGTACACCTGTGACCCCCGTTTCCATCAGGGGGGTCGATGTGGACATGGTTGAGGACTACAAATACCTCGGAGTCCACATCGACAACAAACTGAACGGGTCAAAACACGCAGATGCACTCTACAAGAAGGGCCAGAGCCGACTCTACTTCCTCAAGAATGTTGAGGATGTTCTATGAGTCGGTGGTGGCGGGCACCTTCTTGTACGCTGTGACCTGCTGGGGCAGCGGACTGAGAGCGGGGGACACGAACAGGCTGTAAAAGCTGGTCAGGAAGGCCAGTAGCGTGGTTGGGGTAGAGCTGGACTCCCTAGCGAGGGTGGCGGAGAGGAGGAGCCTTGCTAAGCTCCATGCCATCAGGGACAACCCCTCCCACCCACTATACACAGACTTGGCTGACAGAAGGAGAATTACATGTTCAGTGCTAGACTAAGGGGGCTTTCTCACTAGCCATTCGGGGTCAAATCACAGCGCGATCGCACCAAAATAGGGTGTGATCGTCCTAATGAGAACGCTCCCCCCCGTCACCGGGGACGCTGATTCGCTCCAAACCTGGACCGCTGGAATAGGTGGTTTCGGGTGCGTGGTGTACTGTAATGCTTTCATGCTTGCTTGAATTTTGGGCAGATAAAAACATACAGCAACAACTGGACAATACCCACAAAAATGATATTTATGGGCAATTTGGCGAGTTCAGACCTCAACCAAACAAGCATGTTGAGCCTCACGGCTCAGTGGATGAAAACTTCGTGATGAAGCCAAGTTACAAGCACAAGACTTCCCTGGCTCGCATTAGGCCTGGCAATTTTTTTGCCATTGCTATGTCTACTAGCATCATCATATTAGTAGTAGTAGTAGTAGTAGTAGTAGTAGTAGTAGTAGTAGTAGTAGTAGTAGTAGTAGTAGTAGTAGTAGTAGTAGTAGTAGTAGTAGTAGTAGCATCATCATATTATTATTATTAGTATCATCATCATCATCATATTATTATTATTATTAGTAGTATTATTTCCATGGTTACCCGGCGTCTCTCATCCGCTGCCCCCAGCTTCCTCTGGATCTCCTCCAGCTTCCTCTGGATCTCCTCTATAGAGATGTCCTTCTTCTTGGGGGTGATAGACCGCTGGAGCTTGTTCTTGCTGCGCTCCAGGACCCGGCGTCTCTCATCCGCTGCCCCCAGCTTCCTCTGGATCTCATCCATAGAGATGTCCTTCTTCTTGGGGGTGATAGACCGCTGGAGCTTGGCCTTGCTGCGCTCCAGGACCCGGCGTCTCTCATCCGCTGCCCCCAGCTTCCTTTGGATCTCCTCCATAGAGATGTCCTTCTTCTTGGGGGTGATAGACCGCTGGAGCTTGGCCTTGCTGCGCTCCAGGACCTGGCGTCTCTCATCCGCTGCCCCCAGCTTCCTCTGGATCTCCTCCATAGAGATGTCCTTCTTCTTGGGGGTGATAGACCGCTGGAGGTTGGCCTTGCTGCGCTCCAGGGATGAGGGGCTCAGGATCACCTCAAAGGCGTGACCTGAGGAGCGCTTGTTGATCTCCTTCACCTGGATGTCTGCAGGACGACGGAGTCAGTCAACATGTGATCAAAACGGGAGCTTCCCTCTGGGAGAGTGGCTCCATCATATTTCAACAGTAAACACTAACAGCAGCTTCCCTCTGGGAGAGTGGATCCATCATATTTCTAAAGTAAACACTAACAGCAGCTTCCCTCTGGGAGAGTGGATCCATCATATTTCTAAAGTAAACACTAACAGCAGCTTCCCTCTGGGAGAGTGGCTCCATCATATTTCAACAGTAAACACTAACAGCAGCTTCCCTCTGGGAGAGTGGATCCATCATATTTCAACAGTAAACACTAACAGCAGCTTCCCTCTGGGAGAGTGGCTCCATCATATTTCAACAGTAAACACTAACAGCAGCTTCCCTCTGGGAGAGTGGATCCATCATATTTCAACAGTAAACACTAACAGCAGCTTCCCTCTGGGAGAGTGGATCCATCATATTTCTAAAGTAAACACTAACAGCAGCTTCCTGTTGAATAACCTTTCCAAACTGGGCAGTATACATCAGGTAGGCTGTGTCCTTGGCTCCAGAAAGCAGTACATTGATTAATCAAAGCTAATGAATTGCTTGTGAGACGTGTGCTTAGTATGGACATTAGGGACAGACAGAGAGAGAGAGAGAGAGAGAGAGAGAGAGAGAGAGAGAGAGAGAGAGAGAGAGAGAGAGAGAGAGAGAGAGAGAGAGAGAGAGAGAGAGAGAGAGAGAGAGAGAGAGAGAGAGAGAGAGAGAGAGAGAGAGAGAGAGAGAGAGCAGACACAAAATAAATCTAAAAGTATTCTTGAGTGGTAGTATGTTTCAAGGCCAGGTATAAGAGTTTAAAATATTTTTTCTTTTCAAAAGTAAGCTAATAATAACCTACCTCTTCATCTTAGCCTTTTAATACACTCTACCACTTAGATTATTGTACCGTCTATTTGTATGCCTGCAACCTTTTCTTCTTTAATTTAAGATATTGATTGAAGAAGTGTGTTTGTAGTCGACGGCGAAAGATTGGTGGAGTTTCAGCTGTCCTAACTCAAAGTGCACACTCGGCTAATATCACAATGCGTGCGCAATGATAAGTCTTTTGAAATACTTTCATGAGATCTAAGGTGTGCAGCGTCTATAAACTGTGAATGTTTTCCATGTTTAAAACACAAACTTACCTTTAGGGGTCTCCATTTCACGAGTAGCTAAGAGAAACAGAGAGCAGACACAAGGATCGGTTAGTGACATGACAACAATGGTGGTGGAGCGTAACAAGCACTGCACCAAAGTACACATTAGAGGTACTTGTACTTTACTAGAGTATTTCTCAAGTTAACCCTTTCACTACCACAGTACAGAAGGTTAACCCTTTCACTGCTACGCTACAGAAGGTTAACCTTTCACGACCACACTAGAAGGTTAACTACCACACTACAGAAGGTTAGGGGGAGATTAGCTGGTGTATCCAACCTCTACTACGCTCAACTGCATAGTTTGGTGAAAATACCATAGGCTAGAAAACAAATGCTCGCCAATTAGACGCTGGCTGACGTGACATAATGTATAAATGTAAAGACGTGAAATTACTTTGTTGGCTTTGTTATGACACTACCTTGGTACCAATGGCGCAAAGTTGCAATATTCAGTCGATTGATTGTAAAGTGCAATGTTTATAATCCAAGGCAAGCATATGGCTTTTCCTCAAACTGAGCTATGCAATCTGACAGGTGATTGCATGTGCAGGTGAGTGACTGGAGTGGCCATGTAAAAATTAAGTAACAAGCAGGTAACTTGAATTAGGGAAACCCATAGGAACCCTAATTTTAGCACGACACATCACCTGAAAATACAAGCACAGCAGATTGCGTAGTTCAAGTCAAGTCAAGAGTTTTATTTGTCACGGCATACAAGTATACAATGAAATGCGGGTGGTCTTGCCCGCAACGATGTGCAATACAGTAGTACAACATATAATAGAATCCAATAGACAACATTGTGCAATAAACAGGTAACATAGTGGGACATCACGGTATTTGTACATAGTTATTTACAGAGCATGAAGGACATGCTAGGTCCCTAGGTAGTGCAATACACTGTTACTATACTATTTTTAAAGTGACCTTTCTTTGTGGCCATAAGTGTGGGCGTGTGCAGCATGAGTGAGTGTTTTCTCATGTTAAAGTGGCTACTAGTGTGCGAGCGTGCACAGCGTGTGTGTCGTGTGTGTGCTAATGTGTGCTTGTGTGTGTAGGGTTCAGTGTTCTGTGACCCTCAGTGTTCATTGTTCAAGGCTCTGATGGCCTGGGGGAAGAAGCTGAGCCGAAGCCTCTCTGTCCTAGTAGCTGGTGTTCGCAGGCGTCTGCCTGACCTCAGCAGCTGGAACAGGCTGTTATTGGGGTGGTGAGGGTCTTTCATTATTCTGCAGGCTCTGGATTTGCACCTCTTGTTGTATAGAACCTGCAGGGGAGGTAGTGCAATACCCGTGGTACGCGCGGCAGAGCGCACCACTCTCTGTAGGGCCTTCTTGTCCTGTGCCGTGCTGTTACCATACCAGGCAGTGATGTTTCCGGTCAAGATGCTCTCTACAGCTCCGGAGTAGAAGGACTGGAGTATCTTCCCCGATACTCTGAACTTCCTTAACTGTCTCGGGTGGTAGAGGCGCTGCTTCGCCTTTTTTACAACTGTGTCTATGTGTGTTGAGCATGTCAGGTCCTCTGAGATGTGGACCCCCAGGTACTTAAAGCTGCTCACCCTGTCCACGGTGGCCCCGTTTATCCTCAGTGGTGTGTGTGTCTCCTGCTGTCCTCTCCTATAATCCACGATCAGCTCCTTGGTTTTACCAATGTTCAGGAGCAGGCTGTTGTCCTGGCAGTTCAGTTTACTTTTGGGAGAGTGGCAAAATAAAAAATTTAATAACTTTTCCAAACTGGGCAGTATACATCAGGTAGGCTGTCCTTGGCTCCAGAAAGCAGTTAATTGATTCATCAAAGCTAATGAATTGCTTGAGACTTGAGACATCACAGGGGCAACGTGCGCCCCAGTGCTTAGTATGGACATTAGGGAGGCTAGCTCATTCAATATTTTTAAAAGTACGCTAAAATCCGGGCGGCTAGGTGGAGTAGCGGAGATTGCGCTCGTCACCAATGCAAGAGGCTGCGGTCTCAACTCCCGAAGTCAGCATTGCCTGCGGCTTGGGCCAGTCGTCATACTATCTCAATTGGCAGAGGTAGCGGGTGGAAAGTCGATGGGTGGGGATTGGACGTTGTGGACAGCGACTCCTACAGGTCGGTTGGGTGACGCCTGTACAGCAGAGTCAGGAAGTATCGGGGGGCAGCGTGAGCCTCCCACGCGTTACTCCCCGCCACTGAGAGACCGCGCTGTCTGGTGAAAAGATGCAACAGGCTGCCTCCTCATGTACCGGAGGGGACACGTGATGCAAGGCTTCTATGAATGAATGACTGAATGAAAACTTTATTTAACAGATTGCAGAATGGGTACAATACAGTACGGCTCAATACACACAATTGTTAAGGGGATGCAGACCTGAGAAAGACGTTTGTCTTGTTTCCATCCTAGCAGAGTCAGGAAGTATCGGGGGCAGCGTGAGCCTACCACGCGTTACTCCCCGCCACTGAGAGACCGCGCTGTCTGGTGAAAAGATGCGACAGGCTGCCTCCTCATGTACCGGAGGGGACACGTGATGCAAGGCTTCTATCCTCCCTACAACCGACGAGTGGGAGGCATAGTCTAGCAATGTTCAAGACAGGGGAGGGAAGAATTGAAGGGGAGAAATTGGCGATATGAAATTGGGATGGGAGAAAAATTGAAAATAAGGAAAAAAAGTGGTTAAAAAAATAAAAAGTAAGCTAAAATCCTACCTCTTCATCTTAGCCTTCCTGTTCCCCCCCACGGGGTCGGTACCGACCCCTTTTGACATTATGATCATATATTCATATTTTTATGAGTGATGCAATAAATTTGTGATTTTAAAATCAAACGTTTTCAAGTATTAACATCACTAACAAGTCACAAACGCATGTAGAATGTATATTATCATCAATACGATAGTTTAGCAATAGGTTAAAAGTGTCCTTAGATAGTTTTACCTTCTCGTTTTGCTGAAGAATAATCCGAGACGGCGACCATTTTGAAAATGTTGAACCATGGGAATTGTAGTTTTTTTGCTGCCATTTTGTCGAGGTCATGCATAGCTGTGGATCAGCGTCGAAATTTTTCCGAACTACATTTCCCTTCACGTTCTATGGGGGTTCAAAGTTCAGAGTTGAGGTATGAATATGTCAATAACAATAACAATTTGCGATAATAAGCCACAAAAGGTAACGTTTTTGACAAATATTGAAACGCAGTTAGTTTTTCCTCCGTATTGTTAGCATGTAGGAACAATTTGATCTGAAATTAGTTTCAAAACGGTTGCACTGTGGGAGAAATAAAAAAGTACAGTCGATTACAGTAGATATCAGTATCTGTTATTATGCACGCCTGGTGATACTAAATCCAAATTGAACTCGGGCATTTGAAAGATACTATATGTATATATATATATAAATGTGCGAATTGGCTATAATAAGGTAATGTATAAGCATATATTCTATATTCTATAATAATATTTCAAATTGCATTGGTCCGGATGGGAGAATTCAGTACTGTATATACAGAACCTTCGGTTTTATCATCTTCCCTTTATTAATTTCCTTCGATTTTTTGTACACATGATCTCAAGAGGGTACTGAACGACTTTTTAACTTTGGTCATTATTATCATGGTGTTATTCATTGTCAAATATGAAAGGAAAACCATAATTCATATTTTCCTTTGTTTCATCACAATTTAAGCAAGCCTAGTAATAGACACAATATTTCTGACACTGTGAATACATTCACTAAGGTCCATAGATGTACCTAGATACTAATAATATGCAAATAGCCCTTGTAGAAGTGGAGCAATATTCCATTTACCTAGGTATACATTTTATGCAGATTTTCACCTGGGGTGGAACACCACTTAGATTAGTGTACTGTCTATTTGTATGCCTGCACCGTATGCATTGCTTTTATTCTGATTGTCTATACTCATTCTATGTCCGCACTTTATGCATTGCTTTTATTTAGTCAATTCTCTGCTCATGTTATGTCTAATGTCTATGTCTGTTTTATGTCTACATTACTGCTGTGAAGCACTTTGGGCTGCATTCTTGTATGAAAATTGCTATACAAATAAAGTGTGTTGTGAAGGATCAGATTAAACCGAATATGTATATTTATTTATATATATATATTTAATTGTATTTGTATATCGTTTGATATCCCCTGTATATTCCTTGTACAATATGCATTGAATATCCCCGTTTCTACTAAACAGCCCATAATAGTTTCATTCTACCATTGGACGAGAACCTGGCGCCAGGTTGCCATACCCCTAGGTCCAAGTTCAATCGTGCCGCCTAACATGTCGAGGCAACCCCCGGTTCCGCGCAGTAATATGCCGGGCGAAATACGAATGGTACTATTTGTTCATAGCGCATATATATATGGCGCTCGTAAAGTAGAACTTTCTTTTAGTCCAGTTCTTTACCCTCCAACAGAGTGACAGACGCAAAAGCCTCCCCACGACGCACGTGCGGTGTAGTAAGGCCTACTTGGCCCAGAATAGGCATTGAGATATCGTGTAGATTAATAGTTGAATGGTCATAGTTTGGCACCATACCGTCGAGTTGGACGTATTCTATTGAGCTAATAATAGTCTATTTATGTATGGTGCATCGTTCGGTTAGAGTTCTACAGTTATCAGCACCCCCATCGTTCCTGACGTTATCTGGACGCTTAACCAGGCTGGTCAGACCCCTAGTGGTGATTGCATCCGAGGAGCTCCGGGTCAAGAGCGACTGGACCTGTATATTGGATTACTCTACCCAGACGACGGCGAGCCTTCCACGGCTCTTGGATTATGCTTTGTGTGCTTTGATTATTCCATGGATAAAGGCCAACACTGCCGAGTGTTGGAATTACCCCCCGGAGAGGACTCCAGGTGAGGCGGCGCTCTACACGTGAGGTCGCACCACGTCTCTCCGTTGTGGACCGGCAGATACCGTTCCACAGAGGGTCCAGCTGTATTCGTCTGCGGCCCGAGGTTCTGTGGGCACCGTGTCCAAGACTTTGGATTCTCCCAAGATACCGTCGGCCAGATGGGATACCGCCAGCGGCTTCTCTAACCCCCCCCTCCTACTGTCTTACAACCAGCGGGACCCCCCCCCCCTTAGTGTATCCAGCTATAATCATTTAAGTACCATCGCTATCGTTTCCTAAATATTCCAGGTTGTATACTTACTCCCTGCGCAACCAGAGATTGGACATTCAATGTTGATTTACCTACGAATACTCATTTGCCATAAAAGTGCATATTCAATATTTCAAATCATAAATGTAATTAAGTGATCGTTGTATACACCCTTTGCTGTATTAAACTTTCGATTTGGTACATTTGTGTTGGTTCGTTTCATCAGGTGGGAAAGTGTTCATCATACTTATATCTTGTACTGGGTGGCCAGAAGTTAAAGTACATGAGGTAGTGGTATTAAATATCATATCTAACAATACAGTCAGGGAATTGTACCCCTCAGTTACAATTGGTCCTTCGAGCCGGATGGTAACTAGTGTAATATTAATATAGTGTTATTAATATCGAAATGGCCTATGATGAACACTCCACGAAACGATCCTCCTAACCTAGAACGCCCGCGGCGCAGACGACAGACACCTCAGTACTTAGAGGCTTACACTGTCAGTCAACTACCTAGCCTTCGACAAACGGTAAACGCGGTAAAAGTAGAAAGTAAAATTATGTCTGACCTTAACGACCAGGTTTCCCCGACCACAGAGCCCCTAGTAGGTCCTAATGCAACTGACCAAGCTCACGGTGGGGACCAGGAGGGAATTGACATGCCTTTACCCCCCGCCACTACTAAAGAAGTAGTCCCCGACAAGCCCCGGGAGGAAGACAACCCTACAGAGAGAGAACTCTGCACGGAAGAAGAGGAGGAGAGCGCTGAGGAACTAGAGCTCCAGGACTCCCCAACGAGTACCCCCAGGAGCGGCTCACGCAGGAGCGGCTCACCTCCACAACCGCCTTCCCCCAGAGAAGCGGCGAGGATGCTACGACAGGCGTTCCTCGTCCGCCTGACAGCCTCTACCGAACGCGATCGACTTCAGGGTGAACGCGACCGTCTCCAAGCACAGGCGCTTAGCGAGCACGAACATTTTACTATTGAAAGAGAACGCCTCCAAGCGCAGCGACGGAGCGAAGAAGAGCGCATACGCCGGGAGATGAGACGCCGGGAGATGAGACGCCTTCAGACGGAAATTAATATGGTAAGAGACCGGGCCGCAGCAGACCGCGCCGCCGCCGCAGCAGAGCGCGCCGCCGCCGGAGCCCAGCGCGTCGCTGACTATGCCCGAAGAGAAGCAGAGCGCGCCGCAGCCGAAGCCCAGCGCGTCGCTGACTATGCCCAAAGAGAAGCAGAGCGCAACATTGATCTCATCCAGCGCCAAGCCGAGCGCGACAGACTACAAGCCGAGCGCGACAAGTTAATGGCGCAGCTAAGGAAGCGGCTGATGATCCCCAGGGCAACACCCTCTCCCTCCACCAGGGGTACAAGGAACTCGTCGAGACAACAGTCAAGAGCAGCGCCTCCTAAACGAGCAAGCGACCCTGAACTTGACCAACAGACAAAGCCTATACCCCCCGCAGACCCCCTTCCCAGACCGGTCCAAGCGAGACCCAGCTACAAGGAAGGAGCGGCATACACTGCGGAGAAGCAAGATAAACGATTACAGGATCTGGAAGATCTGATAGAAGAAGAAGAGGGAGAGGAGGAGAACCAAGCCCGACGACAGCACAGTACTCCACCGGACCAGGAGGTCCAATACAGCCCAGGCTATACCCCCGCGGCGCTGCGCTACAGACCCCCGACTCTATTCACGGGTGAGCACGACGCACGACCAGCCCCGAGGAATAGCACCTGGACCAGCTGGCTATGGTACCCTGCCGGTACCAGCCCACAGAGAGACGCAGAGGACCCAGCAGCAAATGAAGAGGTCCAACACAGTGTGAAGAACAGTTTCTACGTGGACAACTGTCTACAAAGCGTCTCGACTCAAGAAGAAGCCGAGGCTCTCCTAATCAAGTTACTCGCCTCCCTAATCAAAGGAGGCTTTGATCTCAGGCAGTGGGCCAGCAGTGACCCGCACGTATTGCGCAGCCTCTCCTCCGCAGACAAGGCTGCCAGCAGCGAGACCTGGATGGCGACAATCCCAGGAGAAGCCCAAGAAATGACACTAGGATTAGTCTGGCGCTTCAAAACAGACTCGCTCCACTATAGACACAAACCCTTGGCTCCAGAGCAAGGAAGGTCGGCGGCGATACCGACCACCAGACGGAGTGTGTACAGAACACTCGCCAGACAATATGACCCGTTGGGATGTATTCTACCTTACACCACCAGGGCAAAGATGATTGTACGAGCACTATGGGACAAGGACCAGGGCTGGGACGACCCAATACCCGCACACCTTGCCTCAACATGGAGAGAGTGGGAGACGGAACTCCGCTCACTCCCAGGTGTCAATATACGCCGCAGCTACTTCCCATCCACAGTGAGGCCAGAGACATGCGAGATTGAGCTACACGTCTTCAGCGACGCCTCCGAAGTAGCCTACGGATCGGTTGCCTATTTGCGTGCCCAAGAGATGGGAGGAGAGATACACACTGCTTTCATACTGGCCCGCTCAAGAATAGCCCCACGTAAGCAACAATCTATCCCACGTCTAGAGCTCTGCGCAGCCCTCGCAGGAGCGCATCTAGCCACGTTAATCCAACGTGAACTCACCATTCCGGTGCATAGAACAATCTTGTGGTCAGATTCCACGACAGTACTCACATGGATTAAGTCTGATTCATGCAGATACAAAGTCTTCGTGGGAGTCAGAGTCACCGAGATTCAAGAATTAACAGAAGAAGCAAGCTGGAGGTATGTGGATACCAAACACAACCCAGCTGACGTCATCACCCGGGGAATGTCCCTGGATGACCTAACCCGTCGCAACATCTACAGTGACGGACCAGCATTCCTCCAGCTCCCGGAAGGAGATTGGCCTACGCCCACCCCGAGGGAAGCAAGTAACGAGGAGGCTGAGAACAAGAAGCCTATGTTCTGTGGACTGAGCACTGTCGCCTCCACAGACCCCAACATAGATGATTGCATTACCCTAGAGAGTGCGCAACAAAGAACATTCCTGCGGCACCACCCAGAGATTCAGTCCACCACTGACATGTCAGCAGCTGACTACGAAGAAGCAGAACTTCTTCTACTACAACGAGCCCAGAGAGACTTGTTCCCCGATGAGCTAGACTGTCTACAGGGAGGAAACCCCGTCCCATCAGACAGCAGACTGATTCACCTGGCACCAGAGAGTGACGCACATAATCTCATCAGAGTGGGTGGTCGCCTGCGGAGAGCCCCCGATCTACCAGATGACATTAAGCACCCGATCGTCCTGAACAGCCGACACAAGGTCACAGAGCTGATCATAAAGAAATACGACGAGGATGTGCACCACGCAGGAGCAGAGAGAGTCTTCGCGGAGATCAGACGTCGTTATTGGATATTGCAAGGGAGAGAAGCAGTACGGCGCTTCCAGCGAACCTGTCTAGACTGCCGTAAGTGGCGCGCGCAGCCCAGCATACCACGGATGGCTGACCTACCCCCCTGTCGCCTCCGAATCGGCGACAAGCCATTCCACTCCACAGGCATGGACTGTTTTGGCCCGTTGTATATAAAGAGAGGAAGAGGCACCGAGAAGCGGTGGGGTATTGTATTAAAATGCATGACCACCAGCGCGATACATATCGAGCTCCTTCCGACCATGAGCACAGACTCATTCCTTATGGCCTTCCGGAGATTCATATCACGGAAAGGAAAACCGTCTACATTGTTGTCTGATCACGGGACCAACTTCAAAGGCGGAGAAAGAGAGCTGAGAGAGAGCTTCCAAGCTATGGGCCCAGAACTTAAGACCCACCTCGCTCCAGCCCAGATTGACTTCCAGTTTAATCCCCCGAACGCACCCCACTTCGGTGGAACCTGGGAACGAGAAGTACGTTCTATAAAGACAGCCCTGTATGCCGTACTCGGAGCCCAGACTGTAGCGGAGGAAGTCCTAATGACAGTCCTCACGGAGATCGAGGGAGTATTGAACTCAAAGCCCCTCGGTTACGTCTCCAGTGATGTAGCAGATGTTGACCCAGTCACCCCCAACACACTCCTAATGGGGCGGCTGGACCCCGCGCTACCCCAGACAATGTACAGGCCCGAAGAAGCGAACGGCCGAAGAATGTGGAGGTACAGCCAAGTACTAGCTGACAAGTTTTGGAGCAGCTTCCTACTTCACTACCTACCGTCTCTACAGACCCGCCAGAAGTGGGTAAAAGAGAGAGACAATTTGACAGAAGGAACAGTCGTCATGATTATTGACCAGTCACTCCCCAGAGCTATGTGGCCGGCTGGCCGCGTAAGCAAAGTGATCACCGGTGCCGATGGCAAGGTCCGAGCAGCTGAAGTACTCGTCCAAGGGCGCACCTACACACGTCCCGTGGCGAGGCTCATAGAACTGCCCCGACTCCCAGATACTATCGATGATGACCATGACCCTATGACTTTGTGAGTTGACTGACCCTTACAGCGGACCTTGAGTGGAAGACAGTGCGGTTAATCTGTCTCTGCTTAGCTAATTAGGTGGGACTAATTAGGGGGCGGCTGTTGTGAAGGATCAGATTAAACCGAATATGTATATTTATTTATATATATATATTTAATTGTATTTGTATATCGTTTGATATCCCCTGTATATTCCTTGTACAATATGCATTGAATATCCCCGTTTCTACTAAACAGCCCATAATAGTTTCATTCTACCATTGGACGAGAACCTGGCGCCAGGTTGCCATACCCCTAGGTCCAAGTTCAATCGTGCCGCCTAACATGTCGAGGCAACCCCCGGTTCCGCGCAGTAATATGCCGGGCGAAATACGAATGGTACTATTTGTTCATAGCGCATATATATATGGCGCTCGTAAAGTAGAACTTTCTTTTAGTCCAGTTCTTTACCCTCCAACAGAGTGACAGACGCAAAAGCCTCCCCACGACGCACGTGCGGTGTAGTAAGGCCTACTTGGCCCAGAATAGGCATTGAGATATCGTGTAGATTAATAGTTGAATGGTCATAGTTTGGCACCATACCGTCGAGTTGGACGTATTCTATTGAGCTAATAATAGTCTATTTATGTATGGTGCATCGTTCGGTTAGAGTTCTACAGTTATCAGCACCCCCATCGTTCCTGACGTTATCTGGACGCTTAACCAGGCTGGTCAGACCCCTAGTGGTGATTGCATCCGAGGAGCTCCGGGTCAAGAGCGACTGGACCTGTATATTGGATTACTCTACCCAGACGACGGCGAGCCTTCCACGGCTCTTGGATTATGCTTTGTGTGCTTTGATTATTCCATGGATAAAGGCCAACACTGCCGAGTGTTGGAATTACCCCCCGGAGAGGACTCCAGGTGAGGCGGCGCTCTACACGTGAGGTCGCACCACGTCTCTCCGTTGTGGACCGGCAGATACCGTTCCACAGAGGGTCCAGCTGTATTCGTCTGCGGCCCGAGGTTCTGTGGGCACCGTGTCCAAGACTTTGGATTCTCCCAAGATACCGTCGGCCAGATGGGATACCGCCAGCGGCTTCTCTAACCCCCCCCTCCTACTGTCTTACAACCAGCGGGACCTCCCCCCCCCTTAGTGTATCCAGCTATAATCATTTAAGTACCATCGCTATCGTTTCCTAAATATTCCAGGTTGTATACTTACTCCCTGCGCAACCAGAGATTGGACATTCAATGTTGATTTACCTACGAATACTAATTTGCCATAAAAGTGCATATTCAATATTTCAAATCATAAATGTAATTAAGTGATCGTTGTATACACCCTTTGCTGTATTAAACTTTCGATTTGGTACATTTGTGTTGGTTCGTTTCATCAGGTGGGAAAGTGTTCATCATACTTATATCTTGTACTGGGTGGCCAGAAGTTAAAGTACATGAGGTAGTGGTATTAAATATCATATCTAACAATACAGTCAGGGAATTGTACCCCTCAGTTACAAAGTGTATCATTATTATAATAATTCAGAACATTTACATTTACATTTACATTTAGTCATTTAGCTGACGCTTTTATCCAAAGCGACTTACAAGTTCTGTACGACAAGACAGCAAGAAGGGTACAACTCTATCAGCTGAGTAACAATGTTTATCGAAGTGTTGCATGTTACAGTGTAGGTTAGTTTATTAGGACAAGTGCATGACAGTAAGGTTAGTCACGGTTATTTTAATTTTTTTATCATTTCAGATAATGGTTGAAGAAGTGAGTCTTTAGTCGACGGCAAAAGATTGGACGGGATTCGGCTGTCCTAACTGGGATGGGTAGTTCATTCCACCATTGTGGGGCAAGGACTGAGAATAGGCGGCTTCTCTTTGATGACCCTCCGGGAGCTTGGATAGGAGTAGGTCTGAGGCGGCCAGAAGATGCAGAGCGTAGGGGTCTTGAGGGTGTGTAGTTAGAGACCATTGACCGGAGGTAGGCGGGAGCGGTTCCCTCTGCCACACGGTATGCTAGGTCGAGGGCCTTGAAGCGGATACGTGCAGCAATGGGGAGCCAGTGCAGGTCCCTAAGAAGTGGGGTGACATGGGCCAACTTCGGTAGGTTTGAGATCAGGCGGGCCGCTGCGTTTTGAATGAGTTGAAGAGGCTTGGTGGCAGTGGCCGGGAGGCCAGCTAGCAGTGCGTTGCAGTAGTCGAGGCGGGAGATGACTGTTGATTGGACGAGGAGTTGGGTGGCTTCTTTTGTCAGGAAGGGGCGTATCCTTCTGACGTTGCTCAGGAGGAATCTGCAGGTTCTGGTTGTCGCTGCGATGTGAGCAGAGAAGTTCAACTGGTCGTCGAGGACAACACCAAGGTTCTTGGCGGCTTGTTTAGACTTGTTTAGGCTTGTTTAGGCTTGTTTGTGAATCTGAAGAGGCCAAACGGTAAAAAGCAGCCATGTCGTTTTCCCTCAGCATCTAAATAAAACCTTAGACTGACAAATCAATATAAAGACAGCATTTCCATAATATGTTCCCTTTAGAACTCCTTTAGAGCTGCTTTAGAGCTGCTTTGTAGCTCCTTTAGAGCTGCTTTAGAGCTGCTTTATAGCTCCTTTAGAGCTGCTTTAGAACTGCTTTAGAGCGTGACTGTGGTGCATTTAGTTACATTAACGTTAACTGCGATGTTGTTTTACAACAAACACAATTCAACATTCACATTTAGTAATTTAGCTGACGCTTATCCAAAGCGACTTACAAGTTCTGTACAACAAATCAGCAGGAAGGGTACAACTGTTTCAGCTGAGTAAGTATTGAAACTTGGGTGCTGCAGTGTTGAGTGCATAGTAGTAGACATATTAGTATAGTAGGTAGTAATATAGGCAAGTAAGATTATTTAGTGGAAGATAGTAGAAGACAGTTTTCTTCTTTCATTTCAGATATTGATTGAAGAAGTGTGTTTTTAGTCGACGGCGAAAGATTGGTGGCGTTTCTGCAGTCCTAACTCAAAATGCACACTCGGCTAGTATCACAATGCGTGCACAATGATATGCCTTTTTAAATGCTTTCATGAGATCTAAGGTGTGCAGCGTCTTGTGAATGTTTTTGATGTTTAAAACACAAACTTACCTTTAGGGGTCTCCATTTCACGAGTAGCTAAGAGAAACAGAGAGCAGACACAAGGATCGGTTAGTGACATGACAACAGTGGTGGTGGAGCGTAACAAGCACAATATTTATCAAGTTAACCTTTTACTACCACACTACAGAAGGTTAACCCTTTCACTACCACACTAGAAGGTTAACCTTTCACGACCACACTAGAAGGTTAACTACCACACTACAGAAGGTTAGGGGGAGATTAGCTGGTGTATCCAACCTCTACTTGTTACGACCCAAGGGCCGGTCCTGCTGACCGGCAGGAGAATAACATTGGACATTGCTCTCCTCCTGACATTGGTCTCCTACCCTCTAGTGGCCAGACTAGCCTGTTGGTACAGGTGGCTATTCTACTGTGGTTCCAAGTAATATACATAGTGTCTAATTGTTTATTGTCTTGGGCCACCCCTGTCTATGTGTAATGTTACTCCCCTGTTGTGTTGTTGTGTGTCATTGCAGTAGTGTCTAGTTGTTGTTTAGTTTGTCATTGCTTTACTGTCATTGTGTATGTTGTGATTCTGTGTTGGCCAGGTGTTGTTGATTATTAATTAGTGTGGGTATTTAGGTGTCTTGTCTGTCCTCCCTTCCTTGTGGCGACATTCCTCCAGTACCCCGTGTTGTTCCTGTATCGTGCCTTTGTCCTATCATGTGAGTTTGTCCAGTCAGTGAGCTCGTTCTTCTGTTTGTTTTGTGATCAGTCCGTGTTTGTTACAGAGCCAGCCCGGCTGTGCCTCCTTTGTTTTGTAGTTTTGATTGTAGTAAATATCCCTTCTTTAAGCTTCACCCCTCGTCTCTACCTCGTTTATTCTCCCTTGTCTGCTAAACTGTGTTCTCTACTTCAATAGTACACCAATTGTTACAGAATGTCGCCACCAATCAAACACACAGCAGGCAAGGTGGTAGACACTTTTGTTATCCTTCAGAACTTGATGGACGGTAATCTGGTGCAGTACTTGCCTGCCAAGTGGGTGTTCTGGCTCCAGACGATCGACAGGGTTGCAAGAGAGAGCCCGACACAGGCGCCTGCGATGCGGGTTATGGCCGACCACGTCTCCGCCCTCATGGAAGGGTTTAGGCCGATCCCTAGTACCCTACCCACCAGTCTGGTCCCGCTTGCTAGCTTTTCCCCCGCAGCTAGCCAGCCGACTAGCATTCAACTCACGGTCAGCCTAGAGCCTGTAGTTAACCGTGCGTACCCAGCTAACGCAGCTCCGCCCGTTAGCATCTCTCCAGTAGCTAACCGTGCATCCCCAGCTAGCGTAGCTCCGCCCGTTAGCGTCACTCCTGTGGCTAACCGTGCATCCCCAGCTAGCGCAGCTCCGCCCGTTAGCGTTACTCCTACAGCTAGCATGGCTAGTGCAGCAGACGAGGCTTTCACAGCTAACTCAGGCCCTACTGTTAGCTTAGCCTCTGTAGCTAGCCAGACCCTCCCAGCTGACACAGATCCTACAGCTAGCATGGCTAGTGCAGCAGACGAGGCTTCCACAGCTAACCCAGGCCCTACTGTTAGCTTAGCCTCTGTAGCTAGCCAGACCCTCCCAGCTGACACAGACCCTACAGCTTGCATGGTTAGTGCAGCAGACGAGGCCTCCACAGCTGACCCGGCCGTCGCTGCCAGCCTGGTTCCGCTCGGTGTAGCCCCGGCTGTCATCACTCCCCCTCCGGCTTCCACGACCAGCCCAGCCTCTACGCCACGCATCGCCGCCGAGACCGGACCGGTCTCCACGCCCAGCCCAGCCTCTACAACTGGTCCGGCTACAACGCCGGGCCCCGGCTCCTCGACTGGTCCTGGCTTCCCGTCTGGTCCACCCCCACGCCGTGACCGGCGTCCTGGTCCTCGCCGTGGTCTTCGTTGTGGTCTTCGCCGTGGTCTTCGCCGTGGTCTATGCTGGGTCCTGCTCCGGAGGTCGCCGCCGCCGCACCTCCGTTCCGGCACCCCTGAACCGGTTCCTAGTCCGGCGGCTGGAGGGGCTCCCGTCCGGGATCCTGCTCCAGGGTCCAGCTCCCCTTCCCGGGCTTCGGCACCTGTTCCTACCCCCCCCTCGTCGGGCCTCTGTTCCCAGGTCCAGCCCCCCTCTCCGGGTCTCAGTGCCCGTCCCCACCCCCCCTCTCCGGGCCTCTGTTCCCTTCCTGGTCTGGAAGCCCCCCGTTGAGAGGGGGGTACTGTTACGACCCAAGGGCCGGTCCTGCTGACCGGCAGGAGAATAACATTGGACATTGCTCTCCTCCTGACATTGGTCTGCTACCCTCTAGTGGCCAGACTAGCCTGTTGGTACAGGTGGCTATTCTACTGTGGTTCCAAGTAATAGACATAGTGTCTAATTGTTTATTGTCTTGGGCCACCCCTGTCTATGTGTAATGTTACTCCCCTGTTGTGTTGTTGTGTGTCATTGCAGTAGTGTCTAGTTGTTGTTTAGTTTGTCATTGCTTTACTGTCATTGTGTATGTTGTGATTCTGTGTTGGCCAGGTGTTGTTGATTATTAATTAGTGTGGGTATTTTGGTGTCTTGTCTCTCCTCCCTTCCTTGTGGCGACATTCCTCCAGTACCCTGTGTTGTTCCCGTATCGTGCCTTTGTCCTATCATGTGAGTTTGTCCAGTCAGTGAGCTCGTTCTTCTGTTTGTTTTGTGATCAGTCCGTGTTTGTTACAGAGCCAGCCCGGCTGTGCCTCCTTTGTTTTGTAGTTTTGATTGTAGTAAATATCCCTTCTTTAAGCTTCACCCCTCGTCTCTTCTCCCTTGTCTGCTAAACTGTGTTCTCTACTTCAATAGTACACCAAGCGTTACACTACTACGCTCAACTGTAGTTTGGTGAAAATACCATAAGCTAGAAAACAAATGCTCGCCAATTAGACGTGATGTAATGTATAAATGTAAAGATGTGAAATCAGTTTGTTGGCTTTGTTAAGACACTATCTTGGTACAGGGTTCGAAATTAAGGGGGGCTTTGGGCAAAATGCCCTCGAAAATTTACCAAATGCCCTCGAAAATCAGTTAAGGGGGGCAAGAAAAGCCCCAGACAGTTTACTAATTATATATATATATAATTATATATATGCTCTACAGTGTGAGCATTTCACTTGTATTTGCCCCTAATAATATGTGTGTGCGAACCGGAAAAATCATTTACTCGCAGTGTGCGAGTGAAGATTACAAACAGCTCCGCTGTTAATATAGGTTAATATATGTTCAAATAGATCCGCTATCAACTCTATCTTTAATTTTTCAAAATGTACAGTTGCTATTGCATGCACTCATCTGTGTTTCACTACACACATGAGTGCATGCTTACCAACTGTCCGTCTGCAACACTACTATCACCGACATCTAAGAAGGGAGATCCCCCCTTGAACGGCCCTTCTAAGGTTTCTCTCCTCCACATTGCCTGTGGAGCTTTTTTCCCTATTGTTAGGTTTTAGTGAGTTTTTCCTTACCTTCGCGTGGGGTATGTCTGGGAGTGCTTGCATTCTTTCATTTATTTGCATTCATCTAAAAAATGTTTGGACCCTATGGTGTTCTTGTTCTGTTCTTGACTTACTGTTATGTTGTCTTCTTAACTTGTTTAAAGAAGACCTGTACGGCCCATGGGGACATTAACGTGTGTTGTCGGGCCCTATAAATAAATTTGATTTGATTTGATTAATAGTTCAGAAACTACAAGTCCCACATTCCACAAGGCGCATAAATGTCCAATCACAGTAGAGTTTCCTGCGGTGACGCGGCTGGTTTCATGCGAGTGAAAGGAAATGAGAACGCAGTACGCGCTGGAAAACAAAGTCACGGTACCGGCATAGGCAAGTTAAAGTTATACATTCAGAATCAGACAACGCAAAAAATTCAGCCAGCCATGAAGCCCATTCATTTTTATTTTGAGCAAAAGAGAGACGAGGAGAAAGAGGAATCCGGTGATGCAGCTAATCTTACTGAGGCGGATAACGTTAGCGAAGTTAGCACACGCACATACACTTTGATGGACATTGATGGACAGTAGCTATACGTATAAATTATATAGCTCAGTTGATATTACACACACTTCTGCAGTCCCTCCCGCCGTCTCTCTCTCTCTCTCTCTCTCTCTCTCTCTCGCTCTCTCTCTCTCTCTCTCTCTCTCTCTCTCTCTCTCTCTCTCTCTCTCTCTCTCTCTCTCTCTCTCTCTCTCTCTCTCTCTCGTTCCATGCCTGTGAAAACCCGTTTGAGGGTGTCGGGTTACACTGCACTACAACCATAGAGGGGGCGTTACTGCAGATCAATGCTATGTCGACGTCACAGAAACCGTCAAATCAGAACAGTTTAGTTGAGTGAGGGAAGATCTCGTAAACTCGAGACTAGACTGATGAGTCAATATGGTAATTAGAGACACAGACCCATTGATACTAACCTGTATTACTATAAAACCATGCTAAACACAGAAAAAAGGCATTTATAATGCATGTCCCCTTTAAATCAACTTTCCAGTCCCTGTCAACTATCAAATGATGTCAACTGTCAACCTGAATTAACATTTAGTATTCAATATGGTCTGATATTAACATTCAGTATTCAAGTAGAACAGCTAGCTAGCCGTTGTGGACACTCACCTTTCCACAGCTAAACGGTAGGCAAGGCACCTTGGTTGAGAAATGCAGGTTTCAGTCTATGTGTTGTAGGATAGACAGTCTATCTATCTTGTCTCAAGAAGCACAATGAGATCTTCTTCTTCTTCTTGTGAATTTCCGGCAGTCTAGACACCTTTCGGCGTATTGCTGCCTAACTACAATCTAGTTTACACTCTTCTTCTTCTTCTCATCTTCAAAACACATTACTATCGTCTCTGTCTCCTTCTTCTCTGTCCTCTTGTCTGTCTCCTTCTTCTCTGCTCCTCTTGTCATACAATCACAATCCAAACATCTCATCTCTTGAAGTGCCCCCCCCCCCAAGAGGGGGAACACTCTTTTCTCTGTCCTCTCTAATCCACAATCTCCTATTTGAGAGTGTCTCCGCCGTGGCTCCTTCTGCAGTGAAACAGGGGGGAGGGGTGACAAACCAGCTCTCATCCATGCAGCCTCTCTCTGAGCCCGCCCTACTACCGCTACCCCCACTGCCTCCACACTCACTCCCAGAACCGTGGGAGGACACAGGCAGGGTGGACAGCCTGGCCCGCCTGGGGAGGTGGGCTAACGGGCTAATGCCGGGACAGGAAAAGGGGTCTGACGACACCTCCCGCGCCCAACCTTTATGCGTCCTGCAGCGCTTGTGAGGCGGGTGCGGAACGGGGCTCTCTGTCCTCGTAGGCGTGTTGGGACGATTTGATTGGTCGTCGTTGTTGTCTGGCAATGATTGCGCTACGGGCGGAGCCTCCGTCTCGCCCTCGCCGTTCGCCGCAGGACAGACTGCTCCCTCTGAGTGCATGGCGGGCGGGGGTGGGATCAGGGACTGGTTTGGCCAATGACGGATAGATGTTTAGGGGTCAGGAGGGTGGGAGTTTGCCAAGACGATGATGCAGGGGTGGTAGGTTTGTATAAAAGCCATGCAATAAAGTAAGGACAATTGGGGAGATTGAGATTGTGATTAGAGAGGACAGAGAGAAGAGGGTTCCCCTCTTGGGGGGGCACTTCGAGAGATGAGATGATGTTTGGATTGTGATTGTATGACAAGAGGAGCAGAGAAGAAGGAGACAGACAAGAGGAGCAGAGAAGAAGGAGACAGAGATGATAGTAATGTGTTTTGAAGAAGAGAAGAAGAAGAAGAGTGTAAACTAGACTGTAGTTAGGCAGCAATACGCCGAAAGGTGTCTAGACTGCCGGAAATTCACAAGAAGAAGAAGGACAATTGGGGCGGGGCCGGGGCACATACGCACGCGCATACACACACCAGTGTGGGAAATACGAGGGTGTTTAAATAAAATCGGGGGGGGGGGGGGGGGGGGGGGGGGGGCGAGGGTGAGGAAACAACACAGAAAATAAAGAATAAGAATCATATCATTAGTTGTGTTGAACCTCGAAGCTGATGGTTGTGTGTCAGTGACATAAAGCTCACACAGACTCTGCTGCCTGATGGGTATCCCTATGGGGGGGGGGGGGGGCTCAGAAAATTATTTCCACACTGTCGCCAACCAGAGCAAAATGGCAGCCGTGTGAATACGGTCAATGGGCTTCGTCTGAGATCATAAACAAGGTGGATGGAGCAGAAGATAATCACACCTGTTCCATCTTCCTGAAGGACAAATGTACATACAAGGTTTATGGCAGCCATGGGGTTAAAACACCAGTCTGCCCGTGGTTATCCTCTCCGAACAACATCTTCACCCTACTGCAACGTACCACCCGCCTTTAGCAATCAAATGTTAGTCCTCCACAGAGTCCACACTGGCTCCCAATAAAATACCAGGCAGGCACACGGAAATACCTTCACAGCAGCCTAAAAACCCTTTGAACCATTTCCTACCCATTCCATCTATTCTATTCTAGTGCTGCACCAACCCCTCCCCCTGCACCCTCCTGGTCGTGAAGGGGGGACTCACCTGGTAGATTGACCAGCATCCAGCCCTCCTCGTCGGTCTCTGTCATACAGGGGTTGGGTCCCTTCAGCTCCACGGCCGGCTCCTCCGCGTCCCCGGAGAGCAGGTTGCTCAGATGCTGAAGCATGGCTACTCCTGCTCTCTGGTCTGTCGTCGATGCGGGGTCGGGGGTCAGGCGGTCGATGACTCAGGTGCTTGCGTTATATCTTTGTCGTCCTCGAAACGGATAAAAGCTGTAGCTGCCTTTGAAGTGACTTGTTTGTCTTTAGATGACAATGAGATCGTGAGAGAATTGTTGAATATATATAGAACACAAATGTTCTAGAATGGTCTATTATGACATCATACTGTGACATCATAAATGTTCTAGAATGTGGTATTATGACATCATACTGTGACATCACAAATGTTCTAGAATGTTCTATTATGACATCATACTGTGACATCAACGGAACTGTCCCTGAAGCCTGTTTTTGGGATTCAAACTTCGTCAGGGTTCTTCGAACGGACGTTCGAACCTTCGTTTTTAATAAAAATTAAAACAAAAAAAATATAATTTTATAAACTTTTTTCTTTTTCTTTTTTATATCTTCAAACTAAATCCTCAATTTGAATAAAGTGATTCAAACTTCGTCAGGGTTTTTCGAAGGGACGTTCGAACCTTTGTTTTTAATAAAAAAAATGTAAATAAAAAAAATTATTCTACTTTTTTTTTTATAATTTTTTTTTTATATCCTCAAACTAAATCCTCAATTTGAATAAAGTGATTAATCGGAGATTAAATTAGTATTTTTTCTTTTATTAAATCAACTTTCCAGCCCCCTGTCAACTGTCAAATGATGTCAACTGTCAACCTGAATTAACATTCAGTATTCAATATTGTCTGATTCAATATTAACATTCAGTATTCAAGTAGAACAGCTAGCTAGCCGTTGTGGACACTCACCTTTCCACAGCAAAACGGTAGGCAAGGCACCTTGGTTGAGAAATGCAGGCTTCAATCTATGTTGTTTAGTCTATACATTTTATTTGCTCCGTTTTCCCGTGATAACGAGTTAATTTAATTTGTTTTCTCGTGATAACACGATCATTTTCTCGAGATCTCAAGAAAACGAAACGATAGTCTATATATTAAATCACTACAGGAAACATTCAGTGTCACAATGTCAGAGGAGCAGGTAGCCCATGCAGTCACAAAAGGGGCTAAGCAGGAGGATATTGATCACCGCGTTACATATCTCTTCAATCTGTTAGGGATTGTATGCGACCCCAATTGCACGACACAGACAGGTAATCAGAGTTAGCCAAAACAAGGGCATAATTTATTCACAACAAAAAAGCGGCACTGTCCCTTTAAGGGAGAACTCAAAATACACAGGTGAATCTTCTAGAGTCCATGACTGAAATGAAAGTTCTGGGTCTGGTCCTGTTCAGACTCACCAGAACACTTGCAGACGGGCAACACAGCAAACGGAGTCCATGAAAAAGGAGTGAGAACATAGGCATCCTCCCGTGGAAGCCTAGAGAGCGATGACGATGCCTTACACCACCGAACACTGCCGACGTGCAACTCAGCAAACGGGACCCACGGAAACGGAGTGTGATCATAGGAATCCTCTCGTGGAAACATTGAGAGCGATGACGATGTCTCACACCAGGAACGAGAGAGTTGGAGGCAGTAGATGGCACGACGTCTCCCAGTGAGAACATAGGAAATCCTCCCGTGGGATTATAGAGAGCGAAGACGATGTCTCACTAGGAGCGCTGCAGTTGATGGTAGATACAGAACGACCTGGCCATGAGTGGAAGGCAGTCGGCAGTATTTGTAGTCTCCTCAGCAGCCGCCATCACCCCAATCATCACACACATAATAAACCTCTCCATAAAACAGGGACACGTCCCCAAGGACTTCAAAATTGCGAGGGTGACCCCTCTGCACAAAAAGGGCAGCAAATTAGACCCAGGCAACTACCGCCCTGTTTCTATTCTCACCTCCATCTCGAAAGTCATGGAAAAAATAGTCTACGAACAGGTCGAAAAGTACCTAGCGGAAAAAAATCTAATCTACGAATTCCAATCTGGCTTCAGAACATCCCACTCCACTGACACATGCCTTCTCTATTTGAATGACCACATCAAACAAGAGGTGGACGCAGGCAAATACTGCGGCATGGTCATGCTGGACCTACAAAAGGCCTTTGACACGGTCAATCACTCCATTCTGATTGACAAGCTAAAAGCAATTGGTTTTGATAGTCTATCAGTGAGCTGGATGCAATCCTACCTTGAGGGGAGGGAACAGATGGTGGAGGTAAACGGTACCCTATCCCCCCCCCTCACAGTGAGCTGTGGTGTTCCACAAGGAAGCATACTAGGACCGCTACTGTTCCTAATTTATGCAAATGACATGTCGTCAGCTTGTGACTGCAACTTGTTCCTGTTTGCGGACGACTCAGCCCTGCTGGTCTCTGACAAGAACAAGTTACAGGTTGAAAAAACCCTCAGCTCGGAACTAGGCAGAATCTGCATATGGCTCGCTGATAACAAACTATCATTACACATGGGCAAAACAGAGTCCATTCTCTTCGGTTCAAATAACAAACTCAGCAAGACCGACGGCTTCTCAGTTACAGTGGGTGACAATATTGTCACAAGGAAAGATGAAATTACCTACCTGGGTTCCATCCTAGAGGCTAATCTCTCCTGTGACAAAATGGCATCCAATGTAATAAAAAAAGTCAACCAACGAACTCGATTCTTGTACCGGATCTCCTCTCTGGTAAACAAGAACACCCTGAAGACTCTGGCAGGAGCACTCATTCAGGGGTACTACGACTATGCTTGCACCTCATGGTACCAAAGCACCTCAAAGGCGCTAAAAACAAAATTACAAACATCTCAAAACAAACTGGTCAGACTACTGCTTGACCTTACTCCTAGAACCCACCTCACCCCTGCCCACTTTGACAACCTAGGATGGCTTAGAGTAGACGACAGAGTACAACAACTTGCAATGGGCCTGGTCTACAAGATACACTACACGACCAAGGTACCCATGTACATGTCAAAATACTTCCCAAAGGTCAGTGAATACCACGATCACAACACCAGAGGGAGCTCCACAAATCATGTTAAACCCAGATTCGGCTCAAATAAGGGACTAAACACGTTTCGCAATTATGCCACATCAATGTGGAACGCCCTACCCAAAGCTGTAAAGGAATGTGGATCACTACCCACTTTCAAAACCTCTCTCAAGGGACACCTACGGGAGACTGCAATTCAACACTGGCCCCTGTAAATATCCTAACCCAACCCCCTCCAATGTACAGTCATTTACCTAGTATGGTTTTGTCAATAGTTCAATGTACAATTTTGTTTGTTTGTACAGTGTCTCCTCCCCCCCCCCCCTCAATGTACAGTATTACTTGTTTATACAGTGTGCCCCCCGCCCCCCCCCCCCCCCCCCCAACCACCTCCAATGTAAATTACCCAGTATGGTTGTCAATATCCCAATGTACCCAACCCCCCCCACACAACCTCCTCCAATGTACAGTTTCTACGTCAAATGTATATACTCCCTTTTCTTGACTCCTTCTGTATCACAAACAGTACTGTATTTGCAAATCTGGTATGTCATAAATGTATAGATGTAGCAGTACTGACTATCTGTATGTCATGTATGTCATATATGTCCTGATGAATTGAAAATGGGGGACCCTGATGTAAACAAGACGAAAGTCTTTCTCTGGTCTGCATCCCCTTAACAATTGTGTGTATTGAGCTGTACTGTATTGTACCCATTCTACAATCTGTTAATAAAGTTTTCAATCAATCAATCAATCCTGACAAGCTAAATGCCAACCACTCTCAGGTGCGCGAGGAAGAAACTTCGGCACGCCCCCTCGTTGGGCAGCATGCAATCCTACCCAGCCCTCACAGTACGGAATGGCACAACATCTGAAGTGGGAACATAGGGATCCTCCCGTGGAAGTCTAGAGAGCGAAGACGATGACCCACTCCAGGAAACGGCGATAGGTGGTAGTGTACAGAGACAACCTGGCCATGAGTGGAAGGCAGTTGGCAGTATTTGTAGTCTCCTGACGAGCTAAATGCCAACCACTCTCAGGTGCGTGAGGAAGAAACTTCGGCACGCCCCCTCGTTGGGCCGCATGCAGTCCTACCCAGCCCTCACACAATCAAGGCCTGACACAGGCTGAAATAGCTTTATGCCTTGCTGTTACAGATAATATATATACACATTAATGTGCCTCAAAGTGCAATCAAAGTGAGCTCTCAAAGAGCACCTGGCTACGGGAGGCTGCAACGCGAAACTGGCCCCCGTATGTCCAAACCCATCCCACCCCCTCCTAATGTACAGTTTCCTCCCCATCATATGTATATTTTCTGTTAGGATCTCTGTTTAACAGTACTGTATATTTGCATATCTTGTATGTCGCAAATGTAACAGTACTATACCTGTATGTCATGTACCCCCCTGAAATAAATTAATCTGATTTAATTTGTTTTCTCGTGATAACGCGATAATTATCTCGTTATCACGGGAAAACGAAGTCCGTTTTCTTGTGATAACGAGATAATTATCGCGTTATCACAAGAAAACGGAGTAAACAAAATGTATGAATGTACGGCCGCTTAGGGCTTCCGTAGTTCAGTACTGTTTCAAGATGCACAATGAGATCTTCTGAGAGAATTGTTGAATATATACATAAATGTTCTAGAATGTTTGATTATGACATCATACTGTGACATCACAAATGGTCTAGAATGTTTGATTATGACATCATACTGTGACATCACAAATGTTCTATAATGTTCTATTATGACATCATACTGTGACATCACAAATGTTCTAGAATGTTCTATTAGAATAGAATAGAAAACTTTATTGCCATTTCAACCATGGTTGATTGGGATTTTTCTTGGTGCCATATACAGTACAGACATTATAAAAACATACAATAAAAAACACAAGAATACATGCAATACAATTCCCACAATAAAAGTTGTACACAAACAATTAAAAAGAAAAAATGCAACAGTACCTAAAATAAATTGCTCAGTGTTCCAGTTTAAAGTGCATATTGCCTTAACACATTGACGACCACGGTTTGCAGTGTAATATGGTTCTAGAGGACCAGGGTTTGTCAACAAACCGATGTACTTTTGGATAGCTATATATATACTTTATAGTATTGCTATCTGTCCATTCTCATTGTCACTTGAGTGCATAAACCGTGCCTTCATAATGGCTTAAAGAAAATAAAAATCCATCGGTTGGTTGTCATTTTATAGCGTCGTGAATATAAGCTTTATCGCAGTTTTCGTCTCGTATTTTTTCTGGAAAGCTATTTATAGGGCTAAAGGCTAGTCACGTTATATCGAACGGCATTTCTGTTGTATATATACGAATGAAATAAAACAATCTGCTTAGCATCCGGACTATTACAGAGCATCTATGGATGAAATGGGGGCGGCGGGGGACGCCGATTAGTATTATTGATTAGCAATACAGTGTGCGTTCAAGTAGCCACATTCAATGATCGATCGCTTGCGTTTTACAACAATGTTCAATCCGGCTGTAATTTGGGGGAAGTGTGTCCTACCGTCAGCCCATGTGATCGCTGGCAGCATTTCCCCATTATTCATCGGCATCTGGTAGATCGATATATCCATTGGCTGATCATAAATCCCATTATTCCAGGCTGAAATCTGCGCTTCGAAACGTGATCAAAGATGGAGGATGTTCACTTGGAATCCAGGCTCATATGAAACGCCCATAGACAGTAAAATATTTTTTTTCCCATTCGCCCTCAATGATACTGCAGTGGAGCAATGGCGCCCCTAAGCGGATCTGGCCGGTATTGCATGTTGCGGAAATCAAATATGCGGGTAAATCTGCAGAGTCGATCGGGGACGTTAATACGGTTATTAATATGGAATAAAACAATAACAACTTGCCACGAGTTAACATGTGTAATAAGAGGGCCAAATCTTAAGTTGCATTGCTTAATTGATAAGTTGGTGTACACTATATCCTGCAGTCTATGTGGTGCCACTATGTTCTCCTCTAATGGTCTTCAGGATACCGCTGCTTGATAATCAAACCAGGTGATCAGTGGTCTCAAAGAGAACGCTTTATTTTAAAGTAATAATTGAAGTCTGGAAAAGCTAAACCCCCGTCGGTTTTATTTCTCTGTGCAGTGGATCTTTTTAATCATGGACGTTTGTTGTTCCAAATAAATATGCAGCAGTGTGTAGTTTTTGCCAGTAACCAGCAGGGGGGGGGGGGGGGGGGGGTAATGGCAACATTGAGCTGATGAAGTTAATTCTGGGCAAAACATTCATCTTAACTATTGACGCTTGGGCCTGTAATGAGTTTTTTTTATTTTGACCACCTGCCGAAGTCATTTGTGATCCTGTCTCGCAATACGGAATAATTATACTTCACCGTTTGGCTTATGGTGGGGAATATTTAAACTCCAAGACATTTAAAGTGTTCTACCATGGGTATATTTGCTGGGAGGAAGGTAGCCTTCGCAGTCACATTGAGTGGAAGGAAGGCCGATTTTGACCAGTTTAGCTTAGATCCCGATAGAGTGCCAAAATCTAAAGGTAGGGAGGTGGCAGGGTTTTGCATGAACAAGATTACATCATCTGCATATAAGCGAATGTGATGCTGTGTGCCCTTAATTGAGATCGGTGTTATGGACTGGGATTGTCTTATGTACTGTGCTAAAGGTTCAAGGGATAGAGCAAATAGTCCGGGACTAAGAGGACAACCCTGTCTGGATGAGAGCGACACAGGGAAGAGTGGAGAGCAGAATTTACCTGTTAAAATCATGGCCGATGGATCTGTATATAGTACTTTGATCATATGAATGAACCCATCACCTAACCCCATCCTTCTAAGTACTGCCCATAAATAAGACCATTCCAATCTGTCAAAGGCTTTCATTGCGTCTAAGGATAATACAGCCGTAGGAGGCGCGGCATCCTTGCTGGCATCTATTACATGCAGTAATCGTCTAATATTATCCGTGATCA
Organism: Notolepis coatsorum; assembly: GCF_963971535.1. Classification (NCBI taxonomy): domain Eukaryota; kingdom Metazoa; phylum Chordata; class Actinopteri; order Aulopiformes; family Paralepididae; genus Notolepis; species Notolepis coatsorum. Next base: position 124,030,577 of record NC_140168.1, on the reverse strand, counting down.
GGCGGCCTCTTATGAAGCCTGTCTGATCAGGGTGAACTAAAGATGTCATATGCTTTTGAAGTCGAATGGCTAATACCTTAGTGTACAGCTTGAGATTGGTTCCAAGGAGGCTTAAGGGTCTATAACTGCCACAGTCGGTGGGGTCCTTATCTTTCTTAAGTAGGACAGATATGAGTGCCATATTGACATCCCTGGCATTTCCCTCTTTGACTGAGTATAAAATCATATCAAGTAATAGGGGTCCAATTACATCCCATCATGAGAGGTACAGTTCGGGTGGAATGCCGTCCCAGCCAGGGGCCTTACCACTTTGCAAGTCAGAAATAGCCTCCCTAAGTTCCTCTAGTGTAATAGGTGCATCTAACCGTTTAGCGTCTACCTCTAAATTAATTTGATCACGGAATTCCTCCAGTTTATTATGATCGAAGATCACTTCTGACTCGTACAGGTTAGAGTAAAACGTACGAAAAATCTTGTTGATTTTTTTGGGGTCGGTGGTAACCATTCCCTGTTGGTCCTTGATGACAGGGATATCCGCAAATTGTTCACTGGACCGTATCTTCACAGCTAGTAGGTGACTAGGTTTAGAGCCATGAAAGTAATAATGTTGTCTTGTTTTGTGTATTTGAAATTCAGATTGTTGTCTTAAAATGGAGTTAATCTTCTTTTTCAACATTTTAATTTGAAGCTCCAGTCGACACGAGTAGTTGCATTGTAAAGAGGAGAACAACGAAGAGTGAAGCCCTTCCAGTTCTACCAATTTGGAGAGACGTTTCTTGGGGAGATTGGAGGCAAAGATAGTAGTGTTACTCCTGATAAAACCCTTAACCGAGTTCCATAAAGTTCTGGGGTCTTGTACCGAACCCGCATTAAACTGCAGGTGTTCAATGAGTTTATCTTTAAATTGCAGTTAAAGCGCCATCTTGGGGCTCGGGATGTCATTCTACTGAATGAGCCCTTTAGGAGTAAATACTTGTGGTCTGACAGTGCAATGGGCCCCAATTCAACGTCAAAGCTATCAAATAGTCTAGGGGATGCAAAAACATAATCTATTCTAGAAAAGGTCCTGTGTCTTGCTGAGAAAAAGGAGAACTCTCGCGCCATTGGATTGAGCGATCGCCACAAATCAATTACTCCTGTGTCCTTGGACCAGGCCTGTAGTGCCGTAGAGGCCTGTCTTTGGTCATAGGTTGTGGTGAGACTAGATTTGTCAATCAAGGGATCCCAGATGGCATTAAAATCCGCACCAATTATAAACGAATACTCAGGGAGATCTAGCATCGCTCTAGTGAGTGAAGCAAAGAAGTTAGCGTCATAAACATTAGGGGCGTAAGCAGGGCCGCCTCAGGGGGTGTGCGAGCAGTGAAGGGGGGCCTCGCACAATTTTTTTTTTTTTTTTTTTTGCGAGACCCCCCTTCCCGCGAGGCCCTTTTTCATCACAGACATAAAATCTAGTTTTGCTTATATTCTTATATATTTCACATTAGACACGTTTGTAGAATGTTCCTGGCTCTGCGGCTCTGCACTATTCTCTATTGGAGCTCTGGGGCTCTGCAGCAGACATACTATTGGTTTCAAGAAGGGAGGGGTTACATTATGTGTACGCTGGCGTGCGTCAGCTGCATTTGACTATTTCGCGCGTGCAGCTTTGGAGGTTATGCTTAGTTATGCCAGCCAAAACGAAGAGGACGGTCATTCGGCAGATGGACTGAAGATGAAAGTTGTTGCATGTTAGACAGTTCAGTCAGGCTAGCCATGTCGGCTTAGCTAAAGGCAGGGACAGCTAGTTAGCTTTAGCTACGTTATAATATCGAGTGCTAACGTGTGGTTCAGTCGGGATAGCCATGATGATGTTGGCTAGTAGCTAGCTTAGCTAAAGGCTAACTAGCGTTAGCTAACCTAGAGAGAGCGCGTGCAGCATTGTTATGCCAAGATGAAGAGGACGGTCATTCGGCAGATGAACTTCGTCAACTCCATGCGGTTGTCTCCATCCTCTTGGACGTTTGGTGAGTTTTTAATGCACTCTATTCTATTCCCGCCGTGGATATATCTCTCTCTCTCTCTCTCGGGAGCCAAACGGGCCGGCTAGCTGTTGTAGCTAATGTTATATTCAGCCAAGCGGGCCGGCTAGCTAACGTAGCTAACGTTATATTGAGCCAAACGTGCCGGCTAGCTGTTGTAGCTAATGTTATATTGAGCCAAAGCGGGCCGGCTAGCTAACGTTATATTGAGCCAAACGGGCCGGCTAGCTGTTGTAGTAGCTAACGGTGTGTGGCCTGGTGTTAGTACCTGGCTACTCTATTTGCAGTTAGCCTATTTAGCTGATGTCGGCCATTGGCTCCTTGCTACTTTGTTTTCTCTGGTATAGACCCTCTTCTCTTTGGATTTAAGTGTTGATCTTTGTCCTTTTGGATCTATGTATATTCATGTTGCCTTTGTGAAGTTATCTTTTCCTTCTGTTTTGTTCTTCCATTAAAAGTTGAATATCCTTTAGGGGCTCATCTTTGCTTATCTCTCTCATACATGCTCTCTCTCTAACACACACACACACACAGACATGCTCTCTCTCTCTAACACACAAACACACATGCTCTCTCTCTCTCTCTTTCTAACACACAGACATGCTCTATATCTCTCTCTAACACACAAAATGACATGCTCTCTCTCTATATATTTCTCTCTCTTTCTAACACATATACATGCTCTCTCTCTAACACACACACACAAACAGACATGCTCTCTCTCTATCTCTCTCTCTCTGGCCTTGCTCTGGTGGAGGGTCAGGGGCATTGCCGGGTCTGTGCAGCGATAACACTGTATATTGACTGTAGAACGGGAGCTCTCTCTCGCTCTCTCTCTTGCTATATGTTGACTGTATCATGCCCAGCCTCGGGGCAGCGCTATTATCTAAGAATATGTTGACTGTATTAAAAAAAAATATATATATATATATATTTTTTTTTTACCTTTTAGGGGGGGGGGGGGGGGGGCCTCGCATTTAAATCTCGCACAGGGCCTCGCATTTCTCCCAGGCAGCCCTGGGCGTAAGCCGCTACCAAAGCAATTTTCCTGTTAAAGTAATCTATCTTGGCAATAGTTACTCGACCATCTACATCGGACCATATGTCTAATAATTTAATATTCAACTTCCGTGTCGCTACTATAGCTACTGTCGTATATTATCTAGATAAAACATGTAAAATATCAATGAAAATGTACAGGTGCAGGACGAAAATACTTGGTAAGTTGGATTACAGAAGGAATCAAAGTCATTAGGCGTTCTCCTCAGCAAAGGAGCCAGATTCAAGCAAACAGCTGTTAACCGTACCATCCCCTGTAAAAATAGCTCCAAGGAAGGCCACCTAGGTCAGGGAGCACAGCAGGTTTGGGCTGCAGTAACGCTTGGTCAGTGAACCAAATGGCCTTGTAAAATAATAAATCGAACACCAGACCATTTGGAATCTCCCCTTACACATCCGATTTGACTGACTTTAGGACATACATTAACAGGCTCAAGGCTATTTGAATTTAAGCAGAATGCCACCAGTCACACATTAACTATAGAACAGATAGACTGGAGGGTTTTTAGACCTTGAGGAAATAGGTAAAACTGATGGCTTTGTCAGAGAGATTAGTTAGATGGCCTTAGAAAACATTGCAACACATATGTACTAAAAGTAAAGCAAGGACCATTATGTTAAAAGTAATACAAAATCACATTAGATAATAGGTTTAGCAAGCATGAAAAGTTGACAACAAGTGAACCAAATAATAAGACATAGGTAGTAAATTAAGGTTTAAGCTAAAATAAGGTTAAAGAAAAGGTTATTACTAAGAGAATAGACAAACCATCAGTAGGATGGAAACATTTAATAAGGCAATTACATGAGTTACAATGTGGGCATAACTTAAAACTATTAGGAAACGGTAGTCACAATAAAGATTAACTCTTAAATAATAAGGATAAAAGAACCATGACATTGGTTAATCAAGAAACCAGTATACTATTTCTGTTGAAGGACGTATGCTATTATCTGTGCACGGAGAGAAGAACTGTAAGGATTTCCCAAATAAGGTAATAGGACCACTAGAATAGGCTGTAGACAGTAGGATTCTCCCCATTATAGACTGTAACCTCTGTGTCGCAAGACCCAGATGACGTGTCACTCACAAAAGGAATTCCTGCTAGAAGGAATTTGGCCAATGGGAAAGCCCGATCTCTGGGGTGACGTCACCTGACAGGCAGGGAAAAAGGGTTTCTCTCTCTCATTTAAACGGCAGGGAAGCTGCCAGAACGACAGAAGGAGACTGGAGCGCTGAAGACTCGAGCGCTGAGAACCGGAGACTCGAGAGCCGAGCCGGACACGCACAGAGCCACGGACACAGACGATGATAGAAGATCGCCTTACAGCAGGGGATCCAGACTCCACCAAGACAAAATCAAGCGCTCCCTGCCCTGAACGCTGAGAACGGGACAACCAAGGTTGCCTTGGCAACCAGCACCAAACCAAGAGAGGCCTCGGGTTGCCGAGACATTCAGAACCACACCGGGGAACGCTCTGATCGGCCGCAGCTGATCCGATCATGGACCGAATGCTCCACCAAAGAGACGATTAGATATACAATGAAGACCCTGTACTTGTTTGATTCATAGATGTGTTTTATTAAGAATGGAATAAACACCCCAGTTGTTTGATTCAGACCACCTCGTCTGCGCTTCCTTCATAGAACCGAACACCTGAAATGCAAACAATGCAGAGAGAAGGGTAAAGACTATACGATCACAGAGACTAGATAAATGAATGAAAGACACTTCAAATGGTCCGTGACCCATGCTGTATTCGGCCAAAGCCGGTTGAGGACGACGAAAGCTACTTCTAAAAGGGACCGAGAGATTCTCGCCCTCATCGACGCCTCTACGACTGATTGATCCTTCACCTCATCATCAGCCAAGGACAGCGGGTTTGTAGGTAAGTAAGGATGGTGCGTTTAAATTGGTGGAGGTCGAGCGGTCTCAAATTGGGGTTTGCTATAGGTAGGAGTGAATGCTGTGCTGGACCGAAAATATGTTGGTATCGGAAGACGCCAGAGACCAGAATTCACAGCCGGTCTCTGGTCTCGGCCACACCAATGCAGCACTTAATAGGTTAGGGAATTGAGGGTGTTCGTTTAGGTTACCTAGGATTAGTGCAATGGGATGATGTGAATCTGCATTTGCTAGTCGTTCTGCGTGGAACAGGGCAGCTAGCATGTGGGTCAGGGACACCGATCAGAGATTGGTAAAATTGATTGATTAAAATTGTGTTGTTTAAGGAAGAAAGGGTGCTGGGATGACAAAACTCTGCTCGCTCCACGACGATCGGGCCCGCGCTTTTGAGTACGTCCCGTGGGGTGGGGAGAGGGTCATAACAGTATGATGAATTACAAGCCCTCTATTAAACAAAATGACGACTGGTCAGTAAGGACGGTATAAGATAAGACTATTCTAGGTAGAATCGGCACTAATGTAATGAAGAAAAGGGGCGCTATTAAAGGAGCTCCCGTCCTATACGGAGCTACTGAGAAATCTTGATCCCTTAGTTAAGACTGGCTGACGCGCCGTTATATTCCTGGTCTCATACCAAAAACAGTCCTTGTCCCAATGACACAATGCAGGCAGCTTACTGGGAAAATGGTGTTTATTTTCCCTCACCGTCAAACAGGATGTCTTCATAAACTGATAAATAATAATGAACACAATAACTAATTGCCTACAAACATTTCGACCTGAGACCTGCGTCGTGCGTGCGGTCAAAAACCATTGCCTTTTCCGGGTCAAAACTCCTCCTCCTACAGGTTTACCTGACGCTTAAATAAAAGAAGCGCCACCTTCTGGTCACATAAATCCACTGCACATTAATCCATTTTGGCCGTTACACACCGGCCCCTAATTGTTAAGGCAGGCAGACATAACAATTCAAAAAATAAATAAACAAAACAAATAAGAGCCAAAACATGTCACGGATTAAGTGCATCTACATTTCATGAACCAAACACAGTTTGGTCACCGGCCTTACAATGGTGCTACTTTTAGTCTGCAATTTCACAGACCGCACCAGACCTTGTTTGTCTGGAAAGACCTCCAGAACCCTGCCAAGTGGCCAGGACCCACGAGGAGCTGAAGAGTCCATGACGACTACAATATCTCCAGCTGCCAAACTCCTTTTCCTCTTGTCCCAGAGAAAGCACAGAAAATCACTGTCTTCCTCAGCGACCTTCACCTGGTGGAACATGGCTTGAATGTCACCCATGAATGCCACCGGTTCCTCTCTGAAGCGAGTTAGCACTCCTGGCTCCTCCTCCTTTCCTGGTTCTTCGACTTCCTGTTCCTCCTCCTTTCCTGTTTCCTCTTCCTTTATCCACCCCTGTGTTGGTAAAAGGTGGTAGGTCAGGAAGGATTCTGTCTGCTGGAAGATCCGCCATCTTTTGCTCCACTGCACTGTCACTGTAGTGTTTGCAAAAGCTGCATTCAGTGATGATCTTCTCAGCTGCATGGGCATTAATAATCCAACATTTCTTCCTCACTTTGGACATTGTGTGAGTCCTTCCACCATGTCTCCGATTCTGGTGTACATGCTTGAAAATGAGCATTGAAACATGCTAGTCCTTGGAGAGAATGAGTGGAGGTTTAGCTTCCTCTGGTGTTGATCCTCTGCTCAATGTTCCTACAACTCTCAAGAGTCCATCCTCAAACGCTGTATCCAGCCTAGTCACTCCCACATTGTTGGGCAGACAGACCTCCTTGTTAAAAGGTCATTTCAAGCAGTACCTCTCCTGCTGAAGCACTGCTGAACTTTCAAATTTTTCCAGGTGGCTTAGGTCTTCTCTGGACACTTCCTTCTCCTTCACAGCTACTTCTTTGAAGTTGTGTTTGTCCTGATCGGCCAGCATTTCTTCCCGTCTGCACACAGAGATCCTGTTCACTGTAGCAGAGGGAAACTCTGACTCCACAACACCACCGTTTCCATTCAGTGGACCATTAACGACCCATCCCAGCACTGTCCTTATAGCATACGGGCCATTCCCGTGACTGTTGATGACCTCCCAAGGTTCCAATATCTTGGGAGTGTTGGTTCCAATCAACAGGTCGACATTTGCTTTTAGGCGTGGGATGTGTACGTTGGACAAATATGACAATTTAGACAGTTCTTCAGGTGTCACCATGTTCTCAGCCGTGACTGGCATTTTCTTCTGTGTGAGAACTTCCGGAAGAACATAAGAGTCATCGCTGTCCAAACCAGCTACCTCCAACCCAGTCAAAGAGTAAGCTGGAACACCCGTCTCTTGCCCCATGGTGCTCAGTAGGAAGGTGGTTCCTCTGCCTGTGATATTCAGCCTCTGCATTAGGCGTTCAGAGCAGAATGTGGCTGAGCTACCAGGGTCTAAGAAGGCGTATGTTTGTACTATGTTTCCGTTTGCTGCTTTCACATTCACAGGGAGAATGGCTAATACACACCGGTCCTTACCGGCCCCTGTATGTCCACATGTTTGCAGTGAAGTTGGTTGCTTTAACTGTTCTGGAGAAGATGGTTGCCTTTTGATGTGAAGCAGGGTGGGGTGAGTTTGACCACAGACTTTGCATACCAAGCGCCTTTCGCAGTCTCTGCTCATGTGACCAACACATAAGCATGCAAAGCAAACTCCCTTTTCCATCAGAAAGTACATTTTCTCCTTGTGCCTCTTCTCCTGCAGTTGTTTGCACTCCTCCAACGAGTGACTGCGAGCACAGCAAAGGCATCCAGCTCTCCTAGCATTCACTGTACCTGGTGTTGGTGATGTCAGCTCCTTGGCACTCTCAGATATTACTGTGGTGGCGACAATGTTTCTTTTCACTCTGTTGGGATATGATTCAAACCTGGTGAGAGATGTTGTGCCAACCACACCAGAATTTGGATCCTGTATGTCACCAAACAGAGGGTCAAAAAGAATACTGACGCGTCGCTCCACAAACCTGATCATATCACCGAAGTGAGTTCTTTCCTGTGTATTTTCCATTATGCCATGAGCCGTACTCCTCCATTGCTCCCTCATCTTGAATGGCAATTTTGATATAATGGCCCTCATGTTGACAGGCATGTCCAACTCCTGCATGTACTGAAGCTCCTCCATTGCATTGCAGCAGCCACGCAAGAATAAGGAGTAGGCTTGAAGTGCCTTGACATCCTCCGATTTTATTGTTTGCCATGCCAAGGCCTTTTGCATGTAGGCACTTCCTATTTTGTACTGGTTTCCAAAGTGTTCTTTAAGAAGACCCTTTGCCACTGCGTAACCACGCTCAGGAGCCATATGCTGGCAGCTACGCACCAATTCCTGTGGCTGTCCTCTTGTGAACTGCTCCAGATAATACAAAGCATCAGCGTCTGTTGCCTTTTCCTCCACTCCTTGTTCAAATGCTTTGATGAATGTTCTGTATTGGAGAGGGTCACCTTCAAATGTTGGGATATTTCGTGGTGGCAGAGACCTGGAATGCTGTTGCTGCACCAGAGCAGCAGTTATCTCATTTTGCCTCTCCATGATGGTAAGCATGTTTGCAGGTTGGTTTGAATTGATTTGAACATTGTCAGTTGTTCCCATTCTGCTTTCCTGTTCCTTGTGGTTGTGATTATATTGGCGGTTAGCAGCAGTGCTATGCCATTGACCACGGTCCTTTGGTCTCACATCCACAGGCTTGTTTGGTGGTATTGACAATTGTGTCAATTTACTTCGTTGTGTTAATCTCCCAGGTTGGTATTCTCTTGCAACAGGATTTAAGACCTTGTGGTGTTCCTTTTCAAAATAGGAACTCATTGCATTTGAAGGTGCACGAGATGAACGTTTACTTTCAGAGGAGTGCAACACGGCCAACCTTGCAGTGCTTGCAGCCAATTCAGTGTCCACCTCCAGTTGTTCCTTTTTTCTTTTCAACTGTAGTTCCTGCTCCTTCAACTTTAGTTCCTGCTCCTTCAACTGTTGCTCCTGCTCCTCCAAAGCATGTTTTTCTTTTAGAGAATCAGCACGAGCGAGAAGTGCAGCTCTATCGGCTTCAGCTAAGATCCTGGCAGATGACCTGCTACTTGTTTTTGAATATTTGCTCACAATGTTTGACACACTGTCATTTGGAGCAATACCATCATCCATTAAATGCAAATCACCTTCAGTTGTTTTACCATCATTTTCATCATGTACATTCATTATACCTTCAATATTTGAAACCCACAGTTTTGCATTTGAAATACACTCATTGATTGACAACATTTTTGCTTTAAACCAGGTGTCTTGTTCTTCTTTTTCATCATGTAACGTATAACCCAACAGATTGTCATGTATGCATTTCGCCTCATAACACACCTGATTCAAATCTGTAAGAGCATTCTCTACTTTTTCCTTCTCATTATTTAACATGAAACCAAGAATTGAATCTTTTATCTTGGCTGCCATGTTAAATTTACGTTTTCTGCTGGCATCCAATTTGCCACAATGTTCTGCAACAGCCTTGGCAGTCATTTTAACGACACGTTTCCCAGTGACGTCACCGCTAACAGCGGAGCGCGCTGTGGTCTCCATGGAAACGTTTGACGCCGTTTTGCGCGTCGCCATGTTATTAGATTGTCTGAATTAAAACGAGACGGCTGGTGACGAGTCGCGCAACATAGTCACTACAAAAAAGGTCCGCGTAGTCAAGTGTTATTCCTCTTCAGCAACCATGGATTTACGCTCAACCCCAAGTTATGTGTGCACACAATTTTACATGGCCATGTATTTATATAGCGCTATAATCCTACCTCCTTGCGTTGGATACCATGCTGTCGCCTCACGGATCAGTACTCGCGGTCCAGTACTGATCCTCAGCCACTTCGGGTCAGCACCGGTGTCTTCCTCCTCCACAAACGGCTGCAGGCGGATCCGCGATGCAGCAGCAACAGTAGAATCCTCTTCCTCCACACAACAACAGCAGCAGCTCCTCGCCTTCCTCCGGTGGAGATTCTCCGACGTCCCCTAACGCAGAGAATCTTCCCCAGTCTCCAAGCAAGAGTCCAAACTGGTGCGCGGTTTTTGACTAATATTAAAGGAGCTCCCGTCCTATACGGAGCTACTGAGAAATCTTGATCCCTTAGTTAAGACTGGCTGACACGCCGTTATATTCCTGGTCTCATACCAAAAACAGTCCTTGTCCCAATGACACAATGCAGGCAGCTTACTGGGAAAATGGTGTTTATTTTCCCTCACCGTCAAACAGGATGTCTTCATAAACTGATAAATAATAATGAACACAATAACTAATTGCCTACAAACATTTCGACCTGAGACCTGCGTCGTGCGTGCGGTCAAAAACCATTGCCTTTTCCGGGTCAAAACTCCTCCTCCTACAGGTTTACCTGACGCTTAAATAAAAGAAGCGCCACCTTCTGGTCACATAAATCCACTGCACATTAATCCATTTTGGCCGTTACAGGCGCAATCGGAGTGAACGGTACAGAAGTGAGGCGAAAGGTGAAGAGTTTATAAGCAACTATGGAGCTATAAATAGGGAATTGTTCAGGGAAAACAATTGAAAGTCTGGGGATAAGTGACATTTTTGGTTGATGAATGGGTTAAATGAGGCGCTGTTTTCACTCGTCAAAACCGGGCCCCGCTCTGGGAGACGGCTGATGGAGGAACGAGAGTACCATTGTGGATTTTACAAACCCTTCGTCGAACAATAATGTGACTACCAGTAAGAGAGGTTATAGATGTCTGTATTTAGTTCAGATCGCGCACAGCCGAGGGATAGGGATTCGTGCCAGGTTGCTTAACGGGAAGCTCGCTTAGAATCGGTACGCTGAGCAATAGACTTTGGAAGACGTTCCATATGCGAATTGTCGAGACATAATCCGACATCATTTAGGCTCAGATTGGCCATTGTCCAAATCTGAGATACATCAAGCTCGTGGAGGAAGAGGAACGTAGGAAATATGGAAATTGTGGTTTAAGGGGAGACACTGCAGGTGAATAGGGTAAAATAATTAACTAATAGATATCACAATGAAACTTCCCCAGTTGATTACTTATATTAAGACAAGACTTTTTTGTATTACAAGTTTTCTGAAATTGTATGTTTAAATATGCAAATGAGGCATGATCTACTTAAATATGCACTAATTTGCATATAATTCCAGGACAGAAATCTGAACATTGGATAAAGCCATTTTCAAAATTATAGTTTCATTTTGTTGACATATTAGAGCCAAAGGTTATTACAGAGGGGATTTTGGATATCTCTTTTTATCACTCCATAAATCAAAAAATATTCCATTCAGTCCATTTTTATGGTAAAATTCCATATTTCGCCATGTTTTTAGGAATAAAATGTGATATAAATCAGGGTATGAATGCGATATCAACAAACCCTTCTGTAAATACCTTCAGAACATAGATATGAATAGAACTGGAAGTTTTGGTGTATGTGAGTGCTACTGAAGTGGAGATTTCTGGCTCAGAGTATGAGGAAAAACTCTTAAAACTCATTTTTGGGAAAACGCCTTCAAAGTTCTGTATTGTAAAATGCCATACTTTTTTTTTTAAACAGATATTTACAAACACAATACCTAATCAAACCATTAGTAATAGACAACCTAAACACATGCCTGATAACTGAATAATAATAATAATAATGATGTTATTGAACTGAACAGAACTACACACAGGCTACAAACAGTGTAGTACAGTGTAGTACCCCCTAATAGGCAAAAAATATTTGAATAGATATCACTATGAAACTTTCCCAATTTGTTATGTACATATAAACTAAGAAAAAATATATTGCAAGTTTTCTGAAATTTATGTTTATATATGCAAATGAGGCACTTCCCCATTAAATATGTGCACATTTATGGATGCAATAAGGCAAAATGATGTAAAATAAACAACTAAATGTGCGTTATTGACGTTTTATTGTCACTAGTTTCATAGAAGACATGTTTAGGAAGCAAAATATAACAAAATCTCAAAATCAACAAAAAAAGTATATTTGACTATTCACCTGCAGTGTCTCGCCTTAAACGGAGAGCACGATAAACCACATAAACCTCAGATTCAAGCCGTCAGGAGGCTCTACAAGTAGGAAATATGGAAATTATGGTTAAATGGACGATTTGGCCATATAAACCTCCGATTCAAGCCGTCAGGAGGCTCTACAAAACTCTCCACGAGCCACTTTACATGGATGGAGCGGGTTTCTCGGGGTATAGCATGACGGATTTTCTATAACTCGGTAGATATATAAAGCACTTTGAAAGAAGGAACTGCGTTTGTGATTAGGACATAGGGAAGAATTGTGTGGAATGGGCGAGGTTTAGGTTAGGAAATGCGCTTTGGATGGATGTGGCCAAATTAATGGTATGTTTATAAATAGGACAATGTTTTGCTAAATATATATGGTGGATGGATGTCTGTTTAGAGGTTATGAGTGAATGCCAATGTATTTTGTATCAATATACAACTCTAGTGACCAAATCGGCCGCGGAGAAACCATAACACTGTCCGTTGTATAAAGACTAGGTTAGCTTGCTACATTAGCCGCGAGGACGACAGCGATAACGTATGGACGCTGCGTTGCGATATTGAGTGAATTGAGTGAATGGCGAGGGTGATGGAACCAAAATGATGTGTGAGATTCGTTGAAATTTTTTAAATCGTGGTATTAAGGTCTTAATTTAATGTAGTAGGTATCAAAATAAGCGATTTTTTGGGAGAAATGACGTCACTAGAAACGTCTAAGCATTGGGAGCGTTGGATTTAAAATACTGTGTATTTCGGCCAGGCGGGGCCAAACGGGCAAGCGAACTAAAATAAAGATAATAATATATGATCTGTAAATTAGCGCTTAATGAGATTAAAGTTATGTTGCGGGGTATAACTGTGTTGCGCAAACGTCGCGATGTGTTGTGCCACTCGAATCAACAGGATAATGGGCCGTATAGGAGACGTTATAAGAATGCTAAGCTAAGCTAACTAGCCGTGCTAGGCTAAGTGGGCGATAACATGGTTGAGCTAAGCTGATTGAGCTAGCAGTGCTAAGCTAATGGAGCTAGTAGTGGGAAGCTAACGAAGCTAAAATGCTAAGCTACCTGTGCTAATAATGTAGCATGTGAAAACTCTCGATGGTGGCAGACGACGAGATCGCGTGTTTGTGAACATGACGCAACTCCCGTGGAGGATTCTGGGGAGTGTGGTTTATTATTGAGTAAGGACGGCGATTTGACGTCGGTTGGATGTGCTGCGTGATGACGCACTTGTGAGGGAGGGTGAGGGCGCCTCCTGCAGGACGTTGTGAGTACTTTAGTACAATAGAGGTGATGTACGAACATTACAGCAGGGGGCGGTGTTGCCTTGTAGGTTGTTACACCTCTCCTTCACATGTAAACAGGGTGCCGTAGCGGCCATTTTGTAGTTTTTATAGGTTTTTTCGGTTTTCGTGTGGCGACCATCTTGAAAGATTTGTAGTTTTTTTTATCGGTTTTTGCCGTTTTTAAGAACGGCTGTATATACTTGTTTAGTTATCATTCTGTATCTGTTGTGGGCCCAGTATGATGGCACTAGTGGGGTAGAAACGTGACGGATGTGTGGGTTTGTTTGTAACTTTACTAGATGTATTATTCCAATATTAGGTAGCTAATGAGGTGACTAGTATGGTTGGAACATGTAGACGGTATGTGTCGGTTTGCGCATGCGCGCCACGGTGCCGTCAGTACGAGGGGGATGGATTATGGGCTTTTATTAAGGCAGTGGACAGTGAAGGGCTATAGGGGGCGATGTTGGACATGACAAGTTGGGGTGAACAGCGGCATTATGTGCTGTGACGAGAGGCTTGCATACCCCCCCCCCTTCTCCTCTGTCTCTTCCTCCCTCTCTGACTCTCCCCTCCCTCCCTCCCTCCCTCCCTCCCTCCCTCCCTCCCTCCCTCCCTCCCTCCCTCCCTCCCTCCCTCCCTCCCTGCCTCTCTCTCTCTCACTCTCCCTCCATCTCTTTCACTCTCCCTCCATCCCTCTCTCCCTCCCTCCCGGTGTCTCCCCCTCTCCTTGTTTCTTCTCTATCCCTCTCTCCCAGCTTGACTTTGTTGAAGTGACAGGTTCTCAAAAGGAGTTTTATTCGAGGTAGATTGCCTTTATGGTAAGGCTTAAAGCATTGGTTATATTAATGTAGTGTTTACTTTCTAAATTAGGATTACATGGGAGCCCCCCCCCCCCTCTCCTCTTCCTTCTGTATGTCTTCCTCCCTCCCTCCCTCCTTCCCTGTCTCTCTCTCTCTCTCTCCCTCCCTCCCACTCTCTCTCCCTATCACTCCCACAATCCTTCTGTCTGTCTTTCCCTCCCTCTCTCCCTCCCTCCCACTCCCTCTCCTCTCTCCCTCCCACTATCGCTCTCTCCCTGCTTGGCTGTTGAGCTACGAGGTTCTCGAAGGGGTTCTATTCAGGTTAAAGTGCCTCTGGTAAGGTTTAAAGTATAGTGTTAGATATTAGGAACTCCATGCAGACTCTTTAAGTCTGATTAAAGTAGGGTTTGATTTAAGTTAAGGTTAGGCAGCAGATACTGAAGATAGTGTTTGAAGTCCTGGGGGTTAACTGGACCAGGCAATACGGTAAGGTCTGCTAGTTAATTCTAAAACGTTTTTGATAAAGTTAATGTTCAATTGGGAGCCCCCCCCCCTTCCTCCGTCTCTCTATCCCTCTCTCTCTTCCCTCCTTCCCCTGTCTCCCCCCTCCATCCCTCCATCCCTTTCCCCCTCCCCTTTCCCCCTCCCCTTTCCCCTTCCCTCCGTCCCCCCGCTGTCTCTCCTTGTATTTCTCCCTGTGCCTCTCCTTCCCTCCCTCCCTTCCTTTCTCCACGTGTGCCCCCCTCCTATGCTTGCTTTCGAATGGTTTATGAGTATGCTGCAGACCATGGCTAGTTTGGGGAGTGGAGGTCTGCTGAGTTGGGTTTAGGTTTCCATTTAGGGGTCCCTCCATCTCCCTGACTGGCCCTAAGGGTAATATTAGCCTTGAGTGTGGCATGTATGTTTAGACTGGGGGTGAAGCGTCCACAAGTGTTTGTTATGAAGGGAATGGGTTTTACATTGGGTTGGTTTTGTTTAGAGATGGTTGTGGTGTGTTTTTTTCATTTTAGACAAGGTGTCGGTCCCCTAGTTCCCCCGTCTGTTAGGGTCCTTGGAAACAGGGTTGGCTTTGCGTCATGTTGTGTGTTATTGGGTTGGATGTTTATTTGAACTGCGTTGTTATTATGTATGTGAAGTATGTACCAGATGGGCGTTGGCCTGTCTGGGTACAGGTAATGGTGGGAGGTGTTGTAGTATTCCTTGAAAAAGTGGCCTGGGGTGTTTTCATTCAGGATCGATACTGTAAGGAAAATGCTTTGGGCTGAGAAATGGCGGGTCTCTGTGAATTCAGGGATCTGGGGGGATATTGCTGTGGATATAGTGCTGGTGTCCATGAGTTTAATAACATGAACAACTGGGCTATATGGCGGTCAAGGGTTTAGTGATCTAAGTTGCTAAACATTTATTTTTTCCCTTGATGGTAGTTGGGAGCAGAGACAACACCAAAGGATTTTTTGGTGTTGTGAGGGGGAATGTGTGAAAAAATTATGGAAAATGATGTTGTATGAAGAATGTGATGAGAGGTTGAGATGTAAAAGTGGAAAGAAATGTAGGAAGAAGTATAATTTTTGATTTCCATAAGTAGAAAGCAAGCGGAAGTTAATATTAAATTTACATAGTTAATACGCTAAGCGGTCATTTAAAGTATGAAATAAGATCAGAATGAACAAATTCATCAAGGCAAAAAGAAATTGGAACAGATGGCTAACCAGGTTTACCAAGATTGTTAGATTTGATAGGCTGTGTGAAACTAATGTTTGTATTCTCCAGATAATCATATGAAAAGAACACACAAAGGATTGGAACCTCCAGTTTTCCGGTTGGAAGAACGGACAAAAACAAGCTAAGGCCGTATCGTTATGGTCAAATAAATCACACCAAATCTCTCTAAAAATATTAGTATAGTGTTGCCCGACATTTCCAATGCATAACAGATAGTGGAAATGACAAGGGAAATGCCACTGATGTTAAGTTTGGGTGTTTTTGCTTTCTTTCTGCACAGGTGCTCGGCAGGACAGAGGGGGCTCTGACGATTTCAATACCAACTGGGGAAACGGCTATATAAGCCTTGGTATAAGTATGAATGATAAGCCATTTATCAATCCCTGTCTGCACAGTAAACATTTGACAGTGTGAGTGATTTTAACTCAAGTAGGTAGAAATAGTTTTAGAGACAGAGAAACTTGTTTTTTCAAACGGTTATTGCAGGAGTGTTTGAAAGCGGGAGAGAATGTCGGAAATACAGGAAGTTCACCTTAGTGGAACATTGATAGGAGCAACTGAAGGTTTAGATGCAATAACAATAGCAAAAGTAGACAATCTGTCTATTTCAATAACTGGAAATGTCACAATAGAAGTGAAGAAGCCATGGCCAAAGATATTCAGGCCTTTACAAAACCTTGTATTTAAGTATAGGAAAGGAGGCCGTTATAGATTGAGAAACCAAAATAAAAAACAGAAAAAGAAAGTACGAAGAGCGATGAAAAGAAATAATGCCGTTAATGGCAATAGGCTGACAACCTTTGCAGACACTCCCGTAGAAAGTTTAATACCTGAAGTTAATCTGATTGAGTTGGAGGTGATGGAATTCCCTCAGGTGACCAGTATAACAGAGGGACTGGAAATAATGACTTTGATTCCAATACAGGAGGTCTTACAGGAGAGAGAACCAGAGACAACGGTATTACTCCAACCAGAACCGATCCACGCTGGAGTGTCCATTGCAGGTGACTGCAGTTTAACCAAGGGACACAGAAAGCGACTGAAGCGAGGCGTTGTTACAGCCGTCCCATGAAGTCCACTCTGGCCGTACGGCTGGAACAGAGACCGACAGCAGGTATGGAAATATACACAACAGTTTCCACAGCCCACCCGTTTCCCATGTCCAGTCATCCCTCGAGACCAAAGCCAGGATGAGAGGCGTGGGCCGGTGACGAGGAGCCAGACAGCGAGGGCCAGGGTGGAGGAAGAGAGGATGACGTGCCTCTCTCCAGAAAGACAGAGAGCATTCACGGAAGCGTCTGAAAGACATGAGACAGTCCGTAGAAAACTGGTGGCGAAGCAGCTGGCGATTGACCAAGTCATACGCGAGAAGCGGATGCTAGAACAAGAGCTGGCGAAACAGACTGTGATCATGAGTGATGTAATTTTGGAAGTTATGTTTCGTACTGCAGAACGAGGACTCAGTGAACAAGAGAAGTCACTTGCTCTGTTACCTGAACGGGGTGCGGAGCAGCGAGGGAATGATGACAGCCGCAGGAGGGGTGAGTTTCCAGGCCCCTCCCAACAACAAAGGGCCCAAGGAGCGGCGGCTGAAAAGGACAGGTATGCCCCTCTCTCCTCCAGGCAACAGGACATACAACCAGAGGACCGGAGAGGGGTGGACCTGGCGGGAGCTGTGGGATGCCAGCCGAGAGACCGCTGGGGTTGTGGTAAACTGGGACCGCCTGGATGGCCGGCATTGGCTGAGTGCTGGGAATGTGGAGAGATCGGCCATCTCGCTCGATCATGTGGCAAAGGGTGGCGGGCTCAGCAAGAGTCCATCAGACGGCGAGAGTCCAACAGACAGCAAGAGTCCATCAGAAAACAGACATGCTGGCCATGCGGGATGTTGGGACATTTTCAGAAGGAGTGTAAAGAGGTTGTGTCTGTAAAGGTCATAGGTTGAATAAGAGCGAAGCGGGAATCCACAAGCAAAGCTAAAAGTGCTTGAGAAAATAGAGTTATTAATAAATTAAAATGGAAAATGCGACTGATTAGAATAAAAATAGAAACGAAGATGCACAGATAGGGTAAAAGGTTAGATTATGGGTGCAAGTTACTAAAACGGTTTGGAAGACTAACAAGGGTAAGTTGGGGCTGTAGAGGGATGAAGTAACTGGCAAATTGCATGGGCTAATCGTACTAACAAAAATGATGGTTTTAAACAGGAACAATGGAATTTTTTTTATATTAGACAGAGTTAATAACAAAGGACTATTTATAGTAGTGATTATACATACTTGATCCAAGGGTGGTCAAGGAGACTTAAAAAAAAAGAAAAAAAAATTATTTCATTTCTTTATTTTATTTCTTTAACATTTTTAATTTTTCTTTCTTAGTTTTTACGGGGGTATTTATGCCTCTAGATGATAGTTTAATTCTGTTGGATGGGGTGTTGCATGGAGACGCTCACAATTTTGGTTTATTTGTTTGCAATTTTCTTTGTTTTTGTTTGACACTTTTTTAGGGACTGGCTGGCTGGGGGGATCTCTCGCCGGTCAGGGATAGCAGGTGGTGGTGACACAGCGGGACTGGTAGGAATGTCTAATATAATGGGCTGGAAACTAAGGGTGGACGAGAGCTGGTTCATGATTTAGTTTTCCGCTCATTGAGAGTCCAGAAGTAGGATCTGGGGAGTTGTGTCACGTTTTTGGGTATGGTAAGTGTTGGGGAAACGTGTTTCTCTGTCTATAGGTAAGCTCTGTAGGTTTTGGTCGCCATTGGCCAAATGGTTTTCATGTAGAGTGCAGACATGTGACATTGATAATTGGCTTATGGGAGACTCTGCACCGGCTTGTTGAGGGCTGGCGGAGTGTGTGGGATGTGTGTTTAAGGGGACTGTGGTTTGTTACCATGCACGTAGGTTCTGTTGGTGATTGGCCTCGTCTAGAGCTGGCTGTCCGGACCGAGGAGGCTGTCTGGAAACAAGGTATTGATAGTGTTATAAATGGTTATTCCACTCTCAAGGGTGGAAGTAGTAGTTGTGTTGAACTTGAGATATTTGATCTAGTAAAATAGTACAGCACAAAAATAAATGAGACAAAGGTGATTTGATTGAATATTAACCTGAGAAGCCGTGGAATATATAGATAACTAATTTGGAAAAAATGTATTGTCAAATACAGAACAGTAAAGATGTATCTGAACGAAAATGAGACCTTCCAATCCATTGTGTGTTTGTAAATAACAAATCCAAAAATCAAAAAGGACAGAGGGAAAATCGTTTCCTTCTGTGGAAAATCGGAGCAGTACCAAGAACTGCCCACAACAAAGAAGAGGCTGTGGTTAGCACAAAATACAACAAGGAGAAAACGGTCAAAACGAGTTAGCAGTAAAGACCTCAGGAGTTTGGAATAGGGATAACTGACGGATAATTGAGGTCTCAGTGGTCTTTTCGAGGAGAAACATTATTTATGTTTGCTTGTTTGAATCTCCCTCGATGTTTTAGAGTGTTAATCTTTTGGGTGTGATGTATTAATTAGTGCTGTCAGGCGATTAAAAAAATGTATCTAATTAATTACAGGATTTGTAATTAATTAATCTAATTAATCGCATTTTAATCGCATTACCATTTTATGCCTCATATTCTATATTCTATAATCATATTTCATATTGCATGTGTCCGGATGGCAGAATTCAGTACTGTATCTACAAAACCTTCTGTTTAATCATCTTCCATCTATTAATTTGCTTAGATTTTTCAGGTCTGGTCAATTTGAGCATGGTGTTATTCACAGTCAAAGATAAAAAAAAATGTATTGATATTCTCATTTGGTTCATTACAATTTACTCAAAATAAAATGTTCATTCAATCAGTCACCGCGCAGATTGATTGATTGAATGAAAATGTTATTAACAGATTGCAGAATGGGTACAATACAGTACGGCTCAATACACACAATTGTTAAGGGAATGCAGACCAGAGAAAGACTTTCGTCTTGTTTACATCAGGGTCCCCCATTTTCAATTCATAATGAATTGTAAGTAAGGGTGCAACTTGCACCGTACAATCCATTCTTTGTGGATCTAGCCCACAGTATTTCTGACACTGGGAATACATTCCCTGAGATTCATAGATGTCCCTAGAATCAGATACCAAGAACATGCAAATGGACCATATTAAAAAAAATCTGTAAATGTGTATTCTACATGCTTATGGAATGAATGAGATACAAAAAAAATATTATTATTATTAAAAAAAAATAAAAACGTTGTAATTAATTTTGAGTTAATTTTCATAATGCGATTATTTGCTGTGTAATTAATTAATCTAATTAACGCGATAAACTGACAGCCCTAGTATTAATCTTTTCTTGCAGAGTCAATTACACAAAACAGACACATTGAAGCTAAGAAAAAATGGATAAAATAGTCTAAACAAAAAAGCTGTTATTGAAAGGGTGTTTCCTTGTAAAAACAGGAACAGCTTTCTTAGTCTGAAGTCATTAATAACTGATATTGTGTGTGACTGGGGAAGAAGCTAACGGAAGGAGTGAATGATGATTTTGTAACTGTACAGACGGAAATAGGTTTGGTAGTTCGATTTGTGTAAATTTTGGATTTTTTGAATTTTTAGAAAATATTAGCAAAAATGATAATTATGGTTTAACATGTTTAATTTCGAATATATTGGTGCTATATAGTGGGTTATGAAACCCACTAAGGGTGGAATGTTGTATATTATCTAGATAAAACATGTAAAATATCAATGAAAATTTACAGGTGCAGGACGAAAATACTTGGTAAGTTGGATTACAGAAGGAATCAAAGTCATTAGGCGGTCTCCTCAGCAAAGGAGCCAGATTCAAGCAAACAGCTGTTAACCGTACCATCCCCTGTAAAAATAGCTCCAAGGAAGGCCACCTAGGTCAGGGAGCACAGCAGGTTTGGGCTGCAGTAACGCTTGGTCAGTGAACCAAATGGCCTTGTAAAATAATAAATCGAACACCAGACCATTTGGAATCTCCCCTTACACATCCGATTTGACTGACTTTAGGACATACATTAACAGGCTCAAGGCTATTTGAATTTAAGCAGAATGCCACCAGTCACACATTAACTATAGAACAGATAGACTGGAGGGTTTTTAGACCTTGAGGAAATAGGTAAAACTGATGGCTTTGTCAGAGAGATTAGTTAGATGGCCTTAGAAAACATTGCAACACATATATACTAAAAGTAAAGCAAGGACCATTATGTTAAAAGTAAACTGTCATACAAAATCACATTAGATAATAGGTTTAGCAAGCATGAAAAGTTGACAACAAGTGAACCAAATAATAATAGTAAATTAAGGTTTAAGCTAAAATAAGGTTAAAGAAAAGGTTATTACTAAGAGAATAGACAAACCATCAGTAGGTGGGAAACATTTAATAAGGCAATTACATGAGTTACAATGTGGGCATAACTTAAAACTATTAGGAAACGGTAGTCACAATAAAGAATAACTCTTAAATAATAAGGATAAAAGAACCATGACACAGGACTCCTTATTGGTTAATCAAGAAACCAGTATACTATTTCTGTTGAAGGACGTATGCTATTATCTGTGCACGGAGAGAAGAACTGTAAGGATTTCCCAAATAAGGTAATAGGACCACTAGAATAGGCTGTAGACAGTAGGATTCTCCCCATTATAGACTGTAACCTCCGTGTCGCAAGACCCAGATGACGTGTCACTCACAAAAGGAATTCCTGCTAGAAGGAATTTGGCCAATGGGAAAGCCCGATCTCTGGGGTGACGTCACCTGACAGGCAGGGAAAAAGGGTTTCTCTCTCTCATTTAAACGGCAGGGAAGCTGACAGAAGGAGACTGGAGCGCTGAAGACTCGAGCGCTGAGAACCGGAGACTCGAGAGCCGAGCCGGACACGCACAGAGCCACGGACACAGACGATGATAGAAGATCGCCTTACAGCAGGGGATCCAGACTCCACCGAGACGAAATCAAGCGCTCCCTGCCCTGAGCGCTGAGAACGGGACAACCAAGGTTGCCTTGGCAACCAGCACCAAACCAAGAGAGGCCTCGGGTTGCAGAGACATTCAGAACCACACCGGGGAACGCTCTGATCGGCCGCAGCTGATCCGATCATGGACCGAATGCTCCACCAAAGAGACGATTAGATATACAATGAAGACCCTGTACTTGTTTGATTCATAGATGTGTTTTATTAAGAAAGGAATAAACACCCCAGTTGTTTGATTCAGACCACCTCGTCTGCGCTTCCTTCATAGAACCGAACACCTGAAATGCAAACAATGCAGAGAGAAGGGTAAAGACTATACGATCACAGAGACTAGATAAATGAATGAAAGACACTTCAAACCACAGGATTTGGTGCCAAAGGAAGAATAGCTTATGTTTTGATATACTTTATCCACCAGCTTTGCATTGTCAGACAATAAAAGATGCGTTTCACTTAAAAGAGCCACATCAACCTGTTGTCTCTTCATCCATGTTAAAACGCTTGTGCGTTTATGATGAATATTAAGACCCCCTGTATTCCAAATCAAGATATTTAAATTAGCCATAGTCTAAACAGGTTGCAGTATGCCTGAGTGTAATTCGTCTGGAGTAGCACTTCATTAATAGATATATATCCAACTGTTAAGGTCCTGTTGAGATCCGAGCGTGAGTATAAAAACAAACATATAAAACAAAAAAACATATAATCCCCTATTCCCACCCCCCTCCCCCCCTTTAAAATACTTATCCAGTATCCCCATATCGAGCATATCAACCATAACAACCCTATGCATATTACCATAGGGTCTAAAACTCTCAAATCTACCATAAGTAGATTATTCTCTCAGTGGCTGCTAGTCACACTCACTTAAACCTTATATGAACATGGCTAAGTTTAAACAAGAAGAAGAAAGAGTAAAAAGAAAAAAGCCTAGAATTGGAATTATTGCAAAAGAAGGGGAGGGGGGGGGGGGGTTATAATACGTGTGCAGTGCGTCCACCAGGCCAGGGGAGGGCGATGTTCAGCTGTGAAAAGTAGAGGTTACAGAATATTCCAGCATTGTCATAGTGTAATTAGACCGCCGTGTCAGAAGAGGCGCTGTACAACAGTTCGTCTTATTTTTTAATCTTTTTTTATCGACTAGTAGGTCAACAGCATATGAACCAGATGATGACATATGCTGTGTGTGTGGTTAGCAGAATGTATCTAGAGGTCACAGAACATTCCAGCTTTGTAATAGTGCAATTAGACCATCATGTCAGGAGAGGGCGCTGTGCAACAGTTCGTCTGACATTTTAACATCTTCTCTGTATCGTTCCAATTTTAGTATATGTCTAGCCGGAGCTTCTAGTATGTCAACAACAAGTGAATAGTAGATGATGAAGCTGGCGGTGGACACCACTATATTCCGAGTGAGTGGCTGGTGGAACGTGTCTGAAACGTTAATGAAGTCCAATAAAAATATGTACACACACAAGGAGTACATAAAAAAAACGCTACATGGACCCACGGAGGTATTAAGCCAAGTCATGGTGCGACGTAAGTGACATGCATAAAAGTCATAGATCATTTAAACAGAGCTAGCGTTTATCTCCCCAGCCTTAGTGAACGTACAATGGTTATACAAAATAAAACCGACCAAACCCCCCTTATATCAGATGTAGCAAAACATTTAAATAAAGTATCTAGGCGATATCCAGCGTCACATAGTTAACCTATTTATAAAAACAAAGTTATCGAAATTATATGACGCCGCTTGGCGTTTTAAGCCATAACGAAGTGCTAACTGCACAAAAACAGTATACTGTAGCCTAGAATGTGGCCTCCTCCTGGGTCTTCAAGAAGGTTGCAGCTTCCTTAGGCGAGGAAATCTGTATCCTCGCTCCGTCTTTGGTAATGAACAGCTTCGCAGGGTACTGGAGAGACGGTTTGAAACCTAGATTGTAGAGTGAGGCCATGACGGTCTTGTAGCGGGAACGCTGCTCCACGACTTCGGGACAGTAATCTTCATAGATTTGGACTGGGTTCCCTCCGTATACCAGTTTACCCCTCCTCTTCCTTGCCTCTCGAACAATTATTTCTTTTATTCCAATTTGACGCAAGCTAGCAATAACTACTCTAGGCCTGGAGTTATTTGCAGCTTTGGCCCCGACTCTGTAACACTGATCCAATTTGGGTGTCGTAGGGAGGATCCCCACCCCCAGAATATCAACCAGTACCTTTGCAAACAAGACATTGGGTTGGTCGCAATTCACGGACTCATCCAGTCCTATTATGCGAATATTAGGTCGACGGATCCGGTATTCGACGTCAGTTAGCTTAGCCATTAGCTTATCGTTGATTCCTTCTAGAGCCCCACATCTAGCATCTATCACTTCCACCTTGTCAGAACAAGTATTCAAGCCGGTTTCCATATCGTTTAGACGACCGGTCTGTACACCAACCGTATCCCAGAGGCTGTCGATTTTGGATTCGATAGAGGAAGCCTGGTTGGTTAGGGATTGTAAACCGTCCATTAAGGTGCGCTCGAGCTTGAGCTGGGATTGCGTGAGTTCTTCGATTAGCTTAGCAATGGCTTCCATATCAGCATCATCTTTCTTTGTTTCGCTTCTCGTTTTCTTCATTGTGGTTCTTTCAGTCAATATAGTTAGTTGGAAACCTAAGGTGATGTATACATAAAGGTTTAACCGAGTTGAGAGTATAAAAAGAGGCTTTTAAAGTTAAATATAAAAAAAGCAAGTAGCAGCTTAGCAGAATGCGACCTCACATCCTCGACCCGGAACCGGAACAAAAAAAAAGAAACAAAAATATTTTATTTTTATTTTTTTATCCTCAGACTAAATCCTCAATTTGAATAAAGTGATTCAAACTTCGTCAGGGTTTTTCGAACGGACGTTCGAACCTTAGTTTTTAATTAAAAAAAAATCTCATATTTTTTTACAATATTTTTTTTTTATATCCTGAAACTAAATCCTCAATTTGAATAAAGTGATTCATCTGATTAAATGAGTATTTTTCTTTTATTATTTTGTTAGTGATGTAATAAAAAATAACACTTGGAACAAAAAAAAACGATAATATACGATTGGTAAACACTCTGATTAACCAAAACACAGAAAACTGGATGAATTATTATAATAGTATGTGGTTGGCACTTCTTTATCGTTGCTATTGTAGATAACTGTGGCAATTCTAGAGTTAATACATGTAAAAAAATGTATTCATTGATAACCAAAAAAAAACATTATCTACTTGAGGAGAGAATGGGTCTCATTCCACTGAGACAGAATCAATGATAAGTTCACTCTGAGTCCCGAACGTGCTGGTAATATATCTTAAGTGGCTGAAACGGTCGCACCTGTGACAAGATCTGGTACCTGCTTGGCGAATGGCATTCTGTCTTAAACTCTAAACGCGCGTTCCCGTCTAGGTCATTTGCATACAAACCACGCCCCTGACACTCCTTATAAGGCAGTCAATATGGGCAGTGTGCAAATCCTTGCTGAAATGTCAAAGCAAGGCTCTGAGACGAGAGGAAGTGAAGGCGCACCCGTTGCGAAGCAACAGCGAAAGTACTTCACAAACGATGAAATAGAGGTGGGGAACCCTTGTAAAAAAGACAAACGTCTTTCTCTGGTCTGCATCAATACAATTGTGTGTATTGAGCTGTACTGTATTGTAAATTCTGCAATCTGTTAATAAAGTTTCCATTCATTAATTCAGATACTGTTATCGGGAGTGGAGACGTATAAGGGGGTGCTGTTCAGTAGCGTCAGCTCCGGTTACAGAGGGACCCATAAACGGGAGGCATGGGCCCAAATCACAGGAGAGGTGAACGCCACTTCGCTGTTCTGGAGGATGTACGAGTTGTGCGCACCTCCTGGGAAACGGGCGACGACGTTCAACAGCTGGTTGTTGGCGTCGCAGATGACCTAATAATAAATAATAATTATAAATTCTATTTGAAGAGGGAAGCTATATAAAAGAAAGGGTAGATATAAATATATAGTAACACAGGAAAATCAATAAACAAAATTCGTACATAAGTGGCAGAGGCCTCCAGGTGCTGCAGGATGGTGTGTAAACACATAGATACAGCATCCCCTACAGACCTGTTGGGCTGATAAGCAAACTGATACATGTCTAATTTAACAATACTAGATAAATGATCACAGACAAGCCGCTCGAACACCTTCATAATGACAGAGGTCAGAGCGACGGGCCTGTAATCATTCAGACAAGCAGTGCTAGATTTCTTGGGCACAGGTATGACTATGGCAGATTTATAGCATGCCGGGACTTTAAGTGTGGTGAGAGACCAATTAAAAAGATCTGTAAAAACAGTAGCAAGTTGGTCAGCACCAACTATTATGACATCATACTGTGACATCACAACAGAACATGTTTGAGTTCCATTTGAATGAATAATATGTTTGGTAAGGCTGTCCCCGAAGCCTGTTTTTGGATTCAAACTTCGTCAGGGTTCTTCGAACGGACGTTCGAACCTTCGTTTTTAATAAAAAAAGATTTAAATAAAAGAAAAATTTGAACAAATGTTTTTTATTTTCCCTTTTTTTAACATGAAACAAGACAAACTATACAGTAACAGTAATAATCAACGATAAATCACAGGACAATAACAGAAATAATAATAACAATAATGACAGTCCAGTAATTAAATCAGAGTGAAAGTAGATTAAAAGACATACAAATAATAAATACAATACATGGGCAGTGTTGGGAAAGTTCACTTTCTACATGAACTAGTTCAGTTCACAGTTCACATTTTTTTAAATGAACTAGTTCAGTTCATAGTTCATAATTCAAAATTTTGAACTAAAGTTCATGATTTCAAAAATGAACTAATTTTGTTCTTTTTAGTTCTTTTTTGCATATAGATTTTTTTTTATAGATTATTCACGTACAGTTACTTACATTACAAAAACACACATTGGGACAAGGGGGGGGGGGTCCTCCAGTTCATCTCTATGCCATCATCCACACCATAAGCAAGCAAAAACAAAACAAAAAGAAAAACAACCAAAAAGGAAAGCAAACCAAGACAGGCACTGTACAGTATTGCACTTGCCTCGAGCCCATTCACATGTAGACATACATATATTTATTTTTTCCTATCCTAGGTCTGTCCATACAATGGGGCACTGGGCCTTTAGAAGGATCCGAGAAATTTCAGCAGGAAAATAGTCTAATAGTGGGGCCCACACCTCCTGAAAGGAAGCGTTGTTGCCTCTATGCATTGCACAGTGTCTTTCATGGGGTAGCACACCGAAGACCTTTCTATACCACATTTGTAAAAATGGAAGCTTATCCTTAATCCAGTTTATCAGAATGCATTTCCGGGCTAAAAGTAGAAGTTTACAGTACAGTCCCCCCCCACCCCCACCCCACCTACCGAACCTCCTCCAATGTACAGTTTCTACGTCAAATGTATATACTCTCTTTTCTGGACTCTTTTTGTATCACAAACAGTACTGTATTTGCAAATCTGGTATGTCATAAATGTATAGATGTAGCAGTACTGTCTATCTGTATGTCATATATGTTATGATGAATTGAAAATGGGGGACCCTGATGTAAACAAGACGAAAGTCTTTCTCTGGTCTGCATCCCCTTAACAATTGTATGTTTGATTGATTGATTGAAAAGTTTATTAACAGATTGCAGAATGGGTACAGTACAGTACAGCTCAATATATACAATTGTTAAGGGGATGCAGATCAGAGAAAGACTTTCGTCTTGTTTACATCAGGTTACCCCATTTTCAATTCATCATAACATATATGACTGAGCTGTACTGTACTGTACCCATTCTGCAATCTGTTAATAAAGTGTTCAATCAATCAATCAATCAATCAATCAATCAATCACTTGGCCCCAGAACCTGGATAAACACTTAGATTCCCAAAAGTAGTGATAGACTGTAGGTACCCAGGGCCCTGTTCCCCGTACCTGGTTCAACTAAGTCGATCGAGAGTCCCATTATCCAGATTCAGTTAACGAGATGATTGAAGCCGGGATTTTCCTGTTCCTCGAAGGTGGATTCAGTCTCGTTAACTCAAACCAGACTTGAGACCCAGGATTAGTGCGCGCGGCCGCTTCATTTGAAAAGCCAGCACGTATCGATAGCAGAGATCCTGATTCTCTAGC